>NC_136057.1:1928147461-1928796628 GCF_964261635.1 Lissotriton helveticus
CGGCTGCTGTGCAGTAAGGAGAGCAAGACCTCTGACCTCCTGGTCAGAGTCACTGCTCTCCCCTCGCGTAGCTCTGCCGTTAAGGCACTGTCCTTAGTGCCTCCTTGAGATCCAGTTAGGTGTTCAAGGTCCTCCTCCACCCACAGGCTCCTGCCGGTGCCTCATCCTTGGTGGTCTAGTGGAAGAGCCTGCTCTTCTGCTTGTCCGCTCTGTGTGTGTCACTCTCTTTCTGTCTTTTTCCTGTTTTCCCTGTTTTCCCTGTTTTTTGCCAGTTTTTTGATTTTTCTGTTTTTCTTCCTGTTTTGCCTTCTTGTTTTGCGTTGCCTTTTCCCTGCCGCTGCTGACCCCATGGCCCCTCCCCCCAGAGTGTTCCCACTCCCGCCTCCCAGCTGCTCCCCCTCCTCTGGACCCCCACTAAATGGCAGCCGCAGGGTGCCAAGGAGAGCAAGATCTCTGACTTCCTGATCAGAGTCAGTGCTCTCCCTTCGCGCAGCTCCACCGTAAGACACTGCCCATAGCGCCTTCTTGAGATCCAGGTAGGTGTTCGAGGCCCTCCTCCACCTGCAGATTCCTGACTGCTCCTCATTCCTGGTGGTCTAGTGGAAGAGCCTGCTCTTCTGCTAGCGATCTGTGTATGTCACCCTCTTTCTGTTTATGCCTCTTTCTGTCTTTTTCCTTGCTTTTTGCCTTTTTCTGTCTTTCTGTCTGTTTGCGTTCCTGTTTTGCATTGCCTTTTCCCCGCTGCTGCTGTCCCCCAGCCTCTCTCCCTAGTGTGTTCCAGCTTCCACCTCCCAGCTGCTACCCCTCCTCCGACCCCTACTTAATGGAGTCCGCTGTGCGGCTGCAGCGCTGGTGCGCCAAAGGCAATCCCATCTGTGCCCATCCACGACCCGACAACGACCAGCGCCAGGGACCCTGGTCCCCCGACCCCCCGCCACTACGACCCCAGCACCTTCCACACACTCAGTCCTGGACCCAACAACAACTGCCAGCTCTAAATGCCAAACAACACCCAAGGTCCATTCTCCTGCCGCCACCGCCGCCACACCTTCACCCAACTCTGGACGAAGACAGCCACCCCAACCCATGGGACGCCACCCTACACAAGCCCCTGAGCTGCATCCTCCTCAACGTACGCTGCCAGCACAGACACGCCTTAGAAATCTGGGACCTTCTCAACTCTCACTCGCCCCATGTCACCTTCCTCACAGAGACCTGGACCAACGCTAGCTCCACTTTCGACATCATAACCGCCATCCCCGATGGATACAATATAATAAGGAACACCCTCCCTCTCAAATTAAGGACGGAACCCGATCACTCCCGTTTCAGGAAACTACTAAAAACTCACCTCTTCCCCTGATCCACTTCTCCTTTCTCCTTGGCACTCCACCGACTCTGCTGTCTCGGTTTTAGCGCTGGGATGCTTCCGGGTTACTATGCGCTCTACAAAACCCACATAATAATAATAATAATAATAATAATAATAAGAACGGTCCCAACCGCCCAGGAGGAGGCCTCGCCATCATCCACAAATTTTCCCTCAGACTAGCAACCACCTGCTTGGACAACACCTCGCCCTTCATGGAACACATCCACTGCCAGATCCAGCCCAACCCTAGAACGACACTCCGGGGAACGCTCGCCTACAGACCTCTCAGACCCCGCACCCCTTTCACCAACGTCGTTGCAGACATCATCGCTCCCCATGCCCTCGCCTCCACAGACAACATACTGCTCGGAGACCTCAACGTTCACCTAGGCAACATCAGTGATCCCAACACCACTGCCCTCCTGGAGAACCTTTCCAACACAGGACTGAAACAACTTGTCTCCACCCCCACACACACAGCAGGACACACACTCGATCCTATCTTCGCCAGAGGAAACCACATTCGCTTCAGCCACACCACTGACCCGTTCTGGCCAGACCACTGCTGAATCCATTTCTCCTTCTCGAAACCCTCCTCACACAAGCTCACGCCCGCTTCCCATGCAAAAACTAGAACAAAGTCTCCGAAGAACTCCTCATCGCCACACTCAGCTGCACTCCTCCCGCAATTATGACAAATGCCAACAGATCAGTAAGCCACCTCCACCAATGGATCGCCAACTGCCCCAATCTCGCCCCACTCCAAAACACCATGAGACAACACAACATGAAGGCCACCTAGTTCACCATGGACCTCTGAGAATCCAAGCGCTCTTGCCGACAACTGTAGAAAACGTGGAGAAACAGCAAAAGCCCGGAAGCATGCTCCGCTTACAAGGTGACCACCACAGCACACCACCTCATCAAATCATCTAAGAGAAACTTCATCCAAGACAGAATCCTCTCCAACTTCCACAACTCCAAGGAACACTTCACCATCACACAATAATTTGCCAGACTACCAACATCCCTACCTGCCAAGACCTTTGCAACAGACTCAGCTCCTTCTTCCACCTCCAGATCAAGATGCTCTATGACAACTTCGATGACCAAGACCACAGCACCACCTCAACACCCTCCCCAGTGACGCCATCCAACAGGCCCTCCTCACCTTGACCCCTCTCACCACAGAAGACACAGTTAAGATCATGAAACGCTTCCACTCCGGAGCACCTACTGACCTCTGCCCACCACACATCATCCACAGGGCTGCCACCACCATCGCACTCGAACTACGCTGAACTATCAACTGCTCCCTCGAGACTGCCACTTTCCCCGATGACTTGAAACGCACCAAAGTCAAACCCCTCCTTAAGAAGTCCTCCTCAGACCCAACGGATCTCAAGAATTTCAGGCCCATCTTACTAATCCCTTTCGCCGCCAAAGTCACAGCGAAAGCCCTCAACACCCAGCTAGCACACTTCATCTAAACAACAACATCCTCCACACCTCTCAATCCTGTTTCTGCAGCAACCACAGCACCGAGACCGCCCTCATAGCCACCACCGACGACATCCGCGCCCTCCTCAACCAAGGCCACACAGCAGCGCTCATTCTCTTGGACCTTTCAGCAGCCTTCAACACCATCTCCCACCTCACACTGATAGAGCGCGCGAGGCCACCCGACCAATAGTTTTCGCCGTTTCCGGCTTCAGGGCCCATATACTTTCAAATCACCATATACATCGATCAGGTGACTTCACGAGCTCTACCAATTTGTGTGTGTGTTCCCTGCTAATATTTCTCAGTGCACCCGACTTACCATCCACCGATGCGGGTACCTAATGACCACAATGAATCAGGGAGCTAGCTGAAAAGAAAGGCAGCAAAATACAAACCCAACCAATAACATTCAAAATACTGTTGAAATGACCACGGACAACTGGAAGTTTTAAAATGTTTATCTAAAGTTCATTATTTTCTTGCATGAGGTACAGTAAAATAAGGCAATCAATAACCAAGATAACGTAAATTATATAGCTATAAAGAAATAATGACAGAGTAATCATTGAAGTACTGATAAAATGTAACGGGAAGATACTATACTATTCAATAATATTTAAGCATGGACAGTTTTTATGCATAGATAACTATAGGAGGGCCTATAAAGAGTAACACGCTTCACTTAAGGTGAATGGACCTTTGAACAATCTAGGCAATGAAGTTCTAGACCATATCAGAAAATGACAAACTGCAATGCAAAATATAATTTCTAACAAGTGAGAAGACATAGGAACAAACTTATGGAAAAATATGTAATTGACTTTCAATAGTTGCGGAAAGGCATGGAAAATATAACATCTGCAATGATGAACTTTATTAAAGCAAAAGTTAGAAATTCAGAAGGTGCAAGATTTTAAGAGTTTCAGAGCAATATTTACCTAGAATGGTGTGGAAACCAAACCCTGGCCACGGGTTAGTTAAGGACAGGAAACCCTCAAGGAAGGATACCCCTCAAAGGACAGCAGGTGCAGAATGGACACCCAGGACAGGACAGGATACCCTCGGAATAGGAATCAGGACAGGACCCTCAGGACAGGACAGCAAACCCTCAAGACAGGACCGCTCAGGACAGGACCGGAACCCACAGTTTGGAAGCAACGCCTGCGCTCCACCCGCTCTGTAGTTATCGATCAAGACCCCGATTGGGTCAGCGAACTCCTAGCAAAGTGCTTCGCCAGCACTTTAAGGTTCAGTAGAACCTTAGTCTATGGTCAAATTCGGACAGAGTGCTCCGCAGCTCTCTGTATCTTCAGTCACCTATTGAGTGCGTTGGGTGAGTGACAGGTCAGCTAAACCAGACAAGTCGGACGACTCCCCAGGGGAACCCAGGGTAGATATACAGTTTGGGGACAGTGTACCACCCCCCAATGTTGCAAGGTGTCAGAATCCCTCAATTTGGATTGGTCCTAAGGTAGGATTTGGGTAACACACCAATCATAACAGTCTATTTGTATGCCACATTAACATAATTTGGTACCGCCTAGTAAGATAGGGGTTCCCATGAGAGACTACACGGCAAGCAGCAATACAATTACATTGTAACATATAAGGAGCCACATTCGCTGTTCTCGCAGGGCAGAGGTGACTTTCTCAGGAGCATCTCGCCCATCGCTGCCAACTGGCTATGTTCCATCAGTCAAGGTCCCCTGTGCTGCCGAATGTCGCGCAGGCGCAGAAGGGACCTCCAATATGGCTCTCCTCTCACTCAGACCCCCATTCCCCGCGGTACATGAAAAGTAAGCGAAAAAAATTAATACATAATAATGTCATCATGAAAACACATCACAGGGTTTGTACTTTTAACTCATCATCAAGAAATAAACTTATGCGTTTCTAATTGTTAGCTACATTGATACAGTCACAAGAGCAGTGGCACGAGCAGTACCACATGATAAGCACAGCTATGAATTACGCATGCGCATAAATTTCCCTCCACTTCTGCAGACGCGTCAGGACACGTGAGTGTGGCTGACGCATGCGCAGTAACTAAATACAAGCGGCGGCCATTTTATAAACACGGATTAAAATAGTTAGGAATACACATAGGCAAGCGTCATAAACTTTACTTAAACTAAATATAAACGTTAGTAAGACGTACATTGATTACCTTGTTATACATAAACGAGGTTCTTGACTTCGGCAAGCCGCAAAATATGCGAAGCTTTGCTTCATCAATCCCCTCTTTGATGATATTTACTATCATCACAAAAATGGACCCAGATGCCAACTTTCTTTCACACTTTATAAAGTTCTATTTCTTCCAGCAATCGTTCTAACTTTTCTCTCTCAGTTTTAGTAGGGTGAGAAGTCTTCACCTTTTTGTATATCTGATCATTCACTTCCTCCAACTCAATCTCATCCACACTCCGTT
The DNA here is from genome assembly GCF_964261635.1 of Lissotriton helveticus. Lineage (NCBI taxonomy): Eukaryota > Metazoa > Chordata > Amphibia > Caudata > Salamandridae > Lissotriton > Lissotriton helveticus. The sequence goes on from NC_136057.1 coordinate 1,928,152,768, forward strand.
TCAACCCTCTTGCATTTACCTCGTGCTTCTTGGTGCGCTTGCGGCATTTACAACAGATAAAAATGAGAAATATAATAAGACCTATAATACCAATTGGCATCAGTATCTTGAACAACAAGCTTTTACCTACACTAGCAAGCCAATGACCTACATTTGAGAGACCATCTACCAGTCTCTTCCAGGCACTATCAACCTCGAGTGGTTTGAGTTCCTTTGCCAAATTAGTAATGTTTTTCACATATCTTTTGATCTGTACACTTTTATCCGGAATATAAGTGCAACAATGTTGCGCCTTCAACATCCGGCAGACTCCGCCCTCTTTCGCTAATAAGGTGTCAAGAGCAAGTCGATTCTGTAAAACCATTGATCTGATCGCAACCATTTCGGTATTGACCAGCAGAAATCCATGAGCTGTTTCAGTAGACAGCACATCTACTATAGTAGACAATTTGCAAATTCTGTGAGTGTTCAGAACCACTCCCACTCCAGGTATCAGTGCACTGAAAATACTACCCATAATTTCACTTATACTTTCTCTTTTACTACGCACTAAGCCATTAGTATCTTCATTGCTTCCAGCTTTTCCATTCACATGGTATATTTTCGGGAAAACAATGCCAAAATAGCAGCTTCCATACCAGTGATCCGGCAATTTGAAATAAGCCTTGTCCCCACAAATATAATAAATTCCAGGAAACACAGGCTCTGACCCATTTTTGAAACCCCAACCTCCAATTACCTTGTAATTATGTTCGCATTCACTGGAACCAATGAAAACATTATTATAATAGCTAGTCTTCTCGCGGTGAAGACATAGCTTGCCTTTCTTTTCAAAATCCAGCAACAGAGCAGGTCCCGCCCCACCATTTGAGGTGCCTTCCATGTTCTCTGCCCACTTTGGCTTTTTCTGACTTTCGTCATTAGCCTTCTTTTGTATTTTAATTCTTCTTTTCTCTGTTCACGCAAAGAACAAGTCAAGTTATCTCTGTGTGCATCTGCTATGTCAATGTTACCTATGGTCAAGAAGTAGTCTCCCATATATCTTATGGTGTCGCTTTTGGTATGTACAGGATTCAAGTTCCCACGTATAGGAAGTTCAGAAAAAATTACGTCATTATTAGAGTAATAGTACTGTAACGGTCCTCTTTTGTAAAATAAACTAGCCAGAATGCTACAGGAAATTCCATATGTCAATGGCAAGTGATGGTATGTCACGCCTTCAGCCACAGAAGTAGGTAGCTTCATGCAGACATAGCAATCTTCAATTTCCATAGTCTCTACATAGTGTATTAACAAGTTTGCGAAAACATTTAAGTGTGTCCTGTTCTTAATTCCATGATAATGTAGTTCTCCCTCATCTGATGCTTCTAAGTCTCGTTTTGTTTGTCTCAGTGCTCTCTCATGTCTTGCTACACTCTGTGTTGTCAACTCCTCACTGTTGGTATTTACAATTTCAGTAGGGACAATGTTAGTATCTTTACTTACAGTGAAGGGTATAAAGATTGTTAGTCCTATCCAAATTACTATCAGTACTACTATACTACATATACACACCTTGCAGCACGTCTTGCAACGACTGCAACTCGGTCTACCATTCACAGTTGAATCAGACATTTCGGCTCAGAAGAAGTTTCTCGACCCCTCTTTGTGTCTTTACACAGCTAGCTTACTTTGTGCAAATTCACGGTGGTTCGTCTTCTTCTTCAGCAGAGTACTCAGGGACGGGCTCTCCGTCGCTTACGTCAGTTATATCAAGATCTTCAAGTTCTTCCAAAACGAGTGTCCATTCAGGAGACTTGTATTTCTTGTTTTGTCTTTTTAATCGTTCACTCCTTCTTTTGGAAGAGTTTTCTTCTTGCTCTGCTATCCGTGCACTTCTCCTTGCTTCTGCACGTTTTTCTTCCACCGTCTTTATCCTTAGCCTTAGTCTCTTTATGAACCTAGGCTCAAGGTTGTTTCTTTTCTTTAGTCTCTTAGTTGGTACTTGGACTTCACTTTCTTCTCTTATCCTCTTCTTCTCTTCAGCTTGTGGCAATTCTGCTTCACTTTCTTCTTCTTCTTCCCTTATCTCGCTAGTTCCAGGGCTATCATCAGATTCTTCTGCCTGGTTACTAATCTGGCCTTGTTCAGGAATATTTTGTTTTTGGCTTTCGATTGTCTCTGTTTCTGTTTCTGTTTCTGTTTCCTGAACCCGTTCTTCTAACCCTATCTGATCCTGTTCAAGCACTTCGATCTCTTGATTTTCTTCTGCTCGAACTATCACTCTATGTCTAAGCTGTCCCTTATCCTCATCAGGTGTTAGCGGTGGTGTATCGAACACCTGTTCTGTCCCTGTCTGCCCTTCTCCTTCCTCAGTTTTGATATGAATCTCAAGCGGCTGAGGTTCTTCGCCTGTGCCTTGCTTTTCCTGACTAGTCCACTCTCTACCTTCACTAAGTCGCTCTCTTGTTCTGATAGGATCTTCGGTCAGATCAATCATCGGTATCCATTCTTCTGGCCATATGCTTGGCAGCTCGTCATCAGCTACTCCTGGCTCAGCTTCCTGGACCTCTTCAGCAGGCTGGATTCTTGGCAGTTCGTAGTCAACTACTCCTGGGCCAACGTCTGCTGTTCCTGCAGCCTGACTGGTGCTGGGCTGCTCGTTGTCAGCTGCTTCTGGTCTGGCTCCTGCAGAGTCCTCTGCTGGTTGCCCTTCTTCTGCAAATTCTTTGTCCGGTAATACCTTCTGGGTGTGTCCAGCGTGGATCCACTGGGGAACACCTGCGACCTTCACTGCAGTGGTTGTTACCAGAATTACTTGGCGTTTCTTTCCCCACCTTGGTGCCAGACAGTTTGATCGAGTGTGCTTCTTTATTTTGACCCAGTCTCCTGGAACCAAGCTGTGGAGAGGAGTCGTTGGATTGAGGATGCCGTCGTCTCCAATCTGGCGAGAGATAGAACGCACTTGGTCACCCAATCTTCTGCAGTATTCAAGCACCAAATCATCAGTAATACTCAACAGTTTGCTTCCTGGCACCCATGCTTGTCTCATCACTCTTCCCATAATGATTTCATGGGGACTTAGGCCTGTCTTGCGGTCAGGAACACTTCTCAGTCCCATCAGGACCAGGGGCAGGGCCTTCACCCAGGTCATGCCAGTAGCATCTGTCAGCTTTGCTAGTCTGTTTTTGATAGTTCCATTTATTTGTTCCACTATTCCAGAAGCCTCTGGGTGGTATGCACAATGGAGTTTTTGCCTTATTCCAAAGGCCTTACAGAGTTCAGCCAGTATTTCATTCTGGAAATGTCCACCCTTATCTGATTCAATAATGAATGGCACCCCGAATCTAGGTATCAGTTCTTTTAGTAAACACTTCGCTACTGTCAGTGCGTCACTTTGGGGAGTAGGGTAAGCATCCACCCATTTCGAAAATACGCAAACAATGACAAGGACATATCGCTTCCCTTCACAACGGGGCATGGTGATGAAATCAATCTGTATCCTTACAAAGGGACCCCCTGATCTCCCAATTTTGCTCAGTTCAACCATTGTCCTCTTGCCTGGGTTCATCTGTTGACATGACAGGCACCTCTGGCAGAGGGACTCTGCTACTTTCCTGAACTTCTTACTATACCAAGTCTGTTGAAATACCAGAATCATGGCATCCCTACCAATGTGTGATCCTTCATGTATTAATCTTGCCATTGTGCCAAGCAAGTGTCGGGGTAATACAGGCATACCAGTTGGGCCCAAGATGACACCATCCACACGTCTCGGTCTACACCCATCCTCCTTCCATTTCTCTCTTTCTTGCCAAGGAGCCGACTCCTGCCACTCTCTCACTTCATCCCAAGTAGGCACTTCCTCAAACACCTGAAGTTGGCAGCTGGTTCCTGGCCCCCCTCGTTTTGGATTTACGATATACCGATCTCTGGCGCACCATTGGGCCACTCGGTCAGCATAATCGTTTCCCAGTGATACTTTGTCCATGCTCTTCTTATGAGCACCGCATTTTACCACTGCCAGTTCCTTAGGTAACTGGATGGCCTCTAAAAGGTCATGCACCACCTTTGCATTTCGAATGGGAGTACCTGAGGAAGTCAGGAATTCCCTCTGTAGCCACAATTGGCCAAAGTCATGCACAACTCCATAACAGTACTGACTGTCAGTATACACTGTTATGCGTATGTTTTTCCCAATTTTGCAAGCTTTTATCATAGCAATCAATTCGGCTACTTGTGCAGACTTGATGTTATATAGGTAACCTGCTTCTTCGATTTTTGTTAAAGAGACTACTGCATAAGCAGCACTCAGGCCTCCTAGTTCATGTCTTAGACAGGAACCATCTACAAACAGCTCTTTATCATGTTCAGGCAATGGCGCTTCTTTTATGTCTGGGCGTGGTTTAGTACTGAACTCTGTCAGGTCAATGCAATCATGTTCATCATCATCCCCACCTTCCATTTCCAGGGAGTCGGGGAGTAAAGTGGCAGGGTTCAGAATACCGCACCTAACAATGCTTACATTTGCTGCACCCACAAGAATTCTCTCGTATTTAGTCAGCCGACTAGGGGTGAGATACTGCGTTTTAGTTCTGGTCAATAGAATTACCACTCCATGTGAAACATACACAGTCACAGGATGTCCCATGACTATGGACTCACTTTGTTCCAAACTTGCACAGGTAGCAGCTACTGCTTTCAGACAGCCTGGCAACCCAGCAGCTACTGGGTCCAAGGTGGCAGAGAAATAGGCCACAGGCCTTCTGGTCGTGCCATGTTCTTGAGTCAGGACTGACAATGCGCAGTTATCGCGAGTGTCACAGAATAGGGCAAACTCTTTGGAATAATCTGGCATTCCCAGCGCAGGGGCTGTACACAGACAGTTTTTCAGTCTTGTGAAGGCCATTAGGCTTTCATCGTCCCATTCTACAATGTCTGGCATTCCTCTCGTGGTCATTTTTATCAAAGGCCTGGCTAAGGCTGCAAATCCCAGAATCCACTGCCTGCAGTATCCTAGTACTCCCAGGAACATTCTGACGTCTTTTTGAGTACGGGGCAACTGCATCTTTTGAATTATTCTCACTCTTTCTGATGTGACTTTTCTGACACCCTTTTCTATCTGGTGTCCTAGATATTTCACGGATTTTGCACAGAACTGTAGTTTGTCAGGGGCCACTTTATGCCCTTTCTCACACAGATGATTTAGGAGGGCAATGGTGTCAACTACACAGTCCCTATGACTTTTAGACGCCAGTAGAAGGTCGTCTATGTACTGCACTAAGACAGAGTTCCCAGGTAAGGTCAAAGTCTCTAGACATTTCTTCAGGATCTGATTAAAGATAGAAGGGCTCTCTGTATACCCCTGAGGGACCCTGTTCCAGCAATACACGTGACCTTCGAAGGCAAACGAGAAAAGAAATTTGCTGTCGGGGTGCAGGGGTATCGAAAAGAATACATGACACAAATCAATCACAGTGAACCACTCAGCATCCCAAGGAATCTGGTACAGAATCACTGCAGGGTTCGGAACAATAGGGCAGCAAGGAACTACAATTTTGTTAACCTTTCTCAGGTCTTGCACTACCCTATACTTGCCACTAGGCTTCTTGATGCCCATAATCGGTGAGTTGCATGGGCTGCTCATCACTTCCTGTATGATGTCTCCTTCTAATAATTTTTGTATTTCCAGAGTGACACCTGCTTTCACTTCAGCATTCATTCGGTAGGGCTTAGTGTTAGGATATACTGCATTGTCCTTGATGGCTATCTGTATGGGGTCCACATCTTTCATTAATCCCACATCCTTTCCAGTAAAATCCCACACCTCTGGCTTTACCGCTTCCTGGAGTTCTTGGGGCAAATCCTGCAGGGTCAATCTTTTAATTTCTGAGTCAGGTCTAAGTAACAATAATTTATAAATGCCATCTTCATCCGGGGTCTGTATTTCAACACCTTTTGGTGTGCAAAAGATGGTACAGTTCATTTTGCACAGCAAATCACGACCCAGTAGATTCACTGGACTGGTGTCACAGACGACAAATCTATGCATTTGTTTAAAATTTCCAATTGAAATCTCCATTGGTTCGGTAACAGGAGTACTAATCAATTGATTAGATACACCCACTACTTGGATATTTTCTCCCGAGAGGGGTAGGTTTGGAACGTCCACTGTTCTTACAGTAGAACGGGTAGCGCCAGTGTCCAACAGAAAGGTGACATCATTTCCGTCAACCTTTCCTTCAATGTATGGTCCAGACTGGTCTACCGGCAAGGAAGCGCCAAGTACGCACTCCTCTTCCTCCCCTCTCAGGCCCCGTCAGTCCTGATCATTACAAAGGAAGGTATCATTTAGCAGATACTGCGAAGTTGCTGTATTTCTGTTCTCACCGCTTTCCCAAACTTCTATCTCCTCACCCTCTGCTTGCTTTCCCCTGTATACCTGCTTGGGTGCTCGAGGCACCTGAACTGTTTTTACCTGGGGTTGAGTCTTTCTTGGCCTTTCTTTCTGCGTCTGTGGATTTAAATCAGGAGTATTTGCATTATCATCTATTAATTGAGGACACTCGTTACGCCAGTGTCCAATTTCGCCGCACTGATGGCAGGGAAATTTCTTCATAGCCTCTTCCCTGCTAAATTTTGGCCGGGGCTTTCCTCCACCCCCTCCCCCAGGACTTTTGTTCTCAGCATTTTTAACCATGTTACTCAATTGTTTTTCCTGCTGTTCTGCGAGCTTCACCTGAGCCCACATCACCTTTTCCTTAAGGGCCTTTTTCTTTTCTGCCATCTCGTCCTCGCAGTACTTAGCGTACCGCAGGACCTCATCCATTTTCTTTGTATGCCAGCAGATTTTATTATCTTTTATCCACTGACAAATTTCAGGTCTTAAACCATTTACAAACCTGTAAATAAAATGCGTCATGTCCTTTAAATCGATGTTATCAATACCACTGTATGTTTTAAATACCTGCAATAACCTCTCATAGAAGGAGTGCACTGTCTCGTCCCTTTCCTGTGTTGTTCTATCTATTTTTGTCCAATCAGTTTCCTTTGCGGGCACCTTTTCTTTCAAATGCTGAATTACCTGCTCATACTTTCGCATGACATCCTTTGATGGCTCCCCTGTTTCCTTATTTCTTGGGTACTCCTCACTGGGCCAGTCTATGGCTATTTTACACTGGGTCCATAAATCTACCGGAACCACAATGTCGAAAAACCCATCCAGGTCTTTCCACAGACATTTCTGTACCTTCACGAACCTTTCCACCTGCCTGTACCAGTCTACTGGTTTCTCACGTAATTTTGGAAAATCGTTCGTAAAGGACACAATATCCTGTCTAGACCAGGGGACATGCACATATTTCCCTCCAGGTACTTCGCGCATGGGGCATAACTGTTCAGGTTTCTCCACCTCCCTTAAAGCAAATTCAGGAGTCACTTGTCGGGAGCGAGCCTCTTCCCTCTTTTTCGCCCACCTGCTTCTCCATCTTTCCACATCTCCCCATTTCTGCAGTACTCCCAATAATTCTTTAATCTGCAGCTTTTTTCCTGCCACATTCAAGTGCTCTATATCTTTGTCTGAGAAGTCTGCTCTGTACGGTTTCTGTAAGGGCTTGGATTTTGAGATATCTACCCCCATACTAACTGCTGTTTCGGTCAGTTTTTCGTGGAGCACTCTGGTGTTCCTTGTAAAGCTTTTACATATAAACGACAATTCTTCTTCAGAGTAGGTATTCAATCGATCCAATCCCACATTTCCTGCCATTAATTCTTCTATTTCTACCCTCAGCTTAGAGGTCTAAAGGTTTCGTTTGCGGAGTCTGTTTCTCTAATTCACGACTCCAACTCTCAATTTTATCCGGAGTTACCAGAGAGGCATTCCTAGTGCCTGTTGCGGATTCTAATTTAATCTCTTTCGCATTAAAAGGGTTATGCCTCTGCTGCATTCCCTTTCCGGTCGGTTTGTTTGGCAAGTCCAAGAATGCGACTTCAGACTCGCACTCACTGGACTGATCATCTATGATTATCGGTTCCTGTCTCGGGGGTGCCATGACTGGGGTCATAACTGGAGTAATCGGATTTCCCTGACCATTTCCGTATAACGGGACCACTGGTCCAATAGTTACTGGAATAGTCAATGCCTCAGGGCTGGTATTTAACTGGGAGATTTTCTGAATTATTTCTGTCCTTTGTCTAGCTAGAGCCTCTTGCTCCTTTTCCCCTAGTATCCTTCTTAAAGTCGTATCATGTAATATCTGTGGGGTCAAGGGAGGAGTAAAACTCGGGGCAGTGGGATGCGTTTCACTTGGTCCTCCACCATAATTGGGTTTCGGAAATAAAGTTCCAGTGTTAAAGGACCTGCGCTCTTCCCCATATGGAGGTTGAACAAAAGGCAGTCCTGAATTCAATGGTTTCTCTTCGCTTTCATACAAGGGTCTGGGGAAAAAAACTTTCGTACGTGAATATTTTTCTTCCTGGCTTGCGGGCACTTTGGGATATATATCCCTTGTTTCCGCCGGTTCGGGTTTCTCAGGATAGGGCAATACTTGACCACCCCCTCCCAGTCCTAGGAATCTGTCTTCTTCCTTGAGGAAGTGGCGTCGGGGAGCATCTCCTACACTGGAAGGGCGGGTTCCCTCATTATAAGGTGGCGGACTTCTGGTACAGATGTCATCTATCAGTTCATCATCTGACTCCCCCGGGGCCCCCCAATGCTTACACTTTTCGGTACTTTTCTCACCCGCTGTAGGGTTATGACATGCCGGCATCATGGGAAACAAACCCTCAACAATCATGCTCTGCCTCCACTGTTTCATCCTTTTATCCCTGGACTCCTGTTTCAGCCTGGGGTACCACTTGGTCAAACCCTTGTCCATTCGGGGTCTTTCTCTTTCAAAAGCCTCAATTTCCCATTCCTCTAATGCCTCATACTGCGTTAGTCTCGGTCTGGGATGCAATTCGTTCATCCGAGTCCTTAAATTAAATAGGATCCTACCATTGAAAGTCCCATCTAATGGAAATGCCAATACTCCATCATCTTTTGTGTACTTCACCCAATTCTCCAACCACACACAGGTATTGTACCCTCGGTCAAACATCATAAATGAGGCAGGAGTATTAGGTGGTGGGACAAGAACACCTTCCCTAGATTTAATTGGTTTGTCCGTTTTAAAATAATTTTTCACCTTACTTACAAGGGACAATTTTCTCTTTGTTCCGTACATAATATCGTATCTATTAGTTTTCCACTGATCCCTTTCAAACCCTAGGTGCCTTGGATCAGGTCGAGTTCCTGTAGTCTGCGAGTGCCACATACGACTTCTACGCTAAACTTTGTTTACAAACTACCTCCAATCAGAACGCGCTTCAGAAATCCGTGCGACCAATGGGTGCGCGACTCTGAATAATCTCCGCCAATGGGTGCGCGGCCCCTTCGTGAGACAGTTCCCACGCTCTGGCTCTCACCCCTCCTTTACAATACCAGCTCCGCTACCCGCCCGCTGCTTCTACCAATCCCAGCGCGGCACAGAGTGACGTCAGAGGCGCTTCGCGACTGACTCCCTCCCTTCACAAGGTAACGGAAACTTTCTTTCTTTTAAAGTGCTCAGTGCTTGGTTATTTTACAACAAATACACATTCGCCACAGTGCTCAAGTGTCTAGACAGGATAGCTTTGTTTTACTGCAAGTAAACTACTTCCATTTACTTTTCACACACTGCGAGTAGATCTCTTCCGCCTACCCTTCACTCTAGCATCGGTGAACCTGTTATTCCCCTAAACTCATCCACTTCTTTCCGGGATATATTCCGAGTTTAAGGTTTCTCAGCGGACCCCTCTGCTTTCAAGCTAGCTCCGAGGAACCTGCTACTCTTCCGATGTGACCCTTACTAGGTTACGCCACTATGGGAATTTTGCCAATGAACCCCGTTACTGTCATTTATTCACACATGTATTCAGAAAACCCTAGTTAGTGCTTCCCGGTCATCCTAACCTGCACCTAACTTTCCTCGAGCCTGTGACCTCAGGACAATGGATTCTATTCACCACTTGCCCTTTCAATTCCCCGGGGAGTTCGGACAACATGAAACAATACGGTTTACAAATGCATGGATTAGTACATATAACAATATAAGAACAAGAATAATAACAATACAAAAATTCATGAGTTTCAGCAGCGTATTCACAAGAGAATGATCAGGTCTCTTAGAACAGCCGCTCTTCTAGCAGCATCAATATACTAGCAGCTTCCGACTCAACTAGTCTAGCTAATCCCTGCCCTACTCTCAACTAGTCCCTAACCATCCTCTAGCTACCAGAAAAACTGATAGAGCGCGCGAGGCCACCCGACCAATAGTTTTCGCCGTTTCCGGCTTCAGGGCCCATATACTTTCAAATCACCATATACATCGATCAGGTGACTTCACGAGCTCTACCAATTTGTGTGTGTGTTCCCTGCTAATATTTCTCAGTGCACCCGACTTACCATCCACCGATGCGGGTACCTAATGACCACAATGAATCAGGGAGCTAGCTGAAAAGAAAGGCAGCAAAATACAAACCCAACCAATAACATTCAAAATACTGTTGAAATGACCACGGACAACTGGAAGTTTTAAAATGTTTATCTAAAGTTCATTATTTTCTTGCATGAGGTACAGTAAAATAAGGCAATCAATAACCAAGATAACGTAAATTATATAGCTATAAAGAAATAATGACAGAGTAATCATTGAAGTACTGATAAAATGTAACGGGAAGATACTATACTATTCAATAATATTTAAGCATGGACAGTTTTTATGCATAGATAACTATAGGAGGGCCTATAAAGAGTAACACGCTTCACTTAAGGTGAATGGACCTTTGAACAATCTAGGCAATGAAGTTCTAGACCATATCAGAAAATGACAAACTGCAATGCAAAATATAATTTCTAACAAGTGAGAAGACATAGGAACAAACTTATGGAAAAATATGTAATTGACTTTCAATAGTTGCGGAAAGGCATGGAAAATATAACATCTGCAATGATGAACTTTATTAAAGCAAAAGTTAGAAATTCAGAAGGTGCAAGATTTTAAGAGTTTCAGAGCAATATTTACCTAGAATGGTGTGGAAACCAAACCCTGGCCACGGGTTAGTTAAGGACAGGAAACCCTCAAGGAAGGATACCCCTCAAAGGACAGCAGGTGCAGAATGGACACCCAGGACAGGACAGGATACCCTCGGAATAGGAATCAGGACAGGACCCTCAGGACAGGACAGCAAACCCTCAAGACAGGACCGCTCAGGACAGGACCGGAACCCACAGTTTGGAAGCAACGCCTGCGCTCCACCCGCTCTGTAGTTATCGATCAAGACCCCGATTGGGTCAGCGAACTCCTAGCAAAGTGCTTCGCCAGCACTTTAAGGTTCAGTAGAACCTTAGTCTATGGTCAAATTCGGACAGAGTGCTCCGCAGCTCTCTGTATCTTCAGTCACCTATTGAGTGCGTTGGGTCAGTGACAGGTCAGCTAAACCAGACAAGTCGGACGACTCCCCAGGGGAACCCAGGGTAGATATACAGTTTGGGGACAGTGTACCACCCCCCAATGTTGCAAGGTGTCAGAATCCCTCAATTTGGATTGGTCCTAAGGTAGGATTTGGGTAACACACCAATCATAACAGTCTATTTGTATGCCACATTAACATAATTTGGTACCGCCTAGTAAGATAGGGGTTCCCATGAGAGACTACACGGCAAGCAGCAATACAATTACATTGTAACATATAAGGAGCCACATTCGCTGTTCTCGCAGGGCAGAGGTGACTTTCTCAGGAGCATCTCGCCCATCGCTGCCAACTGGCTATGTTCCATCAGTCAAGGTCCCCTGTGCTGCCGAATGTCGCGCAGGCGCAGAAGGGACCTCCAATATGGCTCTCCTCTCACTCAGACCCCCATTCCCCGCGGTACATGAAAAGTAAGCGAAAACAAATTAATACATAATAATGTCATCATGAAAACACATCACAGGGTTTGTACTTTTAACTCATCATCAAGAAATAAACTTATGCGTTTCTAATTGTTAGCTACATTGATACAGTCACTAGAGCAGTGGCACGAGCAGTACCACATGATAAGCACAGCTATGAATTACGCATGCGCATAAATTTCCCTCCACTTCTGCAGACGCGTCAGGACACGTGAGTGTGGCTGACGCATGCGCAGTAACTAAATACAAGCGGCGGCCATTTTATAAACACAGATTAAAATAGTTAGGAATACACATAGGCAAGCGTCATAAACTTTACTTAAACTAAATATAAACGTTAGTAAGACGTACATTGATTACCTTGTTATACATAAACGAGGTTCTTGACTTCGGCAAGCCGCAAAATATGCGAAGCTTTGCTTCATCAACACTAGCCAACAGACTCCACGACGCTGGCACACCAGAGAAAACAGAAGTCCTCATCCTCAGCTCTACCCCCTCCATATGGGAAAACCACCTACCAGTACGGACCACGTACGCAACCTCAGCATCATACTCAACTCTTCACTCACCATGAACCACCACATCAATGCCGTGTCCTCCATTTGCAACACCCTCTGCATCCTTCGCAAATCCTTCAAATGGATCCCCCCAATGCCCGGAACACCGTCACCTGCGAACTCATCACCAGGAGACTGGACTACAGAAATGCCCTCTATGTTGGAATCAACCAAAAACTCCCCCGCAAACTCCAGACCGTCCAGAACATCGCAGCCAGACTTATCCTCGATATCCCACGACATGACCACATCACCCAACACCTCTGCGACCTCCACTGGCTACCGTCGAAAAAAGAATATCCTTCAAACTGCTCACACACACCTACAGAGCCCTCCATAACACTGGATCCCAATACCTCAACAAACAAATCTCCTTCCACGCCCCCAAAAGATACCTTTGCACTGCCGACCTCGCCCTAGCCACGGGCCTCCGCATCCACATTGCCAAAGCAGGTGGCAGATCCTTCTCCTAACTTGTGGCCAAGACCTGGAACAAACTCCCCCTCTACATCCGACGAAGTCCGACAGTGCACCAATTCAGAAAGGACCTCAAAACCTGGCTCTTCCAATGATCAACGGAGCTGCTCGCACCCCCCAGAGCCTTGGGACCCTCACAGGTGAGTAGTGCGCTTTAAAAACCCTGATTGATTGATTGATTGATTGATTGTACTTCCACACTAGAAAGATCACACAAACCAGTGGTTCAGACTAGTAGTGGTCCATATGTCCACATGTGTGAATTTACATGTTTTTGTTTAAGCTGTGCAAGTTGAGGTCGTCCTCTCATTTGTTTGTTGCTGGTGTGATGGTTCTGCTAGGAATAGTGTATAGGGAGAGGTTAGAGAACTTTTGTGGCTGGGTATTTCAGACAGCGCAGTACACAATGGATTGCCTTGTGTGATGGTGGATAGGCAAACTCATTGAATGGAAGGTTCAGGATGTGTGAACCCTGGAAGGCCAGTAGATCAATGAGGTATAAGAAAGCCTGTACGGTCACGAAGGGATGGGCACTGTCAGGTCCAGGGAAGAATGGAGGATGGTCAGGTTCAGGTCAAAGGAGTAAAGTTATATTTAGGAGATGCAGGAAAACAAGTGGAACTATAAAGTGAAGCTGGACTGGTAGGTCCTAAAGAATCAAAGTCAAACTGCGAGGCCCTGATTGGCCGTTTGAAGAGCAGAATAGTAGACTAGTAGGCATTTAGGCTAAGCAATAAAAGAGAACCAGTAAGTCTGAAGGCAGAGGCAATAGACTAAGCAACAAGAATGAACACTATGGTCTGAAGGCAGCTCCAAGCTGGTAGGCCAAATCTGTGGGGGTTTTAGGTTAGATGCAGGAAGGAGCTGAGAATATTTGTAGAAGTTGACCTTTTAGGGTAGTTTTGTAAGTCAGCATGAAGCTGCATACAGCATCAGCATTGTTTGTAAGCACATACCTGTCACATTAAAGTAATCTTTTTATGTGTCTGTCGGTGGCTGTGCTTTCCCACCAAGGACTTTGTGGGGGAAGGTACCTAACTCCAAACAACCAGCGATGAAACTGGTGAATCTAAAAGCAGAGGTGGGCTGAATTCCTTCCCCTGACCCGGTATCACCCCTACATATGGTGTGGCCTCATCTGTCGCACAGGGCCATTGACGTCAAAGTGCTGGTGCATCAACACTTCCCGCTGCCGTTTCCAGCGGCTCATGAAACAAAAGCAGATCACGGGGTGAAGTTTGGCTTCGCCCCACGCTGGTGTCTGTGTTTTCGCTGTTGTTTGCCCAGCTGAAGATGACTCAAGATCTTGCACAAGAGGTCCGGGTAGCAGATCCTGTTAACCACATATTAGTAACTCTTCGCAGCCTAAATACTTGAAACATGAAGTCAAGCCTTCCAATACATGTGTGCAAGTCCTTCAAATGCACGAGGGACCATTTCAGTGCCTTAAATAGAACAACATGTACCCCAACAAGTACATTAAATAGGTGGTGATGCGCATGGCAGAGTATGCTGTACAGCGCTCGCAGCTATCCCGGTTCCATGCATAAGGAGCACATTAAGGCCAGGTTTTTTAACTGAATTCTGGGAAATGCAGTCCTCTCTGTCAGGGATTTTCCCAGGGATCTACAGACGGGGGAGGCCAGTCTTTGACAGTCCAATGCAACAAAGGCTGCCTCTGCTACCCTCTCCAGGGGATTATTGCAACCGGCAAAGCAGGGGTATAAGCAGGCAGAGCAAGAGAGAGAAAGAGGAGGGAAAAGAAGATACAGGTGAGGTAAATAAAGCAAAATGAAAGGGAGAAGAAAAAGATAGAAGCGGGACAGAGAATGGGTCATAAAATGACAAAGGTATACAAAATTACAGCTGGCTAAAAACAATACTCTCTCTCCAAACAGGGCCTAAAAATGATTGTAGGTGAGCAAATCTTCTTTTTCCACGGTATGCCACAGAACGTAACCAGCACCAAAACGGGAAATAGCCATTATAACGCAGCTGTTTCCACGCAGAGCCTTTACCACGCATGCGTTAAATCGCATGCATTGTTACAACGCATAGCCGTCACATGCATTTTTTAACAATGTATGCGGTGAAGACATGTGCAGGTAACTGTGGCAAAGGCACCTGCAGGGTTAAGGCTATCTGTGCTGTTAGAGGAGTGAAGAGATCCTTCCTCTTCCTCTTGACGACCTCCGCCGCGCCTCTCAAGAGTTGCCTCGTTGTCCTGTTAAGGTAAGGGGCATTCTTTTTTTTAGGATGGATTGTGGGCTTTAGACTAGGGGTGTTTTTTTTTTTTAAAAAGCAACTGCTGGCCAGAGAGAGGTCGCGCCGGGATACAGATTTAGGGTTCAGGGCAGAGGTCGTGTATTTTTTAAAGAGCTGGAGGCCCGGAGGGGGTGGCGCTGTGGTCTAGATTTAGGACTTAGGGCAGGAGTCTGGTATTTTTTTATAAAGAGCAGGGTGGTGGGGGTCATGCTGGGGCTATTTTTAGGGGTTAGGCAGGGGTAGAGTAATTTTAAAAAGGGTTGGGGTAAGCAGGGCCGGACTGGCCATAGCGGGCACCGGGCAATCCTCCGGCGCGCCGCACGGGTGGGGGCCGGTTTTAGGCCCCTGGGGGCTGTTTTTGTTACAGGGCCGTTTTTGAAGGCTGCCCAGCACTTTGCCAGGGCCGGTTGTGGTTCCCAGTCCGGCCCACGGGGTAAGGGAGCGCCGGGAAGTAGCTTGAAGACTGAGGGGAGCGGTCAAGGAAAACGTTTATCATTTAATGGCCTTTAACATACATGCTTTACAACAACATACCTTGTAAAAGCGAGTGTGGTAAAGGTTATACGTGGTAAGGGCATTCCCGTTGTAATGCATACGTGGTAAAGGCATGCATTGTTCCATCATACAACCCACCAAAACCCTGACCTACTACAGTAATATGTGAAATTCCATGTAACAACATCCTTGTCTAAAGGTTTTCACACAGAGTAATAACAATCTACTCTTAAACGGATTGATCTTAACATATGGTTTTCACATAAATATGTCAAGTCTACTGCCAATATCGTAACATTTCATAATAAACAGATCAGGCCATTGCGACCATAACAAACTCAGTCTTGCCTTACGGAGTGAGTATAAGCTTAGCCACAAGCCAAAATGTGCAATACAAGCAGTCTTTTCAGTGGAAGCACGCAACCTGGACCCAATCAAACACTTCATTCAGTGGCACCAACATGTGAGTCGAGCCTAAGCTCCTCTACGTAGAACTAGGAGAGTTAGTAGTTGACCATCTAAGGTATGGAGAGAGCTGCGCTGTCAAGCCAGTCCCGACCAAGCACCCTTCAGTTCCATATATGCCTCACTGGGACAACTGAAAACTGGTATCCGACAGACTGAAAGTAAAACACTAAAATGACACAAAAGACTGATGTACGATCTTGTAGTATTTTGTTTTTGTGACCACACATATTCTGTATCCTTCTTTCTCACTGCTGGTCAAGCGCCTAAGACTGGCAACACCACCCACTAGCCACACAGATGCCATTAGGCTTCAGCTATTGCTAAAGGTTGATTCACTGACGACCAGACAAAGCTCGACTAATCCAGTGACGCAGAATAGGTATAATAAGGATCCAATGCACTGATTTACAATCTCCATTTCCACACCTCGTGCAAATTAATCTGATGCTGATAAAATTGGCGTGACGCACTTTGAATAAAACCATAAAATAATAATATAAATCATAAGATGAGGGATGCCAGGAATGGATTGGCACCTCAAAAAACAGGTATGAGTGCCTATAGGCGGTGGCAGATCAGACCACACCACATGCAAGACTCCCAAATAGGGAGAGATGTTGTAGAAGTGACAAATCTGTACAGATTATTGCCATACTGTCCAAATGTATAAAGAGAGGGTGGACAGCAGAGGAAACGCATGGTCCAAATATGGTAAGGGGATACATGTGTCTTTACTGTACACTTGGAAAGCAGAGGCAAAGTAGAAAAGGATTGATAATATGCGTATTCCTTACTCCTCTTTTTTGAAAATATATTCTGGCAAATGTTTTCAGGCGTATTCGCTTTTTTCTTGTAAAAGCACCTGCAGCCTCAAAAACCAGTTCTGGGCCAGGCCCTGTAGGGAAAAGTTAATATTTCATGCTTGACATAGAGTAGTGCTTAATTTGTGCCTGTGTTTTCTAGTGCTTGGCATGGGCACCTATCACGTAACACTGGCAATCTGCTAGTCTACCACATGGTGGTGCTGTCTTGGTGCTGGAATCCCACGTGTCCTTTTTATATTAATTAAGTAAATAGTTCTCCAAACTTCTAATGAAAGCTTCTGAGTTAAGACACATGTAAATGGGCCAGTCCTAATACGAGGTACAACAGAAGACAGGGAGTTACTAAGGAGGGACTAATAAGCCTATCAACAAATCAAAAGCCAACATTTTCAAAGGAAAATGACACAAGCCAATCGAAAATATTGGCCGAGAGTGGGCGGAGCTTCAAGTCCATACCTGAATACAGCATGCCTCACAGAGCAAAGCATGCACTGGCCAGGCTAGACCTAATAATGCCAGGACATCCATGCCATTTTTACAGCTCTGGGTGACCTCAAATGTTCCAAGCTTTCACATTTGTAGGAGATTGATGGAGACTGGGTAGCAGCTGCATTTTGTAGTACTGGTAGGGAGTTTTGGGGTGGAGGGTGCAAGCTGCAGTGACCTCCTGAGAAATACCTAGGACTCTGACACCTACTTTTTCTTTTTTGTTTTCTACAACTTGAAGGAAGTAATGAAGATCTGGAGCCTCATGGCATGGTCAAAGTGGACCTCATGGGCGTAAATGGATGGGGAGAAGGAGTGGGGAGAATAGAGGATCTCTTTGTTTGGTAGGTTGAGCAGAGGGCAGTGTGAAGACTACCATACTCAAACAGTGGCCTACTATGGCACAGTATATCCCCATCGTTTGTGGACATATGACTCCATCTTTATTTTAGCAGTTCAAATGTGCTTTGAATTCGTGCATTTCTGCATGAATTGTTTGTGTTTCTCAAATAACAGCTTCTAGTTTGGGCAAGAGATGCAGGAGCCTCATACTGCTAGATTTCCTTCTCTGCTCCTGGCTGCCTGATTAAATGATGGGAAGGGGAAAGCGATCCTGCCACCCAGGTGACAAAATCCTGGCCTTGCAACTCCTCTTTTTACCAAAATCCAGCACCATCTCCCTCCCCACTCAATTTAAAAGCAGGGAGAAGGGAGGGATCACGTCATACAGACTGCTGAATCTCAGCTTCTATATCTACAAGTAGCATGCCTTGCTAAAATGCAACCGTCTGAGGGGCTTATGGGTTCCTGGACGATTCACACAAATGATGCGTTTTCCCAAGGAGGACAAAAAGTTCCCACCTGGCACTCACGGAATTTAGTTTTTCTGATTTTTTTATCTATGCGATTTACACATTTTCTTCAAACATTTAAATTCATGTGTAACCAAATGGTTGATCCAATCTTCTTTTTATTGATGTATCAATCAATCAATCAAGGCATTTGTATAGCGCGCTACTCACCCGGAGGGTCTCAAGGCGCTTGGGGGGGGTCCACTACTGCTCGAACAGCCATGTCTTGAGTTGCTTCCTGAAGGAGAGGTGGTCTTGGGTCAGGCGGAGGTGGATGGGGAGGGAGTTCCACGTCTTGGCCGCCAGGTAGGAGAAGGATCTTCCTCCCGCTATGGCTCTTCAGATGCGGGGAACGGCGGCGAGGGCGTGGCTAGTCGAACGTAGCTGGCGGGTTGGAGTGTAGAAGGTCAGGCGGTCGTTGAGGTATCTGGGGCCTTGGTTGTGGAGAGATTTGTGTGCGTGGGTGAGGAGTCGGTACGTGATTCTCTTGTTGACCGGGAGCCAGTGCAGGTCTCTCAGGTGTCCTGAGATGTGGCTGTGTCGGGGGATGTCCAGGATGAGTCGTGCTGAGGCGTTCTGAATGCACTGGAGTCTTTTTTTAAGTTTGGCTGTGGTTCCGGCGTAGAGGGAGTTCCCGTAGTCCAGTCGGCTGGTGACGAGCGCCTGGGTGACCGTCTTCCTGGTTTCGGTGGGGATCCACCGGAAGATCTTCCGTAGCATGCGTAGGATGTTGAAGCATGACGAGGAGACCGCGTTGATTTGTCTGGTCATCGAGAGGGAGGAGTCCAGGATGAAGCCCAGGTTGCGTGCGTGGTCCGTTGGTTTGGGTGCGTCCCAGGCGGAGGGTGAAGATCCCAGGATGAAGACTTCCGTCTTATCTGAGTTCAGTTTCAGGCGGCTGTTCATCATCCACTCGGCTACGTCTTTCATGCCTTCGTGCAGGTTGGGTCTGGTGGTTGCTGGGTCGTTGGTGAGGGAGAGGATCAGCTGGGTGTCGTCGGCATAGGAGATGATGTTGAGGTTGTGTTGGCGTGCGATGGCCGCGAGGGGGCTCATGTAGATGTTGAACAGCGTGGGGCTGAGCGATGATCCCTGTGGTACGCCGCAGATGACTTCGGTGGCCTCTGCTCTGAACGGGAGGAGGCGGACTCTCTGGGTTCTTCCGGCGAGGAAGGAGATGATCCATCCCAGTGCCTTTTCCTGGATTCCGATGTTGCTGAGGCGCTGTACTAGGGTGCGGTGGCAGACCGTGTCGAACGTCGCGGAGAGGTCCAGGAGGATGAGTGCCGCTGTTTCCCCGTTGTCGAGCAGGGCTCGGATGTCGTCTGTGGCTGCGATGAGGGCGATCTCGGTGCTGTGGTTGGCTCTGAAACCGGATTGCGAGTGGTCGAGGGATCCATTCGTCTCGAGGAAGGCGGCCAGCTGTCTGTTGACGGTCTTCTCAATGACTTTGGCAGGAAAAGGAAGGAGCGAGATGGGCGGTAGTTTTTGAGGTCGGTGGGGTCCGCTGATGGTTTCTTCAGCAGGGCACTGAGTTCGGCGTGCTTCCAGCTCTCTGGGAAGGTGGCGGTGTCGAAGGAGGTGTTGATGATGTCCCGGAAATGGGGTGCGATGATGGAGTCGGCCTTGTTGAAGACGTGGTGAGGGCAGGGGTCGGTCGGTGATCCGGAGTGGATGGAGTTCATTGTGCGGATGGTGTCTTCGGTGTTGATCGGGGTCCAGGCGCGGAGAGTGGTGGTGGGGGGCGTTGGTGTGGTCGTAGGGTGCATCGGCTGTGTGCTGAAACTGTTGTGTATATCTGCGATCTTGCTGTGGAAGAACGAGGCGAGCGAGTTGCAGAGGTCTTGCGATGGGGTGATGTCGTTGTTTCCGGCGCTAGGGTTCGAGAGCTCTTTGACGATGTTGAAGAGTTCCTTGCTGTTGTGGGCGTTGTCGTCTAGTCGTTCCTTGAATGCGGTTTTCTTGGTGGTGTGGATCAGCTGGTGGTGTCTTCGAGTGGCGAGCTTGAGGGTGGTCATGTTGTCTGGTGTCGGGTCTCTGCGCCAAGCTTTCTCGAGGGCTCGGCAGTTCTTCTTAGAGCTCTTGAGTTTGTTGGTGAACCAGGATCCTTTCTTGTTGCCGGGTCTGACGGGGGGGTGTTCAGTGGAGCGAGGTCGTCTGCGCAGTTGCTGATCCACCTTGTGAGGTTGTTGGCGGCTTGGTTGGGGTTCGCTGAGCTGGCGGGTGGGTTCTGGCTCAGGGATGTGGCAAGCTGGTCGGCTGTGATCTTGTTCCAGCTTCTGCGGGGAACCTGTTGTGGGTGGTGGTGGAGCGTGGTCCTTCTGAAGCTGAAGTGGACGCAGCTGTGGTCTGTCCAATGGAGTCCGGTGGCGTGGCTGAAGGAGATGTCCTTGCTGGAGGAGAAGACGGGGTCAAGCGTGTGGCCGGCGTAGTGGGTGGGGGTGGTCACCAGTTGCTTGAGTCCGAGGTTGGCAAGGTTGTCCAGCAGGGTGGTGGTGTTGCGGTCGTTGTTGTTCTCTAGGTGGAAGTTGAGGTCCCCAAGGAGGATGTAGTCGGCGGAGGGGATGGCGTGCGGGCTGATGAAGTCGGCGATGTCCTCGCTGAATTGTGTGCGTGGTCCCGGGGTTCTGTAGATGAGGGTGCCTCTGAGGGTGGTCTTGGGGTCGGTGAGTATCTGGAAGTGCAGGTGTTCGGCGGCGGTGAAGGTGTCGTCGGGGTTGGTCGTGATACGGATGGTGTTCTTGTGGACGAGGGTGATGCCTCCTCCGGTCTGGTGGACGCGGTCCCTCCGAGTGATCTTGTATCCGTCCGGGATGGCGATGGCGATGTCGGGTGCCGAGGAGACGTTCATCCAGATTTCTGTGAGGAAGGCGACGTCTGGGGATGTGGAGTCGAGGAGGTTCCAGAGTTCGATGGCGTGTCTGTGGACGGAGCGGGTGTTGAGCAGGATGCACTTGAGGTGGTTGCTGCTGGTGCTCGGCTTGGCGGGTGCGGTGCAGGTCCGGATGCAGGAGAACTTGCAGGATTGGCAGGTGAAGGGTCCATGGGTGCGTCCTGGGGTGGCTCGGTGGCAGCCGGGGGTCCGGCCGTTGTTGAGTGCGTTGAGGGTGGCTGCATCGAAGGTCCGGCGGGTGTGCTGGCATCGGTGGGGGCCAGCGGTTCTGGCGCTGGGTGCGGTCCAGGCGCGGACAGGCGCAGACGGGCTTGCCTTTGGCACGCCTTCGGCTCACAATCTGCGCACCCGCTGCGCGTATGCATGCCCTCTGCCATAAATGGAGAGTGGGGGGGGGGGCGGGGCGAGGGAGGAGCAGCTAGGAGGCGGGAGCGGGGTGGCGAGTGGGGGGGAGCGTGCGGAGATGCTGGAGGGAGCGGGGGTGGGGCCGCGGGGGAGCAGCGGCAGGGAGCGGGGTGGGGCAGGGAACAAGGACGGACAATGGGACAAAACTTACCGGGCAAAACACGAGAAAACGAGAAAAATGAGAAACGGCAGCATACAACAAAACAAGCAGGCACAGGGACAGTCAGGGACAGGAACCAAACCAAGACAGGGGCAGTCTTGACTCGGCAGCGGGAGGAGAACGGGCACACTCGAGGTGGCCACGCGGCAGGAGGAGCGACCGGACTGACCAGGCCAGGTCAGGTCACAGCTCCTTGCCCCGTGCGCCTCTTCTTATGTACCTTTGCGGGAGGGAGGAGCAGCTGGGAGGCGGGAGCGGGGTGGCGAGTGGGGGGGAGCATGCGGAGATGCTGGAGGGAGCGGGGGTGGGGCCGCGGGGGAGCAGCGGCAGGGAGCGGGGTGGGGCAGGGAACAAGGACGGACAATGGGACAAAACTTACCGGGCAAAACACGAGAAAAACGAGAAACGGCAGCATACAATGAAACAAGCAGGCACAGGGACAGTCAGGGACAGGGACCAAACCAAGACATGGGCAGTCTTGACTCGGCAGCGGCGGCAGCAGCGGGAGGAGAACGGGCACACTCGAGGTGGCAACGCGGCAGGAGGAGCGACCGGACTGACCAGGGTTCTTCAATGGTATCGTGTAGGTAATCACACTACATAAACATTATGGGCTTCAGTTATCTATAATTATACAACACCCAATGCATTTCAGGACTCGGCCTTCGTCAGGGGGTAGTTCCTAAAATGTAACATTGTTAATGAATCAAATGGCACTAGATACTACACATCCTTCATGGAGGATTCCCCACAGCCTGGCACACCCCAGAATTGACCTAACAGAATACATGGCAGATCCTAGAATTCCATGATCCCTAGACAAAGTAAGAAGGAAACTATTAGGCCCATCCACATTAATGAAGGATCTTCTGAAAGTAGCAGCTTCTCCTCTGTGATTCAAATTCCAACCTCTCGCTTTCTGACACTCAAGGGACATTTCCCTCTGCTATTCAAAACATTCTACAAGTTGTGAGAAGTAGATGTTTAATTTAATGTAATAAAAGTACCATTACGTATTCTCTATGTAGGTAGGGCTTATGGACCCCATGGGATGCATTCTCCACTCAGGTCCCCACACTACTGTGCATGCATAGTCTGGGGTGAGACGTGGATGGGGACTAAATCTGGCTGGTGGCCCTCCCCACGTTTAAGCTAGGGCTTTGTGTGAAATCTTATTGTCTGGCAACAGACTGGGAATAAGTGCAACTGATAGAAACAGATTGTACAATGAAGGAAGGAAGTTGTATCATAAATGTTTGGACTTTACCTGTGGCAAAGCATTCTTGGAGGCTTTAATTAGTTTCACTTTGCAGTAGGAGGAAAATATAAGCTACAATTTTCAACCACTTAGGATTGTTGCATTTGAAAACAAGCAAGTTGTTATGTCCTAGGTAAACTGGTGCGATGGTGGCAGTTTTCTTTAATTTTTATTTAATCATATGCTGTACAAGTAAAAATAATAAAAATGAAAACATGCTGCCGGCTAAACGTTGCGGCCATATGGTTGCAATAAAATGCTATATTAAAAAAAGAACCAGGGTATATAATTTTAATAGAACACTGTGGGCCAAAGTATAGGTGCTATATATCTCACCTGGTAAATAACGATACAACGGGGTTCGTAATCTATCTTGTGCGATAAATAGCACATATAACGAGTTTCTGGTGATTAACATGCAGATTATGGTGTTTAACTCACCAAACACACCAAAATCCGCATGACTGCATAATTACTGTATGTTTTTCCAGTTAATTTATTTTCATTATAAATGTAACAAAGTTTGAGCTATTTAATGCATCTAATTATCATCAGCTGTGTTAAATAACACTCAACTCATAATTCCAACCTGTGCGTAAACAAGGGTTTCCGCACAGGTTAGAATACACCGACCAACTTGTAATCAGGCCCTTTGTTGGCCTCCAAGCAGGCAAGTGAAATTTGGACACCTATAGAAAGCCTTTAAATGCACCTCACAGGAAAACATGGGAGCATGTTTATCAACTGTTTGTGTCGCAAGGGGGCGTAAGGGTGATGCAAAACTTAAATGAGCTTTAGCAAGCCATGCTAGACCACCTTGCATAAGCTTGGTCAATCTGGAATAGCGCAAGGCAGTGCAAGTTGCTACCTTGCGTTACTCTGCCCCATGGAGGTGTTCTATGGGTGGAGTGTGGGTGCTCCCTCGCATCCACCCATAGATTCTGAAGCATTCCTAGATTTACCAATAATGGTAGACCTGGTAATACGTCAGAATACTGTGCCTGGAGCCATAATGAGGAGAAATATCTTTATTCCTCCCTGTTTTTTCCTCTTTTTAAGTGTGCTGTGTTCTGCAGCACAAGTAGAAAGAAGAAAATGCCTCAGAGGATTGTTTTTGTGCGGAAAGGTGTCCCTTCGTGTACAAAAACAACCCTGCCGATAATGCAGGCATCTGTGCGCCATGGTGCACGGGTGTCCACATTGGTACTAGGCAGCAGTTTGCGCTCCAGCGCAGGCAGAGAGCAGGAATGCACCGTTTAAAATTAAATAGAAAACTTTCATGCAGCACAGCATGGTGTCCTGCTGCGTTGAGTGAAATATGGCCTGTGATTCCTATTGGAGGCAAAGGAGATGTACTATTGACTATGAATTTCAGAAGACATAGTTTAAACACACTAAAAGCGATAAAGAATGGAAAGAAAAAGGTTTGACAAAGTATAGAACTAGCCCATCAGTTCAGGCTCTGAAGGAGCACTTCTTTTTAGGCGGATGTGTACATGTGAGGAGGGTAAAAATGCTGTCACTCACAGTGTAAGTGAACCAGTTGGTAAGTGGACTAACTCATTGCCCCAGCTGTATGATGGGGTAGGCGAACAGAAAATGCGAATAACAATTGGATGGACTAATGGATTAATCGGGCTGACCCAAAGCCTCTCAATGTATGTATGAGTACAGGCAGATATTTTTTTCAGATTTGTTTGTTATTACATGAGGCTTTCGAGACAGCTAAAGGTGTCTCCTTGCCAGGCCTTAAAGCAGTAACAAGCATCTGTTTAACCGCCAAATATGGTATATATTTACAGTTATATAAACCCACAACCTATTTATGAACCTATTTGTATAATATTTTCAGGAAAAAATACTGTTCTTCGGAGTAATACAACCTATAAGAAGGACATATGTTGGCCAATGATATTATTCTTGAATGTGCCGATGTCTCTGACACATACTGTGTGTATGCCATAACAGAAATGTTTTTATTGCACAATCCAAATTCTGGGCCTCAAGCATACTCGGAAGAGAGCTATTTCTAAGAATGAAAACACGAGCTGTCGAGACAGCTTAGGGATTTGGCAATATTTTTGTACGCGTTCCTTTTCTTTCAGACACCAGGAAAACTGCAAGTGGTGTACATGCTTATTTTATTAATTTCAGTCTTTGTTTCGTGCTAACATAGTGTAAGAAACATCAGAGCACTTTACAGACAGCTTTGCAGTTGTATATGTGGAGTAGGGCCAAATGTACTAACTGTGCCCCGCCTCATACGAGTCACAACTGTGGCCAATATTCATGCTACCAGTGTGGTATTTTATGAAATGATCTATTTATTAATAGGTAAGTTCGCAAAATACTGAATTGTGGTGGGTCGCTATTCGACCTACTTGATGAATTATAATGATGTAGGCCACAAATTACGACCCACTACGAGATTCGCAGCCATGAAAGGCATGGGGGCTGGGGTCAGCAGGCCACTGTGTCTGTGATTGCTTTTAAATAAAGCAAGAATTTTTTAAAAAGCAGCCCATTTTCTGGTAAGAAGAAAATGATGTGTAAAAAAAGTAAAAGTTTAACTGACATTTTTAAGAATAGTAAAATATAGTTTTGCCAACATCCACAAAGGGGAATGGATCCTTTTGGGACCTCTTTCAGGTTGCAAATTTGTTACTATTACATCTGTGTAGTTAGTAAAACATATACAGCCTGATTCATCAAGGGGCCGTTTTGCGAGCCCCTAATAGCGAATCATAGCGATTCGCTATTGAGGACTCGCAAAACGGTATTCATGTAGGAATTGCTAAATAAATAGCGATTCCTACACATTCCTTATTTGCGAGTAGCAAATTGCTACTCGCAAATAAGGAATAACTCCCCATTCATTCCTATTAGCCAAAAGGCCCATAGGAATGAATGGGGAGTATCCCTTATTTGCGAGTAGCAATTTGCTACTCGCAAATAAGATAGCGATTTTAAGGGTGCCAGGAGTGTCCAAAGGACACCCTGTAGCACCCCTTAAATGCACATTTGAACAGGTGTTGCGCACACACATGTCCAAAGGACATGTGTGTGTGTAACATGCAAAAGAAAAAAATGCACTAAAGTGCTTTTTACACTATTTTCGCAATTTACCACCAAGTCAGACTTGGTGGTAAATTGAGACCAAATATTGCGATTTCGCTATTTCTAATTGGTTGATGAATTGCATTTAAGGAATCTCTATTAGAGATTCCTTAAATCCAATTCCTCGCAAATATGCGAATTCTTAAATAGCGATTTTTGCATTTGGGATGATGAATCCCAAATGCAAAAATTGCACTCGCAAAAGGCAAGATTCTGAGAATCTTGCCCTTTGCGAGTGCAATTTAGCTTGATGAATCAGGCTGATAGAGTCTGATGGATTAGCGAACCAGAGATAGTAAAATAGTCTCAATGAGGGATTATATTTGATTAAAAGACAATATTGCAGTTGTGTCTGTGGAAGATGATTCTCTCGATACAAAGGGGAACTAGAAGGCTGGCTGTAGCGGGCATTGGGCATTTCCACGGTGGACCGGAAGGGTGGGGGCCGGTTTTGGACCAGTGGGGGACGTTTTTTGTTAGTGGGGGCTGCAGTGCTGCAAAATCGACCCTCACTAACAAAAGCGCACGCAGCAGCGTTGTTCCCACCAATCTATACGTATACATTTGCTCATCATTTTTAATACATTTACTACTTTTGGATATTCACCATTTATGAGCATACATTTTCTGCTAAGTGTAGACCTACTTGTCTCCACCACCAGAATTCATGATTGAAGCCTAATTTATGAGTGTAAAATTACTACCAGTAACTGTTTTGATATATGGCGAGATCTCCAACACAGTGGCGGAGATCTCCTTATGGTAAAGTATAAGAAGAAGTAAAAAGGTTTATTAAACTTTAAAAAACAGCTAAAATATTGTTGTGATAAATATTGTTGTAAATTAATTTTTAGGCGTTCATTTTGAATGTAGATCAATGTCAGTCAGTCAATTAGGCTTTATTTCGATATGATACATATCTTAAAAAGCATTACAAAATGATAAAAACAGTTAAAAAAGCCAATGCGTAAATAAAAGACATACAATTCATATTACAAATGGCAAGAATAAATTACATAAGAACAGTCTAAAAATACATATTAAACAAGATGCAAAAGCCTAATGGATCTAATACGCCATGCCCAACCTAAGAATTTCGCCATTCCACATGCAAACAGGGGCCGCGGGTCCGTTTTCAAAATTCATAAGGCCTCCTTGTGGGATCTAGTCCCAAGCTCTCTGCAGAGTGGTTTCAACCATCTGCGGCGAGGAGCTGCATAGGCCGGGCATTCAAACAACAGGTGGGGAACTGATTCTATCCTGGTCTCACAGAAGGGGCCGAAGGGAATTGTCTGTGCCGGGACCTTCCACCGGGCGGTCAGATTCCCAACTGGGAGTAGGCCTACCCTAAATTTAAAATAAAGCGCCCTGTCCCAGGGTTTTAAAATGGTATCCAGATATGGCTCGCAGAAATGCACCTCCTTGACCAAAAGGAAATCCATACACCTACACAAATTGGCGTTACTATTTCTGCCATCAAGCACCCAACTCCAGTATAACTTCTTCAAAGCTAGCTTGGATGGTGCAGTTCTGGTAGTCCAAGCATCTTCGAGGCCCAGGTCTGCAAGAAGGAGCTTGACTTCCCTTGGCCAGCTGATCTTAGACCAGCCAGGCATTAAAAGAACTTCTTTAAGACCTTCCGCATAGCTGGACATTTCCGGGACTCTCCAAATACGTGCCCACAAAAGATGAGGGTGCAACCTCGCATGGTCATTAATAGGCCGAGTGCCCATATCTAAAAGGAGTGGTAGAGTTGGCGTACTATAGGGGAGTCCCATTAAGTCCTTGTGGAATTTGTATTCTGACCGAGACAGCTGGTCCACATTCTCCACACCCCAGAGTTCCGCCCCATAAAGAGCTGCACTGACACCTCTTGCCCCATAGATGTCAAGTACCGGTGCAATGGGTTTGAGGGTTGAGGCACGCTGTTCGTTAAGGAGGGCCCCCACCACCCTCTTGTGAGTCAGCAGCATCTTTTGGTGATGACATTTCCAACTCATGGAGTCGCAGAGACAAATACCGAGGTAATCGAACTCCTTAACCCTCTCGAGTGGAACTGAGTCAAGGGTAGGTGGTTTGACGGTCTTCTTCGGGGGGTTTAGGACTAGGTACTTGGTCTTCCCTGTGTTGATAACTAGTCCTCTAGAATCACAAAAGGACTTAAAGCTAATTAGGAGATTCTGCAGGCCTGCTGGGGTTTTGGAGATCAGGAGGGTATCATCTGCAAATAAGAGGGTGGGTATTCTCCTGCCAGCCAGGGATGGTGCATCTGCAGGGTGTTGTAGCAGGTGCTCCACCACTCCGTTGACGTACAAAGAAGAGAGTGGGGGCTAGCACACATCCCTGGCGGACCCCTCTATTTACAGGAATACGTGATGTTTTTTGGCCCTGGTTACCCCACCTGATCTGTGCAAAGTTGTCAGCGTGCAGCTTTATCAGCATGCTTAATAGGTATGGGGGAATTCCCAGTGCATCGAGCACACTCCAGAGTTGGCTACGTGGGACCAGGTCAAAGGCAGTCCGTAGATCTATAAATGCTAGGTACAGACTGCCTTTGCCCAGTAGAACCACTTTCCAATAAAGCATCATAAGCCAAAATGATTGCTCTATTGTCCCCATACCTGGTCTAAAGCCCGCCTGGTAGTCAGAAAGGATATGCTTCTCCTCTATCCACTGCAAGACCCTACCTAAAACCACTTTGCCTGCTACCTTCTGTGTGGAGTCCAGGAGGCTTATGGGACGGTAATTAGCTGGCTCCTCCCGGCTCCCTTTCTTGAAAATTGGGACGACCACTGCGCCCTTCCATGAGTCCGGGAGAGCCGCACCAGCCAAGCCAGCATTCAGTAAGGAAGCAATAAGTCTCCCCCACTCATCTGGATTGATACGGAGCAGGTCCCCCGGTAAACCGTCAGGGCCCGCTGCCTTGTTGGGGACAAGAAGTTTAATCGCCTCCACCACTTCCTTGGATGTGAACAAGAGCTCCTCATTAAGCTCGATGCAATTTGTGGGGGAATATTCAGTCGGGGTTACCTCAGTGCCTAAAGCCATAGTGTAGAGCTGCGAGTAGTGATCAAACCATACGCCTTCCGTTATATTGCATGTTATAAGTGAGTCCACAGGTTTGACCCTATCTCTTATTAAGCCCCAGAAACCCTTCGAGTCTTTCTTGGAACTTGCCACCTTAAGGTCATACCAAAACTGATTCTCGTGTTCAGCCTTGGCCTTAGATATTACCCTTCTGTAATTACTCCTTGCAATACTAATCAGACCTACGTCCTTGGCTTTCACCGCCTTAATTAGATCATTTTTGGCAGTGCGACAGGCAGGGGAGAACCAGCCCGCAATACCCTTGGGTCCACCTCTTGCGTTTCCCCTTATGCCTACAGGGTGAACTAAGAATAGTTCACTTAAGGCGTTGGTGGTTTGGGCAAACAAAGCGGGAACCTCATGCACACTAAGAGCAGGGGAGTCTAAGCGGGGCATGATGTTAGACATAATCGATTTTATTTCCAGGATCATCCCCTCATTAAAAGCAATCTTGTTCCATTTCAGGCGCCTGCCACAGTTAGAGGGACATACTTTGTGTGTTGTTCTCCAGACATGTGGGAGTGGAGCTGTAATCACTCCCGCCCATAGAGGGGACAGGGACAAAGATAGAGGATTGTGGTCGCTGTCAGTAGACGGTAAGACCACCATATCTAACAAATGGGCCCAAAGTCTATAATTCAGGAGAATGAAGTCGATTCGTGAAGAATGACCTACTCTATTAAACGTATGCGCCCCATTAGGATCTGAGTTTGATCTGCCATTGGTCGCCCTAAGGCCATGTTCCAGACAAAGGGCGTTGAGATCAATGGCGCTTTGTGTCCAGCTTCTAATTGGGGGTAATGTGAGGGGGGAATACCTCGGCCAGTATAACAAAGGAGTCAGCACCACTAGATCTAAGTTCCTCATCAATGCCCGTGAGGGTCAGTGTGGATGTGCCACCCCTTGAGCCTCTCACATATATATTAAAAACTTCAAGTCCCCTCCCCCCCGAGGCCCTCTCACTGTTATTCTCTGCAAATCTGGCGACTTAGTGGCTATACATCTAATAGAGAATCCCAGAGAAATACTTGCCCAAATTAATAGACCGCCAGAGGGGCGGCCCTTCCCACCAGGTGATTGTGTTGCGGAAACAAAGTAGGTAGTATAACCCACCTTGTGGCATGGTTCCAGGCACCAGGTTTCCTGAAACAAGCAAATCCCGAAATATTCAACAAATGAATTCCATTCAGGTATGCCTGTATTTCGTGTAAGACCCGCTATATTCCAGCTAACCACCTTTAGGGCTACGTCGCCACCTCCTCCCTGCCCTAGCGCCAGTTCGCTCACAAGGGCGTCATGTACAATGCTAGGGACCTCCTCCGGGACCAAGGTTACAATTTTTCCCCCAGGCACCTCTAGGGGAGGTCGTGCAAGCTCAAGGTCTACGGCACCCTCCACAGACAGATGATCCATAGACATAACAGGAGCGAAAGGAGTACAAATACGAGGCCTCACCAGATCCCCACTAAAGGTTAGACTGTCGCTTAGTTTCTCCCCAAATGCCTATGCATGCTTCTCCCGTAAGGGGTAGCTAGCGCATCAATAGTTATGCCGCAACCAACCCTGTGGCTGGCACGGGCTTTTACAAAATAGGCTGAATTGGGAGAAATTACCACGAGCCAGCCTGCCGCCCCGATCCTCCCACATAGGTGTTCCGACTGGCCTAGCTGGTAGATTTGGGGGATTGAAGAAGCTAAGGTCACATGTGCCTATTGCTCCACCTCTACCTAAGGAGCTATGCTCCCTGATGGGAGAAGAGCAAACATGACTAGCAACCTTTGGGTTCTCAAAGTTTACTATGATACAATCCCCGTTTATATTTTTTGGTCTAGTGCCGATCCAGCCAACTCTCCTTACATAAATTACCCGTCCATCCCAGGTATTAGGCAAGGGTCTATTTTCTTTAAGCCAGAATAAGGTTTTATTTAGCAATTCCACGTAAGACTCTTGTTTGCCTGGACTAATTTCGGGCACCCCAGTTAATACTGCCACAAAAGGCTGGCAGTCGGGAGGTAGATTGACATTTGGGACTATCCCCCCCTTGGGGCCCCTGCCTGACTGCAAGACATGGGCTGGTATTGGTTTAGCTATATTAGGGGTGGTACTCTCTGGGGCATTACTGGGGGCTGGAGTGTTAATACTTGCTCGTCCAGGAGTGCTATTAGCCCTGGGACATGACATCTTTTTAGCTGGAATGGTATTAGCCTTAGAAGGCTTCGAGTTGACTGTGGCATTAGGTGCCAACGGCCCGGGCTTCTTAACTGCCCCTGGGCGAGCCGCGGAGTTGGGAGCAGGGACAGTCATTACCGGCACAGGTGCGGGACCGGCTATAATATTAGATATAGGAGTATGACCTTGTGGGGCGATCGGAGTCTCCCTACTGTCTGGTCCTCCCCCAGACCCTTCCTCCCTAATTCTTAGCTGCAACTTAATACATGATTTTAGGGAGAAAAAATTATCTAAAGTTGTCTGCTCTAGTTTATCCATCCGCTCTGACAGACCCTGGATTCTCTCTAATACAGGGAGAAGTAATACTTTCATCGTTTTCTCCATATTTGCAATGGAAACAGAGTCTGAGGGTAAGGGCGGGGTAGAGGTCCCTACGAGATCGCTAATCTGGTTTGTGCAGGCATTAGACACTGTCCCCCCCTTAGCTCCCATCGAAGTGCTGATGTCCCGTCCCGCTACCTTTTGGGCACCTCCTGGCCTAGTGCCTAACCCCCAGGATCTCTTATATGGTTTAACCAATCTGCCTTTCTGAGGGCTAGCCATTCTTTTACGTTTAATTGGCGCAGGGTGTATTTGTGCCTGTACTACGAGTACAGGTTGAAGAGGTGTGTCCATGTATGTAGGGGTTATAGCCAAGGACGATGTAGGGGCAGTTGACTCACTATCCGGGGGGGTCTGAGGCAGTATTACTGTCAGACTCTCCAACCTATCTATACTTGCTCTTAGGGCGGCCACCCGGGGGTGGTCCAGGGGAGGAGATACAGGGATTAATGGGTCAAGAGGACGCGCTGGCGATGGCACCAGAGCTATCGGGCCCAGCGGTGACCGTTTATCAGCAAGGGGTCCACAAGAAATGCGCCGCTCTGTCATAGCGATCTCCTTTTCTATGACAGTAGCCACACGAGTGATGAACTTGTCCATGGTGCCAACCAAACCCCCATCCTCACCCATGCCCCCCTTCTCAAGGTTTTGCCTGATCGGGTTGCCATCAACATGACAGTAATGGCAGGGTATGGACACAGTACCTTCAATAAGACTCTTTGTCCTGGGACAGTTGGAGAATAACGGGAGTTCAAGGATCCTCCGCAGCCAAAAGTCAGAATTCAGGGGGGTGGCCCAGCCCAGCCACGAACAGCCCCGGACGGCCACAGACGGCCTGCCCTTTGCCCGGGCTTAGCCCGGCGCACTCCCGCGCGCTCCCGCGCAGCGCTGTCAGGTCGTTGATATAACTGTTGGAGAGTGGGCGTGGCCAGTCGTTGAAGATATCCCAGGTGTGCAGGCTCGCGCAGGGACTCCTGGATGACTGAGTCCCCGCGATGCTCCAGCAGCCTGCACACTCGCCCTCACGGACCCGGGCTCAGCGCCCCCAAGAGCAATCACTGGCATCCACAAGAGACCCCAGACGCGATGCGGCACCCGCGATGCGGCACCCGCGATGCGGCACCCGCGAAGCGGGTGCGGCGAGCTGCAGCGTCGGAGTCAGAGTCAACACAGGTAGGCGCACGGGCAGGGTATCGTCACTTCCACAGTCCAAGCCCCAGTAGAAAGAAACAGGGTCCCAAACAAAGATACAACGCAGATGGATTTATGCGCATAGCGAAGAGTGGGCGTGGCCAGTCGTTGAAGATATCCCAGGTGTGCAGGCTCGCGCAGGGACTCCTGGATGACTGAGTCCCCGCGATGTTCCAGCAGCCTGCACACTCGCTCTCACGGACCCGGGCTCAGCGGCCCCAAGAGCGATCCCTGGCATCCACAAGAGACCCCACCCGCGAAGCGGGTGCGGCGAGCTGCAGCGTCGGAGTCAGAGTCAACACAGGTAGGCGCACGGGCAGGGTATCGTCACTTCCACAGTCCAAGCCCCAGTAGAAAGAAACAGGGTTAATATTTAGGCGTTCATTTGGAATGTAGATCAATGTAATAAAATGCTACAGCACTATTAACTTAATTTAGTTTTTTTTAAAAATCTTTTAATTGACAATTTTTACATAAAAAAAATTCTTTCCCGCCCTCCCCACCCCCCCTTTCCCTGACCAAGAACACGGCAAAACGATAAAGAAATAGCATATTACATACATACAACAGAAATTAATCCTGTATGATATACTTTACCATTAGGGTACAGGGAAATAAAGATGAAGATAATACTATATACACAAAATACAATCATGTATGTCTGAATTCACAATAACATTGGTGACCAAATCCGCATGCCCCATAATCTTTTCTTAGGCCCTTTGTTTTTATAGATTGCAACTTCCAGGCTACAAGTGGCTAATAGTCTAGACCTCCATTGTTGAAATGCCGGTGGATCAGGATCTAACCATGCTGAGGCAATAGTAGGTCGAAGTATAGCCATGGCCACGAATATTAAGCCCTGAGTGTTTGTCTGCAATTTACGATTTACTACCCCCAGCATGATTTCCTCCGTTGAGATTTCAATTCTTGTTAGACACACCTCTGATAGAAATTCAGAGATGTCATTAATCAGCTTAGTCAGCGTATTACATGTGGCAAATATATGTATAATATCGGCCCCGTATAGTGCACAACGAGGGCATGTTGTTCCCTTCCCTGTTCCCCATTTAGCAATTTTCTTGGGGGTGTAATATAGGAAAAAAAAAGTTTTATAAAATTGCGCCTGTAGCTTTATCGACATTAATGAATGTAGTGCGAACTCATATGCTATGCGGGGGATATTGGAATGTACTCCTAGTTGTTCCTGCCAAATTACACAATATTTATCCATATCATCTGGGACCATTAAATTCAATGTTTCATAGATTTCCCCAATCCTGGGAGTTGTTTTTTTACATAAATTATCAATCAATTGATTGTTCTGGAAATTCTCCCGCCCACCAGTTTTCTTCGTTAGGAAATCTCTAACCTGTAAAAACTTAAAAAAATCCCTATGGCTAATATTATATTCCTCATGCAGATCCTCAAATATCTTAAGACATCCTTGTTTATAAAAGCAACCCAGTTGCACCATCCCTGCCGATATCCATCTATTTATACAATTGTCATGAAATATTAGAGGCAGATCATTATTACTATTAGTTGGTGTGTAAAATGAGAATCGCCCAAGCCCCAACATTTTGCGTATACTGCTCCATGCTTTATAAGCCCCTAAGATAGTCTTAAACTTGACTTTCTTAAAATAATTGTCGTTAGTATGTCGCCAGAAGCAACCAGCACAATCTTCACCTAGTAGGAGTTCTTGAGGGGTCGGGATCTCTTGATTGATACTATCGATCGAGATCAAATTGGCGCAATATTTTAGGACAGTGGCCCAATAATATAGCTTGAAATTTGGTAGGGATAAACCTCCCTTTTCCTTCGGTAATACCAATTGTTTAAGTGCCCATCGAGGTTTTTTATATCCCCAAATAAAACTTGAGAGCATAGAGTCGATACTCCTAAAGATTTAGGGGGAAAATTCAAGGCAGATAGTCCTAAAAAAATATAAAAATCGGGGAAAAAAAGCATCTTAATCAAATTACAGCGGCCCCCTATAGTTAGATGTAAATTATCTAGTCGGACCATCTCCTTCTTGGTTCTACAAATCAAAGGTTTTAAGTTAATGTCAACAATGTTTTGAATTTTGGCAGTTATTGTAACCCCTAGATATACGGCCTTTTCAGTTACTCTTAAATCCCACATCACGATCTTGTTATTTAGAACAATCTGGGTTTTATTAGCATTCAGTTTATATCCAGATACTAATCCAAATAGGTGTGCTTCATCTTCTATCACCGGCATTGCTATATTGGGGTCTCTAGTGACAAGCGCGATATCGTCGGCGTATGCCAAGGTTTTGGTATTGTGGCTACGTATTTGAATTGGTGAAATATTTATACAATTGTCAAACCAACGGATAAATGGATCGATATATATTGCAAATAAGAGGGGTGAGCAGGGGCATCCCTGCCTAGTTCCTCTCGTGATTGCAAAGTTTTCTGACAGGAGCCCATTAACTAATACTCTAGCACTTGGTTTATTATATAGGCCTTGAGTGGCCATAATAAATTTGTCGTTGATTCCACTATAAGACATTGCCTTCCATTAAAATCTCCAGGAGACCCTATCAAACGCTTTCTCTGGGTCAAGGAGTATAAGCGCCATAGGGTCTCCTGTGGACTCTGTATAGTCAAACAGTGAGATCACCCGTTGAACATGGTCAGTTGTTGACCTTCCTGGTATAAATCCATGTTGGTGTTTGGATACTATTTTATTTATTATTGGTGCCAATCTTGCCGCCAGGAGTTTCGAGTAGATTTTTGAGTCCCATTTATTAGAGTAATTGGTCGATATGAACCTAAATCAAGCGGATTTTTTTTTTTCAAGAAGACCACAATCTTAGCTTCTGACCAGGATGGGGGGGGGGTGTACCTCCCTGAAATATGTGGCTAAACAAAGTCATCAGTATTATTTTTAATTGATCGGCAAATTTCAGATAAAACTCAGATAGTATCCCATCCAGTCCTGTCGCTTTTCCGCTTTTTAATGTTTTTAAAGATAGTAGGATCTCATCCCAGTTGGGTAATTCATCCAACCTGTCCTGGTCCTTCTTCTCAAATCTAGGTCCTCGATTTACATCTAAATAAAGATCTGGATCCCCCAATCCACTTATCGGTTCAGTATAGAGATCTTGATAGAATCTCTGGAATGCGGCCCTTACTTCATCTGGTTCTGATTTAATACCTAATCTCGGGTCTTGGATTTCTCTAATAGTGCTTGCTGATGCCTCTTCTCTTACACGCATCGCTAGCTGATGCCCAACCAGTTCGCTTAGTTCATATATCTTTTCCTTATTTACTGATGCTTTAGTGATGGCTTTTTCCACTATTATTTCTGTGATAAGGTTTTTTGCAATGGCTACCTGAGATAGTGCACTGTCTAACTCCTGGCCTTGTTGAGCTGCAGCAATCAGATCTTCTTCGGCTTTACCCAAGTTATAATGTAGTGCAGCTAAGTGGGATTTCCCTTCCTTGTTAGACCTGAGGGAGAATTGTAGGG
Source organism: Lissotriton helveticus (assembly GCF_964261635.1). Classification (NCBI taxonomy): domain Eukaryota; kingdom Metazoa; phylum Chordata; class Amphibia; order Caudata; family Salamandridae; genus Lissotriton; species Lissotriton helveticus. The sequence continues at coordinate 1,928,189,310 of NC_136057.1, forward strand.
TCTCACCTCTTATGTCCGCTTTAAGGGCATCCCATACGATTACTATAGATGTACTTCCAATATTATCTGCAATAAAGCCCGGGATCCACCCCTTCATGTGTTCGCAGTACTTTTCATTCATTAATAGAGCCCTTTCGAACGTCCAGCTCTTAGTTGTATGGTTATTCGGAGTATATGATAGTTTTTAAGTTACTGGGTTATGATCTGATAGTAGGCGTGGTAATTTATCTATCGTACACACACTTTTCAGTGAATTTGATATAAGCATGTAGTCAAGTCTTGCATGTCGCGAATGTGGATATGAATAGAATGTGAAACCAGGATCTCCCCAGTGATTATGTTGCCACCCATCTATAAGGCTATGTACCAAACATAAGTCTTTTAGAGCCTGAAAGACTCTAGGTTTCCTGCCATGATATTTAAATTCCGGTCCCATAGACCAGTCCCCGGGGAGATGAAGGTTAAAATCCCCGCACACTATAAGGGGTAGAGGCCAATGAGCGAGCTCGTTGGAGATCTTTATTAGCACCTCTGGTTCATCACAAACACTCCCATATATAGTACAAATTATTATTTTATTTCGCCCCTTATTGTACTTGCATTTCGGCGATTGCCCATCTCCTATTAACTTAATTTTGAATGAAATACTTAAATATATTACATAATTAAAATAATTTTTTAAACATTTATTTAAAAAATCCCACCTGAAGCAAAATGTTTATATTTATTTATTATACATTAAAAGGTACTAATAGTTATATATAGAAACAATTTAGGTTAATGTATTTTTTAAACATATTTCCATTTATTTTTCAATTAGAAAAGGTTATTAAAATAAAATAATATATTTTTTTACCCATATATCATTTTATTAGCATTTAATTAAATATATATATATAAATTAACGCAGTCAAAATAAATGAATTTATTTTAACATTATTTCCTCTGGAGTGTTCCTTTTAGTTGCTGCCTCCAGTATTTTCTATGCAAGGGTATTGCAATGCCATTGGTTTGCCATGTGTAGTGCTTGACTTACCCCAGCTCAGAGCTGGAGTGCATTTACTGTTGTTTGGAGTCCTTTGTGGCTGTATCATCTTTAGATGTACATTTTGTGAAGAGTCATGGGCTTACCTTTTGTGGGTGGATTAATGCCCATCCTTTAATACCTCCTTAGCCATCTCTTAACCCTTCCTTACTCATCCTAAAATTTTAGTAGTAGGTAGTCCCCAACTTTTTTCACTCCCCCTGTCCCTCCCACATTTACTACTAAAATAAGGCATACAGGTGCGGTGATCTCTGCAGTCGAGGTGGAGATCTCCACCCAGAAAAAAATACGAGAGGCAGAGATGGAGACCTCTTTACATAGGTTAGTGAATAGTATTTTGTAGTACATGAGTAGGATTATTGTAGTCCTGCGAATTGACTCCATAGAGTGCCAACCATTTAATTGTTGCAGAGCCTGAATGAGAGAGAATCATGCAATGGCAGTGATTTATTTGTGTCCGTGTTTGTACAATCGCCTGAGTGAGGTACCGTGCTACCAGAGTTACAATACATGGACAAGGGTGAGAGTAAGTGATATTTATGTAAATGGTATCTTTTAATTAGGAATGTAACCAGCTTGGTTTTTGGGTGCTCCTCACAGGCTCGCGAGAGAGTGCCGAGCTGAATTCTGAAAAGAGAATGAGTCAAAGTGAAGAATAGAGTTCCAAAGGCCAAGATGGAAGCCTGACATTCAGAAGTTACTGTGCTGCATTCAAGTTTTCAAGTGGCATCCCAAGCCAGATTACCGTGGTCACTAGTGTTGTGTGGTCATTTGCCTCAGAGAGCTAGTCTCTGTCTGACAGTGTTTTTGCATAATTGAACACTTGCTTGGAATTTCAGTGCCACCTGTATGAGAGCCCCACTGACTGGCTCCAAGTAGGGTATGCTGTGTGTACCTGAGCTAAGCCCCATGTGCATCACCCAAGGGTGACCTTGATCTACTTCTTTCTTTCCTTCTGGCCTGTATCACATGAAGGGCGATGAGTGAATGGCAGAAAAGTGTTTTCATTTCACACAAACATTTAGGGGCCCATTAGGATGTAGGGCGGATCGCCACTGCCCGAATGGCGGTGGCGATCCGCCCTCCATCCTAGCCCGCCCGCCACCCATTTCCCCTGCCACATTAGTATAGCGGGGGGGACTGCGGCGGACGGGCTGACCGTCCGCCGCTTTTCCGCCTGGTCAATGAGTTGACCGGGCGCAAAAGGGTTTCCTATGGTGGCGGTGTCTGCTAGACACTGCCACCCATATCAGGATGCAGGCGGGAGGGTGCATTTCCGTGGCGGCAACAAAGGCATGCGGTGTTTGTGTTTGGGGGATGTGGGGGGTGGCACATGGGGGGTACCTATGGTAACCCCCAGCAGTTCCATGCACAACATGCCTTCCTGGCATTGTGGCGGGCGGTGCTGAGTGCTGAGGAACTGAAATCTGAATTAGGCCCTATAAGCAGACTAAAGACACATAATAGTAGTTAGAAATTAGCGTGATGTACCTATTAGTTTCATGAGGGTGTTCTTAGCATCAATAAACTCATATACGTAGTAGCTTAGTGATTGATGTACGCCTTATTTCAGTTTTCGTCTTTTCATGAGCAATATGGATTAACCAAACCAGCGCCATTTTGTGGCCTAGTCTGCTTGTAGCATTAGCGGAAACCTACCATTACAGTTAGCGAGAGCCGTTTTCTCCCAAACAGTCGGACACATGTAACAAACTGCTGCTTCTGCATGTTACTAAAACACAAAAGATTTGCCTGCCCTTCGTATATTTTTATATATCAAAAAATATACGAAGGGCAGGCAAATCTTTTGTGTTTTAGTTTCAATTGGCCCAGCCGACCCTTCTGTCCCGTGGGTTCAGCTCCTCTTTTTTTGCTTCTACATGTTAGGCATGTCAAGGCTGTAGGTGGGGGTAGGCCAGATAAGCAAATTCCAGGAGGCGCTGTGAGGACTCTCCTAGAGCTGGCAGAAGGGAGTCACCCTCACCGACCTTGCTATAACGAGCAGAGCTAAACTAAGGATGCTTTGTGTCCCATATATGGTCTTTCCTTTGCACCAACCTGTACCAACTTGTATTTTTTCCTCCTTAGGTAACGGTTTCGAAATGTAACAGTATATGTGATCTCTTGATAATGTGCCAGCATTCTTCTCGGCAGACCTCGAGGGGTTAGGTTGCAAGAGGCTCCTCTGGCAGAGTTGTTGTTTAATAAATGATTGAACTTTCTACGCTGCCAACTGACTGATTATTGGTAATTGGTATTGGGGGCTATTAGTAAGTATAGGTCTATATGGTCTTATTTATTTTTCGGTACTTCAGTTGGCGACTCCGCTGGGACTCCACGTTGGGGTCGTCCCTCCGTAATCGGAACAGAACGGGACATTGGGAAGGGTAATCTTGGTCGAAGGGGAGGACTGACCGAAGTTTGAGGGTAACTCCGCTCTCCCGATCAGGAGAGCCCCAGCTGCTAGTGACCCCATGCCAGAGTCCTACGGGTGTAACCCAGAAGCAGACCGTGTTGGTCTTCAGGAGTTGGCAGTGGAGAAACTTGCAATCGAACCTGAGTGCACCAGGTGAGTGAATCGTCTTGTTTTGTGTTGGATATCCCTTTAATTTTGATGTGGAGTATTTGGGTGGTTTGAGACCACGGAGAACTCGAAGGGGGTCTGACGGGGTAGTATTGAGACTGCACGGGCAGGCGCTCCTGTTTTGGGCAGACTCGGTGATTAATAGAGATCTGAACCAGACGCCTAGGTGTGACTTGAGGAAGAAGTCCACATCCGGCCGGACTGCTCTCGGGAATGCTGGCAGTCACAATTGGGTAGCCCCTGGGCCGATCTGGAGCGACGCTTGAAAAAGCGGGCTAAGTCAGAATAGCACAGGAGGTGAACCATGAAGGCTGCCGGATGGCCCGTAGGTCGGTCTGTGGTTTAAAAACCTGTGTGGCTATCTCTAGGTAGTCTAAGGACGAGACTACTTGATTTTGGCCTTTTGAAAAATTTGGAAAGATACACGAGTTCTCCATAGACAGGAGTCGACGGGCTCTGTCTTTTCCTTGGTACGAAGTTGTTTCATCCTTTATGTTGTTCAAAAGATTGTTGTTTGTGTATTGTGTGTGCGTAATTGAAGCTGAGTTGAACAAGGCCATGTGTATGAGAGGGTTGTAAAAAAAAAATTCCTTTCTAGCTGAAGTAACTAGATTATAGGAAGAGACAATGCCGAGCTTTAGTAAGCTATGTTTTGGCTGTATTTGCCGGGAGGGTACGAGACTGGACGAAAGTCAGCCGGCCCCTCCGGAGGGGAGCCCCAGTCACGATATGTATTGTAAGCACGGGATTGCACCACTTTTATTCAATACTTTATGGCATAAATACACCAAAGATAATGTCGAATTACAGTGGCTGCTGACAGGATCCTTCGACGAGAAAAGATTCAGTATTTACAAGACCGTCTGTTCGCCAAACGTAGCCGACAGGCCATGTTTGACTCCCTCAATACATGGCAGAAAGAAGGAAAGCGGAGATGGATTAGAGCTGAGAAATGAATAAAGATAAAACAAGGACAGACTGTAACCCGGAAAGCCATTGCCCATGATAAAAATCAGACTGAACAGAATATTGACTGTTTAGACAGACAGTTTAGGTTACAGGTAGATAAAAGTTATGTGACTCGAAATGAAGCCGAGGACTAAATAGAGGATTTATTAAACGTTCGACCTCCCCCACCGTATGCGCCACAACGCATATACCCCGCTGTACCTCTCCACTCGGCTATTGCCCCTTTAGCCTCCACCCCAGAGGTGGATGTGTCGCTAGCCCCCGCAGGTACGTCTCGTGCCGCACCTACCTCATTGAGAGACACAGCTACCCTTATTCCTGATACACGACAATCCCTGGGGAATTCTCCCGTAATTTTGGCAACACCAAGTCCCATATAGACATCCCAATCGGCTGATGCGACCCCTGAAGTGAGGGACCACACTCCATTAAGGGATACAAGCGGGCTGAATGCTAGGCGGTTATTTACGAGAGCATCGGTGGGCTATGGTGAAAAAGAAGCTATAACAGAACCGGCAGTTAAATGGATGAGGAAAGATATATATACAGTAGCGGATTTATGGAGCACCATAAGGGACCTTGAACCTGTTATGCAGCAGCATGTTTTGCGCCAAATGTCTCGCTACCTTATGGAGGTTTGGCAAAAATGTTTTCGGGATGGGATGGCTCCTCAGATATTGTATGACATTCTGGATCGAACTCACAAGTTTGATTTAAGTCCGACAGAAGTGTATAAGAACGTGGAGACATTGGTAAAGTATCGAGGTAGAGTGTTTGTGAGATGTCCCAACTGGGATTCCCAACATTCTATGAGGGAAGTGCACCCTATTTGTCATCCTGAAATACCCGAAGTATGTGACAATCAAAACGTAGTTACGAGGAATCGGGTAGAGGCGCGGTTTCAAGAGCAATGGGTATACACTCCATGGAAAAGGAGAGAAGTCCTAGCTTTGAAATCACAACTTCCTGACCCACGAAAGAATCCCACAGCTTATTATAAGGAATTAACTGAAGCTGCAGCCTCCGCTGTAATGACTTTGGCTGATGTTGAATTGTTTTTCGGGTTGTTAGTCCCTGTTAATATATGGCGACAGGTTCATGCAGCGGAGTTGAAGGGGACCTGGAACCAGTTGAAAGAGTGGGATCAGGATCGTAAACCTGGGGACAAGCCAAGAGACGAAATTACTACTCTCCCGGCGAAAATAATTGCTTACATGCACACCCTGATTCCTCCACGTAAAGTTGATTGGGATAAATTGACCTCCTGCAAACAGAAGAAAGACGATAGTGTTTCCGATTTCTTTACTCGGTTTGAAGGTACATTCATTGATTTTAGCGGACAGGACCTTGCCACAGAGGGCGGGATCCGGTTGTTCGTAAATCGTTTTGTAACCAACTTGTTACCAGAAGTCTCTACCCGGCTACAAGCCGCCGAGAGCACTTTGAGTACCTCCACTCCTTCTGTGAAATTGAGTATGGCCCAGTACTATGAGCATAGGAAGAACGAGAGTAAGGATAAAATAGAAAAGAAGGCTAAGGACCTTAAGACTCGGGTGTTATTACAGCAAGTTGTTAGAGGACGAGGAGGAGGGAGAGGAGCGCGAGGGCCAGGATCCAGAGGGGTGGGGACAGGAAGAGGTGGAGGCCCGGCCCCGTCATTAGGGGTAAATCAGTGTGCTTATTGTAAACAGGAAGGACATTGGAGGGCTCAGTGTCCGTTACTGCTAGCACAGAATGGGGCTGTCCGAGGACGGGGACGTGGCCGAGGTGGCCCAGACCGCAGTGATATGCGAAGAGAAGAGGCAGCACAGGGCAAGTTCGAACGGAATCATTTTGACAACCCTCAAGGTAGGCAATACTTTAATGAAGACTATGAATTCGGAGTTCAGGATGGGTATGTTTATGCATAGGACAGCCAAGGACAGAGTAGGGGCCAAGTGTCGATACCAGTCAATCAACAAGGACCCTATGTGAAGGGGGAATTGATGGGGACTTCCGAGAATTTTCTAACTGACACCGGAGCAATGAATAGTTCTGTTGCTCGATCATTGGTTCCAGGGGCGGCTCTGTCCGGGCAAAATAATGTTTCTGTGGGATTTTCAGGAGTTCTGGTGGTAAGCCCCATCTCTAAACCACTCCCATTCACTATTGGTCCAGCTACCATTGATTCACCCTTCTTGTTGACTTCACATTGTGGTGAGAATCTACTAGGTTTAGATATGTTGAAGTTAAATGCAAAAATTTACTGTTCTCCCGATGGTGTTTACTTAACGATACAACCTCCTACTGAGAATGTGAAACAATGTTTTACTAAAAATGAACCCCTTCCACCTGAGTTTGATGCCATCCCTACTACGTTGTGGGCAACAGGGGATGCGGATGTCGGTAAGTAAGACATCCTTCCCATCCATATTACGCTGAAACCTGGTGTAAAATTACCACGAATACCCCAGTATAAAATCTTGCCGGCTGGCGAGCGACCCTTGTGGTCTATTATACAGGATTTAATTGATAAAGGTGTGGTTGAGGTAACAGCTGCAAATATTTGTAACAGCCCTATTCTCCCGATTTTGAAAAAGACTTCTGATTCTGGGACTTCTGGAAATGTTGATACATATCGTTTTATGATTGACCTGCGGGAGGTTAATAAGATTGTAGTGCCTCAGTACCCTGTGGTGTCTGATATCACTACTATCCTTACAATGATCCCACCAACTGCTAAGTATTTTTTGGTCATTGATCTGAAGAATACTTTCTTCAGTATCCCGATCCATCCTGATAGCCATCAGATCTTCGGCTTCTCGTTATCTGGCCGAAGCTTTAGATTCTGTCGTGCACCTCAAGGCTATACCGAGAGTCCGAGCATCTATAGCCAAGCCCTTAAAGCGATTCGGGATGATTTAGTTTTACCCGCTGGTAATGTGCTCTTGCAATACGTGGATGACTTGTTGGTTGCGTCGGACACCGAGGAAGGATGTCGAGACGCCACTGTCAAGTTATTGCACCATCTGGCTGCTAAGGTTAATAAGGTGTCCCTGTCCAAGTTCCAATATTGTCGACAGGAGGTGACCTACTTAGGTCATCTGCTGTCGAAGGAGGGAAGGCGCCTGACTCCAGAACGTATTACTGCTATTTCTAACATGTCTGTGCCTTGCACCCAGCGTGAAGTTCATGCTTTCCTTGGCATTACCTCCTACTGTCGCCAATGGATTCCTAACTTTTCTCTTCTTGCTAAACCTTTGTTATATCTAACCACTAAAGACGTGCATGAGCCTCTTCCGTGGACTGATGAATGTCAGCATTCTTTTGACTCTTTGAAATCTGCTCTTTGTTCTGCACCCTTCTTGGGTACTCCTGATTACCGTAAACCTTTTGTACTATACGTGCGTGAGGTCGGCGGTTGCTCGCTTTCAGTGTTAACGCAAGGATTTGGTGGTAAGCAAAGACCTTGCGCTTATTTCTCGGCCACATTGGACAATGTTGCCAGAGCACTTCCTGTCTGAGGGCCACTGCAGCTGTAGCGGTGGCCATCCGGCAGTCGGAGGGGCTCGTTGTAAATTCTAGTCTAACGGTGATGGTGCCTCATGCTGTGGATGCATTGCTAAATAAAATGAAAACACAGCATCTCACGAGTGCACGCCTTACCGGTTATGAATTGACTTTGTTTGCCCCACATATTACAATTAAGCGATGTGCCACTTTAAATCCCGCCACATTGTTACCTCTCCCTTCGAGTGAAACTAAAAATGATGCCCATGATTGCATATTTCGGACCGAAGAAGAAACGAAGGGGAGGATTGACCTCACTGACATGCCTCTATCTGACCCCCATGGGGAATTGTATGTGGATGGGTCTTGTTTCAAGTTACAGTTCAAGCACCACTACTAGATAATAGTGGTATCCCTGTCATGTGGGCACACCTTTGGTTCTCGTGAAAACAAGATTCTATATAGGTTGAAATCAGAATTTATTCAGGATATAGTCATTAATCTTCATGAAAAAACTTTCAATTCCATATAATCTTCAATAGGTGTAACAAACATTCTTTAACCGCATGCGTGCGGCATGTTTTCCGCCCGTACGCTGGATTTTGCGGATTCGCACTTTACATGACGAGCTGGGCTCGTCATGAGCGTGCGAGGAGGCTACCTCATGACGAGCCCAGCTCGTCATGAGCATCGAAGGGGTTAAATCCATCGAATTTCGAAAAAAATGCCAATGCTCCAATGCATTTCGGGTCATTTACCCTTCATCTGGGAGCTCTATAACATAAATATAAAGATATAGCACTGAGAGTGTATCTCCAAGGTCACTAAATAACGTCTACATATCATAACTATCGTAGCAAGCAGGTAGGGATCAGTGGGGAGGTGATGCAAATGGTCGACTTAAGAAATAAAAGCGTGTACTCGGAATTAGTGAATAAATATAAAGCGTCAACAAAAATGTAACGTGAACGTGTGGCTTAATGTGGCTAAAATGCAAAGATAATGTGACTATAAACAATGTCGGCAGAACACGGTTCTACACACTCACGTGACATCAGGTGAATGGAGAATCTAAAGGTTGGGAAAAAACCCCGAGTTAGACAATGTGTACTAGTTCATATAACAGTAGTATAGTTTTTAACAAAATGCGGCATGAATGTCGACATACTTCATAGTTCCTGGGTTGTTAGCCTAAGTTTGTATCCTTCGGCTGTGATGATCGGAGTTATCAACCCAGAAGGGGAAATATATCAGTCAAGGGCAATATCGTCATAAACAGTGTAAACGGACTAAGGTGAATAGAAATGTGGCGGCCATCTTGTGTGAACATCGTAACTCATGTAAAAGGTGCAGAAACAGATTAACTGACCCAATCAATATGCATTTTCAAATGCAGTAACACAAAATGAATAATTTGTGAAATAACACGTGACATTTTCAGAAAATATGAGTAAAAAATATATGGAGTGTTCAATGTAGCAGCACTAAAAGGAAGTTCAGTATATGACATACTATACACATAAGGTCTTTAAAGAAAACATGAAAATTCCAATCGATCATTAAGTCCCATCGGTTTCTTGGATTGCATCTTAAAGATCCATGCGATTTCTCTTTGTAGCAGGCATTTGTTGTTGTCAACACCCTCTCGTTTCTTGACAACCTCTAGAATCATGAACTTGCATTGAGAGATGTTGTGTCTATTTTCATTGAAATGTACTGCGACATTAGATTTCGTGTTCTTTAGTCTAATGTTCGATTTGTGCTCGTTAATGCGAGTCTTAATCTTCCTCTCAGTTTTACCTATGTAAATCATCCCGCAGGGACATGTTATGTTATGTTATGTTATTTTATTTTATATAGCGCACAGCTGCCACAGCCAAGTGGCGTCCCGGCGCTTTGGAGATTGTGTAACACAACATAGTAGAAATGACCCATCGAAGTAGAAACCAACAAATAGGGCTAAACTGTAGAGAATAGGAAGGTTTTAAGTGCCTTTCTAAACGGGAACAGGTCGGGGATGGAACGGAGAGGGGCAGGCAAAGAGTTCCAGAGAGCTGCCGCCAACACTGAAAAAGACCTTCCGCCCATTCTAGCTTTTTTGAAGCGTGGCACAATGGCAAGATTTAATCCAGCGGATCGTAAAGCTCTAGAGGGGACATAATGAAGAATAGTCTGCGACAGAATAGGAGGGGAAGCTAATTTAAGAATTTTAAAAGTTAAGCATAGAGCTTTAAACTTAATTCTTTGCCCCACAGGTAGCCAATGGAGATCTTGGATAGTTCGACGGGCAGAGACGAACTTCGGAAGGCCAACCAGCATCCTGGTCGCCGCGTTTTGGACCCTCTGGAGGCGAGTTAGCTCTGCCTGATTCAGGCCCAAAAATAGAGAACTAGCATAGTCCAGTCTGGTAAGAACCAGAGCTTGGACTATGATCTGTCGAGTGTCCGCATCAAAAAACTTGAAGATGGGTCGAAGGCACTGCATGGTACCAAAACACGTGCCTGCCACACGTTTTGTGTGGGAGGTGAAAGAAAGTTTGTCATCAAACCACACCCCGAGGTTTCTAACTTCATCCGCGGGAGTGGGAACAGGACCTAGTTCAGAAGGCCACCATTGATCCCCCCATAACCCTCTATCCTTACCAAAGATGATAACCTCGGTCTTAGAGGCATTGAGTTGAAGTCGGTTGTTCGCCATCCAGTCTGTCACGGCTTTAAGAGCTGACTGAAAGGCGGGGGCGTCCATGTTGGAATCACCATTGAGTGCCACGGCCAGCTGCGTGTCATCGGCGTATGACACCAAGGAGAGACCAAAACTGTGGGCTACCTCCGCCAACGGCTGAACATATAAGTTAAATAAGGTAGGGCTAAGGGCCGATCTTTGAGGGACGCCTTGAAGAATAGGTGGAGGAGCAGAGACAAAAGGAGGGGTAGAAACTTTAAAGGTGCGATCCTTAAGAAATGAGCGGAACCATTCAAGTGCTACCTCTCCAACTCCTGCCTCCACCAGACGATGTAAAAGGATCTGGTGGGAAACCGTATCGAAGGCGGCACTGAGATCCAGTAGGATCAGTGCTGCCGTCTGACCTAGATCCAACAACTTCCTAATGTGCTCCACCACGGCCAAGAGAGCAGTTTCCGTGCTGTGGCCAGCACGGAACCCATTCTGGGAATAATCCAATATCTTGGCTTCCTGCAGATGGGATGCCAGAATAGAATTAGCATGAGCTTCTGCTAGTTTGGCTGGCCAGGGGAGAAGGGAAATAGGTCGATAATGTTCTGGTTTAGTAGGGTCAAGGGCAGGTTTTTTAAGAATCGGAATGCTTCCAAGCAGTGGGAACACTACCCGTGTTAAAGGACAGATCAATCAGACTGTGCATGGCCGGATAGCAGCACTCTGCAAATTCCCGGAATTGAGTGGGTCTCATTGGATCGTCTTGCGAGCCGGATTTGACTTTTGTCGTCAAGGCTTTGAACTCCTCCACATTTGATCAGGTATATAACATTAGAAGTGTCACATGTGGCATTTACACTTAGTTTGATGTTCGTTCCTTTCATTGGATGGTTGATGACGTTACCTCGAATTATATTATTACAGTTCCCGCAGTTCATACAGGGTACTGTGCCTTTAGATTTAACTACAGCAGGGGTTCTCCTATTCAGAATTTCCTTGAAATTAGCACTGCGGGTATAAGCAAAAATAGGCAACTCTGTAAAAGTCTTTCCAAAGTCTGGTTCAGCACTCAGTATAGGCCAGTGTCGTAGGATAATCTTTTTATAGGCTGTGCTCAAAGTAGAGTATTTCGATACCAGAATCATTCTGGCTTCTGTGTTCTTGATAGTTCTTGTGAATAGTTTCTCTCTCCTCGTCTGTAGTGCAGTACTTTTGGCCTGTTCAATGAGAGGTTCTGGGTAACCTCTGTTACGAAATCTTGTGCCCATTTCTTCCAGACGTTGTTCAGTATTCATCTCATCAAACACAATTCTTCTAGCTCGAAGCATTTGTGATAACGGTAGATGCTGTTTAAGAGACCCTTGGTGAAAACTAGCATAATGTAGAGTGTTGTTTCTATCGGTTTTCTTTCGAAAAAGGTCAGTTTCAAAAACACTCGGTGTCTTGGTGATTTTCACATCCAGAAAGGTTATTGCATTTGTGTCACTCTCCCATGTGAATTGTATGCGTTCATTCGCACAGTTTAAAGTGGTTAACGATTGTGAAAGGGTTTCTTCAGTGTCTTTCCAGACGATGAACACATCGTCAATGTATCTAACGTACATTTTTAGGTTGTCGGTCCAGTTGAGGTTGTCATAAATGTTTTCCTGTTCAAAATATTTCATAGAAATATTCGCATACGTCGGTGCGGCACAATTCCCCATCGAGGTTCCGGATAGCTGAAGGTACCAATTATTATCATGTTGAAAATAACTTTGATACAAGGTGAAAATCATTAATTCCATCAGGAATTGTTGCATCCCTGGTTCTATGTCGCTTTCAAGCAGTGCCTTTTCTATAGCTTCTATTCCTCCTTCATGGGGGATGGAGGTGTACAGGGAGCGGACATCCGCTGTACATAGTATCAACTGTTCATCTTCTGTAACTTCGATTTGCGTCAATTTAATCAGAAAATCCGTGGTATCCTGGATGTAACTGTTCATTTGTTTTACGATACGTTGTAAATACCTATCTATAAACTTGCCCACAGGCTCATGGAGTGAGCCTTTCGTTGAGACGATTGGTCTGAATGGGGAGTCTTCAAGACATTTATGAATCTTAGGAGTCATGTGTATGGTCGGGCTTCTTGGAAATGGTTTTAGTAAATATTTTCTGGTTCTATCATCAATAGTACCTATGTCGTAGGCTTTGTTGACAATATTTGTTAGCCTCTCTTTGAATTGTGCTGTTGGATTGTTCTGAAGTTTCATGTAGGTTTGCTCATCATGTATATGTTCATAGATTTTTTGATCATACATGGTAGAGTTTACCATAACCAGCGCTCCTCCCTTGTCAGCCTTTATGCACTTGATTTGTTCATTGATTGCAATTTTTTTCAAGGTGTCATAATCCTTTCTAGTGATATTTTGATGTGTTGATCTGTTGTAGTTGAGTTTGGAAATGTCTTGTTTAACTAAAGTTTCAAACAAGTCTATACTCTTAAGGCTAGTCGGAGCTTCAAAAGTGCTCACTGGTTTTAGACCCTTAAGTTGATCCGTTTTTTTAGGTGTCGGGGGTATCACGTGATCAAAAAAATGTCTTAGTCTAAGTTTTCGTGTGAATTTGTAGGTATTTATTTGTAATTCCAATTGGTTTGTTTTAGTGGTAGGTATAAACGAGGTTCCTCTAGATAATAGGTTCATCTCATGGTCGTTCAGAATTGTATTGGAGATATTAATGACTAGGTGGTCTTTGTGGTTCTCCGCGTGCTCGGATAAGTTTTCCCTTTTTCTTTTGTTTTTTCTGAGACCCCTCCTGGGTCTCCTCGGGAATCTGAACCTTCGACTAAAAAAGGTACTGAGAGAGCGCCATTTAAGGAGAAATTTGTAGGGGTGCATCATATGTACAAGTAGTCAGCACCCGTATATATAGAGGACTTTTAATCATGTTTAGATGCAATGTGGGATGGAGAACTAGAGTAACTGGTATTAGAAATCTGAAGAGCCAACGTTATGAATTACATCCACACTTGCTGTTTAACGTAGAGATGTCGTTGAAATGAAATCTTTCACTAATGAGAAGCGTGTTTAAACAAGCACTATCGTGCATTCAGATTTGCTTATTGAAATGTATAACTGTGTCATTTATACTCGATAACTAGCAAAGTAGAAAAAGCATTAGCTGTTAAGGTTAGAGGCTTAGGGAACCAAGCGATTGCTCATGCAAGATGTTGGGCCTATAAATCAAGTAGAGGCCTAGTCCATGAAACTCGTGCAGGCCTGTTTCAAAAAGTCTTGCTTAGCATTTAGCTATGGAAATGTTTTATAAAAGATGCCTTTAGAAAACTTTGCAACATGTATGGAATGTGAGCCGAATTGCATGTATTCCTTTGCAGGTGCACCATCAAGTAGGCAGTAGAGTAGAAGGGCCCATTGTGTATGAGAGTTAGAAATGCTAGACTCAGACATGGAGGAGTAGACCAGGAATTTGAAGATACAACTTGAAGCGACGGAGAGTCTGAGACCCAAGGACGTTTTAACGGACAAGGATGGAAGAATGCCATAGTGGAAAACTTTGGAAACCAACACCTTCGAGAGGGGCGTACCGAAAGGCGTTTCATTCACATTTTGGGGTTTCGTATTAGGGACAGCACCCCGAGGGTGGAGACAGAGCAGATGGGCTGAGGAGCTAGAGAGAGCGGTTGGATGGCAAAGAGCTTAGCTAGAATTGAGAATTACACCTGATTCAAGAGAACGTGAGTGAACTTCTTTGGAAGTCACCACGGCTGACACCTTTTTGCTAGGATGGGCTATTGTTGAGTAGGAATGTCACTTAGTATAGGATAGGGATAGCTTTAACTTGACTTTTCTTTCCAATTCATACCAGAATCCAAGTTACAGCAATTTTTGTTAGCCTGATGGTTCTGGAATTGATTCTCGTATTATTCATAAGCCGCCTAAGACTTTTCCGTAGGATTATGTTTGTATTAGTGCCCGTTTACCTTTTGAACCTCGTGTTGAGGTGTTTGTATCTTCAGCTGGTTTCATTTCTGTAATAAATCTTTAAACCTGGTTCTTAGTCAGTGGTCCTTTGGGGAAGATAATTGGGAAAGGTTGCAAGTATCGATTAGTGGTAAATAGGTTTCCTAATTCACTCTATGACAGGTAAAAAGGTCCAGTCGACCAGTGACGGGATTTTGGAGAATGGTAAGCAGACTCTAGAAGAAAAAATCCCGCCTTTCCAGTTGGTAGCAGAGTAGGATGGTTTATCTTCTGGAGTGAGGTAATCTAGAAGTAGGTTGAGATTTCCCCGAGGCCCATAGAGAAACAATGAAGGGTGTCCAGAAAGCTGCGGACGGATGGCGTTCCATGGAAACTGACGGAGAGTGACAGTGCGGCGGAAAGCAGCAGGTCGGAGGAGAGTGAGTATGAAAAGGGTCATGCGTTGTTAGATTGCGGTTATGTTGTGTTGTTGTGTTGTGTTGTCTTGCGGAGTTGAATGCCTGTAGTGTGAAAGAAAGTCAGGTTGTGAGCGCGCGCAACCGGAGAAAATCTTAAGCTCAGAGAGTTTAAGTGGTTCGGGTGTATCGAACACCCATAGTAATTGTCGACCATTGTTAAGGGGGTCATGAGGTACCATTGATCGCCCACAAGACCGAGATAGGGGGAATATGTGTGTGAGTGCGTGGGTAACAGACGCTGGTCGGAAGTTGCCGCGAGTTTGTAACCTATCAGTTGAGGCGATTTGTCTAGCCGTTAGCGGACAGGCAGTAGCCAGTTCCGGTGACATTTACAGTCAGACTGTGGACGTGCAGTCAAGGAAGTGGTTGCTTGATCGGAAGTGATCATTTCTAGTGTATGAATGGGACGCATGCGTGACCAGGAGACGAGCGGAGAGAGGAGGGGAACTGCTGCGAAACGGAGGCGAGTGACGTCAGAAAGAGCCGCGCTGGGATTGGTCGGCTAGCGTGGAGCCGCGCTGGGATAGGGCGGTTAGTGAGAAGCCGCGCTGGGATTGGTGGATCGTCATCAGGAAGTAAACGAGTGCTGAAAAACAAGGAAACGTAGTTTCATCATGAAATGTTTTAAAGTGTTGCGGAAATGTTTCAAGGGGGAAAACAAGATAGAACCTCGGGGTGGGGAGGAGGCTCCAACCGAGGACACTCCAGCTTATTATATGGCAACGAATGTTGGGTTACATACCATATTGTGGCTTGACACTTGGTGTAAGATGACAGATGGAAACGAGGAATTGACTTTTCCTAAATATGGAACGTTTAGACTAGAGGTGTTGTATCAGCTGAAAGCGATTATGGCTGTGTTGCGACCTTTGCCCAGACCAACACAGTTTGAAGCGCTAAATGCATGGATCAGGGCAACCCATGAAAAGAACAGAGACAGGAGACAAGAAAGGGTGAAAAGATCAGTCAGGGCGGTTCAAGACGCGAGATGGGATGCCATGGCCAAGAGGTGGAGGGTACAGACCATTGAAGGGGATAGGTTGTACCCGTTGCTAGAAAATACAGGAGATGCGCAGAGGAAAAGTACGGAGGATGAAGACAGTGAGACAGACGACAGCCTGATAGAGAGACTGTTGTCAGAGGGACCACCTCCATACAACCCTGAGTTGGAGGGAACGCCAACATCAGCGAAGAAAGGGGAAGTCTCTGACGGGGATGGTGGGGCCCAAATGGTGAGTGGTCTGAACACCTCCGGGGACAGGTTTGGCCCAGCGGAGGGAGAAAAGGCACCTCCACCTTCCCCAGTGACGAGAGTAGTGGGAAGATTTACAGTACAAAAGGTTCGGGTAGAAGAGGGTGTCCACTCTCAGAAATTGCCAGATGCTCTTACGGTACCTGTTACCATAGGTCCCATAGTATCAGTGTACAATCCAGAACAGAAACAAGGCGAGAGTCCGCCACAAATGGGGAGTGAGAGATGTGACAGCAAAGACAGGAGTAATGGGGTGGAAGGGTGGAGGCAGTTGCCAAGGCCTGTAGAAAGAAGCACTCCGTTGGCAGCATCGGCAGACTCCTCGGAAGAGCAGGGCGGCTGGAGGGGACCAATGGATCTGAGGGGACCGAGGCCGAGGTCGATGAGAGAATTGAGGCCAGATTTGAGAACTTGGGACACAATTGTGGACACTCAGAGCAACAGATTGAGGAATGATTCTGGGTCTAGAAATCAGGAGTGTAGGACGGTGTCTCACTGCATGCCTGGTGAAGGCAGGCAGGAGTGGGAACGCGGAGGGGTGGAGAGTAGAGGGTCGTCCCACCACACCTCTGGAGACAGTAGACAAGAGTGGGACCGTGAAGGCTGGGAAAACAGAAGGGTTCCCCCTAACACACCTGAAGAAAACAGACGGGAGAGTCAGGATGGTGGCGGGAGGGACTCTAATGGAACTTCTAGCCAAGGTACGTTGAGGGCTGCGATAAAGGCAAGAAGGATAGATGTGCTGAGACTAAAATCCGAAGTGGAGGAAATAGTGGAAGGTACATTGCCACTAGAAAGGATCGAACTCTATGAACCAGACGAGCTGTTGTTTGTGGCGAAGGATGTTACACGGAGGGCTAGGACAGCTCATGAGAAACTCTCTGAATTAGCAAATAAGTATACCGTGGACTTGACAAAAACAAAAGCACTACAGGGTGGCCATAGGTTGCAGTACTCGGACCAAGATCTGGAAGAGAAGAGGGTGATCGGATTAAAAACCCACATCAGAGAACTGATTGTGGGAATCCGAACATGGTCCCAGTTGGAGAAATGGGAGGAAAGGTGGTCAAAGAAAAAGAGTGTGAGACGGAGCGTTATTGAGACATCCCCGGGAGGAGGGTTGATGCATACAGAAGCATACCCCTTGCGGGAGGTGGCTCATGGGAGATATGTACATGTACCCTGGAGTAGGGGAGATCTGGCTGCCTTTACGAATACATTTCTGAAGTTGCGTGAGAGTCCAGTGGAATGGTACAAACAGGTAGAGAGGTTCGTTAAAATCTCAAAGGTGCTGTGGATTGATTTAAACACGCTGTTTGACATTGTGGTTCCAGGTGATTTGTGGATAGCATGTAAGGTCAGTGTTGAATGGCCCACAGCGGAGCCAGAGAGAGATACTGCCACCAATGGACCGTCGCCTAGGGTGATGGCAAAGTATGAGCAGGTGATCACGTGGTTAAAAACTAAGGTACCACCACATGACATTGACTGGGTAAAAATAGATCGGACAAGGCAGGAACCAAAGGAGACAGTGCATGAATATTATGAGAGGCTATTGCAGATTTTTAAACAGTACAGTGGGTTAGATGTGATGGACCCAAAGGACATGGGACAGTTTGTGTTCAAGTTTGTTCTGGGACTGAGGCCTGATATCTGTCTCATGATACAGCAACATTTAATTTGTTGGCAAAACAAGCCTCTGGATGAGATCTTGAGGTATGCGAGGTATTGTAGTGACGAGATAGACTCAAAGACAAGGAAGCTTAAGGATAAACTGATGTTAGTACAGATGCAATCGGGAGGACAGGGTCAGTCGGGAAATGGCACGTTGGGGAGGAAATCAAGGGGACAGAAAAGGGACAGTGAGGATGGTCCGAGACCAAGGATAGATATAGCAACCCTGAAAAAGACGACCAAATGTCATCAATGTCAGGAGGTCGGGCATTGGAGACGCGAGTGTCCCCATAACCCTGACAATCAGGTACAGGAAGAAGAGGAGGAGGAAGTCCAAGTCCCTCCGGTACGGAAGGTAACAGTGACAAAGTACCAGACGACTAAAGGGGGGACTTCAGCCCCTAGGGCTCCGGTTCCCCAGCCACCGAAGATTTCAGCAGGGAAGAAGGTATACAAGCAGATGCCTTTCATAGTCGAAGGGGACGAGTGCTATTACTTTGACCCAGTGACAGGATGGTACCTGGACGGGGAGGAGGGCTGTACTCTTGGAGCAGTGCTGGAGGTAGATCAGAGGGGACCATTTGTGGAGGCAGATGTGGATGGACATCCCACCACCTTTTTGGTTGATACGGGTGCTTCTCGCTCTACTTTGCGGTCTGCGGTAGTCCCCAACTTACCCCTTTCAGGACAGACCATACAAGTTGTAGGAGTCGCAAACAGAAGAATGACAAACCCCCTGACTGAGCCAGTCCCAGTGAAGATTGGAAGTTTTTAGAGACAGGCATCAGTTTGTAGTATGTGATTCCAGTCCCGTATGCCTGTTAGGAAGGGATCTTTTGTGTAAACTCAACTGCACCATCTATTGTACCCTCAAGGGAGTAGAGTTACAGACCAACGATGACGATGCTGACTTTAAGGTTGCAAATACGCACGTGTGCATTGAATTGTACCCCGCGTTAACTGTGGAGGAACTCCCATGGGATTTGAGGGATTCAGTCTCACCAGAGGTGTGGGACTTTACAGGGGAAGAGATCGGACTGATCAAAGGAGTGGAGCCCGTCAGAATTCAAGTAAGACCGAATGCTGAATTTCAAAGAACACCCCAGTATAAGTTGACCCCGGAAACAATCGCTGGTATAAAACCCTGCAACTCTCCGATCATGGGGTTGCAGAAGCCAAGTGGGAAATTCAGGATAGTGCAGGATTTGCGAAAGGTGAACAACATAGTTGTTCCATGCTGTCCAGTGGTACCGAATCCATCAGTGATACTGTTTCAGATACCGTTCCAAGCTGAATGGTTTTCTGTGATTGATTTGTGTCAGGCTTTCTTCTCAATCCCATTGCACGAGGAGAGCCAATTTCTTTTCGCGTTCAAAATAGAGAGCCGCATCCTAACATGGTGTCGTATCCCTCAAGGGTATACAGAGAGTCCATCGATCTTTAATCAGTTGTTGAAAAGGAATCTCGAGAGTCTGGTACTGCCGCAGAACTCCGTTCTCGTACAGTACATAGACGACCTCCTTGTTGCGTCAGACACCGAAGATGCTTGTAGGATTGACACCATTGCCTTGCTGAACCATTTGGCAGAAAATGGACACAAGGTATCCCCTAACAAGTTACAGTACTGCCTATCTGAAGTGCAGTATCTGGGTCACAGAATAGAGAAGGGAAAGAGAAAAGTGTCGCCTGACAGGATTGAGGCGATCATGAGAATGACGGTGCCGTCGACCCAGAGAGAGGTCAGGATGTTCCTAGGCATGGTTGGCTATTGCCGACAGTGGATTGCCAACTTTTCCCTGAAGGCGAAACCATTGCAGAAACTGACGCACAAGGAAGTGAGTGATCCGGTACCATGGGACACAGATTGTATGATGGCTTTTCTCGAGCTGAGAGAGGACTTGTGTCGCGCTCCGGCTCTGGGAATGCCCGATTACACCAAATCATTTGCATTGTTCTGCAGTGAGAGAGAGGGGTTTGCTTTGGCAGCCCTAGTGCAGGATCATGGAGGAGTCCGTAGACCAGTTGCCTACTTCTTGGCTACCTTAGACCCAGTAGCCGCAGCGTTGCCCGGATGTCTTAAATACGTTGCTGCAACAGGTGTCAGCATTGAAAGATGTGAAAGTATTGTAATGGGATATCCACTGACAGTGCATGTACCACGCTCTGTGGAATTGTTGATGACCAGGACCAAGACTCAGCACTTGACTAATAATAGGCTCACACGCTACGAGCAGGTTATACTTGCTGCGGAGAATGTGACTCTCAGGAGGTGCTCTGTCTTGAATCCTGCTACCTTGTTGCCATTGCCAAGTGATTTAGAAGATGATTGGGAAGACCATGATTGCCTTGATGTGACTGAACTATGTATCAAACCTAGACCGGATATTGTTGATGAGCCATTGGCGGACTCTGATGAAATTTACTTTGTGGATGGCTCATGTGTAAGGGACAATACTGGTCAATTGAGAGCAGCATTTGCTGTCTGTACAATCTCTGGAATAATTGAAGCAGCCTGCCTGGAAGGAGTACACTCCGCGCAGGTGGCTGAGATAATTGCGTTGACGCATGCCTGTTTGGCCGCCAACGGGATTCGGATCACCATATTCACTGACAGTCAATATGGTTTTGGGGTGGTTCACGACTTCGGGCAATTGTGGTCTCAAAGGGGTTATATGACATCATCGGGTTCCCCAATCAGGAATGGAGAATTTATCAGGTTACTGCTGGAGGCTTTGCAAGGTTCAGCAGAGATAGCCGTGGTAAAATGCACGGCCCACACCAAAGGTACAGATTTTGTGTCCATGGGGAATCGTTATGCTGATAAAGTCGCACGATACTGTGCAGAGCAGGGATACTCCTTCACTGAACAAACAGTCGAAGGGCCAAAGGAAAGAACCGAGCTAAGCATGATGCTTGAGGTGGCAGACACCTGGGAAGAGTTGAAGAGCATGCAGGGACAGGCGTCAGATTATGAGAAAAGGGTGTGGGAATCGGCTGGCTGTGTCAAGGGAGACTTGGACATGTGGGTTTCGGCTGATGGAAGAGCTGTGTTGCCAAATGAGCTGGTGAGTGCGATGGCACGGCAGATACATGGTCCTGTGCATCTGGGAAGAGATGCGATGATGCGTGTGTTCAGGCAAACATGGTACAATCCGAAATTTAGACAGGCTGCGGAAGCAGTATGTCAGAGATGTGTAACATGTCAACAGATGAATGTTGGGAAAAGAACACCAGTTACATTGAGTCACATTGGGAGGTCCGGCGGACCTTTCTATAGGATGCAACTGGATTTCATTGAGATGGCGAGGTGCAATCGCCTCAGGTATGTCTTTGGAATCGGACAGAGGAAAGCACTTTAATAGCGAAGTTGTGAAGATGCTCTGCTCTGCCCTGAACATTGACCACAGACTGCATTGTAGCTACCGCCCAGAGGCTTCTGGCATAGTGGAGAAAATAAACTGAACTCTCAAGGCCCGAATGGCAAAAGTGTGCTCATCCACATCCCTGAAGTGGCCCGATGCATTGCCGTTGGTACTAATGAGTATGCGTAGTACCCCAGACAGGAGGACAGGGCTCTCACCTCATGAAGTGCTGATGGGGAGGGCTATGAGACTGCCATCTATTCCTACAACTGCCTTGCTGAATATCACAGATGATCTGATTCTTGATTACTGCAGGGGACTTTCTGATGTCATCCGTTCTGTGTCTCTTCAGGTGCATGCTGCTGAAATCCCGTCTTCTAGCGACCTTCGTCACGACCTGTGCCCGGGTGACTGGGTCCTGGTGCGGAAACACGTTCGGAAAAGCTGCCTGGATGTGCGTTGGAGAGGACCTTTCCAAGTTATTCTAGTGACAACTACTGCTGTGAAGTGTGGCGGATTGCCAAACTGGATCCATGCTTCTCATACCCGACGAGTCCCGCAACCCCTGGAAGGAACAGCTCCTCTAAAAGAGAGAAATTCTGATGAGGAAGAAGATCCACAAGAGGGGTCGAGTCAAGCTGTGGGGGTGCCGGTGGAAGTTGGGGACTCCCCTGATCGAGCTGAAAGTGACCACGACAACAGTGACACTGAATCTGCCTCAGAAAGGGGAAGTGGTGATGAAGGTGATCTGAGCGCAGAAGAGGTTGACAGTGGAGACGAACAGGGTGTGCAAACGAGAAGCAGAAGAGCAAGAAGTGCAGAGGCTCATTGGCCCGAGAGACAGAGGCGAATGAATGTGAGATTGGCTTTCGAAAGAGATCTGGCTCCTGTGTCCGAAGAATCAGATCCGGAAGAGGGAGAACAAGAATCAGAGCAAAGGGGTCCGAGAAGGTCAAGGAGGGTGAGAGTACCTTGCCGAAGATACGCCACTCCTGAGTGGACCTACCCTTTTACAAATGCCAGGTGTATTGAGGTCCGGGAGGGTGAGGTCAGTGGCTGTGACCAGTACGATCCCAAACGTTAAGTTGGAAGTGATACTGTTGGTACCTGGACTAGAAATTGAAGGCGTACTGACACTGACAATTCCCAATCCCCCTTACCTAAGCAAGATACGTGATCATAGACTATTAAAGACTTTGTAAATAGCTGTGAACTAACCTAGAGCCGAGTGGAAGAAGAAGAAATTTAGGGACTTTCCACAGAGGACGGAGAAGGGTTAGGGTTGTCTGTTGTAGAAGCAAAAGAAGAACTGAAACGGATTTCTGATTCCCAGCTGTGGTTCGAGAGACTCAAATAACACAGAAAGAAACTTTGGGGGATTTCCGAGACTAGCTACTTTGAGCCAAGTCCATGGCGGCTGGAGACCCGAATCGTAGAGCCAAGTGCATAGTAGGCACCCTTTTAGGAGGAGTGATACTCCTTATAGTGTAGTAGTTTTGGTTTCCTATTTTGCACCACACGAACAGGTAGTGAAGGCTGAGGGGACACCGACACCTACCACCCCTAGCCAGAAAAAAGACAGAGCAAGAAGAGAGAAAGCTTTGCTGGCTTCAGAAAGTCATAGGCTACATACAGATCTGTCTAAGGGAAATTTTGGACAGAATGCGTATGCAAAGCTGTTATATGAGTAAATTGATGCAATGGATGCGAAAGACTGTAATGTGTGCATGCAATTGCCAGCTTCAGTAGATGAGGGTATTAGATACCATCACCTTCCATTGACATATGGAATTTCCTGTAGTCTGCTGCTTAGTATATTTTATGGACGAAATCATTTTGAATATTTCTTTTCGAATTATGATGCTGTGTTACCGGAAGTCCCTGCTTATAAGCACTTGAACAAGTGGGATTATTATAAGTCGGAGGACAGACTTGGATATTTTTTCATCCCACACAAGAGTTAGACACCCCGTATGCATACCGACACAACTTGACATGCTTATTATCCGAGACAGAGAAAAAGTTCATTGAGCAAGTCGAAGATAGGTACACGAAGCAAAAACGGCTGCGAGATTCAGGGCAAGGCAAGGCAAGGTAGACTGGACAGAAGAAGAGAAGCAGCATAGGTCAAGAGGGAGTTATGGTCCAATAGCTCTAGATGAAGTGCAGAAAGGGAAGTTGTGCCTTCACCGACCACAGACGTATTACGAAAATGTGTATGTGGGTCATACTACATGTGAACACACCTTCACATTGGAATATTACACGAAAGATTTCTTGAAGAGCGTGGTACAGGTGATCCCTACTGTGTATTTCGTCTGCGGAAAGAATGCGTACGTGAGACTGCCAGAGAAGTGGTATGGAACGTGCTATCTAGCAATTATTTTTCCCAAGATTTATCACACTGAGGATTTTGCTCTTTTGGAGGGAGGGCCGCCGAAGAGGGTAAAGAGAGGGGAAAGTGCTGGAGCAATTGTTGGAGATGTGTTTGGAGCAGCGATACCTATGCTAGGAGTCATTTTGAATGATGTGAATATACGGAGGTTGGCAACTGTGGTAGACGAATTGTCAATGAATACAGCTAAGTCATTAGTGTTGGTTGAGGGTGAGATGTTGTCGATCAGGACAATGGTTTTGCAGAACCGTCTTGCGTTAGACGTCATCCTAGGGAAAGAGGGAGGAGTCTGTAAACGATTGAAGGTTCAGGAATGTTGCACTTATATCCCAGACAACTCTAAGGATCTGGAGAAATATATAAGCAACATCACGGCAATCCATTATGAAGTAGAGGATTTGACTCAAGTGAATGCGTGGGAGACGGTTGGCAAGGGATTTGGAAAAGTTGGAAACTGGTTTGCAAATTTAGGGAAGAGTTTCCTTGGGTTTGTACTGAAACCCCTCATCATAGCAGAGGCGTGTGTGATTGGATTGTGGGGTTTAGTGAGATTGTACAAATGGTACAGGTCAACTAGATTGGCGAGATCAATGAGAGTGCAAGAGATGCGAATGGAGAGGCTCCAAGACAGTCAATATCGTAGCTTGAGAGCGTTGGAGATGCTCAAGCGAGGGAAAATGGCTACAAGCACTGTTTAGATCGGTTCTTACCCTGAGGATGGTGTAAGGGTGGTGATGACACGGGTCATCAAAGGGGGGAACTGAGAGAGCGCCATTTAAGGAGAAATTTGTAGGGATGCATCATATGTACAAGTAGTCAGCACCCGTATATATAGAGGACTTTTAATCATGTTTAGATGCAATGTGGGATGGAGAACTAGAGTAACTGGTATTAGAAATCTGAAGAGCCAAGGTTATGAATTACATCCACACTTGCTTTTTAACGTAGAGATGTCGTTGAAATGAAATCGTTCACTAATGAGAAGCGTGTTTAAACAAGCACTATCGTGCATTCAGATTTGCTTATTGAAATGTATAACTGTGTCATTTATACTTGATAACTAGCAAAGTAGAAAATGCATTAGCTGTTAAGGTTAGAGGCTTAGGGAACCAAGCGATTGCTCATGCAAGATGTTGGGCCTATAAATCAAGTAGAGGCCTAGTTCATGAAACTCGTGCAGGCCTGTTTGAAAAAGTCTTGCTTAGCATTTAGCTATGGAAATGTTTTATAAAAGATGCCTTTAGAAAACTTTGCAACATGTATGGAATGTGAGCCGAATTGCATGTATTCCTTTGCAGGTGCACCATCAAGTAGGCAGTAGAGTAGAAGGGCCCATTGTGTATGAGAGTTAGAAATGCTAGACTCAGACATGGAGGAGTAGACCAGGAATTTGAAGATACAACTTGAAGCGACGGAGAGTCTGAGACCCAAGGACGTTTTAACGGACATGGATGGAAGAATGCCATAGTGGAAAACTTTGGAAACCAACACCTTCGAGAGGGGCGTACCGAAAGGCGTGTCGTTCACATTTTGGGGTTTCGTATTAGGGACAGCACCCCGAGGGTGGAGACAGAGTAGATGGGCTGAGGAGCTAGAGAGAGCGGTTGGATGGCAAAGAGCTTAGCTAGAATTGAGAATTACACCTGATTCAAGAGAACGTGAGTGAACTTCTTTGGAAGTCACCACGGCTGACACCTTTTTGCTAGGATGGGCTATTGTTGAGTAGGAATGTCACTTAGTATAGGATAGGGATAGCTTTAACTTGACTTTTCTTTCCAATGCATACCAGAATCCAAGTTACAGCAATTTTTGTTAGCCTGATGGTTCTGGAATTGATTCTCGTATTATTCATAAGCCGCCTAAGACTTTTCCGTAGGATTATGTTTGTATTAGTGCCCGTTTACCTTTTGAACCTCGTGTTGAGGTGTTTGTATCTTCAGCTGTTTTCATTTCTGTAATAAATCTTTAAACCTGGTTCTTAGTCAGTGGTCCTTTGGGGAAGATAATTGGGAAAGGTTGCAAGTATCGATTAGTGGTAAATAGGTTTCCTAATTCACTCTATGACAGGTAAAAAGGTCCAGTCGACCAGTGACGGGATTTTGGAGAATGGTAAGCAGACTCTAGAAGAAAAAATCTCGCCTTTCCAGTACCGCAGTGGATGGTCCTGCTTGTTGGTTAATAGGCATGGTGGTTTCTTCAGTCCGGGATCGATCTTGAGTGTGCACATTCCTTAGGGGACGGTTAGAAGTGTCACTTCCTGATGATGAAGTGTCTGTATGTGGATTATAAGGTTTGTTTCTTCTACGTTGGGCATACACGTCTGCCCACGTGTAAACTTCCCCCAGTTTATAGTCTTGGGTGTCTCTTCAAAATTTCCAAATTTTTCGGTCGTTTATTTCTCTAGAGTGTTTCTCTAGTTGTACCTTTATATCTTCAAGCATTTTTGATAACTCTCCGGAAGATGTCATATTTGACAGTTCCGATTCAACTTCCTTAATCTCTTTGTTGAGTTCCACAAGGATGCTGGACAACTCTTCAACGATAAGTAATATCAAATCCAAACTGCACTTGTTGAGAATTGCGTTCCATCTTTCTTGGAAAGCCTTAGAATTTTTACAAAGTGACGGCTTAAGCCCTAATCGTAACCCTCTGGGTATCCGCATCGACTGATGGTACTTTAGAAGAGTACTAGCGTGAAGCTTCTGGTTAACTTCTCGTTTCGATAAGTAGAGTAACTGTCGTATACATAGTTCCTTCGTGCGGCTAGACGTAGTAGCGGCTATATCTTCGTTAATTAGAGCATAAATGCGAGCTTTTTCGCTTTCATCAAAGCCCAGAGTGTCGGCTCTGGCGTCAGTAGATCTGGCTATTTCATCATACTGCATTTTTTGGGGTTGGCGTGCAGTCCTCCTGTGGGCGGAAAGTAGAAATGACAAATAGAGAAATGGGGGACGCACCGCTTATTTTTGCACACTTTTAGTAGTAGTGTTTAGTAGGAAGTTTAAAGGCAGATGGGGTGCTCCACCAGGTGGCGTGTCTGTCCTGAAACACGTCCGTAGATTAGATACAGTTCAAGCACCACTATTAGATAATAGTGGTATCCCTGTCATGCTGGCACACCTTTGGTTCTCGTGAAAACAAGATTCTATATAGGTTGAAATCAGAATTTATTCAGGATATAGTCATTAATCTTCATGAAAATACGTTCAATTCCATATAATCTTCAATAGGTGTAACAAACATTCTTTAAATCCATCGAATTTCGAAAAAAATGCCAATGCTCCAATGCATTTCGGGTCATTTACCCTTCATCTGGGAGCTCTATAACATAAATATAAAGATATAGCACTGAGAGTGTATCTCCAAGGTCACTAAATAACGTCTACATATCATAACTATCGTAGCAAGCAGGTAGGGATCAGTGGGAGGTGATGCAAGTGGTCGACTTAAGAAATAAAAGCGTGTACTCGGAATTAGTGAATAAATATAAAGCATCAACAAAAATGTTACGTGAACGAGTGGGTTAATGTGGCTATAAGCGCAAAGATAATGTGACTATAAACAATGTCGGCAGAACACGGTTCTACACACTCACGTGACATCAGGTGAATGGAGAATCTAAAGGTTGGGAAAAAACCCCGAGTTAGACAATGTGTCCTAGTTCATATAACAGTAGTATAGTTTTTAACAAAATGCGGCACGAATGTCGACTTACTTCATAGTTCCTGGGTTGTTAGCCTAAGTTTGTATCCTTCGGCTGTGATGATCGAAGTTATCAACCCGGAAGGGGAAATATATCAGTCAAGGGCAATATCGTCATAAACAGTGTAAACGGACTAAGGTGAATAGAAATGTGACGGCCATCTTGTGTGAACATCGTAACTCATGTAAAAGGTGCAGAAATAGATTAACTGACGCAATCAATATGCATTTTCAAATGCAGTAACACAAAATGAATAATTTGTGAAATAACACGTGACATTTTCAGAAAATGTGAGTAAAAAATATGAGTAAAAAATATATGGAGTGTTCAATGTAGCAGCACTAAAAGGAAGTTCAGTATATGACATACTATACACATAAGGTCTTTAAAGGAAACATGAAAATTCCAATCGATCATTAAGTCCCATCGGTTTCATGGATTGAATCTTAAAGATCCATGCGATTTCTCTTTGTAGCAGGCATTTGTTGTTGTCAACACCCTCTCGTTTCTTGACAACCTCTAGAATCATGAACTTGAATTGAGAGATGTTGTGTCTATTTTCATTGAAATGTACTGCAACATTAGATTTCGTGTTCTTTAGTCTAATGTTCGATTTGTGCTCGTTAATGCGAGTCTTAATCTTCCTCTCAGTTTTACCTATGTAAATCATCCCGCAGGGACATTTGATCAGGTATATAACATTAGAAGTGTCACATGTGGCATTTACACTTAGTTTGATGTTGGTTCCTTTCATTGGATGGTTGATGACGTTACCTCGAATGATATTATTACAGTTCCCGCAGTTCATACAGGGTACTGTGCTTTTAGATTTAACTACAGCAGGGGTTCTCCTATTCAGAATTTCCTTGAAATTAGCATTGCGGGTATAAGCAAAAATAGGCAACTCTGTAAAAGTCTTTCCAAAGTCTGGTTCAGCACTCAGTATAGGCCAGTGTCGTAGGATAATCTTTTTATAGGCTGTGCTCAAAGTAGAGTATTTCGATACCAGAATCATTCTGGCTTCTGTGTTCTTGATAGTTCTTGTGAATAGTTTCTCTCTCCTAGTCTGTAGTACAGTACTTTTGGCCTGTTCAATAAGAGGTTCTGGGTAACCTCTGTTACGAAATCTTGTGCCCATTTCTTCCAGACGTTGTTCAGTATTCATCTCATCAGACACAATTCTTCTAGCTCGAAGCATTTGTGATAACGGTAGATGCTGTTTAAGAGACCCTTGGTGAAAACTAGCATAATGTAGAGTGTTGTTTCTATCGGTTTTCTTTCGAAAAAGGTCAGTTTCAAAACCACTCGGTGTCTTGGTGGTTTTCACATCCAGAAAGGTTATTGCATTTGTGTCACTCTCCCATGTGAATTGTATGCGTTCATTTGCACAGTTTAAAGTGGTTAACGATTGTGAAAGGGTTTCTTCAGTGTCTTTCCAGACGATGAACACATCGGCAATGTATCTAACGTACATTTTTAGGTTGTCGGTCCAGTTGAGGTTGTCATAAATGTTTTCCTGTTCAAAATATTTCATATAAATATTCACATACGTCGGTGCGGCACAATTCCCCATCGAGGTTCCGGATAGCTGAAGGTACCAATTATTATCATGTTGAAAATAACTTTGATACAAGGTGAAAATCATTAATTCCATCAGGAATTGTTGCATCCCTGTTTCAATGTCGCTTTAAAGCAGTGCCTTTTCTATAGCTTCTATTCCTCCTTCATGGGGGATGGAGGTGTACAGGGAGCGGACATCCGCTGTACATAGTATCAACTGTTCATCTTCTGTAACTTCGATTTGCGTCAATTTAATCAGAAAATCCGTGGTATCCTGGATGTAACTGTTCATTTGTTTTACGATAGGTTGTAAATACCTATCTATAAACTTGCCCACAGGCTCATGGAGTGAGCCTTTCGTTGAGACGATTGGTCTGAATAGGGGGTCTTCAAGACATTTATGAATCTTAGGAGTCATGTGTATGGTCGGGCTTCTTCTAAATGGTTTTAGTAAATATTTTCTGGTTCTATCATCAATAGTACCTATTTCGTAGGCTTTGTTGACAATATTTGTTAGCCTCTCTTTGAATTGTGCTGTTGGATTGTTCTGAATTTTCATGTAGGTTTGCTCATCATGTATATGTTCATAGAGTTTTTGATCATACATGGTAGAGTTTCCAATAACCAGCGCTCCTCCCTTGTCAGCCTTTATGCACTTGATTTGTTCATTGTTTGCAATTTTTTTCAAGGTGTCATAATCCTTTCTAGTGATATTTTGATGTGTTGATCTGTTGTAGTTGAGTTTGGAAATGTCTTGTTTAACTAAAGTTTCAAACAAGTCTATACTCTTATGGCTAGTCGGAGCTTCAAGAGTGCTCGCTGATTTTAGACCCTTAAGTTGATCCGGTTTTTTAGGTGTCGGGGGTATCATGTGATCAAAAAAATGTCTTTATTTGTTTCTTCTACGTTGGGCATACACGTCTGCCCACGTGTAAACTTCCCCCAGTTTATAGTCTTGGGTGTCTCTTCAAAATTTCCTAATTTTTCGGTCGTTTATTTACACGTGGGCAGACGTGTATGCCCAACGTAGAAGAAACAAACCTTACAATCCACATACAGACACTTCATCATCAGGAAGTGACACTTCTAACCGTCCCCTAAGGAATGTGCACACTCAAGATCGATCCCGGACTGAAGAAACCACCACGCCTATGAACCAACAAGCAGGACCATCTACTGCGGTACCTTTTTTAGTCGAAGGTTCAGATTCCCGAGGAGACCCAGGAGGGGTCTCAGAAAAAACAAAAGAAAAAGGGAAAACTTATCCGAGCACGTGGAGTACCACAAAGACCACCTAGTCATTAATATCTCCAATACAATTCTGAACGACCATGAGATGAACCTATTATCTAGAGGAACCTCGTTTATACCTACCACTAAAACAAACCAATTGGAATTACAAATAAATACCTACAAATTCACACGAAAACTTAGACTAAGACATTTTTTTGATCACGTGATACCCCCGACATCCAAAAAACCGGATCAACTTAAGGGTCTAAAACCAGTGAGCACTTTTGAAGCTCCGACTAGCCATAAGAGTATAGACTTGTTTGAAACTTTAGTTAAACAAGACATTTCCCAACTCAACTACAACAGATCAACACATCAAAATATCACTAGAAAGGATTATGACACCTTGAAAAAAATTGCAAACAATGAACAAATCAAGTGCATAAAGGCTGACAAGGGAGGAGCGCTGGTTATTGTAAACTCTACCATGTATGATCAAAAAATCTATGAACATATACATGATGAGCAAACCTACATGAAACTTCAGAACAATCCAACAGCACAATTCAAAGAGAGGCTAACAAATATTGTCAACAAAGCCTACGACATAGGTACTATTGATGATAGAACTAGAAAATCTTTACTAAAACCATTTCCAAGAAGCCCGACCATACACATGACTCCTAAGATTTATAAATGTCTTGAAGACCCACCATTCAGACCAATCGTCTCAACGAAAGGCTCACTCCATGAGCCTGTGGGCAAGTTTATAGATAGGTATTTACAATCTATCGTAAAACAAATGAACAGTTACATCCAGGATACCACGGATTTTCTGATTAAATTGACGCAAATCGAAGTTACAGAAGATGAACAGTTGATACTATGTACAGCGGATGTCCGCTCCCTGTACACCTCCATCCCCCATGAAGGAGGAATAGAAGCTATAGAAAAGGCACTGCTTGAAAGCGACATAGAACCAGGGATGCAACAATTCCTGATGGAATTAATGATTTTCACCTTGTATCAAAGTTATTTTCAACATGATAATAATTGGTACCTTCAGCTATCCGGAACCTCGATGGGGAATTGTGCCGCACCGACGTATGCGAATATTTATATGAAATATTTTGAACAGGAAAACATTTATGACAACCTCAACTGGACCGACAACCTGAAAATGTACGTTAGATACATTGACGATGTGTTCATCGTCTGGAAAGACACTGAAGAAACCCTTTCACAATCGTTAACCACTTTAAACTGTGCAAATGAACGCATACAATTCACATGGGAGAGTGACACAAATGCAATAACCTTTCTGGATGTGAAAATCACCAAGACTCCGAGTGGTTTTGAAACTGACCTTTTTCGAAAGAAAACCGATAGAAACAACACTGTACATTATGCTAGTTTTCACCAAGGGTGTCTTAAACAGCATCTACCGTTATCACAAACGCTTCGAGCTAGAAGAATTGTGTCTGATGAGATGACTACTGAACAACGTCTGGAAGAAATGGGCACAAGATTTCGTAACAGAGGTTACCCAGAACCTCTCATTGAACAGGCCAAAAGTACTGCACTACAGACTAGGAGAGAGAAACTATTCACAAGAACTATCAAGAACACAGAAGCCAGAATGATTCTGGTATCGAAATACTCTACTTTGAGCACACCTATAAAAAGATTATCCTACGACACTGGCCTATACTGAGTGCCGAACCAGACTTTGGAAAGACTTTTACAGAGTTGCCTATTTTTGCTTATACCCGCAATGCTAATTTCAAGGAGATTCTGAATAGGAGAACCCCTGCTGTAGTTAAATCTAAAGGCACAGTACCCTGTATGAACTGCGGGAACTGTAATAATATCATTCGAGGTAACGTCATCAACCATCCAATGAAAGGAACGATCATCAAACTAAGTGTAAATGCCACATGTGACACTTCTAATGTTATATACCTGATCAAATGTCCCTGCGGGATGATTTACATAGGTAAAACTGAGAGGAAGATTAAGACTCGCATTAACGAGCACAAATCGAACATTAGACTAAAGAACACGAAATCTAATGTCGCAGTACATTTCAATGAAAATAGACACAACATCTCTCAATTCAAGTTCATGATTCTAGAGGTTGTCAAGAAACGAGAGGGTGTTGACAACAACAAATGCCTGCTACAAAGAGAAATCGCATGGATCTTTAAGATGCAATCCATGAAACCGATGGGACTTAATGATCGATTGGAATTTTCATGTTTCCTTTAAAGACCTTATGTGTATAGTATGTCATATACTGAACTTCCTTTTAGTGCTGCTACATTGAACACTCCATATATTTTTTACTCATATTTTTTACTCATATTTTCTGAAAATGTCACGTGTTATTTCACAAATTATTCATTTTGTGTTACTGCATTTGAAAATGCATATTGATTGCGTCAGTTAATCTGTTTCTGCACCTTTTACATGAGTTACGATGTTCACACAAGATGGCCGCCACATTTCTATTCACCTTAGTCCGTTTACACTGTTTATGACGATATTGCCCTTGACTGATATATTTCCCCTTCCGGGTTAATAACTCCGATCATCACAGCCGAAGGATACAAACTTAGGCTAACAACCCAGGAACTATGAAGTAAGTCGACATTCGTGCCGCATTTTGTTAAAAACTATACTACTGTTATATGAACTAGGACACATTGACTAACTCGGGGTTTTTTCCCAACCTTTAGATTCTCCATTCACCTGATGTCACGTGAGTGTGTAGAACCGTGTTCTGCCGACATTGTTTATAGTCACATTATCTTTGCGCTTATAGCCACATTAACCCACTCGTTCACGTTACATTTTTGTTGACGCTTTATATTTATTCACTAATTCCGAGTACACGCTTTTATTTCTTAAGTCGACCACTTGCATCACCTCCCCACTGATCCCTACCTGCTTGCTACGATAGTTATGATATGTAGACGTTATTTAGTGACCTTGGAGATACACTCTCAGTGCTATATCTTTATATTTATGTTATAGAGCTCCCAGATGAAGGGTAAATGACCCGAAATGCATTGGAGCATTGGTATTTTTTTGGAAATTCGATGGATTTAGAGAATGTTTGTTACACCTATTGAAGATTATATGGAATTGAACGTTTTTTCATGAAGATTAATGACTATATCCTGAATAAATTCTGATTTCAACCTATATAGAATCTTGTTTTCACGAGAACCAAAGGTGTGCCCACATGACAGGGATACCACTATTATCTAATAGTGGTGCTTGAACTGTATCTGACCTACGGGCGTGTTTCAGGATGGACACGCCACCTGGTGGAGCACCCCATCTGCCTTTAAACTTCCTACTAAACACTACTACTAAAAGTGTGCAAAAGTAAGCGGTGCGTCCCGTATTTCTCTATTTGTCTTGTTTCAAGTTAACAGATGGCACAACAACAGCTGCATAAGCAATCACCACGCTAAAAAGGGTAGTTGAAACTTCTTGAGTTCCCTATCGATCAGCTCAGGCTGCTGAACTAGTGGCACTATTACGGGCCTGTGAGTTGAGCGAGGGACTCGAGGTCAACATCTATACAGACAGCCAATGCGCCTTCGGCGTGGCCCATAGTTTTGGGCGGCTGTGGAAAGAACGAGGTTTCCTCACCTCTCATGGTCAGAAAATACAGAACGGTCCCTTGGTGTTGCAGTTACTTGCTGCCTTAACTTTACCAAAAAAATTAGCCATAATAAAATGCAGTGCCCATAAAACAGTGGTGGATGAAGCGGGAGAAGGGAATGCTTTTGCTGATCAAGTTGCTAAGCAGACAGCTCAGTCCACGCTGTCAGCTATGTTTGTTACCTCTTCTGCAAGATGGGTGGAAGAATCTGATTTGTTTAATAATACTATAGAGAGTGTGCTAGAGATACAGAAATAGGCTACTCCAGTTGATTTGGTACGATGGGAGCAGGAGGTGGGAAGGTTGGACGAAAATAACTGTTGGGTTGATCTGACAGAAAAACAAAGATGGTTGCTGCCCAATGCTCTGGTACAGGCCGTTGTAACTATGGCTCATGGCCCGGCCCATATCGGAGCTAAAGGTATTTGTGCTTTGCTGGATCCAGTATGGAATAACCCCAATATCCAAAGGACGGCTGTCCATTTAGTCCAATATTGTATGGTTTGTTTACAACATAATCCAGGAAAAGGGGAAAATGTCTTGAGTGGGAACCTTGCACCACCGACCTTGCCGTTTGAGGTGCTCCAGATGGATTATATCCACATGGAGCGCGTCAACAATTTAAAATATGTTTTGGTGGTGGTTTGTGCCTTTAGCAAATGGGTTGAGGCCTACCCAACTGAGGAGAACACTGCTTTGGCCACAGCAAAAGCACTCATCAAGGAGTTTATCCCCAGATACGGCTTGCCCCGTTTGATTTGGTCGGACAATGGGGGGCATTTTCATGGGGCTCTCGTTAGACATATCTGTAATGGGCTGCAAATACGACAGAAATTCCTTGCAGCTCGACATCCCCAGTCAGCAGGATTAGTGGAAAAATATAATGGAATTTTGAAACTTAAGATGGCTAAAATTCGAGAGAGTACTGGCTTAAAGTGGCCTGACACACTACCTTTGGCCCTCATGTCACTACGAGTGATCCCCCCATTCATGCTCCGGACTCTCACCTTATGAAGTAATCTTTGGGCGGCTTCTAATGTATGGGGAGTACCCATACCACGGTCCTTTACTGATGTTGAATATCCTATGTTGATCGATTACCTATATACTTTGACTAAAGATCTTCGTTCTATTCACCAGCAGGTAGCATCTGTATTGCAGCCCCTGCCAGAGGGCCCCAGACATCGATTGGAACCTGGCCAGTGGGTACTGGTTAAGAAATACAAGCGAGACACCAGCCTGGCTCCAAGGTGGTCTAAACAGTATCAGATCCTTCTGGCCACGCGGACGGCTGTAAAGGTGGACGGAAAGAGACACTGGATACACGTGTCTCATCAAAAAATTGCCACTCTCACTTCCTTATGATCAGCATCATCTTGATGGAATTTTGACACAAGAAAGTGAGAGAGCCACTGCATTTGTCCCTTTTTCCGACGCCTGTGAAATAGAGCAAAGGCACGAAGAAAGAGCGACGGGAACGAGCGAGACGGCCACAGTAGAATCCGCAAGTGCCCTTAACCCTGTCACCGATACTCCAGTTGGCAGGGGCTCTGATGAAGGAAACGTGCCTTCCCCAGTGTTATTTTCTGATCAGGAAGTTCCAGGTCATGTGCGTTACAACCTACGGCCAAGAAAACATCACGGTACTTCAGACGACACAGTTAGGAGATAAGGAAAGACGTGAATTAATAGGGTTTGCTAGATTCTTGTCTGAGGTACTGAGCGAGACACTGGACTGAACTCATTGAGAGCTGGAACTTTGGTGTTGTGCTCTGTTCGGAAAGAAAGACTGTTACATACGACAGGCCAGGTTGTACATCTGATTTCCTCCAAGGCATTTTGTTTTCTTGAGATGAACGATAGGAGTCTGCCTATGAACCTCTAGACGGACACAGGAAAGAAGAACCCTCTGGCAGGACGGTCGGCTTTGACCCAGTTTAGTTTTGGACTTTTAGCTAGGAATGTACCCTTTTGGTAGTATTGTACCTGAAGAACGCCCTTTTGCTCCACGATATTTACCCTTTTATGAGCCAATGTTTTCTGCTTGGACCATGCATGTAAAAATAGCTTTTGTAGTTGTGATAACGGTTATATTACCAGTTTTCATGAGTATATTCATATATTTAGAGTATAAACATCCAATGCAAGCAATGATGACATCTACTGTTGCCCCTCCAGAGCATCTGATATTTTCCTTGGCCCCCCATAAGGAAAGGCATCGCCAGACCTATGCTAAAAATTTATTTGTAGAAATGCTCTACCAAACGCATAGTACTACTAATATGACAGATTGTTGGGTTTGCGGGTTTCTGCCATCAGTTATGCACAAACACGATTTGTTCCTCTCTCTGCCTTTATCATATTTAGGAAGCTGTGAAGCATGGTTCCAAATGTTATCAGCTATGTATAACCATTATGTGGAAAATCCCAAACAGTACTCGGAGAAAGATTACAACATGATCTTAGCCTATATTGAGACACACCAGGGTTTTGGTCCAGCAGGAAATGAAGGGGAGGGATCGCTGGACCCTAATACCTGTATGAATTTATACACTACAAATGAAAACAGTACTTGGTTGATAAATGAACTTTATGATTTCACTAATTTCAATTATTCACAATATTTCCAGCAGTTTGTCACTAGGAACGTCACCAGTGAACGCATTATGCCCATCCCTATTTTGAATACTTCCTCTGCTTTCTGTGTACAAGGAATAGGGCATGTGCAGGTTGGGAATAGTATCTGTAATTATACATATAGAATGAAAATCTTTAGCAGTCCCCCACTTTTATCCCCTCCAAATGTGTATTTTGTATGTGGGGAAAATGCTTACACCTGGTTACCACGGGGATGGGCAGGCCAATGTTATCTGTCTTTCTTGTACCCCCCTGTATATATAGCACCTTCAGACTATAACAAATCTCATTAACTTTATAACACAAAAGTGGTTTCCAATAGGCAACGAAGACTGCTCGGAATGACTGAGGTTGATCAGACTGATACCTCCTTACAACAGTTTACTGATTTTTCTAAGGGATTGGTCGGATTCTG
Source organism: Lissotriton helveticus (assembly GCF_964261635.1). NCBI lineage: Eukaryota > Metazoa > Chordata > Amphibia > Caudata > Salamandridae > Lissotriton > Lissotriton helveticus. The sequence goes on from NC_136057.1 coordinate 1,928,226,415, forward strand.
GGGTCCGATATTCACGAGTCGAGAAGTTAGACGATTGTCCAGGGTAGTGGAAAATGTCATTAATATCACTACTGATATTATGCCCAATATAACGGAAGAGCTTCAGGCCATGAGACTCGTTTCTCTCCAGAACCAAATGATTCTTGACGTTATCTTAGCTGATCGAGGAGGAGCATGCCGGGTAATCAGCAGCTCCTGTTGTGTTTACATTCCAGACTCCGCCCCCACAGTCCATCTAGCTATTCAGAAGCTACATAGCATTGCAGCGGAAATGCATACTGACAATGGGTCCTGGTCACTCTCTAGCTGGTTCTGGGGACTTCTTACTACCTGGGGATGGAAACTATTGATGATAGTAGCTGGAGCTGCATGCATTCTCTTCACCTGTTGCCTTTGTATGCAATGTGGTCCAGCCTGTTGCTCTTATTGTGCTACCAAAATGACAGCTATGATCGTCCCTTCTCCTACCCCTTCTAAGTCTCAGATGCTCCAACAGGAGATTCGTGAGTTAATGGCCATTAATGAGGAAGTGTTCCAGGATTAGTCCTTGATTAGTTAGCTACATCACGCTAAAAGGAGGGTTTGAGGAACTGAAATCTGAATTAGGCCCTATAAGTAGACTAAAGACACATAATAGTAGTTAGAAATTAGCGTGATGTACCTATTAGTTTCGTGAGGGTGTTCTTAGCATCAATAAACTCATATACGTAGTAGCTTAGTGATTGATGTACGCCTTATTTCAGTTTTCGTCTTTTCATGAGCAATATGGATTAACCAAACCAGCGCCATTTTGTGGCCTAGTCTGCTTGTAGCATTAGTGGAAACCTACCATTACAGTTAGCGAGAGCCGTTTTCTTCCAAACAGTCGGACACATGTAACAAACTGCTGCTTCTGCATGTTAGGCCTGTCAAGGCTGTAGATGGGGGTAGGCCAGATAAGCACATTCCAGGAGGTGCTGTGCGGATTCTCCTAGAGCTGGCAGAAGGGAGTCACCCTCACCGACCTTGCTATAACGAGCTGAGCTAAACTAAGGATGCTTTGTGTCCCATATATGGTCTTTCCTTTGCACCAACCTGTACCAACTTGTATTTTTTCCTTCTTAGGTAACGGTTTCGAAATGTAACAGTATATATGTGATCTCTTGATAATGACCCAGCAGTCTTCTCGGCGGACCTCGAGGGGTTAGGTCGCGAGAGGCTCCTCTGGCAGAGTTGTTGTTTAATAAACGATTGAACTTTCTACACTGCCAACTGACTGATTATTGGTAATTGGTATTGGGGGCTATTAGTAAGTATAGCTCTATATGGTCTTATTTATTTTTCGGTACTTCAGTGCACCGCCCGCCACAATGCCAGGAATGCAGGATGCGCCCGCCACTGTGGCGGGCGCATCGTAATTGCCCACACGGGACCCCCGCCCTTATGGCGGGTGGTCCCAATCCACGAAAGGATGGCGGGCGGACAAAGTCTGACCGCCATCCTAATGACCCCCTTAGACTTCAATTGTGTCTGTTTAATTGATCTTCACCTTCCAAAAGAGGAATCAATCCAGAGTCAGACCCAGTATAAATACCGCAGCACACTTGGAAAAAATATAAAAAATGGAAATGTAATAAAAAAGAGATAATAAAACCATTGAACTAATTCTGGCTATTTAACTTTACTGTCGCGGCTTGACTGGTCTGGGATATGAATTCCCAAAAGGACAGATACATTACTTTCTTTCGTAGAAATTCTGCTTATCATAGACAGAGGGACATGTTATAGTCCCTGGCCAAGAAGAGCTACTTGGTGGGAGCCATTGTTAAAATTAATTTCTGATGGGTGAAATGTCGCAGACAAGGAAAGGTGCCTCGAGCACCGACAAATTTAGGTCAGTGAATTGCTTCAGCGGCTGTCCCGGTTGTTTCTTCTTGTGAGTTTCACAGAGATTGATCCTGTTCACCATTGACTGTCTGATATGAGCAGTGTAAAAAGAGCAGTTCCACAAATGGATATGAACTTTAACAGAGCTGAGAGACAAGGGCCCCTCGGCTCACAAATGTTCTGAGCGAGATAAGTGAAGCCAGAAAGAGGATGGGTTGTGCTATGACCAAAATATGCATTACACTCTCTCACAGTTACTCTAAATGACTATCAAAACTTTTGACATGCTGTTTTGATGCAAGGTGGATTTTGGAAACCTCAAATGTAGCATTCCTAGTACCTGAAAATATTTTAAGAACTGCTACCTAATTGGCCGGTTTTCCACACATTAAACTTTGCCGGGACAGGGTCTAGAATAAGACCTATTTGGTAGTTGTGTAGCTCAATCAAGTACTTCGCTTTTAAGGAACCGACACACTCAGTAGCCAGGCTTCTCTAATGGGGGTCTCAGCACAACAGCATTAACAGCAAGACAGATCTCAGATTGTCCTTGAACAACAGTCTACAGAGTACAGGGATGAAGAAGTATCACTCTGACTCCTATAGGATCTGGAGGAAGCATGAAAGCATTAGCAACGTATTCATAGCAGGGAGTCAGTTTAACTTCAGATGACACAATTTGTGTGGCACAAATTTTTTTAGGTGCAACTTTCTTCCTGGTTGACACGAGTGTATTGCTCTTCTGAAATATTTACTTAACAGGCTTCAAATCCCTTTCTTAGAATGAAAAACACTGGAGACATGCCTATCATAGCATTACCTCACCACATGTTTCAGCTATTTTCTAACCCTGGGCAAAGCACTACGCTATGCTTGCGTAGTTTGCGAAGTTTGGGCAACTTCGCATTACGCAAACAGCATGTAGCACAGTGCAAAATTCGTAGCGTAGTGCAGCGGTCATTTTCTGCTTGCTCGCGGGCCTCAACTTTAAGTTGGCGACCGCGAGCAAGCAAAATGACATCCTCGCAAAACTTTTTCCTTGTTTGCGATCAGCAACATCAAGTTGCCAATCGAGAGCATGGAAAATAAACCTCCTGGCGAGATTCTCAACGCGAGGAGGTCAGGTTTCTCAATGCGAGTGGTCGCGCATGCTCGCGGCCACTTGCGATGAGAAACTACCAGTCCACGTTGAGAAATCTGCAGCTTGAGTTAAAATCTACTCAAGAGGCAGAAAAGAACAGCTTGCACTGTGCAAGATGCTGTTTTCAATGATTGCAGAGTGCCGGATGCTTGTCCGCACTGTGCAATCATTGAAAACGACATCTTGCACAGTGCGAACATGCTACTACGCAGTTCACGTAGTGCTACGCGTAGCTCGCGTAGTGTGAAGTGCACTTCGCATAGCTACGCGTAGCACGACTTCGCGAACTACGCCCACCCCTAGTATTTTCCTAGCAGGTGCCTCTTCTGAAGCAAGACAACCTCAGCCGTCTTGTGTTGTGGTTAAATAGAGGATCCTTTCCATGGAGATGAATGACATGGTGAAAAAGAATAAACTATTTACCTCCCAATAGGCAGCCCTTCTATTATGACAGTTAAAGAACTAGGACAAAAAAGGTAAAACAAGCATTGTCAAAGCCAATAGGTCTCACCTATGTGAGAGTTTATTGGCTTTGCATTGTCTTTAAGCCATGGTATTCACCAGCGTGGCTACTGTTAAGTATGACTAAAAGGTAGGGAATGGTGTAGAGTGGTGCGGCATTGATAAGAGTGCTGTAGAACAGATTAAAGTGACATAGAGTAGCATAGAAGGGAGTGCAGTGGTGTAACAGTAGAGTGGCATAGAATACAATGGAGTGGCATAGAGTAGTGTGGGGTTGTATGATGTAGAGTGGAGTGGCATACAGTAGCGAGGCCTAGGGATGTGCAGAGGTGTAGAGTAAAGTGGCATGGGGAGAGTGAAGTGGAGTGGTTTTGAGAGGAGTGGATGGTGTAGAGTGGCATGGGGCAGAGTGGGGTAGACTGGAGTCAGGTGAAGTGGCATAGAGTGGAGGGGCCTTGAGGTGAGTATTGTGAGTAGAGTGGCATGGTGTAGAATGGCATAGAGTGAAGTCGTATAGAGTAGAGTGGTGCAGAGTGTCGTTGTGTGAAGAGGAGTAGCTTAGAATGCCATAGAGTGGCACTGTGTGGAGTGGAGTGGAACAGCTTGGAGTGGCTAGAGTAGAGTGGCATAGAGGGGGGCGGCAAAGAGTGATGTGGCATAGTGTGAAGTGTAGTGGCCTAACGTGATGTAGAGTGGAGTGGTGTAGAGTAGAGTGGAGTGGTGTAGAGTAGAGTGTCATAGAGTGGAATGAAATAGAAAAGAGTGGAGTGGAGTGCTAAAGTGTGGTGTAAAGAATCAAACATTAGAGTGGCTTGGAATGAAATAGAGCCGCATGGCGTAGAATGGAGTGGCATAGAGTGGAGTGAGTGGAGTGAGGAAGAGTCACGTAGAGTAGTACAGTTGCAGGTGTAAGTAACTTAAACAGGAACCAACCTTTAAATCAACTCAAAAGTATGAGACATACATGTGCTGAATGGCTGAATAGCAACAAAAATGGGCATGGCGTGGCAAGCATCATAAAGGTGCAAATGTGTTGTCAGTGTGGCATGTATAACAGCGTAATGCAACCAACGTAGAATGTACTTTTATTTTAGTTGTATGAGGCTTAGATAAACAATGTCCAAAATGTGTATGAAAACAGAACAAATGGAAAAAGCAGCATGAGAACTGGAAACAAAGGAACTGTCCTGAAACGCGTACCGCAATCACAGCGCAATCAGTGAAAAGACCCTGTTAAGTTGAAATCGCTCTGTGCTTGGTGAATGCTCTACAGAAAGAAAAGGAAGTGATGCCCCGCACGCGCTGAGGCAGCAAAGTATTGTGACAATGAAACCAATGAATAGTAAGCAGCGGGGGTACTCCAAGCCCTTTATTGTAAACAATATCCCTCACAAGCAGGAGTGTATGCAGTGCATACACTGTCGCAGGAGAGACCTAAAAAGAGAGATAATACATAGAAAGAGAGATAATACATCAAACATATATATTCATATGATAATAACACAATTCTAAGCCAAAACCCAACAATTTACAGCTATTTCTAACTTGAGTCCACCTAACTTTGAATAAAAACCTAAGTCACATCTCATAAACTGTCATCCAAAGCTTTCATAAGTGTCTATCTGCCAAGATCAAAGGCTAGCTTGAACTACTCAGGGCGGTAGCCACCTGACTGGGCATACGCTCTTGACGATTGGATTCAAGGGATTGCCACAAACTTAGGTTTTTGCTTGGACAATGGTACGTGCATGTCTGTGTCATCTTGTACACTATGGTTTGTAACATCAAGTGTCACATTAAAATTATGGGTAGATTCCTTTTCTGGGAAAAAATATGTAGTTTCAATTTGTGTAGAGATTTGCATAAATCCACAAACAGTTTAATAGTTCTATGAATCATCAGGACAGGAGCTCATACTTTTTCTAAGTACTTTTATTGTTTTTTTTAATTAAAGGTGATTCAGATAAATTAATGACTGCAATGTTATTTATTCTTCATTTCTCCGTATTGATAACGCCATCGGCAATGCAGCGCATGCAATGAAATTTGCTTTATTTATTTAGTAACTTATCTCCGTGCAGCCGTATGTGGTAGTTTACTATCCCAACCTATCCTAGACAGAGATTGCACAAGTCGGGTAATCAGTCTAAGCGTGGGTTACCAAATTTACAACTTAATCAATTGCAGATCAGTATTGACATGAACAAATATTGCAAACACAAAGTTAAAAATGTCATTCATTTATTATTATTTTTTTTGTTAAAAACACTAATACATTATATCATATGTATTCTGCAGACAATTCTATGCATATTACTATAAAATGTTTTTCAACTCTATTAAAAACCAGTTCCTAAATACTGCTACTAAAGGTTGTTACATAAATCACAATGTACATCAAATTTCTCAAACGTACAGAGCTAACTATCTCATTCCATCACTGTACAACTTGTTTATTACACATAGAGAACAAACTGTCGACGCGGCGTTTCGGTGCCTCACACAATCTTGCACCTTCTTCAGGGCTTGTTCATTAATATGGTATCTACAAAAAACATGTCACAATATATTCCAATTAGGTCCAATATTAGATCTGACAATTGCACATTGATTCATTTACATTCTACCTCTAATGCCCTACTATTTGGTAACCCCGCCTCAATGTGATCTGTATCTCGTCTTTGAGTCTCATGTTTTACTAAGATTCCCCATTTCTTAGTCTTCATGAAAAACAAGACTACCTGGCATATATATACCATTAATGCCAAGATAACGTGTCCTCAAATTACTTCATGGGGCACTCCCTTGTCACTTTTCGGAGAGGTTGTCTTCAGCTATTATGCTATCAAACAGTGTTGATGATGTGTCATCTTGTTTATTCTAGGAGAAAAACACAAGTGGGTCTTGTTTATAGTACCCTAGGTCGTTGACATATTTCCTCAGTCATTTATCTGTGGAGTGCTACTGTTATTACCTTTAAAGTAGCTATGTTTAATACACATCCAGGTTGATTAAAAAAGAGAGGTACCAACTTCAATCCTGTTGAGACATAAAAATCTATTTTTAATTTAGAGTTTATTACATGGCTTAACTTAGGAGATGAGAACTTGAAATTTACCTCCACATATAGCAATGAGGCATGTGACTTTTTAGACATCAAAATAAAAAATGTGGAAGGCAGCCTAATGGTGGAGCTATTTACGAAACCATCAGACCGTAATACCATGCTGCACTTTACAAGCCATCATCCAGCTACCCAAAAAAACAACATACCATTTGGTCAGTTTTTAAGAGTGCGGCGAAACTGCACAACAAAAAAGGAATATGACAAACATGCAAAGACACTAACAAAAAAATTCTTAGAGAGAGGGTACCCTAAGTCCATGGTGAGAAAAGCATACAAACGTGCCAAATATTATAATAGGGACAGCCTGTTTGAACCTAACAACAAACAAGAGAATCAGGTCAAACCCATTGTTTTCGTTACCAACTTTTCATGCATATCAAACAAATTTAAAAACTGCATTAACAGCAATTGGAAACTGCTTAATGATCCAGGTGAAGTCCCGTTGCCAAAACCGATCTTTGCATTCCGAAGGAACAGAACAGTGAGAAACTGCCTAGTTCAAACCTATCCAAACAACAACAACAGGAACTTAATCAGGACCATAGACGGCACGACACCAACAGACAATTTTGCCTGTAGGAGCTGCAAAAACTGCGCTCTAATAATAACAGGTCCTAGTATAACACATGGGGTCACAACCCACACCCATAAAGCACTATTTAATTGCAGAACCCAAAATGTCATTTACATGATTAAATGCCCGTGCGAAATGGCATATATAGGGGAAACACAGCGAGAAATAAGAGTTAGGTTGAATGAACACAAGCCAGCGATCCGCACAAAGAAAGCAACATCCCCGTTAGTCATGCATTGGATAGAAAAAGGCCATCAGGTTGAAGACCTGAGATGGTTTGTTCTGGAGGCTGTAAGTCTAAACAAGAGGGGAGGAGATTTAACCAAAAAACGGAAAAGGAGAGAACAATATTATATGTCGAGGTTCAGTACATATAAAACAGGTCTTAATAACAAAGAGGAATGGGAGAGAATATTATAAGTCAACATTAACAGGAAATAAGCACAGAGTGACTGTAACATTAGATCAAGAGATATATGCGAAGTGTGTGAAAATTCCTCCCTCTTTTTCGTTGAACATGGTTACCCTATTATTTCGTTTAAAATTGTTACCCTGACACTGTAGTGGTAAGGGGACTTATTGCATGGCAGAACACGGGCCGCGAACAAAATTAGATCTAAAATTTGAGAGAGCAAACCGATGTATGTCAAAATACCTCGTATATAAAAATAAGAAATGAGAAAAAGCGGTGCAATAAGAAAGTTCAAAATTGAACCCTGCAGATTGTCTATGAGAGGCCAGGTATTAATAGGGAAATATTGGTCCTTTCAAGATAATCGACAGTGTATGCAATGAGATAGTTGTTTACATTTAGATACATACTGAAGAAAATACAACTGTCATTAACCATTCAAAGATGGCGGCCGTTTTAGAACTTGAAAAAGGCCGACCTGCATACACTACTGGTATACACCGGATGGATTGAGGACTTACTCTATGATGCAGAAAGAGTTAAATATACAAAGAAAGAGTTTCTTATAATAAGAAAAAATCGCCCGTATTTTAATACATAAAATAGAGACTACTTGAGTAATCGACAACGGGTGCTCTTATACACCATTAATGAATTAACAGCTTAACGTTAATAATAATAATTAGAATGCCTACAGACACGCACATAATAACAGTGCGATACAGGAGGATTTAAATATAAAAAGTGATCGAGTGGTATTCCAATTGAAAATTAAACACACTACAAGATGGCGGCCGTGCTAGGGATCAAAAACACCCGGCATACAGTGGGCGGCCCACACAAAGCGACCAGATGAAAGTAATTATCCAATTAGGGAGTATATTTAAACTGGCGTACTGAGAGAAGAAATCACTCTCAGAAGACACGTGGAGCAGGAAGACGCCGTGCAGTTCAGCTACTTTAAACAAGTAAGGTTGGGGTAGTTAGATTAATTGGAGAAAGGGTGGTGTTAGGCATAGGACACGGCACTAACAGCATTTTAGACATTGTTTTATGTCTTTCCACAGTGCGCAGGCAATCCACAAAAACTGCAATATAGTGGCCCTTGTTTCCATATTTAAAAGAAATAAGAAGGTGGAATTCAAGTTTAAAAGCAGGTTCTTGCACTAACCAAAGGTAAGATCACCTAGACAGAGTAAATTGACTCATAACAAGGAAAAAAAACCTTAAAATTAAAATGTATAGTATCGACTTAAACTACAAATTATTTTGTAGATTTAACTGTGTGAGAAGAGCAGTGAGCAGTAAGCTCCCAGAGGCATCTTCCTATCATCACAAGATATCAAAAGATAGGACCAGTAAGACACCGAGTTAAAAGATGTGGCAAGAAAGAACTGACATTGAGTGGAGGGAAACCATATAAATAAAAATTCTTAAATTAAAAATAGATTTTTATGTCTCAACCGGATTGAAGTTGGTCCCTCTCTTTTTTAATCAACCTGGATGTGTATTAAACATAGCTACTTTAAAGGTAATAACAGTAGCACACCACAGATAAATGACTGAGGAAATATGTCAACGACCTAGGGTACTATAAACAATATTGTGTTTTTCTCCTAGAATAAACAAGATGACACATCATCAACACTGTTTGATAGCATAATAGCTGAAGACAACCCACTCCGAAAAGTGACAAGGGAGTGCCAGGAAGGAAATATATACCTGGGTAAGAATATATAGTGTTCTAGGGTTGGTTCTTTGATGATTAAGAAAGGACAAAGATTAAAGTACCCACAACCAAATTTGTTAACAACTATGTCCCATGAAGTAATTTGAGGACACGTTATCTTGGCATTAATGGTATATATATGCCAGGTAGTCTTGTTTTTCATGAAGACTAAGAAATGGGGAATCTTAGTAAAACATGAGACTCAAAGACGAGATACAGATCATATTGAGGCGGGGTTACCAAATAGTAGGGCATTAGAGGTAGAATGTAAATTAATCAATGTGCAATTGTCAGATCTAATATTGGACCTAATTGGAATATATTGTGACATGTTTTTTGTAGATACTATATTAATGAACAAGTCCTGAAGAAGGTGCAAGATTGTGTGAGGCACCGAAACGCCGCGTCGACAGTTTGTTCTCTATGTGTAATAAACAAGTTGTACAGTGATGGAATGAGATAGTTAGCTCTGTATGTTTGAGAAATTTGATGTACATTGTGATTTATGTAACAACGCTTAGTAGCAGTATTTAGGAACTGGTTTTTAATAGAGTTGAAAAACATTTTATAGTAATATGCATAGAATTGTCTGCAGAATACATATAATATAATGTATTAGTGTTTTTAACAAAGTAAAATTTAATAAATGAATGAAATGTTTAACTTTGTGTTTGCAATATTTGTTCATGTCAATACTGATCTGCAATTGATTAAGTTGTAAATTTGGTAACCCACGCCTAGACTGATTTCCCGACTTGTGCAATCTCTGCCTAGGATAGGATAGCATTATAAGTCTTGCTGTCAAAATCAGGAGAAGGAGTTTTTGTTTATGATTGTTGACCCAATCCTTTTCCTGACAAAAGGGTAGCTCCCTCCTCATTTATTGGTAGTTTATTATCCCCACACCCTGCCCCTCCCCCGCCCTGCCTCACTGCCCCACACCACTCCCTCGAGGAGCCGCTACTGCCTTAGAGGTTGGCCCTAAGAAAAGGAAACAAGAATACAAACTGATACAATATTTGCCCTAGCCATAAGGTGGGTCAATAAATGATTGCAAAAAACACAGTTGATGGACAGAATGTAGAACAATGTCATACATTCACCCCAGTACAAGGATCTGGGCCTAAATCCATCGTTTTTTTGCACTCCACACCACCCTGGGTTAGACACTGGCTATATGCAAATCAGCTCTGACCCTGTGCCTCATGGGAACAGTCCAGTCCGAACTACCAAGCCATGTCTTTCCCAGACCGGAATCAAGCATCCAAGGACCGGTTTCTGGCTATCAGCCTTCATCAGCCTGGATAGCTTGACTCCAGTGGTGTGGAGAGCCTGGGACTCACGTCTGAGCATACCCAGCCCACTCGGGGTGAAAATTGCAAAAAACACAGTTGATGGACAGAATGTAGAACAATGTCATACATTCACCCCAGTACAAGGATATGGGCCTAAATCCATAGTTTTTTTGCACTCCACACCACCCTGGGTTAGACACTGGCTATATGCAAATCAGCTCTGACCCTGTGCCTCATGGGAACAGTCAGTCCGAACTACCAAGCCATGTCTTTCCCAGACCGGAATCAAGCATCCAAGGACCGGTTTCTGGCTATCAGCCTTCATCAGCCTGGATAGCTTGACTCCAGTGGTGTGGAGAGCCTGGGACTCACGTCTGAGCATGCCCAGCCCACTGGGGGTGAAAAATGCAAAAAACACAGTTGATGGACAGAATGTAGAACAATGTCATACATTCACCCCAGTACAAGGATCTGGGCCTAAATCCATAATTATTTTGCACTCCACACCACCAATAAATGATTACATTGACCAGAGAATGAATGAATGAACGAATGAATAAATGAATGAGATTTATAAAGCGCACAGCTACTCCAGGGAGTGTCCTGGTGCTAGAGTTCAGATAGGTAAGGAAAATGAAAGTACCTCCTTGTTATGGTGCAAATACATTAGTTTTTAGAGGTTTATGGAAGGACAATTCCTATGGAATCCTGTGCAGCGAGAGATGAAACCACTTCCAAACAGCACCAGCCAAAATAGAAAAGGAACGGCCTCCACATCTTGACTAATAATGGACTAGTAATGGAGAGAAGCATAGCATAGCAGAGGTGGAATGCATCTCTCCTGGGCACATATTCTTGGAATCTAAAAATAAGATATTGTGGGCCCTGATGATGAAAAGTCCGACAGGTGACCATGAGGACTTTGAAGGAAATTCTCTTCTTCAGAGGGAGTCAGTATAATTTTTGCAGACAATGAGAAATATGATCTTTTCTGGAGATGCCCAAGATCAAATTGGTTGCTGCCTTTTGAACAACTTGGAGCTTACTAATCAGCCTATCTTATAGATCTAGATAAAGCCCATTGGAATTAATTAGTGCACGCACCGCAGATTTGCGTGCTGATGGCAGTATAAACCCCAGAAATGTGCACAACGATATCTGAAGAGAAACACAGGAAGCTGCAACAGAATTGATATGAGGGATAAAAGACAGTTTGTTATCATTTTTTACCTCCAAATTCCTGACAGAAGAGGCTGTTTTCAGAGGTGGCTGCCAATCTGAGGGTAAGTAATCAGACAGCCATTCATCTTTTCTATGACTAATAGGAGTATCTCCATTTCTCCCTCATTGCCAATCAAATGGTTGATTATCCGTCAGTGCAAAGTAGCAGTAAGGCCTGCTTTCAGCAACTCCACTGGAAAAGGAGAAGATGTTTCAACCGTTAGGAGATGCTGCATGTTATCAGCATAAAAGACGGTCTTTATACCAAATTATTCAATAAGCTTTGCCAGTGGTGAAAAGCAAATGTTAAATGGTGTAGGGCCCAGTGACTACTGCTGGGGTACTCCGAGCATCAACTTCCTTGCCGAAGAATGGATAGAGGGCATCCACACGTGTTGCTCTCTCTCTCTCTCTCTCTCTCTCTCTCTCTCTCTCTCTCTCTCTCTCTCTCTCTCTCTCTCTCTCTCTCTCTCTCTCTCTCTCTCTCTCTCTCTCTCTCTCTCTCTCTCTCTCTCTCTCTCTCTCTCTCTCTCTCTCTCTCTCTCTCTCTCTCTCTCTCTCTCTCTCTCTCTCTCTCTCTCTCTCTCTCTCTCTCTCTCTCTCTCTCTCTCTCTCTCCTGGAAAGCAATTCAGCAACCCTCGGGCCTGACCACAGATCACAATCCTTGAGAGATGCTGCAGTAAAGTTTCTTGAGAGATCGTGTCAAATGCTGCAGAACAATCACAAAGAATAAGACTGGCTCTGTCCAGTTTGATGGTCTTGGTAATCTCATATAATCTCAAGGAGAGTAGTCTCTGTGCTGTGGTCTTGGCGAAAACCGGATTAGGTATGATGCAAAACAGAGTTGGCTTCCAATTAACAAGTTACTCAAAAATTTTGCAACCTGCAGGTTAAAGAAAATTGGGTGGAAGTTCGCCAAGACTCTGGGTTAGCGGAAGGATTTGTAAGCAGAGGGGCTATTTGATCCCTTTTCCAACTAGAACTACTTGGTACACACGCAGCTTGGTACACACGCAGAGGACAACAAGGGCCTCATTTACGAGGCCCCTAGTGGCACTTTTGCACCTCTGGAGCATCACTTTTTCGACGCTCTGATGGCGCAATATGCCACAGCATATTTACAAAGCCACGCAAAGCCACTTTGCGTGGCTTTTCATGGCCTTGTAAATATGTGTACCTTTCACGCAGAACACTGCGGGAAAGGGGCGTTCCACAGGTTTTGCTGTGGATGTTCCTACCCATGGAATCTGAAGCATGCCCAGATTTACGAGGAATCGTAAACCTGGGAATGCGTCGGATTCTAATGCCACCCCAGGGATCGTGTTAGGGAGGCGCACATTTTTTTTATTTCTCCCCGTTTTTTCCTCTTTCTATGTGTGTTGCATTCTGCAGCACACATAAAAAGAGGAAATCACATCAATTGATTTATTTATGCAGAAAGGTGTCCCTTCCTACACAAACTCAATCAGCCCCGCAACGCAGGCACCCTTGCATCTTGGCGCACGAGTGCCTGCGTTGGCACATGGCAGTCCATTGTGCACCAGCACTGGGGAAAAAGACAGGAATGATAGATACGGCGCAATCCTGCCATTTTCTTTTGGCGCAGGGCAGCTTTGCAAGATTCCTTGCAGCACTGACCTGCGCCAAAACCTCGTAAATGAGGCTCAAAGTTGTGAAAAAGCTGCTGGAAAATTGTGTGATTGCTTCACCCACCATCTGAAGGATGACTGGAGGACAGGAGTCATTCAGCAAGCCCAACTTGCAGCGAGAAGTGTCCATGGAAATTTGTTCCAGGACCGATTTGAGACAAATTGGCAGTCACCAATAAAGGTGTTAATCTCAGTAGCTTCTTCCATAGCTGATCTGCCAGGCTTTTCATTAGTCATTTTGAGGTAGTAGTAATGGAGTATGCATTTTTTTTAAATATTATCCTCAAAATAGAGTGACAATTAATTACACAAATTGGGCAAAGCTGCTATACTGCTATACTGGGATTGCAGGCTTGGAGATTCAGAAAGGATTTGGTAATTTAATAAAGTTTACTAGCAGAATTATTCACTGAGTTAATACAATCTGCAAAATAACTATTCTGAAGTATTTTAGAAGCTTTATGATACAGTCTAAGAGCAATTTATACCCTTCTTTAGCTTGTAAATCTTAATTCCTATGTCATAGGTGCTTTAGATTATTGCACCTTTTTGTTATAAATCAGAAGTTCTGCAGAAAACCACGGGCTGGAGGGACCTCTGCACGAGGCAGGCCGAGCTGTAATAGGGGCCAAATTATTCATGACTTCCCTAATCCATGCATCCACTTCTAGGGAAAACCAGAATTAGTGTTGCCAATTTAATTGGACAGAGCCATGGCTAGAGCCTCGGAGAGGGTTGTGTTCCAGGCTCAAAAGTAAAAGCCTTGTTTCCCAACGAACTGAGAGGTCTCCCCAATGTAATACCAGCTGAACGCAATGGTGACTACTCCGCAATGGTGGAGGAGCGTCGCCCCATAGTCTGGCTGTTAGACTTGGCATTTTTTGGCGTGTTTCCCCTGAGTTTCTGCTTTTTACCCTCCCAGTTTTGACTCTTTTTCTGCTGGCGTAGTGTTTCTGCGCACTTTTCGCTCTGCTGATCAGTGGTAAAGTGCAAGTGCTCCTATGGTAAAGTATGTTATGGATTGGTGTTTCCATGATTGGATGTTTGGTTTTCTTGTCAGCCCCTAGTAAAGTGCAGTGAGTGTGAATCAAATGCTACGCCTGGGCCCGGTAAGGTACCTCAGACCTGCCATTGCAGAGTCTGCGCGCAGTTTGTAACTGTCATGTCGACCTAGCCCGTGCACACACGGCCAGTCCCTAACCTTCCCTTTTCTTACATGTCAGGCACCCCTAAGGTAGACACAAGGTACCCCTGTGGGCAGGGTGCAGTGTATGTGAAAGGTAGGACATGCCCTGGTATGTGTGCATGTCCTGATAGTGAATTAAAGTCCATTTCATTTTTCACTATTGTAAGGTTACCTGCTCCCCATAGGACAGAATTGCAAGTTTGTTTATAACATGTTATACACATAACTGGCCCTGGGAACTAAGTAGGAAAATAAAATTTAGTATGCCTGAACTCAGAATCTAAAGATGCATCTTTTAGTAAATGTGATTTTTACATTCTTTGTTTGAAAATACCCCTTTTAGAAAGTAGGTATTTTCTTGCTCAGTCATCCTGTGTGCCTCTGCTGGAATGTGGATTGCCTGTCTGGGTTTTGGACGGCAGATGGCTAGGAAGCAGGAGTGGCTCCCGATAGTCTAGGTATGTCAGGAAAGGGCTGAATAGATCTGGGCTGCGATGGGAGAAGAGGGAGGAGATTTCCTTGCACCTCAAAGGGCTTGGTCTGCCTCCAACAATGCCATCTCCACCTCCTGCCAGGATATCACACCAGAGAAGGCAGGACTGGTTCTGGACGGGCACAGACACCCTCTGCCTAGTGGATCAAAGGAATTTTGGATACAATACTGGGGCCCAGACCCCTGAACTTTAGAACTCATCTGGATCAAGAAAACTGACAAACAGAAGAGCCGGAGAAGCTGTGAGGAGGAACAACCGCTTTGCTGAGTGCTTTGCTGGGCTGACCTGCAGTGGCTGCTTCTGTCTTGGGCACTGAAAGGCCTGGACTGGACTTCCTGCAACCTAATTTGTGAGTCTCTCCATGGGCTTGAGGTAGAGCTTGCCCCCTGTTCACGAAGTCTCAGTCACCGCAAAGACTTCAAGCTCTTCTGTCCGCAACACTGGGGACGGTGTGTTTTGTGCTGCCACAGAGGAAAAGTAACTCGACGACGTCTACGATGCCGCTGCCGACTCCGTGCCCCAACGGCACCGCAGAGGGTACCACCGCAACACTGCACCACGACCCTGGTCGCACCGACGACACCTGCTGATGCCGCCATCGAGCCACTGCTCGCACCACAACCTGTGGGCACAGCACTCCGCATCGCCTCGCTTCATGCCGAAGCCTGGGCCCCGCAGACAGCACTGCCGCAATGCAGCAACGCAACCCTGGTCTCACCGATGATGCCTGCTGATGCCGACACTGAGCAGCTGCTCGCACCTTGACCCGTGGGCACTGCTCTCCACACCACCTCACTTCGCGACGATGCCTTGGCTTCCCCGACGATGACGCTCCACACCGTTGCTTGCACCGTGGTTCGAGGGCACCGCTCTTAAAGTTACATGCTGCACCGCCCTCTTCCTGCACCGCAGCCTCGGCCTACCGACAGCGGCACCATCGACTCTTGTTCTTCAGCCGATGACAGTGCTTCAGCAATGACGACGACGCTGCTTGCACTGTGACCTGTCAGCACCGTGATGAGCACCGCCTTCACCTCACACCGCGACCCTGGTCTCATCAACGACGCCATCGACCTGAGGGCACCGCACCGCTGCACTTCGCACCACAGCACCCGACGCCTGCCGACGCCAGCGCTCCTGATCCCAACAGAAAGAAGCTCGACCTGCAACACTAGTGACTTCAAGGACCTCAGTGCCCTGAATCTCTAACAGGTAATGTTTGCAGGTCTTCCCGACACCGTAGTTGGTCCGCGACGCCGCAACCAGCCTGAACTGTTTGGATTTGTTTGCTCACGACACCGTGATAGCCCCGGACGGAGCTATCGACATCAAGGAACTGTTTTTAAAGCGTATTTTGATAACTGTAGATTTTAAGTACTGTATTGTGGATTTTTATTGTTTTTGCTCTTGTATATAAAAATATTGGACATTTTTCTAAATATTTTTCTAAACTGATGTGATGTCCTTTTATAGTGCTTACACTGTATTACTGTTGGTTATGTGCAAACGCTTTACACACGGCCTCTAAGATAAGCCTTGCTGCTCGTGCCAAGCTACCAAGGGTGTGAGCAGGGGTTATTTTAGGAGTGTAATTCCGTTATCCTGACTAGGAAGAAGGGTCCCTATTTGGATAAAGGTGCAAGCCTTTGCCAACTAGAGACCCCCATTTCTAACACTGGCTCCGAGCCAGCAAAAGTAAAATTGCATTGTTTTATGTTACATTTGCTGGCTCTGAGCCAGCAGTGTTGGGAGGGGTGGGGCTGAGGCATGGAAGGGGGAGGAGGAGTGCGACGTGCACTCCACTCCCTAAGTGCACTTACGTGTTTTGGCCAGCCGTCTCAAGCCGATCAAAACACACATGTGCACTTAGATTTAGCAGCCGGGCTGAAGAAACCTCACAGACTCCCTGGTCTGAGCAGGGCATTTTTCCTGCCTGCTCAGACCAATCCCTGTGCTGCTCTGTAGCACGGGGATTGGATGGGAGTCTGTCCCATTGGCTGCTGGAACCTCACCCAGGAAGAGGAGGCGAAGCAGCACAACGCTGGAGGTGGCCGGTGGCTGAAGGTAAGTTTTATTTTTATTTATATTTTATATTGTATTTCCAATCTCCCCCGTCCACCCCCCAGTCAATGCCTCCCGTGAGCCCCACCCGCCCCCCAATCTTTGCTTATGGCGGCTGCCGCTGGCTTAAGAGAATCAAAAAAGTTTCAGTCCGACTTATTTGCAATGGGGGCTGCCCATAAGAGAGAGGTAAGGCGGATAAGGACCAGAGTATGTCCAGATGAATGAGTGGGCAAAGAAATAAGAGGTTTAAGGTTAAAAACCTTGCATGACTCAAGAAAACAATGCCCTTCTTTATCTCTCTGCATCAGTGGAGCTACAATAGCCCCTACAGCCCATGCCGTCCACGGGCGGTGCTCCAGGGGCCCCCTCTGACACTGCACGGGTGGTGGAGGCCCTGGCCTTAAAGCTCCTGAAGGCGTGAATGTACCCCTCCATGAACTTTGCAGGCCCCCCCCCCTCAAGTTTTGTTAAGCCAGTGGTCTGCACATCCATGTTAAAGTTAAAATTCCCCATACCTTGCTGGACTCCCCCGGGTGTCTAGTTTTCAGAAATGTGTGGGTTTTGTAGGTTTCCCAAGATGACCGCCAAGCCCGGGGCTAAAAACCCAGGTTACACCCCTTGAAAGACCAGGTTGTTTTGTGATAGGACATTTTTGATGTCTCCTCAATACGTTTTGGGCCCTTGCCCATCACTGGTACTTGGGACACCCACATGAGGGTAGTGCCATTTTTATTGTGAGACCTGGGGGTACGCTGGGTGGTAGGAAATTTGTGGATCTACGCAGATTCCAGAACTTTCCACTGAAAAGTGAGGAAAATTTGTTTTGTTTATAAAGTTTGAGGTTTGCAAGGGATTCTGGGTAACAGATCATGGTGAGAGCCAGACAAGTCACCCCATCCTAGATTCCCCTGGGTGTCTGGTTTTCAAAAATATATAGGTTTGCTAGGTTTCCCTAGGTGCCGGCAGAGCTAGGTTTCAAAATCTACAGCTAGGCACGTTGCAAAAAAATTGACTGTTTTCACTGTGAAATTGTGGTTTGTACATGTTGCATTTTGGGCCATATCCTGTCGCGGGCAGTAGGCCTACCCACACAAGTAAGGTACTATTTATCTCGAAAGACTTTGGGAAATGCGAGGTGTGTCGAATTTTGTGGATCCACGCAGATTCCAGAACTTTCCACCACAGAAATTTGAGGAAAATGTGTTTTGTTTTAAACATATTTTGATGTTTCCAAAGGATTCTGGGTAACAGACCCTCGTGAGAGCCAGACAAGTCACCCCATCCTGGATTTTCCTGGGTGTCTACTTTTCAAAAATGTATAGGTTTGCTATGTTTCCCTAGGTGCCGGCAGAGCTAGGCTTAAAAATCTACAGCTAGGCACTTTGGCAAAAAAGGGTCTGTTTTCACTGTGAAAATGTGGTGTGTCCACGTTGCGTTTTGGGCCGTTTCCTGTCACGGGCACTAGGCCTAGCCACACAAGTGAGGTACCAATTTTCTCAGAAGACTTTGGGGAATGCGGGGTGGGTGGAAGTTTGATTCCAGAACTTTCCACCACAGAAATGTGAGCAAAATGTGGTTTCTTTTTTACAAAGTTTGAGGTTTGCATGGGATTCTGGGTAACAGAATCTGGTGAAAGCCAGACAAGTCACCCTATCCTGAATTCCCCTGGGTGTCTAGTTTTCAGAAATGTATGTTTTTTGCTAGGTTTCCCTAGGTGCCGGCAGAGCTAGGGTTCAAAATCTACAACTAGGCACTTTGCATAAAAAGGGTGAGTTTCACTGTAAAAATAAAGTGTGTCCACGTTGCGTTTTGAGATGTTTTCTGTCACAGGCACTTGGCCTATCCACACAAGTGAGGTATCATTTGTATCGGGAGACTTACGGTATAACAGAATTGTAGAGCAACTGTTATTACCTATTGACTTTTGATGCATTTCTGCCTTCCCAATGAAAGACAATGTGTAAAAAAGAAGTCACTTTGAAAAATGACCTATAATTCTCATGCTAGTATGGGTACTCTCAATTTCAGAAATGTGCAAATAGCTACTGTTTCTAAATTCTATATTCTTTTCCAATTTCAGAAATACATAGGTGTCTTGCATCCCGATTTTTCACTGTATATATTTCCCTAGATTAATTGCTATATACCCGGTACATAATAAAAAACCATTGCAAGACGCTGCTCAGGTATTGGCTCTGGGTTCGTTGGGTTCTTGGTGAACATATATGTCCCCACAGCCAAAATGGTCCCGCGGATGTAATCGTATATTGCTTCCAAACATTTGTCATAATTAGAAGAGGTTACAGGTGAAAACGTTGGCACAAATGGCTGTTTTTTTCAACTCATTTTCAATTTTTCCTATTTTCAACTGTTATATTGACGGATATACACAGACAACCCCTTGCTGAATTCAGAATTGTGTCTACTATTCTAAAATGTTTAGCTGTCCAGGATTCATTATTGCTTTCATACCCATTTCTACCATTAACTGGAAGAAGGTTGAAAGCACAAAAAATAGCAAAAATAGGCTATGTCCCAGTAAAATGCCAAAACTGTGTAAAAAATGTTGGTTTTCTGACAAGAGTCTCCCAGTCCCTGAAAGCTGGGAAAATGGTGATTTCAGTCTCACAAACTCATTGTTGATACTGTAGGAAGGTAGATCCCTGACTATGGTTGCCCCCAACTTTTTGCCTGGTGTTTTGCTGGTTTTCTGACTTAGTTGACCTGGGGCCCTGCTATTCAGGACCCCAGGCCCACTGCTCTCTCTGTAAAATGGATTCCATGTACCTTAGGTACATATCCAATTGGATACTGAGTCACCTTATCAGTCCCTGTGCAGTGTACCTTAGGTACCCAGGGCATAGGTGTTCCCAGGGCCAACCAGGGGCTGCAGCATGTATTATGCCACCCCTGGCTGGCCATCCAAATCTGACACAACTGGCTGCTTGACAGCTGGGGCAAGGTGGTGTAATCACCCTTTGCTTTAGATATAGTATACCTATATCTAACCCTAAAAATGGACACACAGATCTCCTATCAGTCACTCCTATGGCAGGCCTTGACAATCCTGAAGGCAGAGTGCTTGGAATCGTGTGAGATAGTGCTCTGGCATGAGCTGAGCCTGTCTGCGGCTTTCGGGATCCATCCCGTAGCCGTTTCTATGATATCGCATACCATATACTCTTAAGTGCATTATAATCCTCGCGGTTATATGCCAACTCTGGTATCGCTTTATCAAAACATGTCGAGTAAGGTGTCATACGAATTGGAATACTAACCCCTCGCCAATTCTGGCGACGGGGTTAGCATTCCACCCTTCTAGAGGGACACGACATGTATGTAACCTGTAACCCCGGTTAAAGTCAGACAGAGCCTTAGCATCCACAAAATGGATGCTGCCACCGAGACACAAGTCTGCGCTCCTGCTGCTGGGAGTCCTCCCAGAGCAGGAGGCAAGGACAAAGGGTTTCCTGCCAGGGGCGGTGCCAGCACCGTCCCAGACAGGGTTTTGTGTATTCCAGGTAGGCAGGGCTACAGAGGAAGGTGACTGCAAGTGGCACCCCGGTGCTCACTGTGCATAGGCCGGCTTGAACCAGTCCAGGGGCACACCAGCCCCTGAGCTGGGGAAAGCCCGCCAAAGGAGAGGGGTGTAACCACCCCCCTCCTGGTCCCACCCATAGGGCAGGACTTAGTCGCGTGCCAGCCCCCTTTTCCAAGATAAAGGTAGGAGCAGGCCCCCTTCCAAATTAGATCATCTTTGGAATCAAGACACGACTTTCTATGAAAGGACATCAAGATTTCTTCTTCAAGATTCTCCCTTGTGGCTAAGGAGTAGTCACCCTGCATCCGCAGGCACCACCTTAAGAACACTGCGGTCTGCTGCAAGTCCTTCCTCCGGAATCCGACTGCCCAGCTCGACAAGACCCGGCTTCCCTGG
Organism: Lissotriton helveticus; assembly: GCF_964261635.1. Lineage (NCBI taxonomy): Eukaryota > Metazoa > Chordata > Amphibia > Caudata > Salamandridae > Lissotriton > Lissotriton helveticus. The sequence goes on from NC_136057.1 coordinate 1,928,247,573, forward strand.
CACCTCCGACCTCTACTCACCTCTACAGCCAAGCTGAGAACCGTGAGTGCGACGAGACCTCAAGGGACCGACTATTGCCAAGACTGCACGACTTCTTCACAGCAAGCCCGCCGGGTAATCTACTGGCGAGTGCTTTGGGGTCCGAGAAGCCCCGACCCTGAGCAGCTCCAGCACCGAAGATCAGCCCCCCAGCATCTCCACGATCGGCGTGGGGCCCTTCTGCTTTTTGCTGCTCACCGCGTTGTTTGGCTACTAGCCCGCTGGCTTGTGGCCTCCTGAACGACGCCCGACGACATCACTGCTGCTGGTCTGGTTGCTCCAGACTGGTTCTTGCTCCCTTCCAGAAGAGGAGCACCCCGGACCCTCCTGGTCCACTCAAGACGCCATTTTGAGTCCACCGCGTGGGCTTGAATTAGCCAAGGCTTTGTTGCCCCATCCTGGGTCCTTCGACGCCGACAGCTTCATCCATCGTGGGACAGCTCGCCCCTCCATCCTGGTCGCCGACAACGCCTCCTGGTCCGTGAGATCTGCAGAGCACAGCGTCGCCCACTCACCTAGTCGAGGTGACTACCCTCCGGCGCCCTCCTGGTGCCCCTGACTACTGGCTAGTAGTCACGAACTTGGTCCCCTCTGATTTCAGGTGTCATCCATCTTCAAGATCCAGGCTTGGATCAACTCGAACTCTCTTCACTGGTCGCCTGCCAGCATCTTTCTTCCAGGCTCCTGGTTCGTCTACGAGGATTCCCGACGTCTTTTGAGACCTATGCAGCTGCAGCCCCTGGGCTAGGTAACTTCGGCATTTCGGTGCCCCAGCATAGCCTCACTATCCAAGGGTCAGGATCCACTGTCGTTTTCTTCCTACCAGGTCGGGTTCGCCCGTGAACACTAACTTTAACTTTACTAGCTATCATAGACTTTGTCCCGCATCCCGCGTGAGAGTGCACACTCTGCACCCGAGTCCCCTGGGCCTCCTAGAAGTAATCTAACGATTCTATAGTCAAGTCCTAGCGATTCCAAAGCCTATTAGTACTGTACTTACCTGCTAGTAATTTCGCATTCCACTTTTTGAGTATATGGTTTCCCGTGCCCCTCGGGCATTTGTATATACTGTGCTAACTTAAGTATTTTTATAAGAGTTTTGTTGTGTGCTGAGCTCCCTGTCTCATAAAGAGCCAGGGTAGTCTTGTTATAAATAAATACACTGTTTATTTTCATAACAACTTGTGTGGTGTCCTTTCACTGGGTGTTCAAGGGGTAATGTGATGGTAAAACAGCTGGCTTAACACGCCCTCTAGAGTCTTAGCCTTAGACTGCTCGTATCCATGCTACTAGGATAGCTGGTCTATAAGGTTGACTTACAACCAATCATCAATAAGGGTTGTTTGGACTGATATATAGTGATCACTAGAATAGTGAACACTGCACATCAGGCCAACTTCTCACATTGGTGAGCAGCGGTGGGATTTGAGCTTGCTGTTGTTTTACCACACATATCCTAAGAATATCTTGTGAAAGATCACATAAGTACTAAAGGTACATATAACTTAGCTTAGAATACTCTGAGTTCTACTGAACCAGCTGTTGTAGCTCCTAGGGCCTAGCACACCCTAAACTACAACTCTAGCAAGGGATCAGTAGGTAAACATATAGTGTAGGTAAGTGTACCACTTACACCTCACTAGAAAAGCATGTCTACCCATGGAGAGTCTTCAGAGACTCCCCTTGTGGTGATTGACCCTCCACAGGTCAGCTCAAGATATGCAGCTCTCAATTTCCAGGAGTTGAGACACTTGTGTACCTCCAGGAAATTGAAACAGGGGTCTAACCCCACCACTCCCTTTCTGTTAGGTCTCTTAGAGACTTATGATGCTAGGAAAGCATCTCAGGGAGATGGGAATATGCCAGCCTTAGAAGGGCACCTTGGTGATCCAGACCTCCTTGACACTGAAAATGCAGTTGAGGAGGAGGATCTAGAGGAACTCTCTGAGAGTGAGGCAAACAAGGGTCCTGAGTTAGTCAGCAGACTCACTAGGGCCAACTTAGACCTACTTGGGGAAGGATCTGGGGGACCCCCAGTACTGACCCTGATGAGGCCTAACCTTGGAGTTAGGAGAGATAGATCTCTTTCTAGGGACTCCATTAGATCTCTGCACTCTAATGCCTCTTCTCAGAGGAGAGGGAACTCTCCACAAAGGAGATTGACTTCCCCTCAGAGAAGAGAGCATGAAGCAAGGATGAGACAAGCTAAACTGAGGATTGAAAGGGAAGAACTTGCCCTGGCCAAAGAGAAGCTTGCCTTTGCTAGAGAGCAGCAGATGAGTGGGTTAGCTCCCACTGGTGGCAGCAATCTCCCAAGAGAAAAAGAGAAGGGTTTAGATACTAAACACCTGACAAAAATAGTGCCCCCCTTTAAGCAAGGGGATGACATCCAGAAATGGATGGCTGCTTTGGAGAGGGCCTGCACTGTACAGTGCATCCCCCAAAGTCAGTGGGCAGCTATACTGTGGCTCTCCTTTGATGGTAAAGGTAGAGATAAGCTCCTCACTACTAGAGTAGAGGATGCTAACAATTACCAGGTCCTGAAAAATGCACTGGTTGATGGGTTTGGCTTAACCACTGAGCAGTACAGGTTGCTGTTCAGAGACACCCAGAAAACTCAGTCTCAGGACTGGTCTGACTTTGTTGATTGTGCCACTAAGGCTTTGGAAGGCTGGCTACTGGGTAGCAAGGTTACTGACTTCACAGGATTATATAATCTTATTATGAGAGAGCAAGTCTTAAATAATTGTCAGAACCAGTTATTACACCAGCACCTGGTAGACTCTGATCTGACCTCTCCACAAGAATTGGGTAAGAGGGCAGACAAATGGATCAGAACCAGGATTAGGCCCAAGAACCAAGGTGGTGACCAGAAAAAGGAATCAACCAAGCCTCAAGAGAAGGGTGGGAATAAATCTCCAGATCAAACCACATCAGGGCCCCAAAAATCCTCTGAGGGGGGGTGGGTCCCAGAATCCTTCTAATAACCAGAAGAAACCTTATTGTTATCCCTGTAAACAGGTGGGTCATTTGAAAACTGACAGCAGTTGCCCAAAGAATAACAATAAGGAGAACATACCCCCAAGTAACATTCCCAAACCTCCTGTTACTATTAGTAGTAATCCCCCAGGTGGTGGGAGTGCCCCCAAGAATTTGGGTGCATTTACTTTGGGAGTTCCTGGGGACTCTGGCCTAACCAGGTCCCCAAACTTAGATACTCTTGTCTGTGAGACTGGCATGGGGTTTGCCAACTTCACAACTTGTCCCAACACTTTGGGCAAGTACAGACAGGAGCCCCTCATCAATGGTATAAAAGTTGAGGCCTATAGAGATACAGGGGCTAGCATCACCATGGTGACTGAGAGTCTAGTCCCCTCAAGGCAACTTTTACCTGGTGCCACATACCATTTGACCAATATTGATGGAGTACAGAGAGATCATCCCATGGCAGTGGTCAATCTCAGCTGGGGAGGTGTCACTGGCCACAAGAGAGTGGCAGTGTCACCAAACTTGCCTGTAGATTGCCTACTGGGGAATGATTTAGAGCTCTCAGACTGGGCTGAAGTAGAGCAAGAAACCCATTTTAGAATGGTAAACATCCATGGTAAGGTTAGTGGGGCAGTGGTAGCCACAGCCCAAGTCCAAGATATCCTCCCTGAACAGGTCAGGAGGGCTGTGCCAGTCACAGCCCAATCTCAGACAACTTCCTTCCCAGAACAGGCTGTCAAGGCTGTGATGGTCACAGCCCACACCCAAACTGAGCCCCCTCCTGAAAAGGTTGGGAGAGTTGTGATGGCCACAGCTCAAACTCAGACAGATGATAGTGTTGTGAAGCCTGGAACTATGGATCACTCCACTCAGACAGAGAGCATTGAGGAGGAAGAGAAATCTCCCTCCCACCAGACTTTAGGAAAGGGTCAGCCTCCTCAGGGAACTGATCTGACCCCTTGTGAAGAAACTGCCACAGAGGTAGTCAGGCCTAGCCTGGCAGAACCCCTGATGTCAGTGGACCCTTCCAAGGTGGGACCCAGTCTGGAGCAGGTAACCTGCCCCTCTCTACCCTGCCTCAGTCAGCCCAGGGCTGTAGAGGTCAGGGAGGCCAGTGTGGGACCCCAAAGGGCCCCCTGTCCAAAAGAATCCCCCAATCAGCAGATTAAGGGCACTGAAGCTAGCAGTCCTAGCCAAGTGAAAGTAAAACAAACTCCTGAGGGATCCCCCTTAAATTTAGTTAGGGACCTCCCACAGATGGACACTGTTGGGCACAGCCAGACCTGGGACCTAAGGGCCCCAAACCTGACCTGTCCCTCCAGTAAGCCAAACCTCTGGCTACCTCCAGCTGTAGGTAGCCAGAGGTTGACCCTGAGAGCCCAAAACAACTCAGTCTTGGAAAGAAAGGCCTCTATGGTGGAAAATGATTGGAGGAAGCTGAGCCCAAAATTAGTGGAGCCTCACTTCAGTACTCCATTTCCGCACCAGCCTTTTCCTTTGCCAAAACACACCACAGGTAGAGATTCCCTATGGTGGAGACCCTCAGATACCCTTAGGGTGAGGGATTGCTTAGTGGACCATGAGATAGGGGGTAACCATGCCAGTGCTGGTACTTCCTTATATGGCCACTCAGGCAATATAGGCTTACCTGGCAAGGATAGCCTTATCTCCTTTCGTTTGGGGGGGGGTTATGTAGGAAGGTAGATCCCTGACTATGGTTGCCCCCAACTTTTTGCCTGGTGTTTTGCTGGTTTTCTGACTTAGTTGACCTGGGGCCCTGCTATTCAGGACCCCAGGCCCACTGCTCTCTCTGTAAAATGGATTCCATGTACCTTAGGTACATATCCAATTGGATACTGAGTCACCTTATCAGTCCCTGTACAATGTACCTTAGGTACCCAGGGCATAGGTGTTCCCAGGGCCAACCAGGGGCTGCAGCATGTATTATGCCACCCCTGGCTGGCCATCCAAATCTGACACAACTGGCTGCTTGACAGCTGGGGCAAGGTGGTGTAATCACCCTTTGCTTTAGATATAGTATACCTATATCTAACCCTAAAAATGGACACACAGATCTCCTATCAGTCACTCCTATGGCAGGCCTTGACAATCCTGAAGGCAGAGTGCTTGGAATCGTGTGAGATAGTGCTCTGGCATGAGCTGAGCCTGTCTGCGGCTTTCGGGATCCATCCCTTAGCCGTTTCCATGATATCGCATACCATATACTCTTAAGTGCATTATAATCCTCGCGGTTATATGCCAACTCTGGTATCGCTTTATCAAAACATGTCGAGTAAGGTGTCATACGAATTGGAATACTAACCCCTCGCCAATTCTGGCGACGGGGTTAGCATTCCACCCTTCTAGAGGGACACGACATGTATGTAACCTGTAACCCCGGTTAAAGTCAGACAGAGCCTTAGCATCCACAAAATGGATGCTGCCACCGAGACACAAGTCTGCCCTCCTGCTGCTGGGAGTCCTCCCAGAGCAGGAGGCAAGGACAAAGGGTTTCCTGCCAGGGGCGGTGCCAGCACCGTCCCAGACAGGGTTTTGTGTATTCCAGGTAGGCAGGGCTACAGAGGAAGGTGACTGCAAGTGGCACCCCGGTGCTCACTGTGCATAGGCCGGCTTGAACCAGTCCAGGGGCACACCAGCCCCTGAGCTGGGGAAAGCCCGCCAAAGGAGAGGGGTGTAACCACCCCCCTCCTGGTCCCACCCATAGGGCAGGACTTAGTCGCGTGCCAGCCCCCTTTTCCAAGATAAAGGTAGGAGCAGGCCCCCTTCCAAATTAGATCATCTTTGGAATCAAGACACGACTTTCTACGAAAGGACATCAAGATTTCTTCTTCAAGATTCTCCCTTGTGGCTAAGGAGTAGTCACCCTGCATCCGCAGGCACCACCTTAAGAACACTGTGGTCTGCTGCAAGTCCTTCCTCCGGAATCCGACTGCCCAGCTCGACAAGACCCGGCTTCCCTGGCACCTCTGACCTCTACTCACCTCTACAGCCAAGCTGAGAACCGTGAGTGCGACGAGACCTCAAGGGACCGACTATTGCCAAGACTGCACGACTTCTTCACAGCAAGCCCGCCGGGTAATCTACTGGCGAGTGCTTTGGGGTCCGAGAAGCCCCGACCCTGAGCAGCTCCAGCACCGAAGATCAGCCCCCCAGCATCTCCACTATCGGCGTGGGGCCCTTCTGCTTTTTGCTGCTCACCGCGTTGTTTGGCTACTAGCCCGCTGGCTTGTGGCCTCCTGAACGACGCCCGACGACATCACTGCTGCTGGTCTGGTTGCTCCAGACTGGTTCTTGCTCCCTTCCAGAAGAGGAGCACCCCGGACCCTCCTGGTCCACTCAAGACGCCATTTTGAGTCCACCGCGTGGGCTTGAATTAGCCAAGGCTTTGTTGCCCCATCCTGGGTCCTTCGACGCCGACAGCTTCATCCATCGTGGGACAGCTCGCCCCTCCATCCTGGTCGCCGACAACGCCTCCTGGTCCGTGAGATCTGCAGAGCACAGCGTCGCCCACTCACCTAGTCGAGGTGACTACCCTCCGGCGCCCTCCTGGTGCCCCTGACTACTGGCTAGTAGTCACGAACTTGGTCCCCTCTGCTTTCAGGTGTCATCCATCTTCAAGATCCAGGCTTGGATCAACTCGAACTCTCTTCACTGGTCGCCTGCCAGCATCTTTCTTCCAGGCTCCTGGTTCGTCTACGAGGATTCCCGACATCTTTTGAGACCTATGCAGCTGCAGCCCCTGGGCTAGGTAACTTCGGCATTTCGGTGCCCCAGCATAGCCTCACTATCCAAGGGTCAGGATCCACTGTCGTTTTCTTCCTACCAGGTCGGGTTCGCCCGTGAACACTAACTTTAACTTTACTAGCTATCATAGACTTTGTCCCGCATCCCGCGTGAGAGTGCACACTCTGCACCCGAGTCCCCTGGGCCTCCTAGAAGTAATCTAACGATTCTATAGTCAAGTCCTAGCGATTCCAAAGCCTATTAGTACTGTACTTACCTGCTAGTAATTTCGCATTCCACTTTTTGAGTATATGGTTTCCCGTGCCCCTCGGGCATTTGTATATACTGTGCTAACTTAAGTATTTTTATAAGAGTTTTGTTGTGTGCTTAGCTCCCTGTCTCATAAAGAGCCAGGGTAGTCTTGTTATAAATAAATACACTGTTTATTTTCATAACAACTTGTGTGGTGTCCTTTCACTGGGTGTTCAAGGGGTAATGTGATGGTAAAACAGCTGGCTTAACACGTCCTCTAGAGTCTTAGCCTTAGACTGCTCGTATCCATGCTACTAGGATAGCTGGTCTATAAGGTTGACTTACAACCAATCATCAATAAGGGTTGTTTGGACTGATATATAGTGATCACTAGAATAGTGAACACTGCACATCAGGCCAACTTCTCACAGATACCATTTGCAGGGGAAAAAATCAGACACTTTCATTTGCAGCACTTTTTTTCCCATTTGTCCTAAAAAAAACATTTAGCTGATTTTGGAAGAAAAGGACGCAAATTTGGCGTGGATACCTTAAGTGGTCAAAACGTTACAGCGGCCTAAGTGCAAACTACCCCAAATAGCCAGAAAAAAACTTAGCACAGGGGGAGAAAAGGCCGAGCAGCGAAGGGGTTAAGCTTCTGCCTAAAAATAATAACAATGCCACCACCAGATTTATTCAACCTATCTTGATGGATAATAGCATAAAGAATAGGAAAATTGCTAAAGTAATGTACATATTAGAATCTAGCCACAACCAAGTTTCTGTCAGAAATAGAGCATCAAGAGGGTTAGTAGATAATAACTGAAAAATATGATAGGTATGTTTGGGTACAACCAAGTTTTTAACAAGCCAGCCTTAAACCTCTTGGGAGGGAGGGGGACAGCCGACACCGAGACCCATTTTTGTGTGTAAAAAAGGCCGCTTTATTGAAAACAGGTGCATATCACAATGTCCAACCTAGGCCATTGCCTCACAAAGTAAAACCTCACTATACATAAATTGACTGCTCCTCCTTTCCACCACCCCCACCCCTACAATCCCCACATAAAATCCCCACCCTGCCGATAACATAACATTATATAACATTCCATAATAAACCCATTCCACAGTATTGCAGTTCCAAACTCCTGCCGTCTAATCAAAACCTACAACCCTATCTGTCCTACTGTAACTACCAAACCTCTATTAAAACGTATCCTACCTGCCTAACCTTTCCCTGGCCCTGCCCACAAAACTTCCAACATTTAACTCCAAACTTCTCCCAATCTGGTCAACTTTGAACAACCCTGCCACCCAGAAAAAGGCGGGAGCTGCCTCCCCTTTTTTCTGCCCCCCCTTCTCTAATAGGAGAATTGTTTTAGCGACTCTGTACCTTCAGCACCCTAGCCCAAACTTCCCTAATATCCAGCAAATACAAGTCCTTCCCTACCCGAGAAAAGTGGACCCCGTCCTCAAAATATTCCGCCATGTCAAACTTAATCTCTCTATGTGCCATACTGTAAAAAAACACATCGCTACAATAAAGCACCATTTCAGTGTTCCCCCTTTATCTGAGCCCTGTATACAGCCCCAGGATTAATATCCCCTCCCAAAAACCCTGCCCGGAAGAAACTCTGACCAAATGACAGAGCACCCGGACCGCTGGTGCCCAGGTCCCTCTTCCTGCTTCCCATGTGAACCAACCCTTCACCCTAACCATGCCAGTTTCTTCCAGGTGATTCAACAAAATACCAGGTCACCTACCAGCCCCCAACCTAACATTCAATAATGCATAAGTTCCTTCCACATCATGAACCCCGTCCTTTCCACAAAACCCTGAAAACTTTATTAAAAACACACATTTTCTCCAAAATAGCTGGACCGCCCCCGGATCTGCGCCCACTTCATGAAAGAATGCCCCACTATCCAAATGGTCACTTCCTTGGCGAGGGGGCCCGCAAACAAACCTGCAATAGAAAACTGCGTGAACAGACGAAAACAAAATAACCGCGCTATGTACCTCCTGCCTCGCCGCTAACATAACTCTCGTCATTATCTGAATACCATTCTTATTGCTCCTCGTGAAACGTTTCTCCCTTGGGTCCCTCTTTGTGTCCCCCATCAACAGTCACCTGGTGATGCATAGATTTCCGTCCCGTCATCGCCCCCCCTCCCCGTCATCTACCCAAGTCCTCCCTACCTTTACCCTCTTTGTTCTAGCCGTCATTGTCCCCAGCAGCCCCAGCCTCTGCTGCTTCTCCATCAGCAAATGAGGCTCCTTCAAGCGGGATTCCACCTCAATGGCCCAAAATAAAGAGCTGTACTTGGCCCCATTGGTTGTTCCATGCTAAAGGCACTGCTCTTTCCTCATGATCTCTTTGAAACGTCCAGTGCCACCTGGCATTCCGTGGAGTCTGAGGTGCAGTCACCGAAAAAGTCATCCAAATAGTGCATTACCTCTGGTGACCCGTGTGCCCGGAACACCACCACTGGAGGAACGTACTCAAAAATTTGAGGGATGCGCAAGACATAAAGCTGCCAATTGATAATGCTCTGCCCACGTACCATTTGCCGTTGACATGGATGCCCAGGAGGTTCCCATTCTCCGGGTGGACTAGAAGCAATCGGAAAGCTGACTATATATCGCATCCCGCCCTGTCCGCTGTTGTGCCTGTGGTCACTTACCAGTGACATGGCCACATCAACCGACCAATAACGTTGACTATATGTCGCCTCCTGTCCTGTCTGCTGTGGCGCCCGTGGTCACTTAGCAGTGACATGGCCACATCAACCGCGCTGTTGCGCCCGTGGTCACTTACCAGTGACATGACCACATCAACCGACTAAGCAAATACCTTGTCTTCTGTGTTGTCACTAAAATCATGGACCGCATTGCTTTCCAGCCATACATATGCTGGCGTAACCGAAATGCCTTTGTGCCTACTTGGGCACCACCGCTGAACAGTAAAGCCAAACAAAATCTCCCTGTAACCGGGCCCGCCAGGCGAGTATCACACACTTCATTGTCTAGTTTGTCTTGCACCACCTCCACGTGTTCCCCTGCCAGCTGGTATTGTCCGCTCTCCTCCCCCCACCCTGTGCCTCCGATACCCAAACGAAAACCTTCTATAAACCCGTCCCCACTTTGTAAGGCGGCCCTGAATTTTACTACCTTAATTTGCATATGAGCCCCTGGGCCCGCACCTCTAGCCCACCGCCCTCTGCCGACCGGCTGCTGCTGAACCCCCTCCCCTGACCGCCCTTGGTGCCCCTGCTGGCCATAGTTCGAGCAGTCATGCCTAAATCTACAAAATTCCTGTGTGCACATTCCCTTATTGAAATCCCAGCAGGTACCACCCACCCCTCCCTCGGTGGCTGCCCCTGTAAAGGCCAATAAACAAGCAGCAGCCCGCTGGCCATGAATATCATCTTCCCTGCCCTGGCGGATCCAGCTCCCCCCAATTTGCTTCTGTGTCCCATGCCATACGAGCTCTAAACTCCTCGTCGTACTGGGCCCAAGCATATTCCTCTCCCGTGATCTGAGCCTTCCGAATGACATCTATATACTTAAATAGGGCCACGCACCGCTCAGGGTATTTTTCGCAATAGACGCTGACATATATTAGAAAAGCTGCCGTCTAGTTTTCAATAGTGAGGGGCACCCTTGGCCGCTTTGCCAATTCGTATTCCTCCTCCTTTGACCCTTTTTTAGCTCGAACCTCCCTGTGCAGCAGCTTGAGTATTTCCACATACTCTCCTTTCCATATACGCTCTTTAGTGGCCAACATCAGATGCACACCCAATGTGTTGGAACCGGCCTTGTGGCGTGGTTCGCCCCTGCTCCTCTGCACCCTGTTAGCATAGCCCTGCGCCCTGAGTTCCCTGCGCAGCACCCCGTTAGCGTAGCCTGCACCCCGAGCCCTGGTCGTCCTGCTCCCTGTACACCCAGACCCTGTAACCAACGACCAGCCTCGCTTATCCCGTCCCCCTCCCGGCTCCGAGCGCCTACAAACTGCATGCCCCACAAGGCCCGGCAGCCATTTTCCCTTCCCGAGATCCCTGTCTCCCTGGGCCTAGCGTGACCTCGGCCCCAGCGAAACCCAGACTCCAAAGGCGTGCCAGTCCCGGCTGGGGGGTAAAGGGCTCCCCGAGTGAGATAAGCCAGGGAGTTTCGATGGCACCTCCGGCCTCCCCTGAGAGACTGGTTTCTGTCACACCTTTGGCCTCCCCCTGTGTGTCAGTTTCGATCGCACCTCTGGCCTCCCCGAGTGCTGGCTCCACACCTGCTGGGCATCTGGGAATCCCCGGACGCATCTTCCAAAGAGATCAAAGAGCCAACCGCCGGACCTCGCCAACGACCAGCCCCCAAGGCATGAGACCTCCACCTGCGAGGGTCCGGACATCAAAGGGCCAATGGACTATATCAGGGCCCGCCGGACAACTAGCGGGCAGTTGTTTCTTGGACCTGAAGCCTGCTCATCTGATCGCGGCTGACCCTGAGAAGAACTCAACTTCGCCTGGCTGAGCCCTGCTGACGCTGTCGCGGCTCCCTCTTCGCAACAAGGAACTGAACCACCTGAGCCCTGCTGACGCTGTCGCGGCTCGAACTGAACTCGTAACCATCGGAGCCCTGCTGACGCTGTCGTGGCTCGCCATCTCTAAGACCATCTGAGCCCTGCTGACGCTGTCGCGGCTCCTCAAGAACTTCTCCGGATCGAGCCCTGCTGACCTCGTCGCGGCTCGAGGAGTACTCTGGTCCGGCTGGACCATCGAGACCACCATCACGACCCGAGCCGACTCGACGTGAGTGAAGCACCCAGTACGACCATCATCTTCTGTATCCCCCGGCTCGAGGATTGAGAGCTGTGCGCAGGGTACGCTTCGTACTGGCCGAGAGGCTAAGACTGTCCCGCTCCCCTCTTCCCGAATCCTCAAAGACTTGTGATCCCTCGATCATTGTGTACATAAGAGTGCTCTTTCTTTTACTGCTTATAAAGAACTTGTTACTGAAATCCAGCGGTGTGGTGTCCGTTCGTAAGTGTGGTGTGAGCTCAGTGTGTACGATCCTAGACTCGAAGTCCTCCCCGGTGGGGACCTCACAATAAGACTCGGCAAGATCTGTAGGAGAGGTGGGTCCTGGGGTAGTCGGGTGAGCACAACCTGGCCCTCTGAGATCGCCCCTTCTAACATTGGTGGCAGCGTCGCGATAAGAACCTACGTCTAGGGATCGTACAGGAACTGACACACTACCCGAACGAAGAACAACCATGAGCCTCACGAACGACAAGACCACCTTCCAGATGGAACTTCTGGAAGACTATTCGCACCGAGAGCTGAAGCAATTTTGCAAAGATCTCCATATCCCGACAACGGGATTAAGCACCAAAGAAGACTTCCAAAAAGCCATGACAGCATGGGTCGAGGCCGGAGCGCAACCTCCCCCGCCGACAGGAGATGGTGGAGAGGGAGGGCCACTGACCGAAACCCACGCCCAAGAGCATGAGAGAGCAGAGTCCCCGACGCGGAGTCCCAGCACGGAGAGAGGTCTGTCTCAAGAAGAGATGACAGACCGAGAACGCAACCGAAACCACGAGCTAGAACTAGCGCGTCTGAAGATAGACGGAGAACTCAAGCTGGCCGAGAAGAAGCTAGCCATCGAGCAGTTGCGGCTGCAAGTAGAACTGGAGGAAAAGAAACTCCAGCGAGAACACGAAGGGAAAAGACTCCAGCTGGAGCACGAGCGCGGCCTGAAAGAGATCGAACTGAAGGCCAGGAGCGAAGACAACAGAACATCGGGAACCCGAGAGGCTGCTCCCCCGGTGGAACCCAAAGTCCACATCCCCAAGGATGTAGTAAAAGAGTATTACAAGAACGATGACATCCAGCAATGGTTCAAGGCCTACGAGGTGGCCATGACCTCCCACGAGTGCCACGAGCGGATTGGGGAGCCGGGCTGTGGGGTCGATTCCTCAGTGAAGAGAGAGACACCCTGCTCGACCTCCCGTCCTCCGAGCAAACGTCCTACAGGGAGGCCCTCCTCACCAGGTACGGGCTCACCCCGGAAATGTACCCACAAAGGTTCCGAGACTGCAAAAAGATCCCCGGCACCACGTGGGTAGAATATGTGAATTTCTACAGCCGGGCCTTGGAAGGGTGGATCAAGGGCAGCAAGGTGTCCACCTTCGAGGGGCTCATCGACCTCATTGCTTACGAACATTTGTCCATGAATTGCTTTGTGGAACTCCGACAGCACCTCCTGGACAGCAAGTTGGCTGACCCCCGGAAACTGGCAGTCGAGGCCGATCGCTGGGTGAGCACCAGAGTCCCCCGGGGGCCCGGGGGAGACTCTGGCAGAAACGAACAAGGATCTTCCCGCCCAAGGGGAGGGGGGGTCAGAATAGACAGAGGGAGTCCCAGGTAGGGTCCCCGCGCAGTCCCCCCAGAAACCAGCCCGGCACCTCGCCTCCCACCGCGCGCACAGGGTTTCCCGCAGCCAAGCCAGGGCCCCGAGTCAGCCAAGCCTGCTACCATTGCCAGCAACCCGGGCATTATGCCAATGACCCCCGATGCCCTCTGTTCAAGAAGCCCGTCGCTGCGGGTCCCCCAGCGCGCCAGATAGCCTCTGTAGCCCTAGAAGAAGAAGGGGAGGAGGAGTTCGAGGGGGGGGACCCCGCCGCAATGATGTTGGTCTCCCTGGGTAATAGGGAAATGGTCCCAGGAGCCCCCCTGCCAGACAACACGGAGAAGTACCGACAACAGGTGACCGTCAATGGCCACCACATAGGGGCGCTCCGAGACACCGGGCCAGTATCACCGCAGTGAAATGTCACTTGGTCACCAAAGCCCAGATTGTTCCCCACATCTCCTGCAGGGTGATCGCAGCTGACAACTCCGTCCGCACCTGCCGGATCGCTCAGGTCCCGTTCGAGTGGGGGGGCGTCTCCGGGGAGTTACGAGTAGCGGTCCGCACCGACATGCCCGTGGACTGCCTGCTCGGCAACGATCTGGAGAGCTCCCCATGGAAGCGGGTTGAGCGAAGGACCCACCTGGAGATGGTGGGCCTGCCCGAATTGGCATGTGTGAGCACCCGGTCCATGACCGCCCGGGCGGTCACCCCCGAGAGAGTGAACCCTGAGAGCGCACAGCCAGCCCCCGAGGACCCCGAGGCCCTCGAGTCCCCTGAAACCCCCGAGCTGTCCCCCGGAGAGAGCCCTCCCTCCGACGCAGGTCCCCTCGGTCCTGACGTCGAACAGACCCCGAGCCTGGACGACCTTCCTGAGCTGGCCCAATGGCGCAAGGAAGGGGGACCGTCCCGAGAAGAGTTTTGCCTCGAACATACCTCCTGTCCATCCTTGGTGGGGCCGCGGCAGCAGGCCGCCGCCCAGGCCGCCGCCCAGGCCGCCGGTGACCAGTCCGGTTCCCACTTAGTGTATTGGGAAAATGGCCTCCTCTACAGCGAACAAAAGACTGCCGAGCTAGGGTCGGCCTGAGTGCTGGTGGTACCCCTACGCTTCCGCGGCTTCCTCCTGAACCTGGCCCATGATGTACCCTTGGCAGGACACTTAGGACAAGACAAGACGTATCACCGCCTGGTTACGCACTTCTACTGGCCGGGCATGCGCTCCGATGTAGAGCCCCACTGTAAGTCCTGCCCCTCGTGTCAGTCCAGCGGGAAGAGCGGAGGGAAGCGCAAGGCCCCCCTCCAACCCTTCCCCTTGGTCAGTACCCCCTTAGAGCGAGTGGGGATCGATATCGTGGGCCCTCTCGACCCCCGGACCTCCTTAGGTCACCGATTTATCCTTGTCTTGGTGGACCATGCCACCCGCTACCCCGAAGCCATTCCCCTCTGAACGGTGACAGCCCCCGTAGTGGGGCGGGCCCTCATGGGGATCTTCTCTCGGGTGGGATTTCCCTGAGAAGTCGTAAGCGACCGAGGGACCAACTTCATCTCGAAATACATGAAGTCCCTCTGGCAAGAATGTGGGGTGACGTACAAATTCACCACCCCATACCACCCCCAGGGTAACGGTCTGGTGGAGCGATTTAACCGGACCCTCAAGGGAATGATCATGGGTCTCGAAGAGCCCCTGAGGCGTAAGTGGGACATCCTCCTTCCCTGTCTCCTCTTCACGTACCGCGAAGTGCCCCAGAAATCCTTGGGGTTTAGCCCCTTCGAGCTACTCTACGGGCACCCCGTCAGGGGGCCCCTCAGCCTGGTCAAGGAAGGATGGGAAATGGCGGCCCCCGAGCCCCCTCCGGATGTGTTTCGATACATCCTGGCCCTCAGGAACCAAACTAGGAAGTTCCGAGAACTGGCCGAGGCAAACCTCGAAGCCAGTCAAGAAGAGATGAAACGGTGGTATGGCCAGAATGCCACTCTGGTCGAGTTTCAGCCCGGACAGCAGATCTGGGTGATGGCCCCCGTGGAGCCCTGTGCCCTGCAAGACAAGTGGACGGGGCCCTTCAAAGTGGTGGAGCGAAAGAGCCTGGTGACCTATCTCATTGATGTACAGTCCCCCAGGAATCCCCATGAGGGTGCTCCACGTGAACCGCCTCAAACTCCACTTCGCCAGGTCCGAGTTGAGCTTGCTCCTCGCCACGGACGATGGAGAGGAAGAGGAAACGGAGCCTCTCCCCGATCTCCTGTGCGCCAAGGACAAAGATGGCTCCGTAGAGGGAGTGAGTCTGTCCTCCTCCCTCTCTCCCGAGCAGCGCGAGGACTGTCGCCAGTTACTGGGACAATTCTCGGACCTTTTCTCCCTCATCCCCGGCATCACCAGCTGGTGCGTCCACGACGTGGACACCGGGGACAGTCCACCGGTACGGCACAGAGCCTACCGCGTCCCTGACAGAGTCCGAGCCTGCATCAAGGCCGAGGTCTCCAAGATGCTAGCTCTAGGAGTGGTCGAAGCCTCTGACAGCCCATGGGCTAGCCCCGTGTTAAAACTTAGATTGCGACGTAAACATTATCGGCGCCATCTTGTCCCCCTTTTTAGCTCAAATGTGCACGCAAGTAGCAGCCATTTTGAACACCATGGCCTCTCTGCCCACTGCCGATAGCCCGCACGTTTCTCTCTCTCTCTCTCTGACCCTGCCAGCATCCCCCGCGCGCTGACAGCCTACGTTCTCACATGCTTGGGCCATAAACCACCCCTTCAGCGCGGCCCTGCCTCGGAGCCACATTCCGTACCCGACTAACACCTCCCTCCGTCCCTTTAATGATCACGCATCCTTTGATGAACCCCCTTCCTCTGTGCCCGATTGTCCCGCCCGATCCCAGGCCATCACCTAGCCCCGCGGATACAGTTTATTACCCCTTACAGTAGGAAGCTGTCCTTCTCCAAAGAATCTATGAATGATAAAGGCCCCCACCCCATGAGATCCGATCAGCCGCGCACATTCCGGGAGCCGGCGGATATCCAGCTGCGCGATAGTCATCACCTACTGAGATCAGGGTGGGACTTTTACTGTAAATATGTGTCGGAACGGGTTTGGAGCGGAGATTCCGAGGATGCCTTACCGTACATCAAAGTATTAACAAGAATGTGTTTTATGTAATAAAGCAATAAACCTGTGTATAAGAGGCCAGGCCTCAAGGATGCGTTTAGAGCACCTCGAGAAGATACCCTGTTGTCTGATTTGACGTGTTCTGCTCCTTCGGAATAAACTCCTGTTTCCTGCCTTCTGTCTCCAGCGCCTGCCTCTTTGTTTGGTAATCTCGAATGGTATGAGAGGCGGTTAACGCCGGGCAAATACTGAAGGGTTCTTGGTCGAATTCGGCCCTACCTTTCGACAATTGGCGTCCCAAACGTGGGGCCCATCAGCGACGCGTGGATCCAGTGGGAGAGGTCCCAACGACAGAGTGAACGACTGCAACGATCGGGAAGAGCTCCTGCCCGATAGACCCTCGTCTGGCAGCCGATCATCCGAACTTCACCGGTTCCGAGCAGACCTCTCTCGAGTGATCTACGGTCCTGACTGGGAACCATCAGGAGTGCCACAGCAATTACGGAGAACGGAGGACGATCAGGCGCTGGAAGCGGAAGACGAGAAACTGTCCATGCGGTCCGGGTAAGGTCGTGTACCACGGCGAATTGATTGTTTGATTGTTTGAAAATACTAGTATTACTCATTTGATTGTTTCTGAGAGATTCTCTATCTGCAAACAAGCACAGAGTCGCAATACTCTGTTTAGTCTTTGCAGATAGTGAAGGGTAGGTAACGCAGGCCTTTGCCCCCGTTGTAACCCGTCGTGCCTACTTCCCTCTCCATTTGATTGATTGTTATCCAAGCATTTACTGTGTTGGAATCGGTTCTCTTTGGATCATTCTCTATTTACAAAAAGCACAGAGTCGCAATACTCTGTTTAGTCCTTGTGAATAGTGAAGGATAGGTAACGCAGGCTTTTGCCCCCGTTGTAATCCGTCGTGCCTATTTTTATCCCTCATTTGATTGATTGTTTATCCGAACATTGATCGTTCGGAATTGGTTCTCTTTGGGTTATTCTCTATTCACAAATAAGCACAGGGTCGCAATACTCTGTTTAGTCTTTGCAGATAGTGAAGGATAGGTAGTGCAGACTTTTGTCCCCTTTGTAACCTGTCATGCCTGTCTTCGCCCCGTTTGTTGGTAGTTGGTTCAGCCCGGACCGCTTATTAGAGGTGAACCACCCGGCTCCACTGGAGGGCACCCCTAATAAGGACATGTTTACTAAATATGGACTAGTCACCGTGGCTTATAGTAAGCTGTGGCATAAATACACGAGAAAGGATCAGGGAAGTCAGTGGCCACTGATAGGGTCCTTCGATAACGACAAAATAAACGCGCTGGAAACAGCCCTTTATAACAATAAGACAACACCCACTATGCTCATAGCTTCGGCATGTGGCGCAAAGAAACAGAACAGCGAAAGAAAAGAAATGAGGTCAGGCTAGAAAAGGAATTACGCAAGGCAGCTCACCTGGCCGCTAACAAATTAAAGGAAGAAATAAAAGAAAGGGAGGAAACCAAGCTAAAACAAGATTCCGAATCATCAGGCCAGTGTCCCGTCAGGACACCCTCTACACTTTACCCCGAGCTACCTTCGAAACAGCGAACAAACGACGATTTACTACTAAGTCCCCCGATCATCTACATGCCCCCTCCATACGCCCCTTCTCAACCCTTAGCACAGCACCCGCAACCCCCAACGACAGGCGAGAGTAGTGCCGGAGCCTCGGTCCTCATGGCCTCTGCGCCGACCGAATCCCTTGCACTCAGCGCAGCACAAGCAGCAACTTCAGGTGATCCCGAAGCGGGGAGGAAAGACCCCGCGAGATCGAATAGATTAAGCAAGGACGAACGAGCTGGGATCGATAAGATCGTAAAGACACTGGTGGTGCGAAAGGAAAGTGAGGATTATATAACAGATATGTACCATACATATGCCAGTAGCCACAGGCGACACTTTGTCGTACGCCTTTGTTACCATACCCTTAATGCCTACGAAGACCGCTACCAAGGAAAAGGCCCTGAAAACCTAACGACCCTGTATAGGAAAATTGATGTCGGAGATGGGGACGAGTGTGATGTGACGAACCTCTTCACGCGTACGCTTGAAGTTTTTCGCCACCTCACGGAACTGAAACCAGAAACCAACACCACGACTCCTGCAGTGACTGAAGCCAGAGTAGAAAAAATTGACACTATGATGCCCATAAAGGAGGCCGCCCCCTATTGGGTTCCCCCACGAGGACTGGGAACACACGACGATATTAATCGCCAAGATGCGAGAGGGAGGGTAGTTTACAACTGGGTTTACCAACCATGGGATCGGCAAGACATCCTGACTTTCCGAAAGTCCTTGCCTGATCTGCGAAAGAACCCCACAGCCTTCTATACAGAATTAGCCACCGCTCTGGGTTCAACGATTATGACCCTAGCGGATATCGATTAGTTTTTCGGGTTATGTCTGCCAGCTGATGTGTGGAAGCAAATCCGGAAAGTCGACCACCTTGAGCTGTTCGGACATACCTGGGTACAACTCGGGGATGTAGACAAACAGCGAGAACCGGGACAGAAACCTATGAAAGCCATTCTAGACCTACCAGATAAAATCGTGCAGAAATTAAAAACCTTAGTCCCAGAAAGGAAGGTGGACTGGTCAGTAGTAACGGCCTGTCGCCAGAAACCCCAGGAAGACGTATCGGAATACTTCTCCCGGTTTGAAACGGTGTTCTCCGATTACAGCGGCCAGGACATGACCACTGCAACCGGACACCACTTGTTTGTCCAGAACTATGTAAAAGGCCTGACACCAGAAGTCTCGCAGAAACTACAGACTAGCGAGAGTAGTTGGGCGGCCTCCAAGCCCGCAGCTATCCTTCAGATGGCTCAATACTATGAGCGACAAAAGAACGAGAACGATCAAGCGACTGAGAAAAAGAAAAAGGACTTGAAAGAGAGGGTAATGATTGCTCAGTTGCAAGGGGTGACTATAGGAAGGGAACAGTATAGAGGGAACTACCAGTCGAATGCTCCTAGAAATCCACCCCCTAGAGACCGCACGCCCGCACCCGGCGCTCCGCGAACAGACCTCGATGAGAATCAGTGTGCGTTTTGCAAAGGATTTGGCCATTGGAAATCTCAATGTCCAGTTCTGCTAGAAGCACTCAGAAATAAAGACACGAGAGACGTAGCGGGTCGGCCGAGGAATAGAGGACAGGGACGAGGGCACCCAAACAACACCAACAATGACAGGCCTGGTAGACCGAACACATTTGACCGTCCCCGACAGAATCAGTGCCAACAGTCTGACTGCGACAATGCCCACGACTTTGCATAGGACTGCCAAGGGCAAGGAAGGGATCCAGTCGAGCTCTATGTTGACCAGCAAGGCCCTTATGTCACCGCTAAGGTCCTAGGTACGAAGTCTCCATTTCTGGTAGATACTGGTGCAACACGTAGTGCGTTGTCTAAACGATTGATTCCCAGGGCACCCTTGTCTGGCTCACATGTGACATCAATAGGTTTTGATGGAACGCCCTCCACTAACCCCTTGTCCACACCGATCTCTTTTAATTTGGACAATAACACCACTGACACAACGTTTTTGCTCTCCTCCAACAACCCTGACGCCATTATGGGACTTGACTTATTGAAACATTTTCGAGCTACTATTAGGTGTTCACAAGACGGAGTTCGAGTCATTCTGTACGACAACCCAACACTGCTCAGATCTTGCCGCACACAACGCATGTTTTCTATCACTGACACTGACTTGTCCTTGCTCGACACCCTACCTCTGTACCTATGGGCAAAGACTGACTCGGACGTAGGACGCATGATGATAGACCCTGTACACATAACTGTTCGACAGGACGCAGTACTCCCCAAACTCCCGCAGTATCGGATATCGCCCGAAGGCGAGAAGGCGTTGGTAAAAATCATCCAGTCCCTGGTAGATGCAGGAGTGGTAGAAGAAGTAGTTAGCAATGTTTGTAACAGCCCCATCCTACCCATTGTGAAGAAGCAGGGTGAGGGAGATGAAAAAGCGTACCGCTTCATCATCGACCTACGAGAAGTCAACAAAGTAGTTGTACCCCAGTACCCTGTAGTCTCAGACATCACCACCATTCTGACCCTGATTCCTTCCACTGCCACCACCTTCACGGTAATCGACCTCAAGAACGCATTCTTCTCCATCCCCATTCACGCGGACAGCCGCTACCTTTTCGGCTTCACTTTAAAATCCCGCTCATACAGGTTTTGCAGAGCACCCCAGGGCTACACTGAAAGTCCCAGCATCTACAGCCAGGCCCTCAAGAGACAGCTGGACGCAGTCCAATTGCCGGATGGAGTGGTGTTGATACAGTACGTCGATGATATCCTTTTGGCGGCCGACACCACTCCACTTGCAGTCACAGCCACCATCCAACTCCTGCACTTCCTCGCGGAAAATGGCCACAAGGTCTCCAAGAACAAATTGCAATTCTGCCAACCTCAAGTCATTTACCTAGGCCACCTCTTGTCCAAAGACGGGAGAAAGCTCACACCCGATCGAATACAGGCTATTCTAGAGACCCCTATCCCTAAAACCCCGAAGCAAGTCCGCTCTTTGGTGGGCCTCACCTCCTTCTGCCGACAATGGTTGCCAAATTTCAGCCTCATTGTGAAACCACTACTTTCCCTACTGGCTAAAGATGTCCCCATTCCGCTCCCTTGGACCCCTGAATGTCAATCCTCCTTCAAGGAACTGCGAGACGCCCTTTGTTCAGCACCCGTCCTAGGAACCCCTGATTATACAAAGCCCTTCTCTCTCTACACTCACGAAAGGGAGGGATGTGCTTTGTCTGTCCTGACTCAGTCCATTGGCCCCAAACAACGACCATGTGCCTATTTCTCTGCCACTCTTGACCCTGTAGCAAGAGCTTTGCCTGCCTGCCTTCGAGCAGTAGCCGCTGCTGCTGTCTCTATCCGACAGAGTGAGGGAATCGTACTCTCGAATTCCCTCACGGTACTAGTGCCTCATGCTGTTGACACCCTCCTAAACCAGACAAAGACACAACACCTGACCAGCGCGCGACTGACTGGGTACGAACTGACACTGCTCGCACCTCACATCACGCTGAAACGATGCACCACGCTGAACCCAGCCACCTTGCTGCCTCTGCCTGAAAACGATCCCGATGTGCCCCCAATACATGACTGTGTGACCCTCACGGACGAACAGACTAGGAGTAGAGTTGACCTCTAAGACACTGCCTTCCCAAACCCTGACGGAGAGCTATGGGTAGACGGCTCTTGCATTAAACTCCCCGACGGCACCACCTCAGCTGCAGTTACCACAGCCCGAACTGTAGTTGAAACCGCCCGCATCACGCAACGATCCGCCCAGGCGGCAGAACTGATTGCCCTCACACGAGCATGTATCTTAGCACAGGGGACGACAGCAAACATTTACACGGACAGCCAGCATGCCTTCGGGGTGGTTCATCATTTTGGGCTCTTATGGAAGGAGAGGGGATTTCTGACATCTCATGGTACACCCATCCTGCACGGAGATCTAGTCTCCGCTCTGACTGAAGCGGTTCTCCTCCCCAAACAACTTGCCGTAATCAAATGCCAAGCACACAAAAAGGTGACAGACATCATTGGACAGGGAAATGCACTGGCCGACATCACTGCCCGAACCACAGCTGAGAATAGGACGACGACTCGCATGTACGTGACTTGGTCACAAGCGGAAAAATGGACAGACGCTAGGGAAACTATTAGGGACATCCAAATGGCCAGCTCACCGCAAGAATTGACTGAATGGGCACGGGTGGGATTAAAGGATGATGAAGGCTGCTGGCGGACAAAAGACACGAACAAATGGTTGCTGCCCAACTCGTACCTGATCCCCATACTGACGATGGCCCATTCCCCTGCACACATAGGATCTGCCCCTATGACCGAACTTGTCTCCCGAGTTTGGCATAACGATAGAATTACAGACTCGGCCAAACGATTAGTCCAACAATGTCTAGTCTGCCTGCAACACAACCCTGGGAAAGGAACTGTCGTACCCCGGGGAGGGTTTGGGGTCCCCAACCATCCATTTGAAGTCCTACAGATGGACTATATCCAGTTAGAGAGATGTCAAGGACTGAAGTATGTACTTGTTGTTGTGTGCGCCTTTAGCAAATGGGTGGAAGCCTACCCAACGCGTGATAACACTGCTATTGCCACTGCAAAAGTACTACTGAAAGAGTTCTTCCCTTGATACGGCCTTTGCCGTATTTTATGGAGTGACAATGGCCCCCATTTTGTAGCCGAGGTTATCCAGCTCATCCTGAAAGGACTGGGGGTACGACAGAAATTCCACGCAGTTTTCCACCCCCAATCTGCTGGACTGGTCGAGCGGCACAATGCCACGTTGAAACTAAAACTGGCGAAAATAGTGGCTACCACAGGACTAAAATGGCCAGACGCTCTCCCCCTAGCATTGCTGTCAATGCGTTCCACCCCCACCAAACACCACTTGACCCCTTACGAGGTCGTTTTCGGCCGGCCCATGAGTATCTGGTCCGCACCCAAACCAACATCTATTCACGACGTCCCGGACGTCCTAATGTCTGACTACCTGTATAACTTAACTAAAACATTGTCTGTTATTCATCATCAGGTGCTGCAGGCCATCCCCGATGCTTCCAGGGGCCCCGGACATGCCATCCGGCCTGGAGATTTCATCCTGATTCGGAACTTCCAGCGGGAGAAGAGTCTGGAACCTCGCTGGGCCCCTGGCAAGTCTTGATCACCACCTGAACAGCTCTTCAAGTGGAGGGGAAGCGAAATTGGCTGCATGCACATCATTGCAAGAAAATCTCTCCGACCCTGACGTCAACCGAAGACGTGACCACCCAAGAAGAGCTCCTGAACAAAGACCGACCATCCCTGAGCTGCTACCCTGAGACAGAGACACTCGAATTGGCGAAATTCCCTGATCCCACTGTGCCATCCAGGGAAGGGTATAACCTGCGACGAAAGGAGGGAGCTTCGGCTAAGTAGACCACTGACTAAGTTATCATTCTCAGAGCGGCGGCCTAACACAACAAAGGCTGCCAGGAGGGAAACCAAACGAAGTCTGTGGTTCTGCCCACTACCGAGCACCTTGAAGTTGATGGAAGCGCCCGATACGAAGATGATGGAAGCAACCGGACATCCGAAGACCCGCTACAGGAACCCGAAAACTGACAGTTTGCACAGCTCAAAGACTATTGCTCTTCTTATCACTCTTCTCTTTTGCCTCCTCCTCATGACTACCTTCTGGATCGTGGAAGAGAACGCGCCGGCTCATAAGACATTTCTAATGACTGTGCAGCCTACCACCATGAAAGAACACTACCTGGTCTCTCTTTCACCTCAAATCCAAGAAAGGCGTAAGGAGTTCTGGAACAACTCCTTCGTACAGTTGCTGCACCAACAAAACCTTGCTGCAAATGCCACGAATTGCTGGATCTGTGGGTTGATACCACATGCCACCGGACATTCCATTCCCTTCATCCCTTCACCTTTCTCTGTTCATGGCTCCTGCCTTGCCTGGCTGATCCTCTTGCAAGAGAGCTACAGAGACAACGCCACTTCCAGCGAAACTATGTCACACTTTTATCATGGAGTCTGGCTGAACAAAACTGGGAGAGTTGCTGCTCCTTTTTGCCCTCTATCCTCCAATGCCTCTGTTCACATGGACATCCCCGACAAAGAAAGGGTGGAGATGCAAATATTCAACAATCCAGCCAGACCCACCTTATCCTACCTCCGGAAACGAACAGCTGCCACCCTGACTGTGGCCCTATCTGTCGTCAATGTCTCGGGCCTCGTATGCATCACAGGCCGTGGGACACAAATGGTGGGCCACAGCACTTGCCGCATCACCAGAACTTTGTACTCAACCGACCCGCCCTCTTTTGTCACCTCTCCAAACATGTACTTCGTCTGTGGTACAAAAGCCTACACCTGGCTCCCAAAGGGCTGGGGAGGTACCTGCTACATAGCCTTCATCCTTCCTCCAACCTATGTGGCTCCGGCAAACCATCACCGACAGAGACGAGCAAAGGACATCGAGCAGGCCGACTCCACTGGAGCACAATTCTTGGATGCAATGAAAGGACTCGTTCCACTTTGAGGTACGATGGCGAACAGTCGTGCCATTCGACATTTATCCCAGGCAGTCGAGACAACGATGAACATTACAGCTGGTATCCTCACAAACAATACAGCCGAGCTTCAGGCGGTCCGTCTGGTGGCTCTTCAAAACCGTCTTGTTCTGGATGTGGTTCTGGCGGACCATGGAGGAGCATGTTGTATCATCGGGTCCAGCTGTTTCACCTACATACCAGACAATTCACCCTCCGTATACAAGGCCATCAAACACCTCCACAGACTCTGCTCAGAAGTTCACCAGGAACAAGAAGGATGGTCGCTTGGGAATTGGTTCTGGAATACTGTAAAAGACTGGGGATGGAGGTTGCTCATGATTGCACTGATACCCATCGTTGCAATATGCGGACTCTGCCTGGGCATTCAATGCTTGCCACCTCTGTGTTCACTATTTGCTAACTGTGTGTGCCCTAAGACTCCGAACTTTGAAGCTGAACGCATGAAAGCTTTGTATGATGTAGAAATCCGTAATATGATGGGGATAGACATAAATTGACAAGCTGGCTAGATATGTTGAAAAGGGAGGACTGTTAAAACTTAGATTGCGACGTAAACATTATCGGCGCCATCTTGTCCCCCTTTTTAGCTCAAATGTGCGCGCAAGTAGCAGCCATTTTGAACACCATGGCATCTCTGCCCACTGCCGATAGCCCGCACGTTTCTCTCTCTCTCTCTCTGACCCCGCCAGCATCCCCAGCGCGCTGACAGCCTACGTTCTCACATGCTTGGGCCATAAACCACCCCTTCAGCGCGGCCCTGCCTCGGAGCCACATTCCGTACCCGACTAACACCTCCCTCCGTCCCTTTAATGATCACGCATCCTTTGATGAACCCCCTTCCTCTGTGCCCGAGTGTCCCGCCCGATCCCAGGCCATCACCTAGCCCCGCGGATACAGTTTATTACCCCTTACAGTAGGAAGCTGTCCTTCTCCAAAGAATCTATGAATGATAAAGGCCCCCACCCCATGAGATCCGATCAGCCGTGCACATTCCGGGAGCCGGCGGATATCCAGCTGCGCGATAGTCATCACCTACTGAGATCAGGGTGGGACTTTTACTGTAAATATGTGTGGGAACGGGTTTGGAGCGGTGATTCCGAGGATGCCTTTCCGTACATCAAAGTATTAACAAGACTGTGTTTTATGTAATAAAGCAATAAACCTGTGTATAAGAGGCCAGGCCTCAAGGATGCGTTTAGAGCACCTCGAGAAGATACCCTGTGTCTGATTTGACGTGTTCTGCTCCGTCGGAATAAACTCCTGTTTCCTGCTGTCTGTCTCCAGCGCCTGCCTCTTTGTTTGGTAATCTCGAATGGTATGAGAGGCGGTTAACACCGGGCAAATACTGAAGGGTTCTTAGTCGAATTCGGCCCTACCTTTCGACACCCGTGGTCCTGGTTCCGAAGGCAGCCGCCCCCGGTGCTGTTCCCGAGCTAAGGTTCTGCGTTGACTACCGCGGGCTCAACGCAGTCACCAGAACCGACGCTCACCCCATTCCCCTTGCAGACGAGCTTTTTGATCGCCTAGGGGCTGCTCGCTTCCTCAGTACATTCGACCTGACCAGCGGATACTGGCAGATCGCCCTCACAGAAGGGGCCAGAGAGCGATCCGCTTTTTCCACCCCAGATGGTCACTACCATTTCCGGGTGATGCCCTTCGGGATGAAAAACGCCCCCGCCACCTTCCAGAGGCTGGTTAACCAGGTACTGGCTGGGTTGGAAGAGTTCAGCGCTGCGTATCTGGACGATATCGCAGTGTTCAGTTCCCACTGGCCCGAGCACCTCCAGCATCTATGGGCGGTGCTGACGGCCCTGCGGAGGGCCGGTCTCACCATTAAGGCCAGCAAGTGCCAGATCGGACAAGGGTCCGTAGTCTACCTCGGGCACCAGGTCGGAAGCGGCCTCGTAGCCCCCCTCCAGCCCAAGATCGATGCAATCGTGGCCTGGGAGGCCCCCACGACCCAGACGGAAGTGCAGGCGTTCCTAGGGCTCACGGGGTACTACCGAAGATTTATCAAAGGATACGGCAGCATCGTAGTCCCCCTCACGGAGTTAACCTCCAAAAGCCAGCTGAAGAAAGTCAGCTGTACCCCCGCCTGCCAAGAGGCGTTCGAAACCTTGAAAGACGCCATATGTACCGCCCCACTTCTACATGCCCCCGACTACTCCCGAGAGTTTGTAGTCCAGACGGATGCGTCCGAGCATGGCATCGGAGCAGTTCTGTCCCAAATGAACGAGAACGGCCTAAACCAACCAGTGGCATTCATTAGCCGGAGGCTACTCCCTCGAGAACAAAGGTGGAGCACCATCGAGCGGGAGGCCTTCGCGGTGGTTTGGGCCCTGAAGAAGCTGAGGCCCTACCTGTTCGGTACTCACTTGCGGGTCCAGACCGACCACCGACCCCTCCGGTGGCTAGTGCAGATGAGAGGGGAGAACCCCAAACTGTTGCGCTGGTCCATCTCCCTCCAGGGGATGAACTTCACTGTTGAGCACCGGCCTGGTGTTGACCACGCCAACGCAGACGGCCTGTCCCGAATCTTCCGCCTCAGCGAAGAGAACCCCCAAGAGGATGGGTAGTTCTCCCCGCCTTCAGCTGAGGGGGACGCGTATTGGAACCGGCCTCGTGGCGTGGTTCGCCCCTGCTCCTCCGCACCCTGATAGCATAGCCCTGTGCCCTGAGTTCCATGCGCAGCACCCCGTTAGCGTAGCCTGCACCCCCAGCCCTGGTCGTCCTGCTCCCTGTACACCCAGACCCTGTAACCGACAACCAGCCTCGCTTATCCCGTCCCCCTCCCGGCTCCGTGCGCCTACAAACTGCATGCCCCACAAGGCCCGGCAGCCATTTTCCCTTCCCGAGATCCCTGTCTCCCTGGGCCTAGCGTGACCTCGGCCCCAGCGAAACCCAGACTCCAAAGGCGCGCCAGTCCCGGCTGGGGGGTAAAGGGCTTCCCGAGTGAGATAAGCCAGGGAGTTTCGATGGCACCTCCGGCCTCCCCTGAGAGACTGGTTTCTGTCACACATTTGGTCTCCCCCTGTGGGCCAGTTTCGATCGCACCTCTGGCCTCCCCGAGTGCTGGCTCCAGACCTGCTGGGCGTCTGGGAATCCCCGGACGCATCTTCCAAAGAGATCAAAGAGCCAACCGCCGGACCTCGCCAACGACCAGCCCCCAAGGTATGAGACCTCCGCCTGCGAGGGTCCGGATATCAAAGGGCCAATGGACTATATCAGGGCCCGCCCGACAACTAGCGGGCAGTTGTATCTTGGACCTGAAGCCTGCTGATCTGATCGCGGCTGACCCTGAGAAGAACTCAACCTCGCCTCGCTGAGCCCTGCTGACGCTGTCGCGGCTCCCTCTTCGCAACAAGGAACTGAGCCACCTGAGCCCTGCTGACGCTGTCGCGGCTCGAGCTGAACTCGTAACCATCGGAGCCCTGCTGACGCTGTCGCAGCTCGTCCTCTCTAAGATCTCGGAGCCCTGCTGACGCTGTCGCGGCTCGCCATCTCTAAGACCATCTGAGCCCTGCTGACGCTGTCGCGGCTCCTCAAGAACTTCTCCGGATCGAGCCCTGCTGACCTCGTCGCGGCTCGAGGAGTACTCTGGTCCGGCTGGACCATCGAGACCACCATCACGACCCGAGCCGACTCGACGTGAGTGAAGCACCCAGTACGACCATCATCTTCTGTATCCCCCGGCTCGAGGATTGAGAGCTGTGCGCAGGGTACGCTTCGTACTGGCCGAGAGGCTAAGACTGTCCCGCTCCCCTCTTCCCGAATCCTCAAGGACTTGTGATCACTCGATCATTGTGTACATAAGAGTGCTCTTTCTTTTACTGCTTATAAAGAACTTGTTACTGAAATCCAACGGTGTGGTGTCCGTTTGTAAGTGTGGTGTGAGCTCAGTGAGTACGATCCTAGACTCGAAGTCCTCCCCGGTGGGGACCTCACGATAAGACTCGGCAAGATCTGTAGGAAAGGTGGGTCCTGGGGTAGTCGGGTGAGCACAACCTGGCCCTCTGAGATCGCCCCTTCTAACACAATGGCTTTGTAACTCTCATATAGGGCACTTCTTGATTTTCAGTTCCTTGCTCTCTAACTTAACTTCCGACTCTCCTGGCCCAGCTGCCCCTGCGTCATCTGTCATTTTTACCTGTGTGTCATTCCCCACGCTTACTGCTGTCATGCCTGCGTCGTCCGTGCCTAGTCCCACATCCACCACATATTTACCCATGCTTAACCTTTCCCCACCCCTTCCTCCCCTCGAATCCCCACCGAAACCATCACAGGTTTCACCCTCCTATCCTTCGTTTTACCTGGCACCAATGAAAGTGCCTGTCCCGCTGCAGCCCACCTCGCCGCAGGAGCCATTGCCGCTGCCAACCCAGCTGTCCGACCCGTGCGCTCCTCCTGGCGTCGTGACCTCTACAAGGTACTAGAAACAACATTAGCCCCCCCGCACCATTCCCTTTGCTGTCCCTCAATTCACCCTTTCAAGACTGTCCTCTTCATTATCTAACTCCTCGGGCTCCAACTGCCCCCAATTCCTGTCTTACGGAGGTGCCGACTGCCCCCGCCTCTGATCTCCAAAAGAAGTGCCATGCATGTTCCTGCATCCTCGATGTCCCATGTCCCGTTGAGGGTTATCGGGTATTGGGGCCAGCGAGACCGTTCTGGGCCTACGTATGCTGGCCATGACGGGCTACCCCGCCGGTACTGGGCACGCCACGCCCGCAAGGCTCCACCCTCCCTTTACCTTGGCGCCCATGGGCCCCTCCCAGCCCTGCCAAGTCTGGCTCCTGCCGCTGTTTCCCTACCTGCAACAGAAAGGTATGGTCTGGTGTGCTGGGTCTAACTTCCTTACCCCTCCCCATTCCCTTCCTCATCCTGCCCGTTCCCAGCGTAACAACTGCCCAATGGTGCCCTACTCTGCTAAGATCTATTGCAACCCCCCATCCTCCTCCTCGACGTCACTCCATTCCAACTGCCCCAGTCTCCCACACGCGCCCACCCCTGCCACCGCAGCGCCGGGGTCCAGACCCCTCCCCACCTGACCCCTCGCCTGCCTGATCCCCCGACTAGCTTCCAGACCCAGAGACCCCCGTGTACCATGTAGGCATCGATCTGCTCCCTCCTTGACAGGCCTGTACCTCCTCATTCCATGAGGTAAAGATATCCAGGCCCTCCCAATCCCGACCCCCCCTTCCAAACCACGCTCCTCTGGAAAATCCTCCTGCTCCAGGACCCTGCCTCCCTCCCCCCAATCCCCTCCCACCGCACCTGAGAAACCCCCCACCTCCCCGCCAACCTACCCCCCTCACTCATGTCAAGCCCCCACTGAGGAGGAGCCTGCACATTGGCCAGCTGCAACACCCCTCGGGCCCACCTACACCCGGCCCCAAAAGGCTCCCTTGTTCCACCACACTCAGAGGGCTCACAATGAGAGAGGCAGCCCTGTCAGTGGGACCCTGAGGCCTCATCCCCCCTCCTTGAGCTCCAAAACTAAGCCTGAGCCTATAACCTCCCTGTCCCCCTCCCCCTCAATGCATTGTTTCTCTGGGGCACAGCCAGAGAACCATGTGGCCCGCTCCTCCGGTGGGCCCCGCCCATCTCCAGTCTCTCCGAAGCCCGCAAGGAGATGGAAGGCTCAGGTGGATCCCTCCTAAACGGGGCCGCTCTCCTGCTTTAGGAGGAGCCGGCACCTTATCCGCATCTGCCGGGGAGACACGAGACACGCTCCCCCCGGCGAGCCCCACACGCAAGCTCCCCCGCCGCAGCCTCATCACCTCCCAGAGGCAGCGGCTCTGCGCCAGCACCCTGGGCCACCCGCCCGCACGCCACTCCTGTGGCCCGGCTCACTCACCTGCCCATGCTTCCCCTCTTGGGGGACGAGCAGGCCGCGATGGCGGCCGCTACCCCGTGGACGCACGCCTCGCACACGGGTTCCGACGCCTCAGGCGTAATTAAATCGAGCCGGCCAACCTCACAAAGCAGCCGGACCGCCTCCCACACTTTCAAGTCCTTGCCAGCCATAATCTATCGTCGTGTGCCCACAGAATCTCACAAAACTAACCAAAATACCGCTAACACAAAACCCTCACAAAATTCTAAAACAGCTAAATTCCCAGCTACTGGGTCACCAAACCTAAAATGGTGGCTGGGAGAGGGAGGGCTAACCCCATATAGCCTTTGGGCTTTGAAACAAATTGGGCTACGTTTGGGCGATAACCCAAGAACCCCAACAGTATTACAAAAATTGTCCTCTGCCGGCTGACCCTACCCCTCCCAAACTGCCTGGGGGCAGACCTCGCGGGCTCGGCTGCCCCCCAAGCCCCACTTAGACGCAGCCTCCAAAGATTGCAAAAGGTCTGTGGAAGCGATAGGCAGTTGTGTGACAACTCTATACCTGAAAGAGATGCAGGAGGTATGAGTTTTTCTGTGACAATCATCAAAAACCCCAAGTAAAAGGGTAACATTAGGCAGGAATAAAATGGAGAAGCGTGGTCAGGCAGAAAGCGATTCCAAGTCGCAGAAACCATAGCAAAGGAAACATGAGTAGGAAATTAGCCTCAAGGGGTTTTCGGTGCATGTCCGCTGCGCATCTGCGCATCAGCTTCCCTCAGATAGCACCTGCAAGGGACCTGAACTGAGCAGCTCATGCGCCGACCCGCCTAAAACGGCATCTCAACATGTACAGACAGAGAGAAAATATGGCCGCCGATAGACAGCGCACCCTCCCCGCAGATTGAAAGGTGTAAGGAGAAAGGGTAGAGTCCAATTTAAAGGTGAGTGACAGTGAATGAGGTTGCAAAAATGAACATAGCTGCCAAGGTTTCAGATTGCTATGTGTGACATTTTCATAATTTCAGGATAATTATGAGTGACATTTCAAAGATTATGAGTGACACTTGATTGCAAAAAATCAAGCAATGAAGACGAGGGAAATGTATCAATATCAGAAATTACACCTATTTGAGCAATGAGAAACTCTAAGTAAAGATTTTAAAACTGCTGCAAACAATCTTAAAACTGCTGCAAACAATCTTGAAACTGCTGCAAACGCCTGCCTGGGTGACTCATAATTATAATGAAATTATCAAAATGTCATATAAGCTTGGTTGCTATGAAAGAGGACGGGCATCTCCTGTTCTTGACACCGAGTCTTTTTTACTTACACATTTCATAAAAAAAGTGATAGGAAGTATGTGTTTGATTCTATTGCTATTTAATTGCTTCTTTTGTCAAATGCTGATCATATAATGAACTTGTGAATTTTGGATGGCACAATGTATAGACGAATAAGTGAATGCTGTAAGCAGGAATGTGGGGCTTGTTAAGTAACTATTAATACCTGCCTCAGATGTCACCACTAGAACACAATAAAAAGTGGACGTCTAGAAAGCAATTAATTAACAGCTAAAAGAGCAACAAATTGTGTTTATCTGCAGAACCACAGGAGCATACAACAGGATGTGAGAGGCCCTAACACAGGCTCAGCTGCCTCGGGCCTTTACCATAAATTAATTAGTCAACTGACTCGCGGAAGTCAGTGGTGGCATGGAAGCATGATTTCTGGGCAAGGCTCAGGAGAGGCTGTGAGACGCACACAGCGATCTCAGCAAGGCAGGCTGTATTATTTTTAAAATGTCACCAGTAAAGTGAGCAGCCACAGCATGATGGTCCGCGTACTTTGCTATAGCAAACAAACTTTTAAAAAGAGACTTAACTGCACTGTTTTGCGGGGCGCTGCGAAGCCGGCCGCCCGCCTGCCGCAATCGATGATTTTCATGCCCCCTCTTGCAGCGCTGCGGCGGGCAGCCAATGGGGGCATGAGAGAGAGTCAGAGTCTCCTGCCTGCACAAGATTCTATCCCCCGCCACTTTCTTCCTACTTCTTTGGAGTCCGGACGTGACGGTACTCTACGCCGGCACATCCAGCTTATTATCCTGACCCCCATGGTGCCACGCCGGTGATTGGCAGACAGTACTATCGTCTGCTGAGAGGGCAGGCAGCCCCTCCCTCCCCCTGCAGTGTGTGATGACTAAGCCGCTAAGCCCCGAGCCGCCGGCGCCGCATTCAACGAACACAGCAGGAAGCCTGGGTAGTGAAGATACATTGTAGCGCTCTCAGCCACTTCATGGCTGAGAGCAGATCGTTTAACTATTTAGGAACTCAGACTCAGCAGCAAGCAGCACGAGTCGAGCAGCAGAGAGCCCGGGCACAGGAACCTCTGGTGACGGGCATGGCACAGTGGTGGCAAAATGCGTGACAATGTATTTCAGTGTGGTGATGCAGGTCACCGCACTGAAATGCGTGAGTGTCACACCTGTTGCGTGACGCTTGAATGAAAGTTTCTCCTATGTGAAACACGCCTAAATATACCTTACCACATTAAAACCCTAATTTAAACGTTTGTTAATTTCCCACCCAGAATCCCTAAAAACAAGCCAAACGTAGCGCTAAAAAGTTAAAATGTCGAGCGTCTCGTGCTCTCCTTAATTACTAGAGCAGAGAAAATGTTCAATGTCATATTCCAGCATCTGAGAGGCATCTGCCTTGATAAGACAATGATTGGCACAAACTTAAGCAAGACAGACATCAAATTGGCTTTTCATTTACTGCCAGTAAATCCAGAAGATTATTACCAGGGTTTCAATTTGAAGAACAGATATTTGTGGCATACACGTTTTTGAAACTTTAGGCACATTCTTGGTTTTCCTATAACGAGCAGTGAGGGAGAATGTAGACGCTTGATGGTGGACCTTGGACAGGTAGCAGACATTTTCTGTGTTCCGTTGCCTTCAGAAACAAGCATTTGCAATGCAATAGGTTTCACATTTGCAAGAGTTTAAGCTATTGGCATGGTAAAGGATAATGCCTTTTATTTATCTTTTTAGCTAATTAACACAAAAATGGAAGGCATTGTCATTTTTAATGCCAATAGCTCAAACTCTTATAAATGCAAGACCTATTCACAGAAGCGGCTGCCTTTGTTATTTATTTATTTATTTTATTTATTTATGCCTTTTTATATAGCGCGGACTTTACCCGAAGGTGTCAGAGCGCTTCACAATAGGAACAGAACTGATACATGAGAACATTACAAGAGTGACAATCGTGAGCCAACAAAATACAAGAGGTAGCAAACGGTGCATTACAGGAGGAAAAAGTGACATGTGTGCAGGTTACAAAAACAAACATTACGTAGGCAATGGTGGCACTTGTGCAAGAATCGAAAGCAAACAATGTAAGAGGTAGCAAACAGTGTGATACAAGAGAAAAGTGATGTGTGCATGTTATAAACGAGTGCCAAACATAGGTAGAAGGATAATACTGCAATAAATGGCAGACTCTCAAACCACAAGAACACACTGGGAAGGCACTTCCATAGTCATGGAAAGAAGAATTTTCTATAATGGAAGGTCTTCCTTCAGGTAAAAGAGAGGGCGTGAATTACGTTTGGAAGAGTCTTTGAAGGAGGAGAACATTGAGGTCAGTTTTGAAGGCCTGGGAGGAGGTGGTGGTCCGGAGCTGGGGTGGAAGTGAGTTCCAGATTCTCACTGCGCTGCCTGAAAAGGATTGGGCCAACGATCTTTCCTTCTTGAAAGTGGGAGGTTCAAGCAGTAGATTTTCCGCATTTCGTGATGGTCTAGAGCCTCCCGAGAGTTTCAGTTTATTCGCCAGGTAGAGAGGGGAGGTGGAGTGCACGGCTTTGTGTGTAATGCAGGCAGTCTTGTAGATAGATCTTGCCTTGATGGGAAGCCAGCGGAGGGTGTATAACATGGGTGTGATGTGGTCGCTTCTTTTGGCCCCATAAATAAAACGAGCTGCTGAATGGAGAACAGACTTGAGGGGGACCAGGTGGGATTTGGGGAGGCCAGTAAGAAGAGAATTGCAGTAGTCCAGTCTGGAGAGGACCAGCGTTTTAAGGTCATGCTCCAGGGAGAAGCGACGAATCCCCCAAAGAAGGCGCAGTTGGTATTGAGCAGACTTTGCAATTGAATTAATGTGGGAGAGTAGATTGAGTTTTGTGTCGAGGATGACACCAAGGGATTTTGCGCTGTCGACAATGATGGGTTTATTGTTCAGTAGATTCATCTGGTCCATCCACGACTGAACCGGGGAGGAGAAAGTGAGGAGGAAAGGAGGAGGAATTCAGTTTTGGAGGGATTCAGAATCAGTTGATGTGTTGACATCCAGTTTTGAATGGAGTCCAAAGTAAAGCTTAGGACGGAGAGATCATGAGTGGAGGCAACCTTGAGGTAGATTTGAGTGTCGTCTGCGTAGAGATGATAGTGTACCCCAGATTTACTTAGGAGATTTCCCAGTGGTTCCAAATAGAGATTGAACAATGTGGGTGCAAGTATAGACCCTTGAGGAACACCTTGACCCACCACCAAAGGAGATGAAAGACTGTCCGCTATTTTGATCATTTGGGATCTATCAGAGAGGAAGGAAGCAAACCATTTAAGCACAGTGCCCTCCATGCCCATTCTCTGTTGAAGAGTGTTGAGGAGGGTGTTGTGATTGACAGTGTCAAAGGCTGCAGAAAGGTCAAGGAGAATTAGAAGACAAGACCCCCCAAATCGAGTATCTGCAGCGCGTCATCAATCACTTGCAGCAGGGCTGTTTCAGTGCTGCAGTTCTGGATGAAGCCGGACTGAAAATTGTCAAGAAGATCATTGTCCTTGATATGACGAGAGAGTTGTTTCGCAACACATCTTTCTGTGATCTTCGCAAGGAAGGGTAGGTTAGTGATGGGGCGGAAGTTGTTGAGGTCATTCGCATTCGCAGTGGGTTTTTTAAGCAGAGGAGTGACCTGCCCAGTTTTGATGGGAACAGGAAGGGAGCCTTGACAGAGTGAGAGTTTGACCAGAGTGGTCCAATAGGGAAGAGAATGGGTATAGAAGTCAATGGCAATGGCACTAGGGATGAGGTCAAGAGAATGGTTGGAGGGCTTTGTTTCGAGGATGCACTTGAGGAAGACATCTTCTGAAATGGGGTCAAAGTTCTGCCAAATGGCTAGTGATTTGCGCTCCTCTGGAGGGGTAGGATGAGCGACCTAATCCACAAGTGATTTCACTTTTTTGTCAAAGAATACAGCGAAATCAGCAGCTTTCTTTGTTGAATCCTCCAACTTGGCGGTTGGGGGAGAGCAGTTAATATTCTTGATGAGATCGAATAGTTTTTTGGGTCTATTTTTGGCTGAGTCAGGAGGGTTCTGAAGTGTGATGCTTTCCCAAGGAAGATGTGCTTGTGGTACTTGGATCTTGCTGAACGAAGCGTGGCCAAATTATTGGTGGAAGGTGCTTGCCTCCATTGTTTCTCCAGGAGTCTTAGGTGCTTCCTTTCTTCATAGAGGGATTTGTTGAACCAAGGTGCTAAGGGAATGGGCCTTTTCTTTTTGCTTTGGAGAGGACCGACATTATTGATTTCTACTGCAAGGACTGAGAGGCATTGGGAGGTGAGATCGTCAACATCTAGGTTCGGGTCTAGCCTTGGAAGTGACAGCGAAGCTGATTCACAGAGGGAAACGGTGTCAATATTTTTAGTGTCATGGAACCAGGAGGTAGCCCTCTTAGGTTGGCCAAGAGTTATAGAGTGTGCTAGGTGAAGAGAGAATGGAATGAGGAGGTGGTCAGACCAGTCTATGTGAATAGGGGTAGTGATAGAAAGCATGCCTGCTTTAGGAATAACAAGGCCCAGGATTGAGCCCTTAGAGTGTGTTGATTCTGTGCAGTGTTGGATAAGATCGTGTGTAGAGAGGAAGGTGGCCAGCAGGTTCGCGGACAAGTCTTGCAGAGAGCCCCAGTGGAGATTGAAGTCACCCACGAAGGTCTGATTGTCACTTTGCGAGTATTGGTCGCTGATGAAGTCAGTGATTTCCTCCATAAACGAAGGGCCCCTGCCAGGTGGGCGGTATATGACATGGAATCTGAGGGGTGAGTGGTGGTGTAGTTGAAGCTCAAGAGATAGACATTCAAAAGTGCGGAAGGCGCTGATGGGAAAAGCCTTAAGTTGAAGGGAGTTTCTAAAGATGACTGCAACACCTCCCCAAACTTTGATAGGTCTGTCATTCGTGAAGATAAAGTAGCCTGTGGGTAATAGGAGTTCAAACATAGAGTGAGAGGTATCATTGAACCAGCTCTCTGTTAGGAAGAATAGGTCAATATTGTGAAGGGTGATGGTATCAGAGATTTCGAGTTTGTGCTATATTGCAGATCTGCAGTTGTGGAGCAGACAGCGCAGCTCTGTCGAGACTGTTTTGGTGAAGGGGGTACTTGGGCAAAGAAGGGTGATAGGGATATTGTGCCTATACCGGGTTGCACGGGAGGGTTTAGGAGGATGCTTAGTTCTGACAGAGGAGATGGTCGGAATAGTGTAGATAGTTGGGTTACTCTGAGATGTAGGTTGAAGAAGGGTGGCGTTCATGGGCTTGTATGAGTGAGCGATTCTTGCAGACAACAGGTTATGCTTGGCTATGATGGGGTGAGGGAGCGAGGTGCATCTCGTGGGAAGGTGAGAGTTTTCCAAAGGAGTTGAGGTGAATGGGAAAGTGGAAATCTTAGAGCTTAAAAGTGAAATGGAAGCTACAAGCTGGGAGATGGAGGTGATAAGAGAGCCTAGCTTATTTTTAAGAGAGAGTAGGGCAGAGCACGGAAGGTTGGGTGTCTCGATGGCAAAGGGATGGGGTGAAATAGGTGGTGGAAGGCATGGAGAGGTGGAGGGACATGAGGAGAGTTGGGGTATAGGGTTCATAGGTGGTAAAAGGTGGAGGTTGAGAGCGGGGGTTGGTGTATCAGATGTGAAGGGAGAGTTGTCTTTGTTGGGATTGCACGAAGGAAAGGAATTGAGGACATATTTAGGAGGAGATAGGTGTGGATCAAGGCGGTGGGGTAAAAGGAGAGGGGAGGACTGTGAGGTGTCATAGGAGTGTAGGAGGTTTGGGAGGAAAAGAGGGGAGGTGGTTGGAGAGGTCCTGTTAGCTAGGAAGGGTGACTGTAAGGGAACCGGCATCTGGCAGAGTGAGGGGGGTTGGGAGAAGGGGAAGTTGAAGAAAGGAGATGGTTCTGCTGGGCCCGATGGAGGGAGATGGAAAGGGTTACCAGGGGGGGAAAGGGGGCAACACAGCATTGCTGGCGGAGTGGGGGGAAGGAGAGAGATGCAATGGGATTGTGAAGAAATCGAGGTAAGAAGCAAGGGGAGGAGGGGGTAGAGAAGAGGGGGAGAGGGAGGAATGAGGGGAGCATAAGGAAAGTTAGCTAGGAGAGAAGGTTGGCGGAGGGGTGGACTAAAAACGGGAGTAGCAGGTAGGAGTAGGGGGGAGGAGATGAGAATGGAGTACCAGGACGGTGCAGATTGGACGAGGAGCGTATTAGCTTGTGGTAAGGCTGACGTGATAAAGGGGGGGCATACAGTGAAGTGGGAGGAAAGGTAGAGGAGGGCACAAGGGAGGGGGATGGAAGAGGGCCAACCTGTGCCTCCCGAGGGTGCAGCCTATTGGAGTGTAGGGGGGTCAGGGGAGGAGGAGAAAGGGAGTAGTGGGTGGAGCTAGAAGGAGAGTCAGGGGAAAACCTGGTCACAGAGGAGGGGAGTAGGGAGGGGTAGGGGTGGTCAAAGAGAGAGAGACAGGTGTCTTTACCTTGAATCATGAGAGTACCGTTGTTATAGAGTGAGATGGTGAGGGAGCCGTTGAAATACGCAGAGGGGGAAATCTTTAGTTGTTTCCCATGAGGGATAGAGGAGGAGGAGGTGACGTTAAGGGAATTATAAAAACTGGTGGACCAAGAGGGGGTGCCGTGAGTGAAGAAAATGAAATCATTTTTGCGCCTCCCAAATTGACCATTGTAAACTTGATCCTCAAAAAGGGAATCTGGGAAACATTCAATAGTGTTATGCTTCAATCATTTTACTGAAGCTTTAGTCTGGCCGGGAGGATAAATGATTTTGTAGCAATTAATTCCAACCTTAGCTCGAGTGGTGGCCATGTTGGGAAAATGGTTAGAAGGAGTGCGGGGGATATGAGAGGGGTGTTACTGGGAAATCGGTGGTGAGGAGAAGTAAAAAGACTAAAAGGGGGCACATATTCCAGACGTCGGGTGAGGAGATCTGAACTAATGTGCCGTCCGGGAAGAGAGGTGGGTGTTTGTTGGGCCCTTCATCAAGGTATACATGCAGCCAACTGGCACAAGATAATGTTTACAAGAGAAAGTTTACTTATGACAGGACCAACTGTCCCACTGTCAAAATCATCACAAAGCACAATTAGTCATAGTAAAACAAATCACAAACACCCAGTGACCACAGGTAATAACTGTACTTAGCATCAGCCTGTAACAGAAGCACATTCGGCACCAACCGCATTGTACGCCCATAGTCTCAACAGACCACTATTGGTCCCAATCTCCTGAGAATCACTAACATTAGGGGCACAGAGCATAGGGTGGAATAAAATCTGACTAACAAAATCAACATATGCACGACAGCCTCGTCATTATAAGGCCACCTTTAGAGGTGCTCAGAGCAGGGTGCGCAAATCATACAACATGAAAAGCATTTCCTAGAACCACAAATACTTAAAACGGGCCTAGCTCTGTACAAACCTCGTAGACTCCCTGGCCAATTGGCCATCTCAGAGAGGGACTCAAATGCCCAGAAGCCAAAATGTCAAGGTTGCTGCCAATGCAGCAAGAGTCCAAACTCAATCAGAAATGTCCCCACGGATAAAGTGTCTTAACCGCTTCCGTGCGGCGCGTTAGCCGCGCCCTGTGCTGGACATTCCAGAACAGGGCGCGGTCGTGACGGAACCGTTCCGTCATCAGCACAGCTCAGCCGTAACTGATGACGGAACGGTTCCGTCACCAGCATCGAAGGGGTTAAACGGTGCAGCTGGCTCTGCTTGCAGCACTGCTGTAGAAGGCCTAAATGGAGCAGCTGGCACTACTTGCTGTGCAGCTGTAAAAGGCCTAAATGGAGCAGCTGGCACTACTTGCTGCGCAGCTGAAAAAGGCCTAAGCGGTGCAGCTGGCACTACTTGCTACGCAGCTGTAAAAGGCCTAAACGGTGCAGCTGGCACTACTTGCTGTGCAGCTGTAAGAGGCCTAAACGGTGCAGCTGGCACTACTTGCTGCGCAGCTGTAAAAGGTCTAAACGTTGCAGCTGGCTCTACTTGTGCTTAGGGCAGCATTTTGTCACTGTAAATATAAGCCCTCTGTGGCTGAGCCTCGTAATTGCCCACACAAGATTAACAAAAGTTCAATGTCACAGTTCTTAGAAATGACTCGATTTCCTCAGGATGTGGTGCTCCTGTGTCCGCCGATTTCAAGGCAGAAAGGAGTCGAGGGGCCGGAAGGGAAAGCTCTGGCAAGAATGTGGGGGTATGGACCAAATTAACCAAAGAATCTCGCGTGTGGAACCAGGAAAAACAGGTCCGAGTCAAATGGGCAAATGATTTCTCTACACCTTGGACGGGGATGCCCTCGAGTGAAGGTGCGGGCCCCCACTGATGGTAAAGATGGTTTTGCAGGGGGTCTTGAAAGAGGGCTTCCTGCCCCGTGATAATGGAAGAGAGAATCCTTGCTCTCTTTGCATCTACCGCCAGCCACCTTCCAAGCAAATCTGGGACCCAGACTCACCTCACTGCTGATTCTCGGCTCCAGGCCGGGCCCTCTAGGGACGAAAGGAGGTACTGCGGGATGGATTTTAAAGTGTCCCGGTAGCCTCCTTCACCGATGCAGAGGGTTAAAAGTGTGCTCGTGTGTAGTCCGTGCACGCTCTCCTCGGGGAGTGGGGGCACTTCGCAGGGGTGAGGCGCAGTCATAGGAAGCGAGTAGGGACACTTATCGCATAGCGGTGGGCAGCGCACTTTTACTGCGCATCAAAAGCTTGCCCTCCGCTCAGTTAAATTATGTCTCTTCGACGAGCTGACAAGCTTTTAATGTTTCCTCTCGTGCGCATTTAATTTCTCTCACTCTCGTGCATATGCAATCATTAGCATATCTGTTTTTCTGTGTACGCCGAACAATTCAAAGAGGTCTGGTCATAAATCTTAAGCCCAAGTCTTTGAAGTGAAGCTGGTTTTGTTCCTAATGCACGTGCGCGCAGGATTTGAAAGAAACGATCCTGTCTCGCGCTAACTCGCATAAAGTAACGATGTAAATAAAGTGTTTTAAATATATATATATATATATATACTAGCAGCCCGTCCCAACGTTGTCCGGGAGCAATTAGGCTTCAGGGACCTGCCCGCCCCGACGTTGTCCGTGGGTCCCCCGGAGCCTTCCTCCATATATTGCAGTATTATACCTCTATGTTTACTTTGTACGCTTTTGTAGCAGCCCGTCCCGACGTTGTCCGTGAGCAATTAGGCTTCAGGGCCCCCGCCCGCCCGACGTTGTCCGTGGGTCCCCCGGAGCCTTCCTCCATATATTGCAGTATTATACCTCTATGTTTACTTTGTACGCTTTTGTAACCTGCACACGTAACTTTTTCCTCCTGTAATGCACCGTTTGGCTCACTTTTTTAATGCTCCGTTTGCTTCCTTTTGCTACCTGCACACGTCACTTTTTCCTCCTATATCTCTATGTTTACTTTCTACGCTTTTGTAACCTGCACACGTAACTTTTTCCTCCTGTAATGCACCGTTTGGCTCACTTTTGTAATGGTCCGTTTGCTTCCTCTTGCTCACGATGTACGCTTTTGTAACCTGCACACGTAACTTTTTCCTCCAGTAATGCACCGTTTGGCTCACTTTTGTAATGCTCCGTTTGCTTCCTCTTGCTCACGATTTTCATTTTTGCTTCATATTTCCAGCGCTCACCGCTCCTAAATAAATAAATAACCTACCTCAGCCGCCGCTCACTGCTCCTCCCCGCCTGTCCGCCGCTCCTCACCGCCTGTCCGCCGCTCCTCACTGCTCCTCCCCGCGCCATGTCCGCCGGTCCTCCTCGCGCTCCTGGACGCCGCTCCTCCCCGCGCTCCTCACGTCGGGCACGCATGTCGCGGCCGGCGCTTCTTCCAAGGGACTACTTTTTTTTGGGTAAATTTTTTAAATAACGTATATTTATTACGTTTATATAGCCTATGTCCATCTGCACACCCTGACGATTACAACGATGTATCGGGTGTGTGGATTGGTGCTGTGGTTCCCGAGTTTACCCGCCTCAAAGGTTCAAAGTTCTTCCTTTATAATAGTAGTATAGATATAATCAACGAGCCCTCTCCCCTGCCTCCCTGAAGGGAGCTGGGGGCTGCCGGGAAATGAATAAAAGTTCTAGACTTACGGCTCGCGCGCCTGTCGTCTATACCAGCGCGAGCTCCACCAACGGGCGCCGGGAGCAGCATGCCGGTGATCAGGCTTGGTCGACGGACGCCGCCTCCTTCCCGGGGCTTTAATCCCCCTAAGTCCGTGTGTCTGGGTATTTCATCATGCCGAGGGCTGCATGAGCAGAAAGGAAGCGCAGAGCTCGAGGCTCTTTGGTTTGGTTTGGTCCTTATATCCCAGCTCTCTGGAACCCTGCATTCCTCCTGTCCATCCTTGTAGCTCACTCCGTGTAGCGTTCTTGCCTCAGTCTTTCCTTCTGTGTCGGCGCCGGCAGCATGAGAGTCCGGGCTCCGCCGTCACTCACTCACTCGGGCTCTGCCTCCTCCCCCGGGGCTCGGGGCGCCCTCTGTGCCCCCCTCATTCCGTGGACCGGGAGAGCCCGGCTGTCCCAGCTGCTCGGAAAGTGAAAGCACACCCCCTCATTCTTTCGGGTCACCTCCATCTTGTGGCGTGGCGGATTTCGGGGGACGCCGGCAAGTCTCAGGCCTTTCTTCAGACACTGCCCGATTTATCGGTGAAGCTTGGGCCCCCAACACACACAAACGTTATGCGTCAGCTTGGAAACGGTGGTGTGATTGGTGTACTCAACGGTCAGTGGATCCCTCTTCTGCAGATGTCACTTTAGTTCTGAATTTTCTTGCTTCTCTTGCTTCTTCTGGTTTGGCATACAGAACGGTAAATAACTTCCGTTCTGCTATTTCTGCTGGTCACGTTCCTGTGGATAGTAAACCTATTGGGGAGCATCCTTTAGTTTCCAAATTACTCAGAGGCATTCGGATGGTAAAACCTCCTTGCCCTAAGTATGTCACATTATGGGATGTCTCTGTGGTTTTGCGTTTCTTGAATTCCTGGCCTGCTAATTCATTGCTTTCTCGTAAGCAATTGTCGGCCAAATTGACGATGTTGCTATGCCTCTTGTCCTGCAAGCGCGTGTCAGATGTTCGTGCTCTGGATCTTGCCGGACGCACTTTCTCGCCGGAAGGTGTTTCCTTTTCCATTTCTCGCCGTACTAAATGTAACACGTCTTCTGTGTCTTATCCTTCTTTTCCACACAATCCGAAGCTGTGTGTGGTACAATGCATTAAGGATTACGAGGTGAGCACTGCACCTTTTTGACATGATTTGCAGAGTCAACTGCTTATAGCTTTGGAAAAGCCTTTTAAGCCTGTCTCTCCCGCTACCTTGGCACGTTGGGTGCGCTGGCTCATGTTAGAAGCGGGCATTGACGTTTCCGTCTTTGGGGCCCATTCTGCTCGGGGAGCCATGGCTTCTAAGGCTTTTTCCTTAGGGATTGGCCTCCAAGATATCATGAAGGCCGCTGATTGGTCTTCGGAATCTGTATTTAAAACGTTTTATTTCAAACCTATTGTTGATGTTGCTTCTGTTGTGGTGGATCAGCTTTGAACAAGCATAATTGGAGCCTCCGTCCTGACATAGAATTTAAAATTTGCTAACATTCGTGCCAAGAATTTTCAATTCTATTAAGGACAGGAGGCGAGGATTATCCCACCCTTATTTACAGTCTTTATAGTGTATTGATATATGCATTTTTGCTATACCATTATGTTAATTATTCTATGACTTTTTTCCCGCCCTGTTTTGAACTTTGTACTCCTTCCTTTTGGAATGGCCTTTACGGCTCTGTTTTTTATTTCCTCCAGGCAAAATATCAAGGTAAAAATATAGAATGCCAGAATATCGACTTCCTATCTACAAACAGGTAAGTACAAAAATATCGACTCCAAAATATCGATAGGAAAAAATATAGACAGTCAAAATATCGATTTTTTTTAAATATCTTAAAAGTAATTTTAAAGTACTATAATAATAAATATAACTAATTTAAACATACTTAAAATACTTAAATAAACTTTAAATTAATAAATAATTATTGTAACTTAAAAAAAAAAATTTTTTTAAACATATATATATATATATATATATATATACATATTATTAACAAAACATATAAAATATTTTTTCCGTAGGATAGCGAGAGGTTTAAATTTACTATTCCAACTCCAGTGAGTGCAACAGTAGGGAAAGCGCTGGTTAGCGTAGGGGTAAAAATTACTATTCCCACTCCAAAGAGTGCGACAGTAGGGAAAGCGTTGGATAGCGTAGGGGTGAAAATTACTATTCCAACTCCAGCGAGTGCAACAGTAGG
The DNA here is from genome assembly GCF_964261635.1 of Lissotriton helveticus. Lineage (NCBI taxonomy): Eukaryota > Metazoa > Chordata > Amphibia > Caudata > Salamandridae > Lissotriton > Lissotriton helveticus. The sequence continues at coordinate 1,928,291,761 of NC_136057.1, forward strand.
GAAAGCGTTGGATAGCGCAGGGGTAAAAATTACTATTCCCACTCCAGCGAGTGCAACAGTAGGGAAAGCGTTGGATAGCGTAGGGGTAAAAATAACTATTCCCACTCCAGAGAGTGCAACAGTAGGGAAAGCATTGGATAGCGTAGGGGTAAAAATGACTATTCCCACTCCAGAGAGTGCAACAGTAGGGAAAGCGTTGGATGGCGTAGGGGTAAAAATTACTTTTCCAACTCCAGCAAGTGCAACAGTAGGGAAAGTGTTGGATAGCGTAGGGATAAAAATTACTATTCCCACTCCAAAGAGTGCAACAGTAGGGAAAGCGTTGGATGGCGTAGGGGTAAAAATTACTATTCCAACTCCAGCGAGTGCAACAGTAGGGAAAACATTGGATAGCGTAGGGGTAAAAATTACTATTCCCACTCCAAAGAGTGCAACAGTAGGGAAAGCGTTGGATAGCGTAGGGGTAAAAATTACTATTCCAACTCCAGCTAGTGCAACAATAGGGAAAGCGTTGGATAGCGTAGGGGTAAAAATTACTATTCCCACTCCAGAGAGTGCAACAGTAGGGAAAGCGTTGGATAGCGTAGGGGTAAAAATTACTATTCCGACTCCAGCGAGTGCAACAGTAGGGAAAACGTTGGATAGCGTAGGGGTAAAAATTACTATTCCCACTCCAAAGAGTGCAACAGTAGGGAAAGCGTTGGATAGCGTAGGGGTAAAAATTACTATTCCAACTCCAGCGAGTGCAACAGTAGGGAAAGGGTTGGATAGCGTAGGGGTTAAAATTACTATTCCCACTCCAAAGAGTGCAACAGTAGGGAAAGCGTTGGATAGCGTAGGGGTAAAAATTACTATTCCAACTCCAGCGAGTGCAACAGTAGGGAAAGGGTTGGATAGCGTAGGGGTTAAAATTACTATTCCCACTCCAGAGAGTGCAACAATAGGGAAAGCATTGGATAGCGTAGGGGTAAAAATTACTATTCCCACTCCAGAGAGTGCAACAGTAGGGAAAGCGTTGGATGGCGTAGGGGTAAAAGTTACTATTCCAACTCCAGCGAGTGCAACAGTAGGGAAAGGATTGGATAGCGTAGGGGTAAAAATGACTATTCCCACTCCAAAGAGTGCAACAGTAGGGAAAGCGTTAGATAGCGTAGGGGTAAAAATTACTATTCCAACTCCAGCAAGTGCAACAGTAGGGAAAGCGTTGGATAGCGTAGGGGTAAAAATTACTACTCCCACTCCAGAGAGTGCAACAGTAGGGAAAGCGTTGGAAAGCGTAGGGGTAAAAATTACTATTCCCACTCCAGAGAGTGCAACAGTAAGGAAAGGGTTGGATAGCATAGGGGTAAATTTTAATAGCCCCACTCTAGTGAAAATTAATCTAAGTCACATAATTATAAATTAATCAATTAATACATTTTAATTACCAATTAAGAATTAATTAACAATTTATTTAAAATAAATACCAATTAATTAATTATCATGCTTAATTAATTATATTAAATTACTTCCCACCCTATTCCCCTATAAACCCACAACCCGCTTCTACAAATAAAATAATATTATTCACATAATTATTAATTAATCAATTAATAAAAATTAATTATCAATTTGCAATTAATTAATTACCAATTAAAAATTCATTGACAATTTATTCAAAATAAATACCAATCAATTAATTAATTAACATTTTTAATTAATTAAAATTAAATTACTACCCACCCTATTCCCCCATAAACCCACAACCCACTACAGAAAATAAAATAATATTATTCAAATAATTGTCAATTAAACAATTAATTAAAATTAATTATCAATTAAGATTTAATTATTTATCAATTAAAAATTAATTAACAATTAATTAAAAATAAATACCAATTAATTAATTAACATATTTAATTAATTATAATTAAATTACTTCCCACCCTATTCCCCTATAAACCCACAACCCGCTACAGAAAATAAATGACTAAAATTAAAATATTTATCAATTAATCAATTAAAATTAATTACCAATAATATTTTAATTAATAATTAATTAACAATAAATGTTATGTTATGTTATGTTAACTCCATTTTTTAAGCGCACAGCTGCCCCAGCTAAGGGGCGTCCCGGCGCTGCGCCTGGAAAGGAACACAACACAAACAGAACAGCAAAAAGAAACACAATAGAAGAAAGTTAACAACTGTTTTGGAAAATATAAGTTTTTACAGCTTTCCTAAATGTCAGAAGGTCATCAAGGGCACGAACATGGGCAGGAAGAGAGTTCCAAAGTTTAGGGGCAAGCACTCTAAAAGAGCGACCGCCGGACCTACTTCTCAAAAAGCGAGGGACTACAGCTAAGTTTTGTCCACGGGATCTCAACTGACGGTAAGGAATGTAAGGGAGAATGAGATGCTCTAATATCTGAGGAGAAGCAAGTTTTAGTATCTTAAAAGAAAGGCATAAAGTCTTAAAGTCTATCCTCTGAAGCACAGGCAGCCAGTGGAGCTTGACAATAGTACTTCTAGCAGAGCAGAATCTGGGGAGACCGACTAAAGCCCTAGCTGCAGCGTTCTGGACGCGCTGCAATCTCGTAATTTCGGCCTGATTGGCTCCAAGCAACAGCGAGCTGGCATAGTCGAGCCTGGACAGTATAACTGCCTGAATTATCGATTGGTGAGTCGGGGCATCAAAAAATGTCAACACCGGCCTAAGCCCACGTAAGATGCCAAAACAGGTCGCAGCTACTTTTTTTGTGTGGCAGGAAAAACTAAGCGTAGAGTCCAACCAAAAGCCCAGATTTTTCACTTCAACAACCGGAGTAGGGGTAGGACCGAGGTCAGCTGGCCACCACTTATCACCCCAAAGGTTACTCTGTTTGCCCACAATCAATACCTCGTTTTTTTTCGCAATGAGCTGCAGGCAATTAGCCGTCATCCATCCAGCCACCGCACTGAGACCCTCACGAAAGTTGGAGGCCTCAGGATCAGAATCTCCACTAAGTGCAACCACAAGCTGCGTGTCGTCAGCGTAGGACACCATCGTAAGGTCCCAACGCTTGGCGACAGCAGCCAGCGGCTGCACATAAAGATTGAAAAGCGTGGGGCTCAATGCTGATCCCTGCGGAACTCCCTGTTCGATGATGTGAGGTTTAGACTCGAAGGGAGGTGTAGAGACCCGAAAGGTACGATCAGAAAGAAACGATCGAAACCATTCCAGCGCCAGACTCTTGATACCCGCCTCTCCCAGGCGCTGCAGAAGAATTGCATGGGAAACAGTGTCAAAAGCGGCACTGAGATCTAAAAGTACCAGAGCCGCCGTTTGACCTGCATCCAGCACAGCGCGCAGATGTTCAACCATGGAGAGAAGAGCTGTCTCAGTGCTGTGCCCAGCACGGAGGCCATTCTGCGAAGGGTCAAGAATGTTAACAGACTGAAGATGATTGGACAGAATGCCGTTTACATGGGCTTCTGTTACCTTCGCAGCCCACGGGAGGAGGGAGATAGGACGGTAATTCTCGAGTTTTAGAGGGTCCAGTGACGTTTTTTTCAGGATGGGAGTAACGTGAGCTTGTTTCCATCTCGGGGGGACTTTACCCGAAGAGAGGGATAGATTTATAAGACAACGAATAGGGGGCAAGCAAAAGGCAGCTGAGTCTTTAAATTGGGCAGGTCTAAGTGGATCCACAGGAGATCCAGATTTCACTTTAATCGCCAATTTCTCAAACTCCTCCTCCGAAAGAGCTGGAAGTGTCGATAGAATCAAATTATTACAGGAAGTGGAACCCAGATCCTCACTTGCCAGCGTAGTCCTAGGGAAGGTGCGGTAACTATTAGTCACTTTTTCCACAAAAAAAGCTGCGAGGTCCTCGCAGTGAGATGGTGAACAGACCTCAGGTACTGAGACTCTGTTAGCAGTGAGATCTTTCAAAACTTTGAAGATCAACTTTGTGGGGTGAAGGCTAATATTAAATTCGTGTGAGTAATAGGCTGCTCGAGCTCTGCAAACAGCTCGGTGATAGAATTTAACTTTTGCAAGATAGAGAGTTTTCAGTCCCGCCTCATAAGTCTTGCACCAAGCTCTCTCTGCTTGTCTGCAAGTAGCTTTCAAAAGCCGTAAAGAGTTATTATACCATAGACTGGATCCTGACCGGCGGCTCTTACTCCACACCGCATTAAATAAATACCAATTAATTTTTTTAAACATATTTTTATTGTAGCGAAGTCATAGAAAAAAAGGCACAAACCATACCGACATCAACACTGTTGATATGCAATCAGTAAGAGTATGCAATTCCAATGGCACTACACAGCCATGTATGGCCCACATCCCGGAGGCTGGGCGGCGTAGGATCAGGGCATGTTTATCAAAGGAGAAATTTGCGTTTGTGCTCCAAGGATATGAAACCTATCAGTGTCTTCGCCATTTTTGTCATTTCACATTCTTATATTACAAAACAGTTTAACAACAACTATTCACCACTCGAATGGCATCGCTAGTACTGATCCAATAGAGTAGGACATTTGTGTGAGGGCCAGCTAAGGTCCAGTCAATTTAAGGCGGTATAGACCTATGGGAATCACAGCAATATACATGCATACGTATTAAGGGATCTTAGCGTGGCAACGGGGGACACCTACACTGTCTCACGGCCCTCCCCTCCAGCACCCTCTCCTCCACAGTCAGACTCCGAGGCATCAGAAGAAAACAACTCAGCGCTGGTGGCATCAGAGTCATCCTCCGCCAGTCCCTCCATGCACAGTGTCCTCCAGGCAAGCAAATCATCTTGCAACTTGCCATCCCTGCGGGTGTGTTGCATGTGGGTCTCCTCAGCCAAGGCCCATTCTCTCGCGTCCCTCAGCCACATGGGAATCTCAGGCGCCCTCTGACCCATCCAAGTGATAGCCACTCGTCTCCTCGCCAAAACTAGTAGGAGTTGCAGGAACTTATAAGATAGTCTCCTTTTTTTGGGTCTGGGCACCAACGCAAGGAGACATTGGAGTGGGTCTAGCAGAAGCTGAAGCTGCGTAGCTTGAACAATATACCTCACCACCCTGTGCCAAAATTCCTGGACAAGAGGACATTCCCACGCCAAGTGCAGGAAGCCCGCCCTCCCCACTCCACATCTAGGACAATTGTGGCGTCTATCCGCCGATATACGATGGAGGGAGACCGGTGTCATATATGTGCGGTGGACAAAATTAAAGTGTATAAGTTTAAAACGTGCATTACAGGAGACCTTATGGGTCAACAGTCCAATCCGCTTCCTCTGTGCAGGCTCCAATTCCACCCCTAGGTCTGCCTCCCATGCCACCCAGGCCGGGGCTATCGGGGGGGTCGAATCCCGGCGCATAGCGGAGTAGAGGAGGGAAATCAGGCGTTTACCTCTCCCACAGGACATTATGATGTTGAGGGTATTGGTGAGCGGAGGCGCCTCCGGGAATTGGGGCCACGTTATCCTGGCCACCTCTTGAAGACTACCGTAGTGAAGGTATTGTCCCTCACCTAGCTCAAAGGACTCCACGGCACCCTCAAAGGACACAAAGGAGTCGTTCGGGTAGAGGTCTGCGAGAGTCTCACAACCACCAGATCGCCACTCCCGAAAGGACATGTTTTCCTCCAGGCGGAGTATCGGGGCCAAGATCCAAACTGGCAGCTCCCTATGGAACGGTGCGCGCAGCAGTACCTTTTCGACAAAGCGCTGCCAAATATTAGCTGTGTGACGCACCACGTAAGGTAAAGTGTTGTCGGCTCCGTGACCTTGCATCAAGGCCTCTTGCAGGGCCTTATCATTTGCCGCACCAGCCAGCAGTGCCAGTTCCCAATTCTCTCCTTCAGCGAACCATCTGGCGGCCGGAAGAAGCTGCGCCGCGTAATAATAGAGGTCAAATCTCGGGGCTTCGAGGCCACCTTCATCCCAACATCTCGTCACTGTGCGCAGAGCGACTCTGCTGCGCCCACCCGCCCAAAGCAGGGAGGTGAGGAGAGAGTTCAATGTGCGGAACACTCGGGGAGGTAACGGACACAGGGAGTTCTGCAAGACATATAGGACCCTAGGGAGCATCACCATTTTGGCAATTGCCAATCGCCCCATGAGAGAAAGGGGGAGTGTGTTCCAAAAGGTAATAGATTTGCGGAGGGCTGTGAGTATTCTGTCGACATTGTAAGTCAGCAGAGTCTCCGTGGATGAGGCCACCTGGATGCCCAAATACCGGAATGCCGTTCGTTCATACCGGAGGCCCAAATGTTGAAGCTCCGTGTCTGGATCTGGGACAGTAGTCGTCAGCGGGAAAACTAGAGATTTGGTGATATTTATACGCAACCCAGAGGCTGCGCCAAATTGGTCCAAGAGCCGCAACAGAGCGGGGAGGGCCTCAGCCGGGGAGGTCAGATAGAAAAGTGCATAATCTGCGTAGAGGGAGACCACATTGGTAGTGTCACGCACTACAATTCCCCAATTCTGTTGGTCAGTGCGGGCGGAAACGGCAAGGGGCTCAATTGCAAGAGCAAATAGGAGAGGGGAGAGGGGGCAGCCCTGCCGGGTGCCTCTCCCCAGCGACCATTCTGCCGAGCGGGCCGATCCCAGTCGTACCCTGGCTCGGGGCGCCTTGTAGAGCGCCCGGATCCAGTCACGAAATCGAGGTCCGAACCGCATTTTCTGAAGCACCTGCATCAGATATCCCCAGTGCACCGTATCAAAGGCCTTAGCCAAATCAATTGAGACCAACACGTGAGGACCCTCCCGTCCCTGCACCTCGTGCAGTAATGATTAAGGCGACGTAAATTCATCGCCGTGTTACGACCCGGGATAAATCCACACTGGTCAGGGTGGACTAGGCGGGCCATGAGTGGGGCAAGGCGCGTGGCCAATAATTTGGTAAGGATTTTCGCATCCCTATTTAGCAGCGTGATAGGACGATATGCCGCGGGATCAGTGTTGTCCCGCCAGGCTTCAGAATCATGCACACCTCTCCTTGATTCATGGTAGGCGGAAGGGTGCCAGCGCGCAGAGCCTCATTGTAGACCTGCAAAAGGAGGGGGGCCAGGACATTCCCGAAGGAATGATAGAACTCAGCCGGATACCCATCCCCACCAGGGGTCTTAGCGCAGGGGAGGGCAGCTATCGCTGCAGTAATCTCACCCAGTGTCAGATTTGTGTCAAGTTCCTTCACCGCTGCCTCCGGCAGAGTCTGGAGTTGGAGGCCCTCAAGATACGATTGACTGATATCCTCCGAGATCAATGGGTCAGCCTCATAGACAGTCTGCAAATGGTCACGAAGAACCTCAAGAACATCAGTCTCAGAGTGGACCATAATGCCATTGGAGTTCCGTAGGGCTACAATCCTTTCAGGCGCGAACTCTCGCCGCAGTATCCAGGCCAATAAGCGGCCGGACTTATCCCCTTCGCGATGGAGACGTTGCCTGTACTGGCCCAGCGTAAATTTGTCAAGCCGTGTAAGTATGTCATGGATCGACACCAAGGCCTCCTTCTCTGTCTGGTGATCCAGTTCTTCCGGATCTGCATGAGACTGGGCGCGTTGAAGCGCCAGCTCCGCATCCTGTAATTCAGACAACAATTGTTTCCGGACCCCATAGGAGAGGCCCATACACGTGCCGCGCACTACTGCCTTTAATGCTTCCCACTTGGTGGAGTAGGGCAAGCTATCCCCCCCAGTTGAGGTCCAAATAGCCTGACAGTGACTCCGCTACATGTTCCCTGGCCACTTGATCCTGTAGCAAGTCAACCGGAAACCTCCACGTTCGTGGACGCGCGGCACGATCAGGCCACTTCGCCACACACGTCACTGGGGCGTGATCCGACAGGTACCGAGCCTGGTGAGTAACTGACAAGGTAAGGGAGGTGGTGAGGTTAGCCGCAAGTACGCGGTCTAGTCTACTATGCGTACCGTGTGTCGGAGTGTAGCACGTGTAGAGCTTCTGGGTGGGGTGGCAAGTACGCCACATGTCACACGCCCCAAGATTGTGCATCACTTCCCGTAGACGCGCCGTCATACGGGGCTTAGTGCCCGCTCTGGGTGGTTGACGGTCCAGCTCATGGTTCAGTATGCAATTGAAATCCCCAAACCAGAGGAGGGGTGCGTCCAAACTCGGAGCCAAAAGATCCTGGATCTGAGAGAAGAAGGTCGGGTCATCAGTGTTCAGGGCATACGTGTTAAGCAGCAGGAGTTCCTTGTCGTCTAACCTAAGCCTCGCTAATAAGTACCTGCCTTCCACATCCGCGTCGATATATTGTACAGCACAGGGAATCCCCGGGGCCACCCAAATGAGGACCCCCCTAGCGTATGTAGAGTTGGAGGAATGAAAAATCTGGCCTCTCCATTTCCTGGACAAACGCTGTGCGCCGTCATCGTCCAGATGGGTCTCCTGCAAGCAGGCAACCGAGACCCCATGAAGTTTAAGGAAGGTGAGGACTCTGTGTCTTTTGGTGCAGGTGCCCAGGCCATGCACATTACATGTTAAAAACTTGAAACCCATGGCCTATGATTACGCCCATACGGGCCATAGTGTAGGTGCAACGCGAACCGGGTCCCCCCGGCCCTCACTGTGTGTAAATCTGGAGGTGCAGCCCAGAAATTGAGCTCCCCACAATTCTGAATCAATGTGTACATGATGCCAGTGCAATTTCTGTCATGAACCCCACCCCACCCCCCAACATCCCCAAAATACAAAACTTTTACAAAATCCCCTCTCCCACCCCCACCCACGAGCAATAGGATAGCAACACAGAAAAACGCCACCCCGCCCTTCCCCCGCCAGTGCCAGGATGTGCACAGCCACCCCATACAGCCCATTCAACCCACACTCACACACACCAAATCAATCCCACCCACCCTCCCTCCCAGCTCCCCGAAAGACCCAACAAACCCAAGAAAAAATACCCGGGCATGTCTTCTCAATTCTGCCAGCAGTGACCAATTAATTAATTAACATATTTAATTAATTATAATTAAATTACTTCCCACCCTATTCCCCTATAAACCCACAACCCGCTACAGAATTATATTACACAAAAAAAATTAATATTAACTTACCTAAAATTCGATATTTTTGTTGTCTATATTATGTCTAGTCGATATTATGTCCATTCTATATTTTTGATTCGATATTATGTCCATTTTATTCGATATTAAAATTTTCTAGTCGATATTTTGGTAGTCTATATTATGTCTAGTTGATATTATGTCCATTCTATATTTTTTACTCGATATTATGTCTACTCGATATTAAAAACTCGATATTTTGACTCTATACCGGCTGCTGTGTTCAGTAAAGAAATTGAGATAAGCATAATCCTCGCCTCCTGTCCTTAATAGAATTAAAAATTTGCTAACATTCGTGCCAAGAATTTTCAATTCTATTAAGGACAGGAGGCGAGGATTATGCTTTCTCAATTTCTTTACTGAAAAACACAGCAGCCAATCAGTACGCAGTAAAGAAATAATAAACTACATTACCCATAAACCCAGGGTAACCATAGAGTATGTAAATGTATAAATAAGGCCATAGAGGTGAACACTTCCTCTTTCTTTGTCCATAGTTAATAAAAGAATCCAACAAAATTAAACAATCCATCAAAGGAGTCCCCCGGAGAGGTCATCATCCGGCTGACGTGGAGAAGGAACTTCAAAGAACCATAGGAACAGCAAGAGACCAATCAGGAGAAGAAGATCCCGGTACACCTCATTTAAGGTCGGAGCCTGAGGAAAAAAGATAGAGGCCGTAAAAACTGTTCCCCCAAAAGTTGAACACAGTAATAAGTACAGGGAGGGAAACATTCATAAGAACCAGAATCGTATAGCATAAAAGCAGTATGCATATAAAGACAAAAAATGAAATAAGGGTGGGATAATCCTCGCCTCCTGTCCTTAATAGAATTAAAAATTCTTGGCACGAATGTTAGCAAATTTTTAATTCTATGGCAGGACGGAGGCTCAGATTATGCTTGTTTAAAGCTTCCTTACCACAACAGATGCAACATCTACAATTGGTTTAAAATAAAAGGTTTTGAAAACAGACTCAGATGACCAATCTGCAGCTCTCATGATATCTTGAAGACTAGCACCCATGGTAAAAGCCTTGGAAGCCATAGCTCCTCTCGCAGAATGGGCTCCAAATATGGAAATATCAATGCCCGCTTCCTGCATGAGCCAACGTAACCAACGTGCCAACGTGGCTGGAGAAACAGGCTTGAAAGGCTTCTGCAAAGCAATAAGCAATTGACCTTGTGGATCGGAACGGAAAGATGTAGTGCTTACCTCATAATCCTTTAGGCATTGAACCACACACAACTGAGGGTTGTGCGGAAAAGAAGGATAAGTAACTGCAGCAGTGTTACATTTTGACCGCTTACAAATGACAAAAGAGACACCTTCAGGCGTATAGGAGCGACCCGCGAGATCCAAAGCCCGCACATCAGACACTCTTTTACAAGAGACTAAACATAAGAGCATAGTGAGTTTAGCCGAAAGTTGTTTGCGGGATAAAAGAGTATTGGAAGGCCAATTAGATAGAAAACGTAAAACAATAGAGACATCCCAAAGGGCAACATACTTGGGGCAGGGAGGTTTTACCATCCGGATACCCCGCAACAATTTAGATATTAAGGGATGTTCTCCCACTGGTTTACCATCAACAGGAATATGACCTGCAGAAATCGCAGAACGAAAATTATTAACCGTTCTGTATGCTAGCCCTGAGGATGCCATTGAAGCCAAAAAATTAATGATCAAAGATATATCCGCTGAAACGGGATCCACCGACCGCTGTGAGCACCAATCACACCAACGCTTCCAGCTTGAGTTATAGCGTTTATGTGTGCTGGGGGCCCAAGCCTCATTGATGAATCTGTTAGCGTCTCCCGATAAGCCTTGGATGTTCCATCGTTCCCCAAAATTCTCCATGCTACCAGCAGGAGTTGACCCGACATGACCAGAGGATGTGGCTCCCGAAGAGGGTCCAGCAACAGGTTCCAAACCTGTGGAAGAGGATCGGGGACGAGCAACTCATCTCCAGAAGAACTGGAAACCACGCTTGAGCCCTCCAAAGAGGGGTTATTAGAATGAGTTCTGACGAGAAGAGACGGGCCCGAGCAAGAACTCGGGGAATCAGGAGGAATGGTGGAAATGCATAACACAGCAGAGGAGGCCAGACCTGGAGAAACGCATCCGTGGCCAGGGCTGCCGGATCTGGCCTCCAACTGTAGAACTGGGGAACCTGGGTATTGAGGCGAGATGCAAAGAGGTCTAGGTGACAAATCCCCCAATGTCGGGACAGCTTGCGAAATAGACGAGGATGAAGCCTCCAATCGCTGAAATCTCGCAGATGGTGAGAGTTCCAGTCCGCAATCAGATTGCGAGAGCCCGGAAGGTATACGGCAATAACAGTGATCTTGCGGTCCAAGCAAAGGTGCCAGAAGTCCTTTGCAATTTCCGAGAGAAGTCTGGACTTGGTACCCCCAAGTTTGTTCACATAACGAACTGCTGAGACATTGTCCATCCTGAGAAGAATGCAACAATTTGTTTGGAGAGGAGAGAGACATCAAATCGCAAAGGAACCCGCCAGAAGCTCCAGGCAATTGATGTGGAGAGACAACTCCTCCGACGACCAACGACCCCCTGTTGACACTGAACCACACCGGGCTCCCCAACCCCAAAGGCTGGCATCGGACTCTATCACAACATCTGGAGTCCTCCCGAACAGCGCTCGACCGTTCCAGGATTCCATGTGGTCCAACCACCACCTCATCTCCGACCGGGCTTCCTCTGAAAGAGGGACATGATCCGAATACCGAAGACCCTTTTGGAGATGACGGATTTTGAGGCGCTGAAGCGCACGATAATGTAATGGGCCCGGAAAAATCGCTTGGATGGAAGAAGAAAGAAGACCCACAATCCGAGCTACTGAGTGCAGAGAGACCGTCTCTTGAACAAGAAGCAACCTCAAGTCTCTCTTGATGGACCTTATCTTCTGTCCTGGCAGAAGCAACTGGCATGAGATGGAATCTATTTGAAAACCCAAAAAATCCATAGTTTGAGATGGAGAAAAGTGCGACTTCAAGGGATTCACTAGAAAACCCAAAGATTGTAGAAGATCCACGGACCATTGCAAGTGCGATAGAAGAAGATCCGGACACTGAGCCAACAGGAGAATATCGTCGAGATATATGATCAGTCGAACTCCGCGGGACCTCAAGGATTCCATCACAGGCCGAAGGAGCTTTGTGAAGCACCACGGGGCGGAAGAGAGGCCGAAAGGAAGGACCTTGTACTCGTACCAGTTGCCCAACCATTGGAACTGGAGGTAGCAACGGTGAGGGGCATACACCGGAACTGAGAGATAGGCATCTTTCAAATCCAGCCGAACCATCCAATCTCCTTCTTGAAGAAGATCTCTGAGAAGATGGATGCCCTCCATCTTGAAATGGCGATAAATTACGCCACCGTTGAAGTCTCGTAAGTTGAGAACTAAACGAGACCCTCCCCCTTTTTTCTCCACGAGAAACACATTGCTGACGAATCCCTGGGGATGAGGAAACGTCGGAACGATAGCCCCTTTGGCCAACAGGGACGAAATTTCTGTGGAGATAACCTCCTGATCTGGTCGGGAAAAAACAAGAGGGCGTGGCCGAAGGCGCTGGAGAGGGCGAGAGTAAAACTCTATCTTGTACCCTTGTACCGTCTCCAGCACCCAGGCATCGTTTGAGATCAAACGCCAATTGTGCAGAAAACATTGAATCCTTCCCCCCAAAATCACATTGGAAGCGAGAATGAGGCTCACCTGAAGCGGAAGACTCTGGACGTCCTCCTTGGTTACCGTTGTAACCGCCCTTTCCATACTGCCCTCTGCCTTTCCTCGAAGGGTAGAATGAAGACTTGTTGTAGGAATTACCCTGACCTCCTCTTTGGGACTTGTTCCCCCGTTGAGCGGGCTGGTCGGAGCCACGGCCGGACGAACGTCCCCTTCGTCCGGCCCTGCCGAAAACCGGGCGGAAAGCCCGTCTCAAATTCGCTTGCGCCTTATCAAGCCCACTGAAGGTTGAAACTAATTTGGTAAGCTCTTTTAAAAATGGAGCTCCAAAGAGCAAACCTTGAGCTTGGGGGCCAGACTCCGAAGACGCCAAATCAGTAAGGCGAGGGTCGAGTTTCATTAAGATGGAGCGACGGCGCTCCGCCGACAAGGCTCAATTCGCGTTTCCAAGGAAACAGACAGCCCGTTGGGACCAACCAATCAATTCATCAGAATCAATAGGAACGCCAGACTCCTTTGCCTTGAAACCCAAGTCAAGGATTTTCGTGAGAGGGCCCAACAAATCCAGAAGTTTGTCTTGGCAGGAGCGCCATGACCTATCCAAGCCCTTAGTAGGATCTTTAGAGTATTTACGCAGATAAGTGACCATGGTGGGGTCAACATCAGGAGTAGAAGCAAGCTTGTCTGAAAGATCAGGACGTGGACATTCTGAGCGTAAACGTGCTCGCACATCTTTTTCAAAAGGGGAACGAATGTGGGATTGAACATAGTCAGCCACCTCAGGGGATGGCAACCAAGCGGAAGAATTAGGGTGAATGATGTCCGCAGGATTGAAGGTCAAAACCTTTGGGGAAGATGGTGCATCAACATAGTGCTCCTTTCTAGATTTCTTAGATGGAGGAGGCTTCGCAGATTCAGAAGACGTGGAGGAAGAAGAAGTCGACCCATCATCAGTGTCGGACGGAGGGTCCGAACGGGCAGGAGCAGCACGCTTCTTCGAGGCAGGAGCAGAAAGGGTTTTGGCTAATTTCGCAAATTTAGACTTGTGTGGATTACTAGGTGATTTCTTGCTACGCTTAGAGACAGGAGGCACCCAACCTTGTTGGGCTGCATAGTCAGTGAGATGTTTTTTCAATGGCGCAATCGCCTGAAATAAAGCTTGGCCCATGAAGTCATCAAAGGATGCAGTAGGTTCATCCTCACCATAGTATTCTCCATCCTCCTCATAATAATATTCAGCCATGATGAATAAATCACCAATTAATGCCCACAGGAAGGAAGGAATAAGTTGTTTAAACAACGTAGTAAATGGCAAAGCCAACTTGGGGGAGTGGAACCCCTAGTGCAAGTCTTAAAAGTAGTCAAAACTTGACCAGAATAAAAGTAATTAATTGTGGAGGGAGGACTTGCACCAAAAAGAAGCAAAGAACTCACTCTAGGCAAAGCCTATTCAAAATTATTACAACCCCCAAGATAATATGTCCAAGAGGGCGTCTGGGAGCTCAAACGGCAGCAAAGAGGGCAGGCGTGTAAAAGCGCTAGTCTTATCAGTCGTTCCTGTCAGAAGCCGACTGAGGAAAATGCACGCCTTCGACCGGCGTGTAAACAATGCCTTCGCGCATGCGCAAAGACGCTGCCGAATAGGACAGAGACGCGCGAAGGGAAGCGCGTCTCGACCAGCTCCTCTCTCGCTCCACACAACTCACAACAACGCGAAAACGCGTTAATGAGACACCGGAGGTGAGGACACACGCTCCAAAACAATTTAGCAAAGCGGCACAACAAACGGAATTATCTACCTCACGCAACTGCATTAACGAGCAGAGCGACCGCTAAACAGCACGCCGAGTGGCATACACAGTGAGAAAATGCAAGGCAAGTAAGCGTTATTGTGAAATAGTACAATACATGCAAAAATAATAACAGAAAAGTATAAAGGCACTTAACTGGCTGCGAAGCAGCAAAGAAAGAGGAAGTGTTCACCTCTATGGCCTTATTTATACATTTACATACTCTATGGTTACCCTGGGTTTATGGGTAATGTAGTTTATTATTTCTTTACTGCGTACTGATTGGCTGCTGTGTTTTTCAGTAAAGAAATTGAGAAAGCATAATCTGAGCCTCCGTCCTGCCATAGAACTGAAAATTCTTGGCACGAATGTTAGCAAATTTTAAACTGTGTGGCTGTAAAATTAAAGATGGAGGCACGTAGGGTTAAAGGTTAGCCTGCGCAGCGTAACGCAGTGAAATCAAATCTTCCTTTGATGACGTGAATGCATGCTCTCTGCATGTAGAAGGGGAACGTTCAAAGGCGTGAGATGGTAGTCATGGAGGTCCGAGGATTCTATTTGAAAGCGGGTGAGTGAACCGACATGCACTTTCAAAAGATGCAAAGCAGCGTTCAATACTCACTTCATTAGGTGAATTAAAACCCTCTACCTTTCCAATCTTTCATACTCAGGCGTCCTCTTGCCAATAGTCGTGCACTATAACTTCTAGCATAAGTGCAGAGGCGCAGAATCAAGGAAGTCGATTGCTACGAAGATAAAAAAAAAATAACAAGGAGAGCCGTCCGTAGAATTTTGCTTTAGTAGCATAGCAGGAACATCTCCATTTGATGTAGGTGATAAGAATTATAGAACGATGACAAAATGAAAAAAACACAGTTTCCGGATTTGTAGATAAAGAAAAAAAAATAATTTCTTAAAGATGTATGGGCAATAGATCTGTGCCCGCTCGTCGCCAATGTGGGAAAAGGATTAGTTCATCCAAGAACAACAAAGAGAAGTACATCGGAGAACTTCCAGGAAGGTTAATAGATCCTTACAGGTTAAATTCCAGTTTCATAATGCCGTAACTGATCTACCACGTTAACCACCCCACCAACCAAGTACAATGAAAACATAACAAGAGTGAATGGAGCGTGACCTCCACAAGCGTGGAAAAGAGAACGCTCGTGGGAGCCACACTCAACATAGAGAGCTTATAGGACAATAATCTTGCTAGACGTGAAGCTGTGGGGGAATGAACTGGGGTGGAAGAAAGTGGCATTTTTCATCGCTAATAAGGTAGTGGCCAGGGAGGGAAAAAAGATGTCAGCCACAGACTTTTTGATGCTAAAGCTATTGAGAGAGTTTGTGCTGATGTGTCTGCAATGGAATGTGATGTTTAAAGAAAAACATATTCACACAAACGATAATGAGATATTTGATGCATAGTTCTGCTATCAGGGGTCAATATTTGTATGGGGATGAACAGGGGAGGTAGGTTCTGACAGTGGCTGTGAGAGCAGTACAATTGCCAGACAGTTCACTGGCCCTATCAACATGGCCGTCTTAACAACATTATAGGCACTGGGCCCTGCCTACACAACCACTCACAAGAATAAAAATGTTTAACGGAAAATTAGTGTTAGATTCTGGTCTGCATGGGGCTTTGTAAAGATGCACAAATCCATAGGTTGAAGTATATACTTTAATGTAGCAGGTATACAAATACAGGTGAGCGCCAGGGAGCGTACGCTGCCTTCGACCGTGGCTCCTTAACTGTCCCCACAATCATAGCATGCACATAACATTCCAGATGACATCATTACATTCCAAGTCAGTCTCCCACGAGCCTTAAAGGAAAAACCCAACATAACACATCCCCCTCTTTCCAATAAGAGAAGAAAAGGGATATGCAACTAAATCAAAATAAAAGAACTAAAAGAACATTAAATAAAAAAAACAAAGAAGATATAATTATTCTGTAACATAATCCTTGAGCCAAGCAGGTGAAGTGCGAGTTCTTTTTCCCAAACTTCCTTCCGTGCCATTCAACTCACAACTGGCATTTTCTGAAACTCCATCAGCACTATGGACCCTCACACTTCCCCCCTCCTCACAAACGGGGTCGTTCACCATTTCGTCAATGTTCACAGCCCCCCCGGCGAGTTGTGTTTGTACGTCGCTGTTTTCAAAATGATCCTCCACCCAATCATACATATTTGGAGAATGAGATGCATCTTCCCTCAATCCTTCATGCTGGTCATGACTAAAAGCTATACTTTTCAAGTTCCAAACCTTTCCATCACTGAGTCTGACCGCATTCCTTAAAACCTCAATCACCTGTTTCTGTGGTTCAAATTGACTTTCACCTTTAGGTACCTTGTACGGTTTTTTCACACGCACCCACTCACCAACTTTAATCTCTACATCCTTTGTACCATGGTGACTGTCATAAAACTCTTTACTTTTGGAATGAAGTAGTTCCAGATCCTTCCTCACCTCCTTAGGTGACCATTGTGTGACTTTACCATCAATTAACCAACCAGGATTGACTTTACCTCTCGGTACTCTTCCCCTCATCATAATAAAAGGTGACAACCCTGTACCCATCTGTACCGTAGTTCTATAAGACCAAATTGCTTTCTGCACTTGTACTTTCCAATCCAAATTTTTACTAACAGCTGCCTGGATGACCCCTTTGATCACTCTGTTGAACCTTTCAACAGTGCCATTCCCACTGGGATTGTACAAGGCCGTAGTTTTATGTTTTATGCCACACTTCTCAAAATAAGTTCTAGCCATGTGTGACAGAAACTGTACACCATTGTCCGTGAGTACACACACTGGTAAGCCCTCCATAATAAAAATTTTGTCCAAAAATAACAAAACACTAGATGTGTCTGCTTTGTCCACGAATTTCACTATAGGCCACTTAGTGAATAAGTCAATAGCCACCAAACCAAACTCCCTGGACTCCCCAATGGGCCCAATGATGTCAATTGCAATAGTCTCCCACAGAAGCCCCGGAATTAGTCCCTCACTCATACAAGGTTTCAAGGTCCTGAGAGTTTTGTCAGCGGAACTACAAACACCACAGTTTCTTGCAAAAGTCTCAGTGTCCTTATCCACACCCGGCCACCAGAACATACTCTTCACCATGATCTTATTCCTCCCAATGCCAAAATGTCCCTCATGACATAGCTCTAAAACTTTTTTCCTTAAAGAAACAGGAGGAACAACCCTGTCTCCTCTGAACAGTACCTCCTTCTCTAATGACAACTCCATCCTCACCTCCCAAAACGCCCTAAAGACTCCTTCCAAGGAACCTTGTCGAGGCCAACCAGTACAGATATACTCTTTAATCTTTTTAAGTACAACATCTTTGTCTTGTTCCTCCATCCACTCTTTATTACTAATGGCAGAGGCACCAGAATCATGAATTAAGGCAATGCTAACATTCCCCCAAGGATCATCCTCACATTCCTCTAACGGAGACGGCAACCTAGACAAACAATCAGCAATTATATTATCTCTTCCGGGTAAATACACCATTTTGTAAATAAACTCACACATACGCATGGATAATCTTGCCATCCTTGCTGAAGCCCCAGAGATGCCCTCAGAAGACAGGATTTTGATAGTTACAGGTTTCCCCCACACAAAAGCCCTAAAGTGCTCAAGAGCCCATGCACAAGCCAACGCTTCTCTTTCGATGATGGGGTACCTGACCTCTGCCGGGGAAAGTGCTCTCGACGCAAACAATATTATCACCTCTTTCCCTTTCTCACTCACTTGAGATAACACCGCACCGATACCCTTATCACTTGCATCAGTGGTCAATAAGCATTCCGCTTTAGGATCACAACTCGCCAAAGCGCTAACATTCTGTAACTCAACTTTAATCCTATCAAATTCCTCCTGGCACTCCTTGGACCATGTAAACTTTACATTTTTCTTGAGCAGACTACGAATGTTAAACACTTTAGATGCGAAATCCTTAATAAACTTAGCACAATACTCCGCCATTCCAAGAAATGTTCTTATCTCTTCTTTGGTACTAGGTGCACTCGAATTGACAATATTCTCGATCAATTCCGGTTTGGGTTTCACACCTTCTTCACTAATGATGTGCCCTAAATATGATACACTCCTTTTACAAAATTTACACTTCGACAACTCTACTGTAAGTCCTGCAACCTCTAAAACTTTCAATACCTGTCTTAGTTTGTCATCATGTTCAACTTTGTCTTTTGCAGCTACTAAAATATCATCCTGGAAGAATGTAATCATATCCAAATTCCCTAGTAACTTATACATCAATTTCTGAAATACAGCCGCAGCTGATGCCAATCCAAAAGGCATTCGTCTAAATTGGTAACACCCAAAAGGTGTGATAAAAGCAGTCAGGCATCTTGACTTACCCTCTAATTCAACCTGGTGGTACGCAGCAGACAAATCTATAGTAGAGAACCAAGTGGCATCTTTGAATGAAGCAACCATTTCATTGATCTTAGGCAAAGGGAATTTCTCTACAATGATGTTGTTATTGAGATGGCGTAGGTCGATGCACAAACGGATTTTTCCGTTGGGTTTCCGTGCTATGACAACGGGACTGATCCACTCTGAGGCCTCTACTTCCTCAATTATCCCCTTGGCCAGTAGTCCTTGCAATTCCTTCTTCACTTCATCTCTAACCAACATTGGGATGGGTCTAACTTTGTGCACCTTAGGTTCTGCATTTGCCTTAAGTAATATTCTATGTTCGAACCCCCTTAATTTCCCCAAGACATTACCAAACACTCCTGGAAATTCCTTGATCAAAACATCATTCAACTTGCTCTCCTCATCCACAACTAATACTTTTTCTTCACTGTTAGGGTCCAAAATTATACTTAGGCTTTTCTGATCCCACCACCCCAAAACTGATGGTCCTATTTTAGACACGTACAACTTTCCCCTCGTGCTCCTTCCTTTAAACCAAAATGTGAGCCATCTGTAGCCCAGCATCTCAATCCTTTTCCCTGTAAATCCCACTGGACAAATATCAGAACTCCTCAATTGATCACCAATTTTCCCCACAAAATGTTTCTTCCATACTTCCTCATTTACGATAGTGTAAGGTGATCCGGAATCTGCATAAACTTCCACCACCACACCCCCAAAAGACACTTTACATAGGGGTTTCCCTTCTAAAGCCTCATCCGATATATTAATGACGTAATTACCACTCACATTCTTTACCCATTCCAAACCCTCTTCTTCTTCCTCAACAATCTCCTCTTCTTCACCCCAAACATATTTAACGTTACTGCGTTTGCGGCACATTTTTGAAAAATGACCTAACATTCCACAAATCCCACATTTCTTATTAATAGCAGGACAATTCCTACTAAACGCTAAGTGTTCCTTGCTATCGCACCGATAGCATCTTCTTTCTTCTCCCCTAGTGTCCTTCCTCTGAAATCTATTGGGTTGAGCGTTCCATCTTCCCTGTGCATTAGATTGAAATCTTGTTGGAGTTTTGTTATGTGGTGTAACCTTACAAACGGCACCCGCTGTTTTCTAAAGTTCCGTCTCTTTTACTACTGAAGAGCACCTTCCTGACATTTCAGCTTTCCTCATAATGGCTAACACCTCTTCCAATGGAGCATCGCCATTTACCCATAGTCTATCCTGTAGAGTAGTGTTATTGTTATGCATCACAAGTTGGTCCCGTATCAACTCATCGTTTATAGCTCCAAACTTACAGTCAATTGCCAACTTTTTTAACTCATCCACCCATTCATCCACTGTCTCCGTCTTGTTTTGCTTCCTTTGAAAGAATTTGTGTCTAGTTACACCCATACATACTTTCGGTGCGAAATATTTATCCATGTTTTTTATACAGTTTTCAAAGTCATCCACATTCGCATCCTCAATTTTGTTCATTCTAGAGTACGTTTTTAGACCAATAGCTCCTAAACCATGTAGTAGGATCCTCTTTTTCTGTTCGGGTTTCATTTTCTTCTCCTCATCAATTGCCTCAATGTAGTTGATAAAGTACTCCTTCCATTCAATCCATTTAATTTCCGGCTTAGATCCCGTAGCCCAAAATGGTTGTGGAGCATTTATGGTAAAATTCTGTTGTGCCATCTTGTATTGTACAACTTCAGAATTTTCACTAGTGATGTTCTCCACAGAATCCCCACTCTCCATAAACTATATAAAAATTGTGCTTCAAAAGGTTTCACAATTATATAAAGTTTCTCCTCTTTATTATGCTCCCCGACCGTCTCACCTGTATTTTCCTTATGTCCAACAATTCTAATTGCCCTTAGTACCTCGCGTAATCACAAACGCGGTAACAGCGTCAATTTCACCACTTCACAACGATATGCGCGTTGACTTCAAATTCCACAATGTGTTTTCCCAAAATGGCCGCTGCGCAAGGTTACGCTGCGTGCGTCGACTCGTCACTTCCTTGTACGCCAGCTGGTGTTTCACGCGCTAGACCCTCGCGCTTCCAGAGGGATCATTGCTCTGCGCGCATCAGCTTGGAACTTAGCCCCACATTCAAAAACTGCACCACGGAATCGCTAGGCAAGGTGTGACCTACAAATATCACAAAAGACGCGGTATGCCGATTTGTCTGCGCGCTTACCGCATGAAGGTCTCCGTAGTCTTTTTCTTCTTCTTTTTTTTTTTTTTTAATTACCGTGATTCTCCCTCATGATGCAGCATGAAGCTGTAAGCCGACTTTGACAGTGTAGATGGTTTCCAAAAGGGTTCTTCTGTACTCCGATCGTCGCCAATTGTAAAGATGCACAAATCCATAGGTTGAAGTATATACTTTAATGTAGCAGGTATACAAATACAGGTGAGCGCCAGGGAGCGTACGCTGCCTTCCACCGTGGCTCCTTAACTGTCCCCACAATCATAGCATGCACATAACATTCCAGATGACATCATTACATTCCAAGTCAGTCTCCCACGAGCCTTAAAGGAAAAACCCAACATAACAGGCCTCTATGATCGTGGGGCCTCTGGGAACTTCCCAGCATGCCCATGCGTTAAAACGGCACTGCCTATCAACAAGAAACTCACATGCAAGTGTTGGAAGAGATTGTCAGAAATCATGCAAGGAAGAGAAAGAATGACAAGCACAGCTTAGAGGTCAGGGAAGCGGATGTGCTTAAATTTGTGATGACCTTAATAAACAAGAAACTGTCACATGGGAGGATTTATTGGAAAATGGCAGAGATCAACAAGTTACTTACCCTCGGGAATGCTGTTTTTGGAGGGTAATCTAACTGAAAATTCCCCAAAGTTTGAATTCTTAAGTTGCCAGAGTGGAGCTGGAACTTCTTCATAGCAATAGCTTCCATGAGCTGGTTCTGAAGTGACCCCCTTCCCCCTCCAGAAATGATAGTGCAGAGCATTATATAGGTGCCATCCCAGCTTAATATTTGTAGTTAATAGCTACCATTAGATGTGGTTCATCCATGTTAAATAGGAAGAGTGAATGTGTGCACGATCTTACTTGCAGCCTTTTTGTTTTTAGCAGCTGAAAGGTCCACTCAAAGGAATGTGGAGGAGTGAGAATGATGAGGAATCTGCAGTTAGATAGATTATCTTCCAGAAAGAGCGTTCCGGAAGGCAACTTAATCTTCAGATGGATACTTCTACCCATAGATTCTTCACATTTTCAACGAAAACCAAAGCAGTACCTCCCAAAAAAAGGTATAGGGTCTTAGGAGTGGACTTACACAAGAAGGTGTTGCAGGAATGAATAGACAAAATGGTCCTCCTTGTGGGCTGCATTGTTGAGGCAGTAATGTCTCGTGCAGGTGAGTATGGATGCCCATGTTGGAGCCTGGCAGATGTTCAACACCAGAACAACTCTCACTAGCACGGTCGTGGCAAACTTGACTCTGGTGGAATGAGCCCATAAGCCCTCAAGAGACTCCTTTGTTGCCATAGCAGAGAACGACTTTATGCACAGGACATACCACCTAGACAAGGTTTGCTTCTAAAGTGCTTTTCTTTACTTAGGACTGGCAAAGACTATAAAAAGCTGGTCATCCGCCCGTTGCTCTTTCATGCGCTAACAGCTCTTCTAGCATTAAGTCAGAGGACACTCTCCTCCTTCATAGAGGGTTCAGGAATAGTGGAAAAAGCAGGGAGAATAACAGACTGTCTCAGATGAAAGAGCAACACCACTTTCAGAAAGAAGGAAGTGTGAGTTGAATTCACCAGTTTATATAGGAAAAAGGTGGTGCACAGAGGTTGCACTGACAACACCTTCAGGTCACTGATGTGGCATGAAAAAGTATTTTCAATGAGAAATATTGTGTAGAAGGTCAGTTATCAGGGCTCCACAGGCCTTTAATTGGGGACTTGGAGCCCTTAGAGGACGGTTTTGCAAACCCAGGGCTGCCCCTGGTGCCTCTGTAACTTTCTATACCGCACGTCCTGCCTAATCCAAACCCTACAACACAACAGGGCATGGTAGCACAAAGTGAGAAAGGACGCAGCAGCACAAAAAGTCCTTTCTCATTTTGTGCTACTGTACCCTGTTGTGTTGTAGCCTCTATCACTTTCCCCATCCCTCCAAAGTTAATTGAGGCAGGCATGGGGAGTCTTAAAGAGAGAGAGAAAGAGAGAGAGGGACGAGAAATATAGAGAGAAAGCAATCAGAGAGGGAGAGAGAGAGCGGAGAGAAGAGGAGAGTGAGAATAGATGGATAGAAACAGATAACACAGGAGGCAATGGAAGAGGGACTGTGTTGAGCATTTTTGGCAAAGCTGGTTTTGTTTCCCCAGTACAGCTCCGGCAGTACTCTCAGAGAATAACTACGCATGTTCTTGAAGTGTGTGAACATTAAGATTGTATGGTCCAAGTAAGACCCCACTGAGGAATAATGAGAGATACAGGAGAAAACATGTCTGTGAGTTCCTTCAAAAACCCACCCCAACAAGTGACTTGAATAACAATGGCTGAAAGGATGACAAAGAACCCTAAAGGCGCTCTCCACAAAGTCTTGGTGGGCCAAAGATAAAACAAAAAACAAAACATCTTACAGTTTAGTCTACAGAGGATCAGCCTGGTGATCTCGGCACCAGGCCACAAACTTCGCCCAGTGAGTGAAATAAACCAATATGTAGATGGGCACCTAGAAGAAGTAGAACATGCCTGCTTCAATAGGTACATCAGATTCTCTCAGTTGGCTCTGATCAACCTCCATGCATGGAGGTATAGGTTGTGAAGATTTGGCTGCAGTATGCTGCCCTGTTACTGAGACAGAAGATCCTTCTGAAGAAGAAGGTGGATTGGGAACAAATGGTCATACTCAATAGATCAGAATACCGTACTCTCCTAGCCCATTCAGGAGATATCAGGATGATCAGAGCTTGGTCTGTCCAGATCCACTTCAGAACTCATAGTTGGAGTAGCAAAGGTGGGAAGACATACAGGGAACCTGCATCACAAAGCAGATGAAATGCATCTTACTGGGAATCTCTTGGTGGAAACTCCAGTACAGAGTAAAGTTGATGCAGCACATTCTCTGTGTTGTGAAAAGATCCAACCAAGGCACAGCCCACTGGGTCAAGATGCCTTGAGACACGTCTGGGTGAAGGAGCAATTAGTGATCCACCAGGTGACACCTGCTTAGCTCATCCACCCTAGTGTTCAGTAAGCCCTTAACATCATTTACCGTCAGGGAAATCCCTTAAAAGGGTGAGCCATTTTGAGAGAGGGTGTGCCTCCAAGCACAGAATCCACAAGCTCACACTGCATGTTGCAATATACTATGTCAATCATGTTGTTCATTAAGACCTGACCCAGATTCCCCTTGATGGATGAGAGAAGGGCCTTCAAAGCCAATCTAATGCATCAGGTTGATGTAGCATATTTGCTCCATTGGGGCCAGACATCCCTGATCGCCACTTCTCTCAGATGACCGTGAGCACCCAGAAAAGATCCTTCCATCAGTACCGTGAGCTCAGGATAGGATAGGGAGAATGGTCTGCTACACATCAGACTGGTGTTTGACAGCCACCTCAGAAGATCCTGTGCTACCACTTACACAATATGAATGCCGTCTGGCAGTTCACCCCAGTTCTGAGCCCATGGAGGTTCCAGTGCAAGGAACATATTTGCCAAGGAGCATAGGGAATCAGCAGGTTGTAGGGAGGATAAGAAGCCTCAGAACCATCCGCACTGGAGAATAGGATTGAGACTGAAACATTGGGACCATAACCGTAATGTCCTAAGCTCACTGCAAGGGTGGAAAAAAAGGCTTTGAAAAACACAGAGTCCATGATGTCTCCTAGGAAAGGAATTCTCTGCGTGGGCTGCACGGGCAGCAGGTGGTATTTTGGCTCATTAATGGAATGCACCAGGGATACAGAAGGATGACCGTTGTCTGTACATGGTACATGCCTGACTGCAGTGAGCCTGCATTTAGTAGCCAGCCTTTGAGGTACTAGAATAACTGTATCCCCATCCTCCAAAGATGGGCAGCGACCACTCTCATCACCTGCGTCAACACCCAAACGTTAGAGGTGATGCTGAAGGGTAGAACAGTAAATTGGTAATGATCCACGTCAGCAGTGAACCACAGGAACCATCTGTAGGACTGCAGGATGGGGCACATTCTGCAAGTCCAAGAACACCTGAGTCTAGGGTGGAAAACTCCTCGGCAAAAGTCAAAATCTTGAACTTGTGATTCTATAAGAAGGTTTCAAAAGCCAAAGGTACAGATTTGGGTGGAGTCCTACATCTTGTTTGGGCTCTAGAAAATAGGGGAAGTGGCACCTCCTGCTCTTTCATCCCTCTGCGACTAACACTATGACCCCTATGGCCAAGAATGACTGCACTTCCTCAACAAGAATGGAACTACTTTGCCAAAATGTACTTAAAATAGGCAGGGTATAAGGAGGGGTACTTGTTCAACTGCATGGATGATAGTGACATAGCGTGCCTAAAAAGGTATGTGTGCCAGTGTTTGATCGAGGGAGGTGTAGAATACAAGAAGTATGTTAAAAGAGGTACTTGTACAAAATTGAGAAAGAGATTATTCCGCAAGAAGAGGTACTTTTGCAAGTGCCTGAGTGAATATGGCAGAGTACTAAAATAGTTACTTGTATAAGGCTTGGATGGAGCAGATGTAAAGAGCCAGACATTTACTTGAATAAGTGCCTGGATGAGTGAGAGATAGGGTGCCAAAAGAGGTACTTCTACAAAAGCCTGGACGAGGGAGTAGAAAGTGTTAAAAGAGGTTTATTTTTTATTTTATTATTAATATATGAAAATAATAAAGAAGATAAAAAAGTGTGAAAAGAGGTATGTGTGAAGGCAGGGCTGAAGCTTCAGAGGGGGTATTTGTGGTGAGACACCCCACAAATAAATACATTCGTGGCTTGGTAGTTGGGCCTCGGGGCCCTGAGCCGGGCCTCCTGTGTCTGCATCCGTTTTTTTCTTGTAATGCTGATTTAAGTAAGACGTTTTAACTTTATTTTTTGGGATCAGGAACTTAAATATATATTCAGGCCCAGGTTTACAAACATTTTGATTTGGGGTTGTTTCACTTTTTTGACACAGCCCAATGCAAAATCCTTTTTTTACAAAGGCACACAAATCTCGATTTATTTGGGCTTGTAAAAAATGTAATGCAAGGCAGAACTCTTGTCATGTAGGCATTTTTGAAGCACATCCAAATTTACAAAGAGTTATAGACTTGGGTTTGCTCTAAAATGGTGTGCAGCCTGAGGCCGGCATAACAAGGAGAAATGCCCCTTCCTGCATAATACCTATCCTGGTACAAGGGTACCATTGTTAGCATCAGGCAGCCCAAAGTGTGCCAGCACATGGAGAGAGCAGAACTGCACCATTTATTTGAAGAGATGGTGCAGTTCTGCTCTCTTCAGGTCACAAAACATAGCACCGAAACTTTGCTTGCTTCACAGTGTTGTGCTACGTCTTTGTAAATATGTCCCTTAGTGACCACTTTAATACAAAATAGCAAATCTGCACCCACATAGCACTCTTGAATGAATGCAATGTATTACTTTTTAGAATTTACAAACAATGGCAGTAGTAGGCTTGGAAAGATACAGTATTCTGAGGTTTTCTAGCATTCTACTGGCAATCAAACACCCAAAACCTGATAGGACGAGCGTGTGCAAATAGTATAGCACTGGAAAACCCTCAGGTAGCATTCAAAACCATTGTTTTTAGCCAACTGTGTCACTCTAGACAAAGGGCCTGATTTTCGATTTAGCAGACATGGTGGAGGAGGACTTCACTGCCTTTACTCCTCCCATCAAATTCAGAGATGTCTGTCAGACCAGCAGACATCTCTATACATTGGCAGGAACCTCTGTCTTGGCAGTTCTTGTCAGTCCAGGTAATGTTTTACTAACGGCCCTGTCAAACATGACAGCAGTCCATCAATCCTTTCCAAAGCTTTTTATTTTTCAAAAATAAACTCCCAAAGCGGGCGTTTGTTTCTGAAAAATAAAAAAATACTAATGACCCCATACCGATTTTTTCGCATGGTGTGGGGGTCATTTATAATTTGTTACTATTCCTCCCTGTCAGGATATACCAGGAGGTGACAGTCAGTGAAAAAAAAAGAAATCTGATTGTCCACTCTAACTAGGGCAGATGGTTGGATGGCTTACTTCTGATGGCACCTCCTCCGTCGGGCCGTCGAAGGACGTTTTTACACTGGAAGAGTAACATTTACTCTGCCAGTGTAATACTTATGGCCCTCTCAAATCAAAACTGGGCGGGTGGACCTGGCCACCAAACTCTAACTCAGCCCCAGTGACCCACCCAATGCAAATCAGTACTGACCCTGCTTCTCATGGGAACAGTCCATCCTGAACCCAGGTTGCCTCAATGTATATACACTATGGCCCGCTGCTTTTTCAATTGAGACATTTCTGATTCACACCCCCAGGACTCACAGACTAGGCTGCACCCCCTGAGTGCAGTAGAAGCACCAATACAGGTGGCTGGGGGAGCGAGAGATAGAATGCCCCATATGGTATTTGTGAAAGGTCCTGTATGATGAAAACGTGAGTGCTAAAAGTTCTATAGTGTAAATGCCTCTACAAGAGAATGGGAGAGTACAAGAAGATGTGTCTGGTTCTGGATGATGGAGAGAGAAAATGGCAGAAAGATTTTTATGTTAATGTCTCTACAAAGGGTTTGTTTTCTCAGGTGTTTCATCTCCGCTACTGGGACTCGGGCTGGATGGATTAAGGTTGGATTCCACAGGGAGTGTCATAGTCAGTAGGTTTGCAGTGAGCTCTCAACAAATTGCCTCTAACCCCTAGATTCATCAAAGTCCCGTTTTGCGAGTCCTTAATAGCGATTATTAAGGAATCGCTATTAAGTACTTGCAAAACGGGATTCATGTAGAAATTGCATAAAGAAATGCGATTCCTACATCTTTCTTATTTTCTTTTTTTTTTTTTTTTTTTTTTTTTAAAAACCTTTATTGTGCATTTAAAAGAAAAACAAATACGGGCCTACAACCAGCAGGCCGGCCACGATACTGTAGGCACAAAATGTAAGCAATGCAATTCCTCAGCGGCATCAAACAATATAGCATCAATCAGTAGCAGTCACAATACACAAGAACACGTCGCCAAGGGTAGGAGCAATGAGGTTTAAGTTTTAAATTTAATCTAAAGAAATTCAATGAAGAATAGATGCAAGAAGAGCTGAGTCCATACAATAACTTCACAACCTGGGTAGGTAGCATAATGAAGATCAACAGTAGAGATAAACATTCCACGGTATTGCAATATAATGCCGAACAGCAGGAGTATCAGTACACATTTACGCACCACCTACAGTGCCACCCACTCCCCACTAAGCCCTTGTCAGACCCAGAGCAGAAAAAGGGACAAGAAAGCGCAGAAACGATAGAAAAAAACAAGGCCCATAGAAACCAAAAAGAAAAACTAAATCCACCCCCCCACCCTACAACAATCCGGAGGCTACGGCCTACCCCCCCCCGGTAAAGTGCCTGTCGCCCTTTAAAGAACCCGAAATATAGAGAAGAAAAGAAAAGAAAAGAAAAGAAATAAGATTCTCACTCATGAAGAGGAGAAAAGGTAAAGAAAAAACTTTCACAAGTGATAAAGGGAGCAAGGAAAGACATTCCCGGATCCCCATTAAAGAAGAAGGTGGGGAGGAGCCAATAAAATAACAGATCTCCCGGACATCCAGCCAAAAAGGATACAGACGTCATTAGAGTCTAGAAGGACACAGGCCGAAAGACAAGGGGGTTACAAATGCGGTACACAAGAGCGCAAACCGGACCCATAAAACACCCCCCCATGTGTAAAATAGACAACCGGATATGAGCAGTCCCAAATCATAATCGAAGGTGTCAGGAGAAACAAGAAGGAAAACAGATGTGAAGAACTGAAGCGTTGATACGCGCCAAAAAGGCGCCATAGGTATAAATCACAGAAAATAGGCCAATGCAAGTGAAAACCCGGGACCCCCTAGTGTCATATAAGTTGCAAACGATCACTACATCATGGTACCTGCCCGAAACCCGCCCCAACCAGAGCAAAGACTAAGATGGCCGCCCCAGGGAGTGCAGAGACAAAGAGAAATAAAATGGACGCCACCCTTCACAGGCAAACCCCCGTCCCATTAGATAGTACATAACCCTCCATAAGTGTCGATCCCCTCCACAACATAGGAATAATATGGAAACAAATATAGGCTCAATAGCCATCAACCGCATCTTCCGTCCCCGAGCAACCCGCCCGCAAAACAACAGTCGCCCCACAGAGAGGAACCAAAAATGATAGAACACAATACTTGCGACTTGAAATGAAGGGAGAGGCCAGCGCACAGAACAGGAGAGACAGTACGGAATAGGTAGAAGTCTCACAGAATGCATAATCAACACATCGAACAATGTATCAGTCCGGGGTCACAACCAAGCGGACAGTCAGTGTCAATAGGGAAAAAGTCATCAACCCTGTCCCGAGCGTCGGAATCCCACCAGGCTGAGCCACAGCGAAGCAGAGAAACAATATGGCAACAGAGAGAGTGTGAGTGTCGCAGGAACACAAAATGGCCGTCGAGATCCAACAGTAACTCCATCAGCTGTAGTAGTGAGTTCCCTAGGAACCTGCTGAGCATACGAGTTCTTTGAATGCAAAGTTGGAGGGCACAATACAGGGGCCCGTGATGAGGTCGACAACGGTGTAAAAATGCCCCAAGGCACTCGCGACGAGCAGTCCAACAATGTTACACTCTCCGGTGAAAGGAGAAACAAAGTATCTCTGGTAAAGGCAGCAGACAGACAATCTCGGGCACCGGTCAATTCGGGAGCGAGCACCTCTGTCCCGCAGGCTGAAGGAAGCACTGTATCGCAATGAAGCGCAAGCGGAGACGAGGGTAGACGTGGCGGGGTCAGTATATTGCAGTCCCATCGCAGCGACGACGCCATGTCGTCCAGCTTCTTCCACAGCACTTGGCAGCCTAGGCGCATATCAGCGCGGAGGACATGCAGGGCAGTCAGGAGGGTTGTGAGAGAAATTGCAGGCTGAAGCCCCGGGCTCTCACCTCCCAAGGGGGGTATTTGAGAATCTGACCCCGTCGCAGGCGGGGTAACACAGGCCAGTGACAGGGACGGGCGCCCTCCCCCATACCTCGGTGCCTCCAACAAAGCCATCACGGCGAAAGTCCGGGGAAATCACAGGATAGTCGTGGCCCAGGCGAGCGTCATTGCGGGGCTAAAGCATTTATAAAGTACAGCACCAGTAAGGCACACAGCGCGGAGAGGCGCCCCGTATCATAGGGGGTAGCGAGGCGCGGGGCCTGGCAAGCACAGGCTATCAAACATGGCCGTGCAACACTCTCCGTCCGTATCTGCCCCAAACAAAGGATGTGCTGCGATAGGGTGCCTCAGCTCCATAAGTGCTCGTTCCTGGCCTCCTTCTGCAATCGCCGCACGCGTCGCAGCACAGACAGTGCTCCGTGAGGTCCCCACCAGAGCCCAGGTCTTCAGTGCCGATAAGGTATCCTGGCCGCCATCAGGTCTCCGGGGAACGGCAAAGAGCCCCTGTGCAGACGGGCTCCCGGGCTGCGGGCATCACCGCGGCTATCTCCGGCCACCGGGCAGGTCGAGAGACCAGGATCACACCTCTGGAATCAGCGCCGCGCCGCTCTCCATCCGGTAGTGAAATGCATCAGGATATATGCCAGGATCACGGAGCGACGGTAACAGGCTGAAGGAGCCGGGAGCCTACAGGTCTGCTCCGGACGCCATCTTGGCTCCTCCCCATCTTTCTTATTTTCGATTAGCAAATTGCTAATCGCAAATAAGGAATAACTCCCCATTCATTCGAATGAATGGGAAGTTATTCCTTATTTGCGATTAGCAATTTGCTAATCGCAAATAAGGATGCGATTTCAAGGGTGCAGGGGTGTCCATAGGACACCCTGTAGCACCCCTGAAATGAAAATGTACACATGTGTTGCGCACACACATGTCCAAAGGAAATGTGTGTGTGTAACATGCAACTAAGAAAAATGCACTGAAGTGCATTTTTTTAAGTTTTCGCTATTTACCACGAAGTTACAATTCGTGGTAAATAGCGGCCAAAAATTGCGAATTCGCAAATTAAAAATGGTTAATGAATTGCATTTAAGGAATCTCAAATAGAGATTCCTTAAATGCAATTCCTCGCAAAAATTTGAATTCTATAATAGCGATTTTTGCATTTGGGATGATGAATCCCAAATGCAAAAATTGCGCTCGCAAAGGGCCAGATTCTCAGAATCTGGCCCTTTGCGA
This sequence comes from Lissotriton helveticus, assembly GCF_964261635.1. Taxonomy (NCBI): domain Eukaryota; kingdom Metazoa; phylum Chordata; class Amphibia; order Caudata; family Salamandridae; genus Lissotriton; species Lissotriton helveticus. The sequence goes on from NC_136057.1 coordinate 1,928,323,100, forward strand.
GCCGATTTCACGTTGATGAATCTAGCTGTATGTTTTAAAACAAGGTGCGAAGATAAGGTGCAGACCCTGGATAATGTGGTGGCATTGAGAGATGCAGAACAACAGACAACAGATGTGGTCTTAACACTGTGCAAATAATTGGCACAGGCTCATCCTATCTAGTACAGAAGAACAGGACACGACTCAGAATTAGTGTTCTGACCCTCTCCTAGTCCCGAGGATGCTCCTATAAACTCTGAAAGGGACTCAAATGTTGACTCGTTACAAAAAAAAAAGAGGTTGACTTTCATGGGAATACTCTCCAGTGGAATCTTTTTTCTTGAAGGGCTCTGAAGAAATACCATATATGTTATGTATGTTTGTTGATTTCTAACCACCACCTTTTTTTGTTTTTGTGTTTTGGTGCGTTGTTTTTATTCATGAATACTTTTTGGGGAAGTGTTGAATGGCAGGGCATCCTGAGAAGGCCGCAGTGAATAAATAAATATGATACATTTTTATAATTCTTTGAAATGAAACGAAAAATTATTTGTAAAAATTATTTTTGAGAATTGTCTTAATATGTTAAAATTGTGTGGTACAAATTTAGTTTTAATAACATGTGTTGCCCAAGGGTAATTCCCTCTATATTTAGAAGTGAAGTGAGGCATGAAGCCCCATTCAAAAACGAGTTACTATTATCAGTATTAAATGTGATCTAGCCTTTGGGTAGAAATACTTTAATTGAATGTGCTCCAGACAGTGCACTGCTGGCTTTTGAATGCAATTGGAAGACGGTATCTTCTGCTTTAAAGATGGGTTCTCTGGCCTTCCAAAAGCATTGTGTTATTTATTGGAGAAGCCACACTGGCAAAAGCAACAGCACCTAGGAAATATGGAGGTTGGCAGCAGCAAATAGGTGAAGTTAGGAAGGGTGGCGTCTGTGACAGTAAGCCTATGGTCTGCAGTACACACACATTATTTAAGAAAGTATGCCCCAAATAAATTTAAAGTAAAGATTTTTTAGTAAATAGGATGAGCTGGGAAGAATCTATTTTACATAGTATGAACACACTATTGAAGGCCTAAAGTTATTTTAGAGCCCTGCACAGCACAACGTGTTCAATACCCTGGAGCACATCTTCAAAGCTCAACGTAGAATAAATATAAATTGCAAACAAAATCTAAATATATTTTGCCTCATTGACACTGCTTGAAGAACTATTGTTCCGAATCCAAGTCTTTGATGACTGCCGTTGACGTCTTTCGGCCTAATGTAGGCACACACTGGTTTGCAGATTAGTCAAACACTGGTTTGCAAATGCTAAATCATTATGTTAAGTTGTATGACACTTTAAAAACTGGCAATCACTATTTTTTCACAGGAATGCTGTTAGAAATGGCCCTTTCTGCAGGGTCACCCCAAAGGTTTGCCTTCCTCATTCCCTTTTTGCTGAATTAGTTGTTGTTGTCTTTAGGACTCTGGGCACTTTACCACGGTTAACCAGTGCTAAAGTGCATATGCTCTGTACTCCAATTATGATAACATTGGCTTATCCACAATTGACATATTTATTTTACTTGTAAGTCCCTAGTAAAGTGCACTATATGTTTCTCACACACATATTACAACGGCAAGAATGTAGGTGGATAGAACGCACAGACTCCATCAACCAAGGACTAAGGGCCAGATGTAGGTCACCAAATATCGGTCGGTAACGGCCGATTTCGGCTGTTACCGACCGGTATTTGGTGATTGAGATGTAGGGGGCCTATATTTTACAGAATCGGTAAATTTACCGATTCGGTAAATTTACCGATTCTGTAAAATACAGATTCGGTAAATTTACCGAATCGGTAAATTTATATGTAAGTGCCACAGGCCCTTAAGAATTCGTTACTTACCATGACATACTATGTCATGGTAAATAACGAATTCCTGTGTACATGCACATCTGTGCATGTACACCTGTGCCATGTGGCACACGTACATGCCCTAAGGGCATGTATGTGTGTCACATGGCACACAAGCCAGAATCAGGGGTGCAACAGGGTGTCAAAGTGACACCCTGTCCTTGCAAAATCGGTAATTTTACCGAATCGGTATTTACCGATTCGGTAATTAAAATTGATTCCTATGGGCCTCAAGGCCCATAGGAATCCATGGCAATTACCGAATCGGTAAATACCGATTCAGTAATTACCGAATCACACAGATTCGGTAAAAAATCGGAAAAAATACCTACATACCATTTACCCATTCTAAAATACCGAATCGGTAAAATTCGGTATTTTAGAATCGGTAAATGGTATTTACCTACATCTGGCCCTATATTCGGCTGAAGAGTGGCACGGTGCCTGTCACGTTGTTCATTGAAAGTCAGGGATGTACCATAGGCACCCCCCATGTGCACCCCCCACCCCTCGGAGTCCATGGGGGCCCACAACGGGCCCCCCCAGCAGACTCCGCATGCCTTTCCGTGGCAGCAATGCCGCCATGTGAAAGGCCCCATTGTAATATGGCTGGCGGTGTCTTTCAGACACCGCCACCATAATAAACCCTTTTCTGCCCGGTTGACTTCTCAACTGGGCGGAAAAGCGGAGGACGGTCTTTCGGTCCGCCGCGGACCGCCCGCCATGGTAATATGGCGGGGGGTCCTTAATGGGAGGATGGCGGGCAGATAGCCCCGCCGGGCCGGCTGTGGCTACCACCGGCCCGGCGTGGGCGATCCGACCGCCATCCTAATGGGGCTCTAGGGGTCTGATTCTTCAGCTAAAGGTTCTATATCTGCCCAAAAAAACATATTGTCACTACTCATGGTTATTGCTACCGATATTGGACCTAAGAATTAGGAATATAGCACTGCGATTGCCAGTGACTCTCAAACCTAAGCACCGCACCATCAGTAGGGAGGGTCCACTATGTGCATCAGATCGTATTTTACCCCTGAGTACGCCAAAAGATTATACCACACATGTGTACAATCATGGCTAACTGGTATACCTATAGCATTCCACAAGTAGCTAACTGTTACTTACAAATAACTGTACTAAAGTAAATGGACTGTGCTTTAATGTAAATCATAGACTGCATGTCTCATTGAAATATGAATGGTTTGCTATGGCATATACCTGCAAGACATTGTTCTATATTTATTTTTATATTTATTTGTATGTAGAATATTAGATATGTAATTGTTGTAAAATGAAACGTGCTGATGCTGCCACAAATGAAATGTACAAATAGTGCTGTATATATGTAAATAGTGCTGTATTTATTTAAATGGTTGCACATTTACACACATTAACATTGATTTAATGGTTACATATGGAGGGCGTACATTAATATACATGTCCAGGGACAAAGTTGCATCACACGGCCCCCCACACAGTCTGTCCTTTATCTCCTTTCTCTGGCGCAGGAATTCACGCAGCCTAGACGGCTCTAGAATGTTACGTTCTGCGGGCGGGAAAAGCTGCCTTTAAAACGCCCGACAAACCACCCGGCCCCTGTCACTGTACGGAGCTACGTGATTCACACGTGTACGCTCTCTTTCATCACTGGGGACCACAGGAGCAAACTACTCATTTACCAGGTGAGATACGCAGACAATACATTAGGAGTCCTCATACGATTGCCCCGCAATAGATCTCATAACCTTGTTGTCATTCTTCTAGGTCTTACTGGATACGCATCCTGATACTTCCAGTACACTAACAACCAACGGTGTTAGTTTTCCTCCTCTGCACTTTCTGGCGCCCACACACACCCGACTGGGTAAGTGGGCCTGTCATTGGGGTATCCATGCCACTGTTTGCTAAATTGCTTGTTAAACAGTATGAAGGTCTCACGGCTACCATTTTTATCACACAGCGCCCTCACCTGTCCATAGCATATAACGGATAAACTTCAGAAGTGCCATCAGCCGTGAGCATTGCCTACCACTACCCTCACATGGGGTAAGTTATATCTTAATTAAATTACGAGTGGTTCAATTTAATTAAATTACGAGTGGTTCAATCTTGCTATACAATTATCTATGGTCTAATGAGCCTTATTTCTCCATCACACAGTGCCCGGCTGGGTCACCCTGTGAGTATTTTTCTTCACTACGACGCACAGTGACACTTTTTCACATTAGACAGTGACATACATCTATCAGGTATTTCACCACAAACATTTCTCCTTCATATTCCAGCGCCATTGTCGTTCAATAGCCCAGTACTGACACTATCCCTTCGTCTTTTAGGTGTCTCTACTATTGTAGGTCCTGAAAAGACCCGCACACAGGGTCGAAACACCGTTGACTATTAAAAAAGCGAACCATTACACAACACTTGTTTATTGTTTGAAGTGTTGATTGCATTATGTATACTTGATAACGGTCGCTTTTGTGTTTTAAAGGAAACCATGTAAATATCTCACGGAATATGTCTGCTATAGGTTCCTTACACTTTCACTAGGACACAACTCACTATTATGATTTGCTTTGTATATGTAATTTCAATTTTTGGGCTATAAACAAAACAGAAATTGTTTACCGCAGATTTGTATTTTGTGGCTCTCGCTCAGATATCCTTTGCTAACTTGCACTATTGCCATTGTGCATCTTGTTATTATTATCAATTAGTCACATGTCCACAAGAGCCGTTGTTTCTGAATCTAACATTTTACTTACCCTAGGCTCCATGTGAGTAGGGTTCCCTTGTTTCTTGTCCAATACTAGTGGGCCTGCAGCACTGATTATGTTGTCTACTTCAGTACCCTTAAACATGTCTCGGGCTTGCCACTGCAGGGCCTGTGTGCCGTTTCAAGCTGCCATTTCGAGCTGGCAATTTAACCTACATGCCCGGCCCAAACCTTCCCTTTTATTACATATGTCACCCCTAAGGTAGGCCCTAGGCAGCCCTATGGTCAGGGTGCAATGTATCTAAAAGGAAGGACATGTACTTTTGAGTTTTACATGTCCTAGTAGTGAAAAACTGCTAAATCTGTTATCAGGATTGCCTTATAATGTCTTTTATGTGTCATTTCCAATTGGGAAAAGATAGAGATTTAGAGTTTGGTGTCTCTGGACTCACAAGTTAAAATCACAACTGATGGTGAAGTTGGATTTTAAATTGTACGTCTGAAAATGCCAGTTTTAGAAAGTTCAAACATGTGAGGAGCGCGTGGTCCACGCTCCACTCCCAGACGCACTGCTTTTGTGGATACCGGATCCAGCCAACAGGTCTCCATTTGACTTTGTTCATCATTAATCCAATTTTGTCTGTAAAGTATACCATACATTCTATACATTCTTCTTCTCCTTTAACTAATCCACATCTATTTCATATTGCATTTTGGAAACTTCTCGTATTGTCGTGTGCCCATCCAGGCCTCCTCAGAAATACGATCCAAATACAAAGGTAGTTCAAAGCAGAATTTCTTTATTAAAAAAAACCAATGCATTTCAGGCCTAATTTTCAGCCCTTTGTCAGGGGTAACTGAAAGTCAACAATTGCAAAAATATAACATTCGTATTTTGCACCTTTTGTCAGTTAAAATCACTCCACTCATAGTCTAGTCTTGCGCATTTAACATTTTGTGCTCAAACACACAATTCCCATTAAATTAATATAATTACATAAATCTATCCGGTGTTTAATTCTCGTGCCCTACCGCCTCAAATTCCTCCCTTTCATAAGTACAGTGAAACATTGAAATCAACCATGAGTTATCACATATACCCTGAGATGTCGAGCTTACTAACAGTCGTTGTTGTTGTTGTAATACTTTATTCGATATTGTCATATCATAAAAGCATATTAATAAAAATATGTAATTCATACATTAAAAACAATAAAATGTTATTTACAATTATAAAAAGAATTTGATGACAATACGAGAGTACAACAGTATGAAAATAGGAATGAATTAATAACAATATATATATAATCTATGCTTTGTTAATATTTAACATCCTAGTGCGGATAAGCCAGGCGCAGGATAAAAATGTAGCCACTCCACATACAGTAAGGAGGGATGTTGTATCGGTTGTAAAGATACGTAGGGCAACCCCGAAATCTCTGACTCCCAGCTCTCTACGCACTTGTTTCAACCATCTCAGCCTAGCCCTCTTATAAGCCATACAGCCAAACAAGAAATGGGGTAACGATTCTGATTTGCAAGGGCAACAAGGGCAAGTGCTATTTGAGGCCCTTGGACCTTTCCATCTTTCTGTAAATTTGTTGAGGGGTAATATCCTGTACCTCATTTTTAGGAAGACCGATCTATCTCGTGGTATTGTAATAAAATCCAAAAACGGTTCCAACTTCCTAGTGGGCTTATGATCTAAAACTGTGTGGTCAGTGATCCCCATTTCTGGTTCTTCTGCTCCATCGCGTCTACCCAATCCCAATAGATTTTCTTAATTACTTATTTGGGCGGGGGCTTCTGAGAAATCCAAAATTCAGCCAATCCCAATTTAATGACCAATTGTCTCAGTTTACTTACCCACTGTATTTTATTCCCACTATTCAAAGCAATACGTTCATCCATAACCAGAGCATAGTTTGCTAGTTCAGGGGTCCTCCTCAGGCGCACCCAGAACAGCAGGGGTGGAAGATTAACTATATCAAGGATAGAACGTTTGCCCATGTCATGAAAGAGCGGTTTAAGCGGAGTTGGGGTAGGGAGGGGAACTAAGTCCCTTATAAATTTATTCTCTGCTCTCACCAAATCTGGGACGTTTTCACCTCCCCACAGTTCCGCCCCATAGGTCGCAGAGGGCAGTGCCCTCCCCTCATAGACAGCAAGGGCTGGGGCAATTGATCTACTCACTGACTTCCTCTGGCTCCTAAGAATAGCACCTGAGACTCTCTTGAGGTTTAGCAGCATCTTAGCCACATGGGAATCCCACTTCCTTCTTCTATTGATTCTGATCCCCAGGTAGTCAAAATCCTCAACCACCTCAAGAGATGAACCATCAAGAGTGATGTTAATTTTCTTCAATTTTTTGGAACGGGACAGAACCATCAACTTGGTTTTGGTCGTATTAATAGACAGCCCACGTTCGTGGCAGAACAAGCTGAATCTATCCAATAGTTTTTGTAATGTAGATGGGGTTTTGGCCAACAGGAGGGTGTCGTCCGCAAAGAGGAGAGTTGGTGTTTTTTCCCCTGCCAGGACTGGGGCATCGGCACTGCACTCCCTCAAATGGTCTGCCACCCCATTAATAAAGAGGGAGAACAATGTCGGGGCCATCACACAGCCCTGGCGTACACCCCTGTTTACAGACACCCTCCCTGTTAGCTGGCCCTGTCTCCCCCATCTAATCCTGGCATAACTGCCCTCATGGAGTTTGACTATCATCTCCAGGAGGTAACCCGGGAATCCCATGTCCTGCAACACCCTCCAGAGTTTGTCACGAGGGCCAAGTCGAATGCACTTTTAAGGTCTATAAAGGCCAAATAGAGATTGCCCTTCATAATAGTTACTGTTTTCCAGTATATTGCCCAGAACCTTAAAACCTGGTCCATTGTACCCACATTTTTATGAAACCCTGCCTGGAAATGGGATAGAATATTCCCCTCCTCTAACCATCTATCCATTCTATTTACAATGACCCTGCCAACTACTTTCTGCATAGCATCGATTAAACTAATCGGTCTGTAGTTGGCAGGGTCCTCCCTGTCGCCTTTCTTGTGTATGGTGACCACTTCCGCACCCTTCCAGGAGTCGGGTACAGAATGACCGTTGAGAATTAGATTCATAATGGGGGTAATAAAATCTGACCATAATTTGGGATCATGTATAAATAAATCACCCGGTAGCCCATCCGAGCCTGCCGCTTTTGCGGGGATTATGTTTTTAATTGCATCCTGGACTTCCCGGGTTGTGAATGGTTCTACGGGTGCAGACCCCTCATTACTGTGGTTAACTTGTGCCCTACCAAATGAGCTTGCTTCATCTTCACCATAATACAAATTTGTGAAATGTGAGTGCCATTGCTGTTCAGTTATATGGTTGGCGAGGGGCTCCGTACCTACTCTGTCTAATTTATTTATCAGATTCCAAAACAGAGTTGTGTTTTTTGAGCTGGCTACAACCCTAAGTTCCTGCCAATATTCCTCCTCCCATTCCCTCTTGGCCCTCTTGATACACAGATTGTATTCCCTTCTAGCCAACCGGACAGCTGTGGTATCCTTTTTCCTAATAGCATTTGCTATGGCCCTTCTCTTTTCCCTACATTGTACCGTGTACCATAAAGTACTGGCTTTTGCTGGATTCTTATTTTTTAATCCCCCTTTATTTTTTATTGTAAAAAAGGAGCCAATTTTCTTTATTAGGGTATTATAAGAGTCTCTAAGGCTGAAATTTGGATTAACTTGCTGAGCACAGATTTGGGTACAAGTTCCCTAGTTTCTTGTTCCACCAGGTCTTTAATACACAATAGACTGTCTTCCTGACACGACACCCTGTTCCATTTAAGCCTGCGATTGCAGTTGGAATGGACTAGATCTTTTGTTATCATTAATAATTGTATTTCCATACAAAGCGGGTTGTGATCGCTATCCTGCGACTGTACAATTTCCATATCAATTAGTCTACTCCAAGATCCAATGTCAAGCAGAATATAATCAATTCTGGAAGGACAGCTAAGTTTATTATAGGCGTTGGCACCATTTGGATCCGAATTTGTCCTACCATTGAGGGCACGTAAATTATATTCTTTTGTCAAGGCGTTTAATTGGATCGCTCTTGGGGTCCACTTTTTGATTGGGGCTAGGGTCAGAGGCGGGATAGATTTTTTACAATCATCTTCATTCATGTCCACAATATCTTCAACACTTAGGGGTTCGTAGGTACAATTAAAATCACCCCCTATGATGACAAGCTTACTAACAGTCAATAATGCAACATTATTTTAAGCAAAAACCTACGTCCATTTAATCAATAACATTATTTTCGCATTTTAAAGGCACTGACTTCGTTTCTATTTTCGCGCTATCACTGTTTCCTTCTATCACCCGATTACCGCTATCAATCATTTCTCCCTGAGGGTGCATAGCGCTTCGTTTACCTTCGTGTAATCAGTATTGTTAGACCTGGCACCTTGGCGTGGGTTTCCCTTCCACTTTTTGCTGTTGTGCCTCAAATGTTTTGCTGGTGTCTGCTACTCAGGGCACTGCGCCACGGCCAACCCGTGCCGCAGTGCAAGTGCTCCCTACTGTAAAGTGTACATGTGATTGATGTCCATGATTGGTTCATTGGATTTACTGTTAGTCCCTAGTAAAGTGCACTAGGAGTGCCAGGGCTTGTGAATGCCAATACTGCTAATGGGCCTGCAGCGCTGGTTGCGCCACCCACAGAAGCAGCCTTAAAATGTGTCTAGGGTCTGCCATTGCAGAACCTGCGTGCAGTCTGGTACTGTCACCCTGGCTGGACAAGTGCACACACTTGCCCGCCCCTAAACCTTCCCTTAAACTTCATATTAGTCACCCCTATGGTAGGCCTGAGGGCAGGGTGCATTGTAAGTGTAAGGTAGAACATGCCCTGATGTGTGTGGCATGTTCTAATAGTGAATTACTACCAAATTCGTTTTTCACTATTGTAAGGCTACCTGTTCCCTTCTAGGCCAGATGGGCTGCTGGAATTATTACACTCTATAATCCCAGCAGGCTCAGGGAACATGGTAGAAATTCATGTTTAGTATGCCTGAACTCAGAATAATAAAATACTTCTTTTAGTAAAGTTTATTTTAATATCCTGTGTTTGCAAATGCTACTTTTAGAAAGTTAGCATTTGCTTGCCTAACCATTTCAGCCCGCCTCTGCTTGGATGTGGATCTGACTGTCTGGTGTGTGTGAGTGACAGGGCTGGGAGTTGACAGGTAGTGAATAGCCAGATGACACCTTAGTGGGTGGTGGGAGTTTCCCCTGAATGATGCATCAGGCTGTGCTCTGCCTCCACAATGCTGGCTCCGCCCTCCTGGGGAGCGACTGATGACTCAGCCTGCACCTGGCCCAGGAAGGACCGAAGCTTGTCAACAAAGTGCTCAGGCTACTCCTGTCCTCACAATGCCGGCTCCGCCCCCCTGGGGAGCGGCTGATGTGCCTGCCCTCACACTGAATACAGAAGCCAGAAGTACCCACAACAAGTACTCAGAGACTGGAGCAGTTATGCAGAGGCCCCCCTGGCTTGCTAGAACAAAAGAAACTGGGTATAAAAGAAGGAGCCCTGCTCCTTGTAAATTAGATCCTGTTTGCGCTACAGAAGAAACTCTGCCCGAAGAGAAGGACCTGGAAGGACAAGGAAGAGTGCTGTCTCTGGCCTGTGTCTGGTGCCTTGCTGCAGAAGGAGAGGAAAAGAAGAGACTACAAGAGACTTTTGCTTTTTGAACTTTGTGCCAAACTCTGCTGAAAGATCTCCAAGGGCTTGCCTGTGAACTTGCCCCCTGACCAGCGCCCCAGGAACAGTGGGCGCTACCCTGGAAGAGAAAGCTGCTGTGAGTCGTGCATCTGTCCTGCACCACGACTGAGGAGAAGCGGAGTGCGCCGTGAGAGAATCGCTGTGCCCTCTGAAGAGGCCCTTGGCACCCCCGTCCAGCCGAGCACCGCAACTGCTATCTGGCAGGCCCCAGCTGACATCGCCAGGACCAGCCTCGCTGGCCCCAGCACCGTGCCTGTCGCCTGCCTAACTGCGGTCTGCACCGCAAGAACGGACCCTGCCTTGTGCCTGCCTGCTTCCCCAAAGAAGTTGCCCTGAAGCCCCAGCCGCCGCCGTTTGCAAGCTGCAGCGGCGTGGGGAGAGAAGGACTACCCGCTGTGCGCTCAGAGGCTGTGTTCGCGCCTCACACTGCTGCCCGGGGCCCTGCCCCCCCTCTTGCCAGGCCGGGAGCACCTCGCCGGAAGATCTGACCCCCACCGCAACGCCGCCCTCCTGAGCCGAGCCGCCGCTCGGATCAACAAGAGAGAGACACCGCGACGTGGGACCTGCGATCAACCCCGGCATCGTCCGCCCCGGACCCCCGCCTTCAAGGACTAAAGGTACTGTTGTTTGCTGAGGTGCGCTGCGCTCTGGACACGGAGTCCGTGAGGCGCGCACCCCTCGTCCCCTGTTGGCCCCCGCTCTGTGCGCTCTGAACTGCGAGACTCCGAGAAGCCGTCCCGCAGCTCAGTTCGAGACGCACTGCCAGCTGAACGCCTCACAGCCTACGAGGTGCACCAACCCCCCAAGGGGAGTCGGCACTCCGCCAGCCTTGCCCCATCCTTGAGAGGCAGCTCCTAAAGGATTGCCACACCTGACTGTCCGCTCTTGAGCTTCCTAACCTCTGTGCGCCCCATCCCATTCCAGCTGATCAGGCCTGGAGCGCACGCTGAGTATTGTGCGCTTGTGACTGGGAGGCCGGTACGTCTCATCCCGGCCCTCGTAGTGTACGCCGCGCACACCTGCTCACGCGGAAGGCGTGAGGGTTGATAGGGACTTGAAGTGAGAGCCGAACAAAGCGCCCAGAAGCGCTAGAGAGCACTGTACTTTCTTGGAACTGGGTAGAAGACCCCAAAAGATCGCATTCAGGAACTGTGGCACCCTTTTTGAGGGGTAAAGACTATTTTTGACTACAAGCTAAATAAGAACTGTGGCATTATTAAAAGTAACTGGAACCTTACCTTTTCAAAGTAACCAAACTGTATTTACAAGCCTGCTTGAAACTTATATAAAGAAGATATATTTTTACAAATAACAGTTTGGTGTCATTGTGTGGTGGGTTGGTTGTGATGGTGTAATGTTGCAAATGTTTAACCCTACATGCCCCAGAGATTAGCCTAAGACTGCTTAAGCCACACTACCTAGAGGGTAAGCAGAGGTTGTCTTGGAGGTAACCCTCAGCCCTGACGAGGAAGAGAGAGGCCCTGATTGTCGCCAGTGTTGCACTGCGCCAACCAGAGACTCCCCCTTCCTACATTGGACGCAGCGGTGAGGATTCGCGAATTTACATTTGCAGTGTTTTACCTTAGCTACTGACCATTGCATAAGTGATTACAGTCCAGTAACTTAGCCACAGACTTTTTGTTTTTCAATTCTGCTAAAGAAGAAGATCCCTAGTGTTGAAATCATGCCTGGCACCAACAGCGTTGATGGGGCGGAATCCATGACCTCTGAGGTGTTGGAGATAGAATGGGACGCCTCAAAGTTGGATGACTATAAGAAGAAAGAATTGTGGAGCTTTATAAAGAAATTTAAGGTTCCACATGCAGGGTGCAGGAACAAGGAGGATTTCCACAGAGCGCTGAAAGCCTGGAGTGAATCAAGGGATGCGCCTGTAGATCTTGTGATACCTGAGCGACCAGACAGCGTCCACAGCTTTGGCAGAGGCCTGTCGCCAGAGGAGCTGGCAGACAGACAAGCAACCAGGGATCATGAGATAAAGTTGGCAGAATTGAATTTGAAGGGCCAAATGGAGCTTGAAAGCAAAAGAATGGCTCTGGAAGAAAGAAAACTCCAATTGGAGTATGATGTGAAAATGAGGGAGATGAGTCTAAAAGAGAAAACCTTGGATCATCCTCCCTCTGGTGGCAGCGCAGCGCCGGTGCAGGTAGTCAAGAGTGCACATCCCCAAAGATGTAGTTAAAGAGTTCTTTAAGGGGGATGACATAGGACAGTGGTTTAGGGCATATGAGGTAGCCATGTTTTCCCACCGGGTCCCTGAGAAGGATTGGGGAGCGGGGTTATGGGGAAGGTTCCTTAGCAAAGGGCGGGACAACCTGCTAGATTTGCCCACTGAAGACCAGAGATCCTATCCCCATATGAAAGAAGCTTTGATGACCAGGTATGGACTTACCCCTGAAATGTATAGACAGAAGTTTAGGGGGTGTAATAAGCGGCCTGGGAATACGTATGTGGAGTTTGTGACTTTTTTTTGCAGAGCACTGGATGGTTGGGTGAAGGGTAACAAAGTGAATGATTTTCAAGGTCTCTTTGATTTAATTGCATGGGAGCACTTGTCTGAACAATGTTTTCCTGAGTTACGCCAGCACCTGATTGATAGCAAGCTGTCCAACCCGAGGAAGCTTGCTGAGGAGGCGGACCGCTGGCTCAGCACCAGGGTCCACAAGGGTCCAGTGGGAGACTCCGCCAAGGGTGGGCAGGGTCCCCAGCAGAAGAGTGGGGGGGACAAGGGAAAACAGAAAGGGTTCCAAAAAGGCCCCCAAAGTAATCCCCAAGGGGACCAGCAGAAAGGTTCTCAGCCTCCCCCACCCCCAAAGCAGAATGGGGCCCGACAGGTAGACCTGTTCCAAAGGGGCCCTTCAATTGTTACAAATGTGGTGACCCGGGGCACATAGCCAGTGACCCCAAGTGTCGCCTGTTTGGAAAACCAGCACCCACTGGTGCTCCGCCCCGACAAGTGACCAGTGTTCACTTAGGAGAAGAAGTGATGGTCCCGGGGGGTGGAGATCCTGTTCAGATGACCCTAGTCTCACTAGGAGACAGTGAGATGGTCCCTACAAACTACCTGCCCTCTAACACTAAAAAATATGGGCAGGTGGTTACCATCCATGGTAAGAAAGCTGAGGCTCTTAGAGACACAGGAGCCAGTGTGACTGCAGTGAGGCATCACCTGGTGTCTCAAGAGCAGGTTGTACCCCATGCCTACTGTAGGGTTGTCAACGCTGACAATTCAGAGAGTCAGTGTCCGATGGCTCAAGTTCCCTTCGAGTGAGGGGGGGGGTCTCTGGTACTCTGCAGGTCTGTGTGAGGAAAGCCATGCCTGTTGACTGTTTGCTAGGGAATGACTTGGAGGACTCCCCTTGGGAAAAGGTGGAGAAAACGACTCACCTGAAGATGGTGGGTCTACCTGACTGGGCGTGCGTGACCACCCGGTCAATGGCAGCCAGTAGGGGTGATCAAGAGGTCCTGGGGCCTGAGAGAGAGGCCCAGGAACCGGCCTTAGGGAGAAGGCGCAGGGTGCGCGGGAAACCGGCCCCTGAAGTTCCCACGGTCCAGGAGGAAGCAGACCTTGAGGGGGATGCCCTGGAGCCTACTGGGGAACAGATTGCCGAACTGGGGGACCTGCCTGAGCTGACCCATTGGCAGCAAGAAGGAGGCCCCTCCAGGGAGGAATTCTGCAGGGAGCAGAAAGAATGCCCTTCTCTCGTGGGTATGCGGCAGCAGGCTGCAGACCAGGCCAATGGTGTTCAGGCCAAAACACATTATGTGTACTGGGAGAATGACCTCCTGTACTCAGAGCCTAAGGCTGCTGAACCTGGGTCAGCCCGTGTGCTGGTGGTACCCCAGAAGTTCAGAGCCTTCCTACTGGGACTGGCTCATGATGTACCTTTAGCAGGACATTTGGGGATGGACAAGACCTATGACAGGCTTGTCACCCACTTCTACTGGCCCCAAATGCACAAGAGCTCAGATGCTCATTGTAGGACCTGTCCAACTTGCCAGGCAAGTGGGAAGAGCGGAGGGAAGAACAAGGCTCCCCTCCAACCCTTCCCTGTGGTCAGTACTCCATTCCAACGAGTGGGTATTGACATTGTTGGGCCTCTGGACCCCAAGACAGCCATGGGCAACAGGTTCATCCTGGTCTTGGTGGATCATGCCACCCGGTACCCTGAAGCCATCCCTCTGAGGACAGTGACGGCCCCCGTGGTGGGGCGTGCACTGATGGGAATTTTCTCACGAGTGGGATTCCCTCTAGAGGTGGTGAGCGACAGGGGGACCAACTTTATATCCAAGTATATGAAGTCCCTTTGGCAAGAGTGTGGGGTAACCTACAAGTTCACCACACCTTACCATCCCCAAGGAAATGGGTTGGTTGAAAGATTCAACCGAACCCTGAAGGGCATGATCATGGGCCTGGAAGGTCCAATGAGGCGTAAGTGGGACGTCCTCTTACCGTGCCTGCTCTTTGCATACCGCGAGGTGCCACAGAAGTCTCTAGGGTTCAGCCCCTTTGAGCTGCTGTATGGTCACCCCGTGAGAGGACCACTGAGTTTGGTAAAGGAAGGCTGGGAGCAATCTCCCAGGAAACCTCCCCAGAATGTATATAGCTACATGCTGGCCTTCAGAAACCAAACCAGGCGCTTCAGACAACTTGCTGAGGCAAATCTGGAAGCTAGCCAGGAGGAGATGAAGCGGTGGTACGACCAGAATGCCACTCTGGTAGAGCTTCAGCCTGGACAAGAGGTGTATGTCTTGGCCCCAGTGGAACCCTGTGCACTTCAGGATAAGTGGACAGGCCCATTTGAGGTTGTGGAGCGCAAGAGCTCAGTGACATACTTGGTGGACATGAAGACGCCCAGGAATCCTTTAAGGGTCTTACATGTCAACCGCCTCAAGCCCCACTTGAAAAGGTCCGAAGTGGGCATGCTGTTGGCCACTGATGATGGAATGGAAGAGGAGTCTGAGCCTCTTCCTGACCTCTTAGTGGCCTGTGAGAAGGATGGGTCAGTGGATGGAGTTAACCTCTCACCCACCCTGACCCCTGAGCAACAGGAAGACTGCCGCCAATTGCTGGGGCAGTTTCCGGATCTGTTCTCCCTGGTTCCTAGTGTCACAGATTGGTGCGTCCATGATGTGGACACAGGAGACAGCTTACCTGTGAAGCATAAGGCTTACAGAGTGACTGACAGGGTCAGGGCCTGCATCAAGGAGGAGGTCTCCAAGATGCTTGCTCTTAGGGTGGTTGAGTCTTCCAGCAGTCCTTGGTCCAGCCCCGTGGTCTTGGTCCCAAAGGCTGCTGCGCCGGGAGCCACACCTGAACTCCGGTTCTGTGTGGACTACAGAGGACTCAATTCAGTCACCAAGACTGACGCGCACCCTACCCCCAGAGCTGATGAGCTCATTGATCGGCTAGGGGCTGCCCGGTTCCTCAGCACGTTTGACTTAACGTCTGGGTACTGGCAGATCGCCTTGACCGATGGGGCAAAGGAGAGGTCAGCATTCTCCACACCAGATGGGCATTTCCAGTTCCGGGTTATGCCATTTGGGATGAAGAATGCCCCTGCCACCTTTCAGAGGTTGGTCAACCAGGTGTTGGTCGGGCTGGATGAGTTCAGTGCCGCCTACCTGGATGACATCGCAGTGTTCAGTGGCACCTGGCCAGAACACCTGCGGCACCTCTGGGAAGTGTTGATGGCGCTGCGCAAGGCAGGCCTCACAATCAAGGCAAGCAAGTGCCAGATTGGGCAGGGTTCAGTGGTGTACTTGGGACACCAAGTTGGGAGTGGCAAGGTGGCACCCTTGCAACCCAAAATTGCAACCATCCTGGCTTGGGAACCCCCCAAGACCCAGACTGCAGTGAGAGCCTTCCTGGGGCTCACTGGGTATTACAGGAGGTTCGTCAAGGGCTATGGCACTATTGTGACCCCCTTGACAGAGCTGACTTCTAAGAAGCAGCCCAGGAATGTGATTTGGACTGACACCTGTCAGAAGGCTTTTGACACCCTGAAGACTGCCATGTGCACGGCGCCCGTGCTCCTGGCTCCTGATTTCTCCAAGGAATTCATAGTGCAAACAGACGCTTCAGAGCATGGTGTAGGGGCTGTTCTCTCACAGATGACTGAGGAGGGCTGGGACCAACCCGTAGCCTTCATCAGTAGGAGGTTACTTCCACGGGAAAGTAGGTGGAGTGCAATAGAGCGAGAAGCATTTGCTGTGGTCTGGGCACTGAAGAAGCTAAGACCCTACTTGTTTGGGTCTCACTTCCGGGTTCAGACAGACCACAGGCCCCTCAGATGGTTGATGCAAATGAGGGGTGAGAACCCAAAACTGTTGAGGTGGTCCATCTCCCTACAGGGTATGGACTTCACGGTGGAACACCGCCCTGGCACAGATCACGCCAACGCTGATGGTCTGTCCAGATTTTTCCGCCTTAGTGATGAGGAACTCCCTGGGGAAGGGTAGTTCTCCCCACATTTCAGCTGGAGGGGACACGTGTTAGACCTGGCACCTTGGCGTGGGTTTCCCTTCCACTTTTTGCTGTTGTGCCTCAAATGTTTTGCTGGTGTCTGCTACTCAGGGCACTGCGCCACGGCCAACCCGTGCCGCAGTGCAAGTGCTCCCTACTGTAAAGTGTACATGTGATTGATGTCCATGATTGGTTCATTGGATTTACTGTTAGTCCCTAGTAAAGTGCACTAGGAGTGCCAGGGCTTGTGAATGCCAATACTGCTAATGGGCCTGCAGCGCTGGTTGCGCCACCCACAGAAGCAGCCTTAAAATGTGTCTAGGGTCTGCCATTGCAGAACCTGCGTGCAGTCTGGTACTGTCACCCTGGCTGGACAAGTGCACACACTTGCCCGCCCCTAAACCTTCCCTTAAAATTCATATTAGTCACCCCTATGGTAGGCCTGAGGGCAGGGTGCATTGTAAGTGTAAGGTAGAACATGCCCTGATGTGTGTGGCATGTTCTAATAGTGAATTACTACCAAATTCGTTTTTCACTATTGTAAGGCTACCTGTTCCCTTCTAGGCCAGATGGGCTGCTGGAATTATTACACTCTATAATCCCAGCAGGCTCAGGGAACATGGTAGAAATTCATGTTTAGTATGCCTGAACTCAGAATAATAAAATACTTCTTTTAGTAAAGTTTATTTTAATATCCTGTGTTTGCAAATGCTACTTTTAGAAAGTTAGCATTTGCTTGCCTAACCATTTCAGCCCGCCTCTGCTTGGATGTGGATCTGACTGTCTGGTGTGTGTGAGTGACAGGGCTGGGAGTTGACAGGTAGTGAATAGCCAGATGACACCTTAGTGGGTGGTGGGAGTTTCCCCTGAATGATGCATCAGGCTGTGCTCTGCCTCCACAATGCTGATGACTCAGCCTGCACCTGGCCCAGGAAGGACCGAAGCTTGTCAACAAAGTGCTCAGGCTACTCCTGTCCTCACAAGGCCGGCTCCGCCCCCCTGGGGAGAGGCTGATGTGCCTGCCCTCACACTGAATACAGAAGCCAGAAGTACCCACAACAAGTACTCAGAGACTGGAGCAGTTATGCAGAGGCCCCCCTGGCTTGCTAGAACAAAAGAAACTGGGTATAAAAGAAGGAGCCCTGCTCCTTGTAAATTAGATCCTGTTTGCGCTACAGAAGAAACTCTGCCCGAAGAGAAGGACCTGGAAGGACAAGGAAGAGTGCTGTCTCTGGCCTGTGTCTGGTGCCTTGCTGCAGAAGGAGAGGAAAAGAAGAGACTACAAGAGACTTTTGCTTTTTGAACTTGGTGCCAAACTCTGCTGAAAGATCTCCAAGGGCTTGCCTGTGAACTTGCCCCCTGACCAGCGCCCCAGGAACAGTGGGCGCTACCCTGGAAGAGAAAGCTGCTGTGAGTCGTGCATCTGTCCTGCACCACGACTGAGGAGAAGCGGAGTGCGCCGTGAGAGAATCGCTGTGCCCTCTGAAGAGGCCCTTGGCACCCCCGTCCAGCCGAGCACCGCAACTGCTATCTGGCAGGCCCCAGCTGACATCGCCAGGACCAGCCTCGCTGGCCCCAGCACCGTGCCTGTCGCCTGCCTAACTGCGGTCTGCACCGCAAGAACGGACCCTGCCTTGTGCCTGCCTGCTTCCCCAAAGAAGTTGCCCTGAAGCCCCAGCCGCCGCCGTTTGCAAGCTGCAGCGGCGTGGGGAGAGAAGGACTACCCGCTGTGCGCTCAGAGGCTGTGTTCGCGCCTCACACTGCTGCCCGGGGCCCTGCCCCCCCTCTTGCCAGGCCGGGAGCACCTCGCCGGAAGATCTGACCCCCACCGCAACGCCGCCCTCCTGAGCCGAGCCGCCGCTCGGATCAACAAGAGAGAGACACCGCGACGTGGGACCTGCGATCAACCCCGGCATCGTCCGCCCCGGACCCCCGCCTTCAAGGACTAAAGGTACTGTTGTTTGCTGAGGTGCGCTGCGCTCTGGACACGGAGTCCGTGAGGCGCGCACCCCTCGTCCCCTGTTGGCCCCCGCTCTGTGCGCTCTGAACTGCGAGACTCCGAGAAGCCGTCCCGCAGCTCAGTTCGAGACGCACTGCCAGCTGAACGCCTCACAGCCTACGAGGTGCACCAACCCCCCAAGGGGAGTCGGTACTCCGCCAGCCTTGCCCCATCCTTGAGAGGCAGCTCCTAAAGGATTGCCACACCTGACTGTCCGCTCTTGAGCTTCCTAACCTCTGTGCGCCCCATCCCATTCCAGCTGATCAGGCCTGGAGCGCACGCTGAGTATTGTGCGCTTGTGACTGGGAGGCCGGTACGTCTCATCCCGGCCCTCGTAGTGTACGCCGCGCACACCTGCTCACGCGGAAGGCGTGAGGGTTGATAGGGACTTGAAGTGAGAGCCGAACAAAGCGCCCAGAAGCGCTAGAGAGCACTGTACTTTCTTGGAACTGGGTAGAAGACCCCAAAAGATTGCATTCAGGAACTGTGGCACCCTTTTTGAGGGGTAAAGACTATTTTTGACTACAAGCTAAATAAGAACTGTGGCATTATTAAAAGTAACTGGAACCTTACCTTTTCAAAGTAACCAAACTGTATTTACAAGCCTGCTTGAAACTTATATAAAGAAGATATATTTTTACAAATAACAGTTTGGTGTCATTGTGTGGTGGGTTGGTTGTGATGGTGTAATGTTGCAAATGTTTAACCTTACATGCCCCAGAGATTAGCCTAAGACTGCTTAAGCCACACTACCTAGAGGGTAAGCAGAGGTTGTCTTGGAGGTAACCCTCAGCCCTGACGAGGAAGAGAGAGGCCCTGATTGTCGCCAGTGTTGCACTGCGCCAACCAGAGACTCCCCCTTCCTACAAGTATACTTAACAATTGGATGTTGTACGATCTGCAAAAGCGAGATCTGACTTGATCGAAACCTGAAACTAGATTAAATGAGTACCTGCTCACACCATCACCTCCTCCCTGTTCGGCGTTCGCCTCAGGCTATATTATTCTCCCATGTGACACTCCCCCAGTCCCAACTAGCTTTTGAATCACGCGTGCTCCACCCCCCTTCCATGATGCAAATTAATCACCTGACACCTATAACATTCCTCTCGAACTAGAAAACCCATACTGCACCTAAAACCCCTTTATACAAACAGTGCTAACCCTACACTTGAATTAAAACTATTGTGCAAACGCGCAAGATGTCGCAAATTTCTGCATTTTTTTCAACAACATCCAATGTGTTTGTTTCCTTTCTAGTTCCCACCTTCACCCAATGCTACTGTGAACTTGCTGTTTCATCATGTGTGGAATATCAATCAAAAACCATTCTTAAATTTAAACATACTCAATCTTCGGGTGTAAAACCAACTGGGGGCAATTAAATTGAAACAATGTAAGAGGTGGTATGCACTGGATCTGGTATCCACAAAAGCAGTGCGTCTGGGAGTGGAGCGTGGACCAAATGCTCCCCACATGATTGTACTAAATGATGATGCATCTAGGGCAAGGCACAGTCCAGTTCTGCATTCAAATTGTAAAGTTTGTTTAAAATTTTTTTTACTAAAATGGGACTATATTGTGATAAACACGGTGTGCATACCACATCTTACATAGTTTTAGAAAGTTGCCATTTTCTTACTTTAACCATTCTGTGCCTCTGCCTGTCCCTTAATACACATCAGGCTGGGTGACAGCTGGGCTTTGTGCATTCCCTCTAGGCAGTCACACAAAAGTACCTGAGGTGTGACATTTGCATCCTGATCACACATCTCCAGGTTGATGGGCCTGACTGAGGTAGATTGTGAGGGAGGAGCGGACATTTGTACCTGAATATGGCTGTGCCTGTCCTCACACAAAGAGCTGCCTATTGCCTGTAGTGAGTCTGGAGCCATAGCACAAAAGGCATTGTGATCTTCAAAGGCCTCTTTGATGTCTCCCCCACTTCAAAGGCCCATTTGGGTATAAGTACTGGACTCCTGGCACCACCAAATCAGAACTTTGCTGGAACCAAGAACATTCTACCTGGAAGAAGAGCTGCTGTAGGAGGGACTGCCATTTTGCTAACTGCATTACTGTGTTTGCCTGCTGATTGCTGTGCTGTGGGAAGGACTGCCACTTTGCTACCTGCTCTACTGTGTTGGAATTCTATCTGCTGCTTCTGGCCTGGGAGTGAGAAGGACTGGACCTGCTCTCTACATCCATGAAGCCAAGATTCTCCTACCCTTGCCTGAGGTGCCCCCGCCAGTCCTGGGCCTCAGATGTGGTTCTGCAGCGGTTTTCTGCAAACATCGATACAGTGGCCCCTTTCCACTGATCAGAACTGACGCTGTGCCCTCTGATACAGATACAGTGCCAATTCAACGACAATGAGGGTTTTGACTGCAAGGTTTGCCGATGATGCAGCGCCAATCCAGAGACGCCGCTGCGAGCCTTGTCTCCAATGCAGTGCTGACCCTTTGACATCGTCAGCGAGGCTCGACATCGTTGTAGTGCTGACTCTTTCACACCATCTGCGCAGCCTGACTTTGACTCATCGATCCGACTGCGCGAATCAGAACCGACCCAGTGAGGTCCTCGATGCCAACGCTTGCTCTGTACAAGGTACTTTTTTAGCTGGCTCAGCGTGGATTCAGTAGCCAGCCTTCTCTCCATCTTGGTCAGCCTGAACTTTGGACTTACCCTGGTCTAGCACAAGCAACCCTTTTGTGCTATTGACCTCACAGCACTGTTTTTGGATTTAATATTTAAATCTTGACTTCTACTAATTGGATTTTTGTCATTTTATCTTGTTTTACTCAGATGGCTTTTCTCTCTGTTTCTAAATGGGTGTGGAGTATTTTTGTGGTGTTTTCACTGTGTTACTGTCATTTAATCATTGCACATATACTTTACATATTGCCTCTTACATTAAGCCTGAGTGCTCTGTGTCAAGCTACCAGAGGGTGAGCACACGTTAATTTAGAGTGTGTACCTGACTTACCCTGTCTAGGATTGTGGTCCCTACTTGGACAGGGTGCAAACCTTTGCCAACTATAGACCCAATTTCTAACAGATGCAATGAAATATGAATCACTATTTTGCGACACTGAAATGGTGATTTCTAATCAATGACTATCAAACATCGATTTTCAAATACTACGTACAAAGCATTTGCAATTTGTGAATATTTGCAAAAGTATGAATTAACCTCAAGTGGAAGTTGGTTGTAACCAAGTGATCAGTACAAAATGGGACTGAAAATACTAATCAGCACTCTAAGGGTGACAATACTTGAACACACTGAAGAAGAGATTTATGCAAAATATATTTTAAGGAGTCTGGTAATACTTGACCTTTTGGATGAATAATACCTCACACTAGACAAGCACACACAACACCGCCAGGCAATACCTACTTCTGTTCAGGTTCTTTACTCAGCACACATGACCACTGAATGATCTTTTACTGTATGACTGAATATCAAGAGGAGATCTGGATGATGGGTGGTTGCTTGAATATAACACCTTGAGAAAATAATCAGATAACCCTTTTTAAAACTATGTTTCTAACTATCACATCCATTTTTAGGGGACATTGCCTATGTCTTACTCCAAAGGACCATGGCACCAAATTTGAATACAGACACACAAAAGGGAATGAAGTTATATAGCAGCACACAAGCAGGACAGGTTATTGAAAATCAGAGTCCGCTGTCTATGTAAAAGTGGGGGTTCACTTGATACCATCCAGAGACATGTTGTAAGATCATAGCCACATGTGCCACCTTCCACACCACAGCAATGAGCGAAGGACCACCAGTTGAACTTGAAAATGATAATCAGATGATCATGGTGACTACATTGAATATCTGCAATGTCAACTCCAAGGACAGGATGCAGGAAGAGCTGCAGAAGGATGTACCTGCAGGACTGACATAACAAATAATTATTTTTGGGGGACATCCAAGAGAAACTTAAATGTAGACATGCACATGATTCAAAGTATTTTGGATATTAATTCATTATTATGAGCACCAATATAAATGCAACATGGAGACAACCAGCTCAGGTTTCTCAGCCACACTACTAACTCTTGAGTCCTCTTCACTATATACTAGTGCTGTGTTAGACCAGTTGGTTGCATTAGCTGTCTGCATTTCCTCAAGTACATTTGTTATTTGTGCGAGGTTTCTGGCTAACCATTTGAAGTTGCATTTTTTCTGTGTTTCTACACGTTTGTTGTTGCAGATATCAGCTTTTCAAAAGAGTACCAAGTAGCCTGAATGAAAATTTCAGTGTGCATTCCTCTGTAAGCCTCTGAGTCAGCAGAAGTGGGTTGGCAAGGGTTCTTCACTGCTGTAGTTAGTTCATATATACCCGATCTGTTGACGCCATGTCCCTCAGAAATGGTTTTGAGGTACTCTTTTACTCCTACACAGCTCACACATGGCCCCAAACTGCTTCCGTCAAATCACCAACATAGATTTCTCCAATGATGCAGGAGGAGTGTCAACGAGTACCTGGGTAGCATGTGATAAACGTCTTCCTCAGACGACCTGCACTTTCTCCATAATGATTGATGTGTAGACCTATCTACGTCCATTTGCTGTTTTGAGTGAGAGGTAGTTAACTTTGTAAGGGTGGTTGCAGGTCTAGACTGTACGGCTGATGTCTGCAGTCGCGGCCGGCACCGATCAGGGGTGGTAGGGCGGGGGGATATTTGACAAAAATTTAATTAATTTAAAAAATAATAAAATTTAAAAAAACGTACCTTACTTCCGCATCTCTCTTCATCCGGAACAGAATCGGAAGCACACCCAGACTCCCTAAGCTAATCACAATGCTGCAAAGTAGCGTTGATTGGTCTGATCAGCCAGGGAGTGGGAGCCTGGGCATATTCTCCAACCAGACTGTAATGCAGCCTGGTTGGAGAGCATGGTAAGTTCGCATGAATGTTTGGCCGGCCCCTGATGGCCGGCCAAACATTCATGCTCACTTGCAAGGTGTGCTCGTCACACCCCCTGCTCCTGTGTCAGAGCAGCCCTACCCCGCCCTGCAGAGCTGCCATGGTAAGACAAAATGAAATTATAATAACCTTGAGTTATTATTATTTTATTTTTTCCTTTATTTCTCTGCTGCACAGCATTGGGGCAGTGGATGTCTGCACAGTTTGAAAAGGTGGAAAAATGGGTTCTTCTTTTGCTGGAGTAGATTCTGAACCACTTGCAACAGGTGTGAGGTCATCCTTCTCTGGTGGTTCTCCCTCAGTCTGGGCTTAGGATCTCTGGATAGGTGGCTCTGCTGGGACAGACAGCAAATATAAAATTCATGCCATTATGGTGAGATATAATATCAGTTTTCTACCTCATAAAAGTCAGTATGTGTAACTGTCAAAAAGGTAAAAGTTAGAAATGATAAATAATATACGTAAACCATATTAATGATACATGTTAATGATACATATTATGATACCATATTAATGGTACATGCTAGTTGTGAAATATTCTTATGAAGGAAAACCTAATTTGCAAATTGTGTTGCACATCGAGTGGAAAATCGTAAATCAGTATTTAATGATTGCGAGCAATTACAAATTGCTATTTGGTATTGTAGGTGCATAGTGCATATTATTTTGTGATTCAAACATTGAGATTACTTAATTTTCACAATTTCCGAATAGCAAATTTCTGGGTTTGTACATCAGGCCCCTTGACCTCTGACATTTTATTTGTAGCATTGTGTCCTACATCGAAGTCGAGGAATCTGACCTCCGAGCATTACAAGGTGTACAGAACTCTCTGGCAAGCAGTGGTCGAAGTGGGCAGGATCGACAGGGCATGCTGTGCCCCTACTTATTTAATTCAGTAGATTCCGTTCCCCTACTTTTTTTTTTTTTAAATATGCTTCCAAAGTTGGCAAAAATAGCCCCGAACGGGCGGGCAGAGAAGGATAAGGAGGGTGTCCACTTCAGGACAGTATCCACATCAGCAAGCTGTCCACTTCAGGACCGTGTCCACTTCTCCTGCTCTGCGGCTGGCAGCTGCCCCCGTCTTTCTTTCTTCTCTTATTCCCTCTTTTCTGTCTCGCTGCTCCTCACGTACTGAAAACCGTGACTTCAAGAAACGGTTCTCACCCTCTCTTTCCTCCTTTTGTTTATTTGTTCCCCTCTGAAATGGAATAAAAAAGAAAAAAACTCTTTTGCTGGATATTTCGTCTTTTTCTGACATTTTTCTATTCCGAAGTGCAGCCTCAGGATGGAGGGAAAGAAAAGGTTCAAAATAGGAAAAATAACGAAATAAAGCAAGACAGACTGGTCACAAAGTACCCAGATGAGTTCACACGCAAACACATTAGCACCAATTTACAGAGTTTGTCAGGGAAGCACTACTTTTGTTTTCTCTCCTTTCTTTGAACAGCATTGTTTTCCCCAGGTGGGGAAGTGCACCCTTCCTGTAGGAACTCCAATACTGGGTTGATGCGTGGAAAACAAAATGAATACCTGGGCTCCGTGTTCAGGAATGTGGTCTTTTTAAACCATACTGCTTATGTTTTGTAAGGATATAAGCAATTGAAATTGAAACTGGTCCCTTCCGGGCCCTGTAGTCATGTCTTTCGCTTTTCAGGCAAAAACACTAATTGATTTCTGAATAATGAGTGCAGCAGCATTAAGGTAACCATTGCCGGACCTCGGGCTGCGCTGGGAACAGGAGGCATTCCGCTATCTCGGAATTCAGGTGGCCCGACGGACCCGCAGCTGCTGGCCCGGAATATCGATCGGACTCTTCAGTCCCTACAGCAAACGGTATCCTTTTGGAACTCCTTGCCGCTTTCGTTAATGGGACGGCTAGCCGTTGCTAAGATGGTAATGCTTCCCAGGACGCTATACGTCCTCCAGAATTGACTGTGTCATCTCCCCCTGTGAGTTTTTCGCACCCTTAACACGCTGCTTACGTCTCTGCTTTGGGCGGGACGGCGCAGCAGGGTAGCCCTCCATACTGTTGTTCGGAGTTATGAGGAGGGAGGCCTGGAGGCGCCGCGATTCGACTTATACTATTATGCAGCACAACTACAGCCTGCAGCCCGATGGTTTGCGGACACAGACAGCTGGGAGACGCGACTTTTGGCGGGCACAGCGAACGTGCAGACATTACAGGTTGCACTGATGCAGGGAAGGGGAGCGGACGACACTCTGCCATATGTTGTACGCCACACTGCAGGCATCTGGTAGTGGTTCGTGGAGAAGGTTTTACGGCGGGCCCCCTTACATAAGGAGCTGCCGATCTGGACCCTGGCCCCTTTAGTTGCCATGGAGGAGCACATGTCCTTTCGCAGTTGGCGGGCGGGAGGATGCGAGGCTCTAGCTGACCTCTACCCCAACGAGTCCTTCCTGTCCTATGAGCAAGCGGAGGAGACCTTTGGTCTTGGAGGGGGGTAGTACCTGCACTGCCGGGGACTCCAAGATGGGGTGAAGGTTGCCTGGCCTCAGTTCCCGGAAACGCCCCCGATGTCCCACACATTAAACATCCTTCTTTCCTGCGGTAAAGGGCGTAGATTAACCTCTCTGCTATATTCGGCTATGAAACAGGATTCCACTCCACCTGTCCCGCCTTCCTGGGCGGCACGGGAGGCAGATCTTGCTGCCACCCTGGTACAGGGGCAGCGGAAGCGTATAGGGTGCCTCACGCGCAAGTTATCGTGTAATGCACGGTTCAAATTAACACACTTTAATTTCATGCACCGTATCTATCTGACCCCGATATCATTGAAACGTATCTCTGGAGACAGGAAGGACAGCTGCCCCAGATATGGTGTGGGGGGAGCGGGCTTCCTACACTTAGCCTGGGACTGCCCATTGGTCAAGAGCTTCCGGGCGGGGGTAGTAGAGCGCATAGTCATCACCACAGGCCTTCGATAGACACAAATCCCCTTCATTGTTTGCTGGCGCTGGTTCCCAAGCCCAAGAGAAGGAACCTTTCCTACAAACTATTGCAATTAATGTTGGTACTCGCTAGGCATAGGGTGGCGGTTACCTGGATGGGACAGAGGGCCCCAGAGGTGCCCACCTGGCTTAAGGATGTAAGGAAATGGTCCCTGGCTGAGCGAACGCATGTGCGGCTTACGCGGAGGGTTGAGAAGCTTCAGGATGACTTACTGCTTGGCGAACTATGTGTGCCTCGGGGCTGGCAGAAAGGGGGCGGTCATCCCAGAGTGACTCTGATGGGGCAAGCGACAAATTGTTCTCGCCAGGGATGTCGGGGTCTGATGTGGAGGGAGAGGGGACTGCTAGGACTTCATTATTACCAGAGATTGGGTGGTGCTCGGCTGCTTCCTCATGCTATTGTTTTATTCTTTGTTATTCTGTTACTCCTCATGTGTCTTGCATGCTCCGGTGATACCTGTGTCCTCAAGTGCCGTAATGAGGTTATCGAACTGTCTTACATGTATTGTAATGATGCCAATTTTGGGGGGGGGAGGGGCAGGGGTTTATACATGTTGTATAATCAAAGAATAAAGTTATAAAAAAAAAAGGTAACAATGCTATTCCGGCTTACAGTTCACATACTTTACTTACTCTTGCATTTCATGTGAGTGATTGCTTATTCCGTGAGGTTGTTACTTTTTGTTGAGGCAGCATATTACTCTTGTCAAGTACATAATTTGAATTGAGTCACAACCAGGTGTTTATAGCGGAGCACAATTTGGTTGTAGTTGAAGGCAGGCCAAGTTTTTCTCAGTGAGGCAGTATGGTGTTCAGTGGAGAGAGGATGGGGTACTATGGTCAAAGCTGCCGAATTTGGAACTGGGGAACAAGGTTCAGCCTTCATGACCAGACCACCCTCCTGAGGGAGCACATTCTCATGCTAGAGTTTGGAAGGTCATGCTAGACCTTAGAATCCCTGGTGTCTTATCACCTTAAAGACCTGTCCACCACAATCCATACTAAAGTTCACCTCCAGTCTTGCAGGCAGGCCTACGAAGCAGCACACACTAGAGCAACATTGACTCTCTCACTGAGGTCACAGGACCCTTTAGGATGGCCAGCTCTAGGGGGTGCGAACAGTGTGACCACACTGGGCACTGACTTTGGGTGGGGGCATCGTGTTTGCAAAGATATTTTGGTCTTAAAAGTACTTGCTGCCTCCTTCCTAGCCTCCAGCTATTTTCTGCAACAATAAAAATGTCATGACATGATATCGCCGGTGATTAATGTTCTTCCTAGCAAGAGATCAGAGTTTTGTCTAGTGGAAGTTGTGACATCTGGAAAGGTAGCACAAAGGGTTAATGTGCCTGCTGCAAAGAACACGTACCACGTAGATCACAAAGTGCACATAATGTAAATAGGTCAGTGGGTTACTGCTTTTGTCAGAGATCCTTTTGTTACTTGACATTTATAAGTTAAAATCCTAACACAGAACAGTGATCTATTATCGGTCATCTAAGAGCTTCATGCAAACTGTAAGGTATACATTAGAGCATTATGTTTTTTTCCTCCAGTCTTTGTTTATAATAATGTTGCAAATAGTGTTCATTTGGATAGAAATCAATTCTGATTATTAAAGAGATGCCTCAACCATGGTATTACGTTTTAAATTCTGAGTTTGTGTTTCTCCAGACCAATCACTATTAAACTTTGCTGCCTACTAGTATGGTTTTCATGTGACTCCTACACCTTGTAGTCCTTTGTAACATTTCCTATACAGTTATACACACACGAATGATTGATTATCTCTGTTTAATGTGTGTGATGTAAAGTGCTCTAACACCCTACAATGGTATGAGTGGCGCTGTAAATCAAAATAAATGCATCTGAGAGAGAGTGTGAATATGGAGACACGGGGTTCCCTGTTAAAGGGTAGCAGTGAGGAAATCTGATGTGGAGGTAGTCATTGGGGGGCACCAACAAACATTATTGCAGAGGACGTCACCAGCGCTAAAGCCGGGCCTGCCCTTGCGGCCAGTCCGCCTCACCCATTGGTACCACTATTGGCCTTGTTTCAGCAGTAGTAGCTGCAACTGACCAGGGATCGGCAATGCAGGATTTGCACACACACCAAATAAGTTCACAAACTTCACAGTCTCTCTTCTTCCTGCACAAGCAATTTTAATATGTGCTGACTGCTTTCGGGCTAGTGGAATTATGCAGCAATGCAGGTCAAAATTATGTTGCAGTGTTGACAAAATTATGTAGCAAAAAAAGGCTGCAGCATAATGCGGTACATTTTCTGATACTTTATTATTTTGACATCTTTTGCACATCCTAACACTCTCTGGAATGATTAGTGACAGGGTAGCATACAAATGTATGGGAAGCCGTTCATGTCAAAATTACAGACCCCCATATAAGACATCTCCTGAAATGCATGGGGGGCTGCAAAATGTATTTGACACACACCAGAATAAATGTAACATGTTTTAAACAAATATTAAACATGGCAGAATGAATATACTATCTAGTAGACAATTAAAATAACGCACACTCTGAACCGAATAAAATATATACTGAGATGTATAGTAACTATGTTGAAAGGAATATGGTGTTGCTGAAAAGAATACAACAAAACCTGCAGTGAATATAACCCTTATTGAAATGATGTAGACTGGTGCTGAAATGAATATGACCCACATTGGAACGAATATGGCAACTATTACATTGAATCTTACACTCTTTTAAATGACTGTGACACTCATGTAATGAATGTCAGACATACATCAATGAATACAAGCCATGTTCAAATGAATATGACACATGTCCAAATAAATATAAGATACATAGAAATAAATATGACTGGTGTCAAAATGAATATGATTAACACTGAACTGAATATGAAACATGTTCATTTGAATATGATTGCAGTTGAAATTAATTTGATATACATTAAAATGAATATGGCCCACACGTAAATGAATATGAGACGCTTTAAACTGAATACAACATCCATTGGAATGAATATGATACATATTAAATTTAATGCATCACTCTTTAAAGTGACTGTAACACTCATGAAATGAATGTCAGACATACATCAACGAATACAAGCCATGTTCAAATGAATATGACCCATGTCCAAATGAATATAAGATAAGTTGAAATAAATATGACTGGTGTCAAAATGAATATGACTAACACTGTACTAAATATGACTTGCGTTCATATGAAGATGATTACAGTTGAAATTAATCTAGCATGCCTTAAAAGGAATAAGGCCCACTCCTGAATGAATATGAGAAGCTTTGAATTATATACAACATCCATTGAAATTAATATTGCACATCTTGAAATAATTCTGACACATGTTGAAACATGCATGACATATGTTGACACAAGTAACATGTTCATTGAATTTGAAATTACACACTTTCAAAGGAATAGGGCAACTGTCATAATAGTCTTGATCTGTTGAAATAAATATTTCTCACGTCATAATAAATAAGTCGGGCATAGCAGTGAATATGGTAATTGTTAAAATTAATTTGCCCTATGTTAAATTAATGTGATACACAATTGAATGAGTATGGCATGCACTGAAAGTAATCTACCTTGTGTTAAAATGATAATGAACTACACTGAACTGAATCTGATATATGTTGATATGAATGTGACCGCAGTTGAAATGAATTTGTTATGCCTTAAAATTAATATGGTCAACGTTTAAGTGAACACAAGGAGCTTTGAACTGAACGTTCATCCATTGTAATGAATATGGCATGTTTTGAACTAAATCTGAAACATGATGAAAACCTCATTTTGCTGCAAGACAAACTCTTGTTTAAAATGATAAAGTGGGGATGAGGAATTGATCATTGTTACATACTCAACCTCTTTTGTTTGCTGAATGTATTACTGTTTTAGACTCTGAACACTATTTGATTTGAGCATTTATAGAGCGCACAACTGCCCGGAGGTGTCTAGGCACTAATACCCCGAAATACACCAAGGCTGCCACTGCGACTAGGTGTGTGCGAATTAGTTGATGAAGAGCCATGTTTTTAGTGCTTTTCTAAAGGCCAGAAGTGTAGGGCTGTGTTTTATCCTGTCTGGGAGCATGTCCCAGGTTTTAACAGTCCCGACCGGGAAACTTCGTCCACCCCAACGAGCTCTCTTGATCCTGAGTGTTTGTAGCAGTTTATGGTGGCCAGACCTTAGATTTCTAGGAGGCAAGTACCAGTTCAGTCAGCTCTTCAGATAGTGAGGACCAGACCCATGGAGTGCCTTAAACGTTAGGCATTGGGATTTGAAAGTAATCCTCCTTGCCACTGGGAAGCAGCGTAAAGTTCTCAACTTGTGCGATACTGGCTGAAATTTCGGGATATCCAGCAGCAGTCTGGCAGCCGGATTCTGAAGACGCGGCAGCTTTTTAAGGTGCTGCATTTGGATCCCTACGTACAGCACATTTCCGTAGTCCAGCCTGGACAAGGCTTGTGCCGTCACAAGGGTTTTTAGGGATTCCGGAGGAATGAAGGGGCAAATTTTCCTAATCATCTTTAAGAGGAAGAAGATTGAAGAGGTGATGGAGCTGATCGTCAAAAATAAAGCCTAGATTTTTTGCCATTTGCACCGGGATTGGAAGGTTTCCCAGACAGTACAGCCACCATCTGGGTGTCCAAAATGAGGTGTCCGAGCCAAACAGGAGAACCTCTGTTTTTCCCCCATTCAATTTCAGACAGTTCTGACTCATCCACTGATGGACTTGAGTTATACAGTGGTTGAAATGGTCGGCTGTTTCTTCAATGTTGCTGGAAATTGATACGGCTAGCCGTGTATCATCAGCACATGAGACCACTGAGAAGCCGAACTTCCTGATGATTTTAGCCAGAGGGGAAACATTTAGATTGAACAGCTTAGGGCTTAAAGCCGAGCCCTGTGGTACCCCACACAGGATTGTGAATTGTTCTGAGGAAAAGGTTCCGACCGCTACCGATTGAGCCCTATCCGAAAGGAAAGAGGATAATAGTTTGAGGGCTGTGCCTCTGATTCCTATCTCTGAAAGCCTGTTGACTAAGATGGCATGGCTCACTGTGGTACTGCTGTCAGCGCAGTGTATGTGCTCTGAAACTTAAAACCTTTAGTCATTGACTAATCATTCATTGACATGCTAAGGCCATTGTGAATGATGTAGAAAATGCACCCAAGGCATGGAAATGGAAAATTCACCTGAGCTGCAGCACTTATTGTACACTCCACTCAGTACGACAAGGAAACATTACATCAGGGCTAATCAATCAATCAATCAATCAATCAAGGCATTTGTATAGCGCGCTACTCACCCGGAGGGTCTCAAGGCGCTTGGGGGAGGGGGGTCCGCTACTGCTCGAACAGCCAGGTCTTGAGTTGCTACCTGAAGGCGAGGTGGTCTTGAGTCCGGCGGAGGTGGATGGGGAGGGAGTTCCACGTCTTGGCAGCCAGGTAGGAGAAGGATCTTCCTCCCGTTGTGGCTCTTCGGATGCGGGGGACGGCGGCGAGGGCGTGGCTGGTCGATCGGAGCTGGCGGGTGGGAGTGTAGAAGGTCAGGCGGTCGTTGAGGTATCTTGGGCCTTGGTTGTGGAGAGCTTTGTGTGCGTGGGTGAGGAGTCGGAACGTGATTCTCTTGCTGACGGGGAGCCGGTGCAGGTTTCTCAGGTGTACGGAGATGTGGCTGTGTTGGGGGATGTCCAGGATGAGGCGTGCTGAGGCGTTCTGAATGCGCTGGAGTCTTTTCTGGAGTTTTGCTGAGGTTCCGGCGTAGAGGGAGTTGCCGTAGTCCAGTCGGCTGGTGACGAGGGCCTGGGTGACCGTCTTCCTGGTTTCAGTGGGGATCCACCGGGAGATCTTATGTAGCATGCGTAGGATGTTGAAGCATGACGAGGAGACGGCGTTGACTTGTCTGGTCATGGAGAGGGAGGAGTCCAGGATGAAGCCCAGGCTGCGTGCGTGGTCTGTTGGTTTGGGTGCGCTGCCCAGGGCAGGGGGCCACCAGGAGTCGTCCCAGGTGGAGGGCGAAGATCCCAGGATGAGGACTTCCGTCTTATCTGAGTTCAGTTTCAGGCGGCTGTTCATCATCCACTCGGCTACGTCTTTCATCCCTTCATGTAGGTTGGTTCTGGCGGTGGCGGGATCGTTGGTGAGGGAGAGGATCAGCTGGGTGTCGTCGGCGTAGGAGATTATGTTGAGGTTGTGTTGGCGTGCGATGGCCGCAAGGGGGCTCATGTAGATGTTGAACAGCGTGGGGCTGAGTGATGATCCTTGTGGTACGCCGCAGATGACTTCGGTAGCCTGTTTGCTGCAGTGTAAGGCTTGCTGAGCAAACGGTTAAACTAACCCTTTTTAATAGGTAAAAACCTCCCTTTTAAATATTAGTAAGTCAATCCTATGTAGGCGTTGTAGCGAACAAGCTCCGATGGATGGTATTTAAAAAGTGTCACATGTTGAAAATAAACATGACAACGTCCCTAAAGCAATAAATCCCTAAAAGCTATTTTTGGTTTGGCAGGTCTTGCTGTCCTTTATATAAAACCAGAGTGATTTTGAATTTATATTAAATAGAAATAATAAATAGAAAGCTACCACTAATCTGCCTGAGCTGTCACAGAGCTAAACAGCACTCACTTTTGCCAACTCCCAGCCTGTTCTCAAGC
Source organism: Lissotriton helveticus (assembly GCF_964261635.1). NCBI lineage: Eukaryota > Metazoa > Chordata > Amphibia > Caudata > Salamandridae > Lissotriton > Lissotriton helveticus. The sequence goes on from NC_136057.1 coordinate 1,928,356,570, forward strand.
CTGGTAATAGGTGTGCAAAATGTGTGAACTGCAGCCAAGAAGCAAGCAAGAGGCTGACCTGAATGGGCAGAGATGACCCCTTGGAATTCTCCACAGAATATTCACAGAGGAAGCTGTGGGCAACCTGTGGCCAACCTGTTGACATTGTAATGTCCAATCCTGTTTAACAGGTCTGTTGATCCATATCTAATACTTGACAGAGAGAAAACAAGATGCTAAAACAATTCTTGAGTATCTAATGCCTTTTACTGAAAGACCATGCTTTGTTGTGACCTACCAGGCCTCAGTCTCTGGGTTTGTTGTGGGTACAGAGTGCTTCAAACTGCATTTTAGTGTTAGATGTGGGACGGCAACAGGATTGCCAAGGTACATTCCCCACTCATATCTACAGCATCTAGAGCCCAAGTTTAGTGTGCCTAAGACCTTTGCCATAGTGGATTTGCTCTGACACATTGTATTTTTGGCCTTTTTAGAGTAACCCAAATAGGACTACGGCAAAAATAGATTTGTCACGACCTGTGAGCCTTTACTCCATTGGTCATAGAGGAACTAGGAGTGTCATAGGGTGTCCTCTCCCCTCAGGCTGATGAACTGGACAAGTCTGGACCCTCATCATTAGTCATTGCTCTGAAAAATGCTGATCTTGCAAAAGGATGCCAGGCAGACTGAATCTGCTGCACTTGGCTTTTGTGACCGGCAAGAAGGACCCGAGTAGTTTGGACCCCCTTCCTTTTAAAACAAAAGGGCAGAAAGGTCTCCAAAGTTTATGAGGCTTATCCTCTGGGTGGCTCCAGGAACCTATAAAAGCTGCAGAGGACAATCCTGTGAAGAATGCCAGTTGACCAGTGGCAACTGGACCTGGACTGGACTTTGCTGTTTCAATCTGCCAGTCACCCTTAGGGGCAGATTTATAATTATTTCACGCAGAGCAGTGCAGCAAGCCACCATATTTAACATAATATGGCACATTCCTGTACTTGCTTGCTCTGAAGCACAATGTGCTGCCAAGCTTCAATGCAGGCATCCTTGCACCATGGTGCATGGGTGCCTGCTTTGCAGACAGGATTGTTTTGTGCAGGAACAGGCAGATTCCCGCACAAAAACAATCCCCTGAGGCATGCCCTCTTTCTGTATAGGAACAAAAGAGGAGAAATAAAGATATTTCTCCTCGTTATGCCTGAACCTGGGAAGGCATATCATTTTGCCCCATTCCCAGGTCTACCAGTAATGGTCAATCTGGGAATGTGCCAAAATCCTTGGGTGGATGCATGGGAAAACTCACACTCCAGCCATGAACCACCTCCCTGGGGCAGAGTAACACAACACAGCAATTTGTGCTGCATTTTGTTAGTTTAGATTTATCAAGCCACGCAAGGTGACCTTGCATAGCTTGATAAATCTGAATTAGTAGTTGTGTCGCCCTTGCAACCCTTTGCATGGCCTAAAGGCAATGCAACCCATTGATAAATCTGCCCCTGAGAGTCTAAAACTACTCCACATGGCGTCCTGTGGACCTCATAATTGTCCTCCTGTAGTAGTTCAGGCACCACAAGAAGTTTGGGAACTTTGCTCCAAAGTTTCAAGGGGACCGATGGCAAAAAGTATTTGATTGGCAGTTCCACAGTGTGAGATTGAAATTCCTCAGAAAACGAAATAGTTTGGACTTGGAAATTATTTCAAACTTCCCTACTTCCAGGCCTGAGCAGGGCCAATCCACTTGGTGTATCCAGCTTGGTGAGGCGGCCCTGATATTAAAATATACAACCCTCTTTTATCTGATGTAATGCCCCATATTTGTGATGCAATGCACTCCTGTGAAGGTCTCTGGTTGTCAATAGTTGGCTACTCTCTTGCTCTCTGTGGGTCTACTGTTATGTGCTTCAGGTAGGAGAGGGACGGAAAAGACTTATTTAGTAGTCATAGTTCTGAATCTTTTCTTTTTGCATATAGACATCAACACAGTCACATATTTCTTTCAATGCCCTGCATTACTTATGCAGTGGGTATGTAGCTAGCTAGGGGAACTGTAATTCTTGTAATGTCATAAGGGTATGGTTTGCACTGATGCTGGCATCGTAAACGGAGCCAGGCTTTTCTTCCACAGGTGATTAAGCTAAAAGAGAGCAAAGGGCAAGGGAAGATGTCATTTTCTCCTGCTTTACAGAGAAAAGAAACAGAATTGAGACCAAATTCTTCCCACATTTTCACATATAGAAATAAAAAAATTCCTCTTTGAATAGTTTTTTGTACGATCCTGCAAAAAAACATTCCTGCCCATAACACAGGCCCCCTTGTAGCATGATGCAAGGGTGCCTGCGTTGTTGCTAAGCAGCAACAAGTGTGCAAGCAATTGAAGAGAGCTGAAGAGTGCCATATAGTTTAAATATGGCCCTTCTCAGCTCTCTCCCATTCACAAAACACAGCATAGAAACTTGCCTTGCTGCACTGTGTTATATCAATTGTTCGAAAATTTGCCCCTACACCTGAGCCTGCTGATCTTGTGGCACAGTTGTGTCTTCCCATTTTTAACCATGGATAGTGGGGTGTGATGCTGACTGGAAGTTGTCTCCTACTACCTGGATCCATGTTGGGTCCTATGACATTTTTGTTTTCAATCAACTTGCAAGGGCACACAGCCAACAGCTTTGCTAAAGGCAATTCAGTTAATAGGCTTTGCAGACAATTTTGAGGGGAACCTATGGGAGTATCCTGTTCCTTCAGCCTCCGTCATTCAATTTAACATGTTGTTTCTTTTGTGCCAGGTTCCCTGGTGTTGTGGTTAGTATTCTGTATGCGTTGGCTACCTCTTCCATTCAGTCCTCTGCCCTACAGAGCCTTGACCACTTTGACTTGTCCGTTTCCTCGCATTCTTGTACACTTGCATGTACCAGTTTTCCTTGGATCCCATTCCTACCTGGATCCATTCCCCGTATTTAGTCCTCTACCTTCCCATGTGTACCCCATCCTGGTATTGCTGCTTCAACCCACCTCAACAGGTTATGAACTCTAGTAGACTTCTCTTCCTGGTCTCCAGTTAATATTGTGTAATTTCTTTCTTTCACTCTCCTGCACACACTGGGTGTATCCCATGCAGTCTGTTGTTTTCCTTTCCTTCTCTATTCTTTGCTTGTGCCATTTTCTCCCTATATCCTTTCATGCTTTGTCCTTACTTTGCTGTGTTTTTGTGACTGGACTCCTAGACACTCTCATGCTTTCTACCTTCCTTTTTCACGATAATGCCATTTTCATCACCTGGTCCCAATGAGACCTGGCCTCTGTATCTATCTCTCCCCTGCCACACCCCTCTACTTGTACAATTGCTTACCTGGTCCCTCTAACCATTGCAGTCTGTTCCTTACCAGAACAACAATTGACTTACCTTTGGTAACGCCTTCTCTGGTAGAGACTCTATCTAGCCACAGACTCCTTTCTTTACAATATTCCCAAGGCATCAGACTAGAATCCGAAGTTTTCAAGCAGTACCACTGTGTGCCAGTAGGTGACGTCGTTCAGCTTTGTGTCAGTGGTGTCTGCGCCGGCAATGAGATGTGTGGTGCATATATAAATGCCACCCCAGAGCACTGATTTCAGTTTCTTTCGCAACTTTCCACACCAGGAATGCAGGTCCACAACGAAGACTGACAACTGGACTGAAATTATAAGACCCTTAGAAGGGTGACTCTCACACTGTAATCAGTTCTGCGAGCGTGAAGGATGGGATGGCCAGTAAGGAATCTGCGGCTACATAGAGTCTCTACCAGATAAGGCGTTGCCAAAGGTAAGCAACTTGTTCATCTGATAGAGACATCTAGCCACAGATTTAGAATAAAAAACCCAAGCAGTGCCTCCAGAGAAGTGGATAGCAAAGCTGATTTAAACCAGGATGTCACACAGGACCAAACGGACACAGTGCCCATCACAATGGACCTGACTGTTCAGGCCGTAGTGCTTGGTTAACATGTGCAGAGATGCCCATGTTGCTGTCTGACAGATTTTCAGGTCAGGGACTCCTTGTGCTAACGCAGTGATTGCCGCCTTGGCTCTGGTGGAATAAGTGCATAAGCCCTCATGGAGTTGCTTCTTGGCCAATGCATAGCAGATATTTATGCAGGGCACTATTCCTCTTGAGATAGTCCATTTCAGTATAGACTTCCCTTATTAGCCCCTAGGCACCCCACAAAGAGTTGATCATCTACCTGGAACTCTTTTGTGCGATCAAGGTAGAGCTACAACTCTCTCTTTGGGTCCATACGGTGGAGTCTCTCCTCCTTTGAAGTGTGAGATGGAGAAAAGAAGTTAGGCAGTGTGATCGTCTGGCCTACATGGAAAGGAATCACAACCTTCAGGAAAAAGGAATCATGTGTCCAGAGTACCTGATTGTCCGGATCGAAGATGTTGTTGGGAGGGTGCACAGAGAGTGCCTGCAATTCGCTGACCCTTCTGGCCAATTTGTAATAGGCATTAGAAAAGCAGTCTTCATAGTTAATAAATGGAGAAAATGTTAGACCTGGCATCCTTGGCATGGTTTTCCCCTGTCTTTTTGCCCCTGCCTCCTGTATTTTTGCTGTGTGCTGGATTTCGTTTTTGCTGGTCTAGATGCTTTGGGCACTTTGCCACTGCTGATCAGTACCAAAGTGCAAGTGCTCCCTATGTACTTGCCAGGTCGACTTGGCAGTAGAGACTACACACAGACGCTGCAGTGGCAGGTCTGAGACCCCTTTTGAAAGGCTGCTTGTGTGGGTGACACAATCAGTGCTGCAGGTCCACTAGCAACAATTGACTTACAGGCCCTGGGTACACACAGTGCACTGTACTAGGGACTTAGTAGGAAGTCAAACAAGCCAATCAGGGAAACACAAATCGATTTGTGTTTCCCTGATTGGCTTGTTTGACTTACTACTAAGTCCCTAGTACAGTGCACTGTGTGTACCCAGGGCCTGTAAGTCAATTGTTGCTAGTGGACCTGCAGCACTGATTGTGTCACCCACACAAGCAGCCTTTCAAAAGGGGTCTCAGACCTGCCACTGCAGCGTCTGTGTGTAGTCTCTACTGCCAAGTCGACCTGGCAAGTGCACCTATTTGCCATGCCCTAGCCTTCCCTTCTAGTACATGTGAGTCACCCCTAAGGTAGGCCCAAGTTACCCCTATGGGCAGGGTGCAGTGTAGGTGAAAGGTAGGACAAGTACTAATATGTGTGATATGTCCTGATAGTGAAATGCAGTGACTTTCGTCTTTCACTATTGAAAGGCTATCTGTCCCACAGGATAGAATGGGTGTTTATTTATAATATCTTAAAAGTATAACTTTCCATTGGGGCAAGATAGAAAGGTGGAGTTTGGTATCCCTGAACTCAGAATATAAAAATGCATCTTTTGGTAAAGATATTTTTTATATTGTGTGTTTGAAAATACCACTTTTAGAAAGTGGGTATTTTCTTGCTTAGCCATCCTGTGTGCCTCTGCTGGTTTGTGGATTGACTGTCTGGTTTGGAGTGACAGAGGCTGGGGATGTGCATTTTCTTCAGACAGCCACTGGGGGGGAGCTTTTGTATATCGTGCATAATATAGGGAGCTCCCGAAAAGCACCACCACTTCTGGCCATTTCTTTTCAAATTCCAGGCCTATGGAAGTTCAGGCAGGGGTGGCTCCTCCGCTCAGGCGGAGCAGTGTCGCCCCACAGCATTTCAGCACTGCAAAAAAGGGAAAAAAATGATAATAGCGCAATGTTATTATCATTTTATTTTTCCGCGCTGACGCAGTTTTGAGGGGAGCAAAGCAAGGGGGGAGTGTTGGCCCTCTCCAAGTGTGCATGACTGTTTGGCTTGCCAAACAGTTATGCGCACTTTACATGTTCTCCACTGGCTGTATTGTACAGCCTGGGTGGAGAACAAGCTCCGGCTCCCAGTCCCTGTCTGAGCACCAAATCAGTGCTCAGACCAATCTTGACGCTGCTGTCATTGTGACAGTAGCATTGTGATTGGCTTAGGGGAGCCTGGGTGCTTCCTGCTTGCGGTTCAAACAGAAGGAAGAAGAGGGAGGAGAGGTGGCAGCAGGCAGATAAGTGATTTATTTTGTATACCCCCCCCCTCCCAGCGCACTACTACTGCCAGGGAGGAGCTGCCACTGAGTTCAGGGTTTATGCAGTGGTCAAAGTTGGGGGATGGGGGGGGGTGAGTAGAACTGTGGGGTATCAGAGGGAGGAAATAACTTGAGGATTGGGTCAGTGGGAGAAGTCAGAGGTGCGGCCAGAAAGAGCAAAACATCCCAATTTCAAGTATTTGTTTGGCATTTCACATTGTGCATGAAGCAGAGAGACATGAAGTTTGCGAACGTAGGAGCATATTTACAATAAAGTGGCAAAGCATATCAATAAGCCAACAAGGTTAACGACACGCTTTATCAATTTTAAACGCTGGGCTGCACCATATTTAGTAGAATATGGTGCAGCCCTGCGTTTCCCCTTGTGCTGGCGCCAACTTAAGCTGCCTAGTGCCAACGCAGGAATCCTTACACCATAGTGCAAGGGTGTCTGTGTTGAGGGCAAGATTGTTTATATGCAGGAAGGGGAACCTGCACATAAACAATCTTTGAATGCCGTTTTGTAACTTCTATGTGTGCTACTTAATGCGGCACACATAGAAGTTATGAAATGTAATTTATTTTTATAAAATGTCATTTTTTTAAAAATTATTATTTATGTGCATGAAGGGGTACCTTCCTGCACATAAACAATCATAGGCAATTTGCTGTTCCTATGTGTGCTGCACAAGGCAGCACACAATGAAACAGTAAAAACGAGAAGCAATAAAGCGTTTCGCCTGTTTAAGACCAGGTTTTCCCTGGTCATAATTTTGGCGTTGCCTCCTATTTATGCCATCCTTGTAAATAGAGGGCAGCATCAAAATCAATGGGTGTTGCGGTGGAACGCCCACTGCCCACCACTTTTACGCTAAATGCAGCGTGAAAGGGTGCCTTATTTACAAGGCAGCATTAAGCCTCATTAAGTGGCTTAACGCTGCCTTGTAAATAAGACAAGGCCACTATCGTCATCACATCACTGAAAGTGACGCTGTGTTGGCAATAGGTGCTAGTAAATATGCCCCGTAATTTGGTGTGCGTGCAAATCCTGCATTACCGATCACTGGTGAGTTGTAGTAATACTGATGAAACAAGGCCAATGGAAGTACTAATGGGTGAGGCGGACTGGCCTCAAGGGTCCTGTGACCTCAGTGACTGTCACTGTTGCTCTAGTGTGTGCTGCTTCAGCCTGCCCGCAAGACTGGAGGTGAACTACAGTATGGATAGTGATGGACAGGCCTGTAAGGTTGACCCACACTTGCCACCCTTAGGTTAACCCTGCTGATGCTAAGACACCAGGGCTTCTGTGGTCTAGCACGGGAATATGCTCCCCCAGGAGAGTGGTCGGGTAGACTGGTCATGAAGGCTGAACCTGGTTCCTCAGTTCTAAATTCGGCAGCTCTGGTCATAGTGCCACATCCTCTCCCCCACTGAACACCATACTGCCCCACAGAGAAACTCGCACTGCCTTCAACTACAACCCAATTGTGCCCCACTATAAACACCTGGATGCGACTCAATTTAAATTATGCACTAGACAAGAGTAATATGCTGCCTGGAAAAAAAAAAGTACCACCATCCTGGAAAAAGCACACAGGGAATGCAAGATTAAGTAAAGCATGTGAAATGTTAGCAGGAACAACATGGTTACCTTTACCCTTTTACACTCATTATTCAGAAATCAATTAGTGTTTTTGCCTGGAAGGGACCCGTTTCAATGTTTATTGTTTATAGCATTAAAAAACGTAAGCAGTATGGTTTAAAAAGATCACTTTTCTGAACACTGAGCCGCGGTACACATTTTACAAACCTAAATAAGGACAACAGCTGATTAGGATCTCATTGATTGTTTATCACTCCATGGACCATTACAAAAGTGTCTGCCAAGATTCCACTACCAGACCGCAAATATAGTTCTCGGGCATCATGTCAATACAGGTTTTATCAGCTTTGGTGCAAAAGCATTTACTTTTATTTTCTTCAGAGGGTCTTAAAAATGGCTTCAAAATGGCTGATTTATTAGAACTAGAGGACTCTGCTAGCCTCTAAACACTATCGAGGTTTTTGAGCTCATTTGTGGTCTACATTTGTCCAGCTTATCAAGAACTGCTTGCCCTCGTTGCTGTTGAGGCACAGAGAGCTAATCACCTGTTTCTGCAACTTACACCCATATCAGTGTTTCTTCAAGACTCTCCGCTCCCTGACTGACTACACTGCTTAGCTACCTTTTGCAAAATCCACTCACTCGTACACACCAGAGGAGACCTATTTGCTTTGCCCATTGCACGTAGAAAGTGGCATGGCGAGCAGAGTGCGTGGCAAAAATGTGCACTGGCCTGCAAGAAGAGGAGGTTACTGGCGCTGGCAGTGGCTACTTTGAGTCACATATAGACTGTGCCTGTCCTGGGAAGCACACAGAGGAATCGGGGTTTTCACTGCAGGAATCAGGAGGAAGGAAACTAGCCTTGAACTCTGTAGTCTCCCGAAACAATCGGGACGACTGGCACTTGGCAGGATGCTGATTCAGCGCGCAACCCGTGTTTAGCCAGGATACAGGCCCAATGGAAATTGCCCCACCTTGTTATAGAGCGCTGATCTGATGTGATGCCGAGGCGTCTATCACTTTCAGCATTTAAAGGCACACACTACTTTGTGGGCCTTATAAAAAGTGTGGTAACAGCTTGCAGTGCTAAGAGCGGGATGGAAGTCCTGTAGCAATGGAGCCTCGTACAGACAACAGTTTCCAGGGCGCCAGTGGATATCTGGCAGGTAGCTCATGCTACCTCCATACATGGGCCGGCTGACCAACATGGGTTCATAAGGGGAGAGCGGAGCCCGCTGAGTAGAACAGTGTTTTCACCGCAAGTGCATCCGGCCTCATCAGTGGCGTCACTAGGGTTGGTGTCACCCGATGCGGGTAACTCATGGTGTCACCCCATCACGACTTACCGCATGGACCTCCTCCGCTCAGAGTCCGCAAATTTCCATTTGTATTTAAACTATCAATTCTTTCTGAGAATTTTAATCTTGATGTAAATCAAATCAACCAATTTCACTATCACACCTGAAATTGTGAGGAAAAGTCCAGAACTGGAAAAGTTATGTTCTTGTGGCATTGAATCATTTAGCACTGCACTCTGTGTGCCTGTTCTTATTTATTTCCTTTCATAGCGCAAATTCCACTCAAGCATAGTGTTATAAAGTAGTGTAACTTCGCCTCTGCTTTTTTTAAATGTTGCCAACATGCCTAATTAATGTGCGCGATGAACCTTGGGATTACTAATGATAGCTGTACTACATTTCCCAGAATCCTCTGCTGCAAGTTACAAGTTTAACGCGTTTGCCCACAAACAGCAAAAGCCACAGCAGCTCCTACATCTGTAACATCCGGTACATGCCAGGCACTTTAAGAAAAGGGTGCGCCCTTGGTCCAAATTGCATAGAATTTGAATCTGGCCCCTAGTCCAAGTGAACCAAGCTAAAAACTCCCTCTATGCACAGTGCTGCGACATGAAAGTCCAGAACACGGTGATCCGATTAGCCAGGGCTTTAAGTGTGATGAAAAAACTGGAGGGTATCTCAAAGGGGAGGGAGTGGTCGATATAATGAAGGGTGTGGCTTTAAAACAGCTGAGCTAAAAATCTTTGCTGAGCATAGTGTGCCACCGCACTGGTATTTTGATTTTTCTGTCACTGCAGTGCATCCAGATATATGACACAACAAGTAACATTACACAACAAGCCAGGACTATTGGCTTTGTCAATGGTTGTTAGTTGCATAAGATAGATAAGCAAAAACGATGGCTTTGTCCTTTGTTGTATATAACTTTGACAATGCTTCAGTTCTGAAATGAGACTGTGCATAACGAGTCTCTTTGAAGTTACATCAAAGGCTGTGAAGGATAGGACTGCTGCAGAGTTTAGATTTATTTTTCATCCAAGTGTGAAAAAGGAGAGCCCGATAGGGTCCCGTTTTTTGGCACCTGCTATTTAGAATTGATGGTACTGACCACCAGCAGGACCCGGCCCACTTAAAGCCATGCGATTAGCACATGTGTTACATTAGGATCATCTTTCTCGTCAGACTGTATATCACATTTAGAAATACCAAGCCAAGCAGATGAATGATTAACTGTAGGTGTGATTACATTTTACAGCGTGCTTTCTTTTAATGCTGCTTTAAGAGATTTCTTCTGAAGGGTTGCGGGGACGGCCGGGTTAGGCAGCAATTTACGACACAGGCCTACTTGTGCTTCCTGACGTGTCAGGTAAGAACTGCGAGACGACTGGCCGCAGACGCCGTCCCGCCGAAGCCTCACTCAACCAAAAATATGCAGACGCTGGTGGCAGCAGTCTTCAAGGCTCCGCACCAGGTGGCGATAATATGCTCAGACACCTCAGGCCTCCCGGGTTTCCCTGCCGTTCATAAATGCAAGCAGAGCTCGTGGAATGGTGTGAGCGCAGGGGCCACAGCGCCCGAGGCCTTCAACAGGATCCGCCTCACCCCACGTCCAACGGCGCACCGGAAGTACATTCCCTACGCCAGAAAGCGTCCCCAGAGGATAGGACTGTGATTGGCTGTCAGTGTCACGTGCTTTTCAGTATGTGTTATACACACAATTCACCATATCCAATTCATTCACATCCTTATCCAGTTCATTCAGTATTCCATGCATCACAATGTGATTCATATCCGATTTCAGTGATTCCCATATTCATTTCAAGAACACTGTTATTTGCCTCACTGTTATTTATATCCATTTCAAGAGTTCTTATATTTAAACCATTCTGTAATGTTAATTTTTTTATTTATTTTTAAATTCGCTTTTATGTTATATCAACTCTATACAAAACAGTACACTTGCCTACAGTAAATGACAGCACCTTAACACATGGGACAGCATATATTTTAATAGATTAACAGTCCAGCACTATCCCTCTTTTCTCAGAACATTTTTTTCACACATCAGGACCGCACCTCCAAAGCATAGTGGCATTCATCAAACCGGAAATGGGGCCGGGATGGCACTTCAGATACTATTACATTTGGAGCTTTTGTCCTGGAATCAGTGTGTATACACATTCCCATAATGCCTCCATCCCGTCCCCATTTTACTTTTTGGGGACTCCACATCCTAGCTGCCATCGCTCCAGGAGGAGCGTATCTGCGACAAGGGGAGGAGCCTATCTAGCACTTAAAGCAATCCCCAAACTCCCGCAGCATGGGCAGCGGACGGGCATGTCCTATGCCCGACAGAGCCCAGAGGAGGCTGTGACCACCCTCTGACATCGTGAACCTGAGGTGAGTGCTCTCTATTATTGTACTGGAGAGCTGAATATTGTGGGTCTGTTAATGTGTTTGGGTATAGTTGTATCCTGGTTGCTATTCTGTGGATACTACCTCTGGTGATCTTGAGGTTTTGATATCGCCAAATTCCAATGGGCAAACGCAAACCCCAGGAGGTTGAGTCTAAAGCACTTTCTCCCTCTAAGACTACCAGCATCGACAAAATGTTGCAGAGGGATAGGGGGATAATTTCCACAGAAATAGCCCTGACTGAGTGTACATTGTCTCTGGGAGTCCCAAATGATTCAAGCTTGGATGGCTCTTTATCATACAGCCCAACTGGTACAAATAGTGCAGTGGACCATTTGGGGTTGGGTAACAACCAAGCAAGTGATAAGGAGGCAAATTTGGCCCCTAAACCAACAGGCGCATGCCTGAAAGTTACATCACGACCTTCTTGAGTCACCAAACGACCTAAACAGCAGCACACATCTTAGTCCCCTCTAGCCCCTGCTAACCCATATGTTGACTCAAGCATTATTGACCCTTATAATCCAACCTAGAGGGAATCATGCTTACACTTCCTTGGACTGTGGACCTCATGGAGTCCTGTATTGGAAAAATTAAAGAATATCTGCATAAAGAACTTTCCTCATTGACAGTGGGGTTGGAGGCCAGCGAAAGGGGTCTCAATTGCGTTTTATCCCAACAAAAGCAAGTTGTATGTTCAATACCAGTAGCAGAGAATGGTGCCCAGGTAATGACCTCCAACTGCCAACTCAAACTGGTTAAGGTCTCTAGCACCAGCACCACAGTCACTTTACCAAGAGATGCTGTAATTAGCCATGGTAAATGGACTGAGGTTGCGGGTACTTTGCACACATAAAAAGCGTTAGGAGTTAATAAGGCCTGGTTGTCCTTTAGGGGAGAGGGTGTGGTCTCACGGCTAGACTGCTGTCCTTGGAGCAGGGAAACCAAGGTTCGAGCCTCGGGTCGACTCCACATCCTGTGGTTCTGGACAAATCACTTAATCTCATTGTGCCTACCAAAAACATAAATGTGTCCTTGTGTATGTAACTGGTGCTCACGTAAAGCGCTCCAATACCTTCAGGTCGAGTTCGCGCTATATAGGTCTGCATAAAAAGAAACCACTGGAGCTGTGGGGATACAGCCACCTATGCTAAATACCCCAGTATCCATACAGAGGCAACCAGTGACCGATTTCACCACAGCATCTTGCCTGTATGTACATTTGGTAAGAGTTCCTGAGTTGAATGTGAATCAATGAATCAGAAGGAGGGTCAGGACGAGTTGACTAATACATGTTTAAATTTGCTGGCCCAACAGAGGAAGTTCCTCTATTACATGGCTAATGAGATTTTGCTCACATGGAGAGTGGTACGGTTGGGGTCGGGATCCTAGGATCATTGTAGTGATTACATAATTATAATTTTCAGATCCCGCGAGGTAGTGCAGAGGTTATTTGGCCTACTTCCCTGACTCAGAAGAGAGTCTATGATTGGGGTATTCCAGCTGTGGTATTTTTATAAACCATCTTGTGTTTGGGAATGTGATAATTTTGCAACAAAATGGTAATGTCTTCGCATTGGCCCTGTAAGACTCCCATTGAGCATGTGATGAGGCCTATTGGTTTTACAGTTCCCACCTTCAATCATTTTGATGCCATGGATAGGGTGGAGTGACTAGCCCCTGTCAGGAATGGTTCTCCCTGATTATGCTCTCCATTAGGGAAGGGCAGGAGAACTATCCGAGGTGATAGGGCATACTACGATGACATGGGCGAGTCACGGTTTGACGTCGCCGGCTTGGCTCTCGACGACAGGTCAGTCAAGTTATAAAGGTTTTTGACTAAAATGCTCCAAATGATCTCAAACTTCTAAATCTTCTTCCAAGAAGGTCCTTTTGTGGGTTCAGTGTGTCCTTAACAACAATCCAAGGCTCCAGTAGCTCTGGAACCTCATCTTTCTACTCTCATGCTCCTTTCATTCTTCCTCTCCTTTTACCCCTAATCACTCATTCTATATCTCTTGGATTTCACCTTTTCTTTTCGCTTTGCGTGATAAGTACAATTGACAAATGATGATATCCTAAAATGCTCACCATCCTGTCTATTTTAGGGCAATCTAATACCTCACTCCACATGCCTGCCTCTGTTCTTATTCCTCATTCCTCATCACTCATCAATATCTCCAATTTCTTTTGTCCTCATGACTCAGTGATCACCCCTCATTCATCAAACCTCTATCCTTAACCCCGTTTTCCACTTGTCACCATTCAATTCAAGGGTGAACCCTCTTGTGCTGTAGCTTTGTTTTTAGCCTCGTTTAAACTATTTTTAACAAAACATGTATTGGTTGTGTTTTAGATTGTTTTGACCGCGCTGACAGTGACTTACTTTTAATGTGTACTGGTGTGCTCTCAGCTCCCTGCTAACCTCGCTGAGATGCATCTCTGCGCTGCTGCTCCATGCATATTTTACTGCTGCAGGGGCTGTTGGCCTAATCACCTCACCGCTGCGTTAAGGCACTCACCTCCGGCATGATCCCCGGTCCACCACGGTAATTATTTACCAATTGATTGGAGGGACGTGACTCCGCCCCTGATCCTCCCACATCCGGCTTGCATGGTCAGCTGATACAGCCACTCTACTTTAGGGCATGTTTGAGCGGACGCGCAGAAGCCGTGAGTAGCAAGAGTGAACCTTCTTGTGCTGTAGCTTTGTTTTTAGCTGCACTCCTTGTAAACTTGGGAACTACCCAGAGTTCCCTGCTTCCTCTTTTGCATAATTTAGACGGTACTCTAATCCAGAAATGATAAAGATATATACATATGTGTGCACACCCATGTATATGGATTTATGTGTGTGTTTTTTCTTTTTATTTTGCACGTGAGAACCCCTTTTTTATTCCTTACTTCCCTTTACTTCTACCCCCTTCTAAACCCTAAAACCACCATAACTTCTTTTTACCCTTACCCACCCCTAAAATCAACAATTATTCTTACCTCCCTTTACCTCTAACCACCTCTATACCCTAAAATCATCCTTACCTCCCTTTATCTCTATGCGCAATCAATCAATCAATCATTTGTAAAGTGCACTAATCACCTGTGAGGGTCTCAAGGCGCTGAGAGGGGGTGCAGCTACTGCTCGAACAGCCAGGTCTGGAGACGTCTCCTGAAGGTCAACAGATCCTCGGTCTGGCGCAGTTGGGTGGGGAGGGTGTTCCATGTCTTGGTAGCGAGGTAGAAGAAGGATCTGCCACCGGTGGTCGTCCTGTGGATGTGTGGGACAGTGGCAAGGGCGAGGTCGGTGGAGCGAAACTGGCAGTTTGGGGTGTAGAAGGTGAGTCGTTTGTTGAGGTATGTTGGGCCGGCTTTGTGGAGTGCTTTGGGAGCGTGGGTGAGCAGCTTAAAAGTGATCCTCTTGTTGACTGGGAGCCAGTGCAGGTTTCTCAAGTGGGCTGTGGCGGGGGACATCGTGGATGAGGCGTGCGGAGGCGTTGTGTATGCATTGTAGTCTTTTCTGGAGTTTGGCCGTGGCTCCTGCATTGAGGGCATTGACATAGTCTAATCTGCTGCTGAAGAGGGTCTGGGTGACCGTCCTTCTGGTTCCAGTGGGGATCCATCTGTAGATCTTGCGAAGCATTCGGAGGGTGTTGAAGCTGGAGGAGGAGACGTCGTTGACTTGCTGGGTCATTGAGAGCGATGAGTCGGGGGTGACCCCCAGGTTGCGTGCGTGGTTTGTGGGTGTTGGAGCGGCTCCTAGAGCGGTCAGCCACCAAGAGTCATCCCAGGTGGAGGGGGTGGAGCAGAGGATGAGGACCTCCATCTTGTCTGAGTTTAGCTTTAGGCGGCTGTTCCTCATTCAATCAGCGATGGCCTTCATTCTTGCATGGAGGTTGGTTTTGGCAGTGTAGGGTCTTTGGTGAGTGAGAGGATCATCTGGGTGTATTCGGCGTAGGAGACGATGTTGAGGTTGTGCGATCGGACGAGGTTGGCGAGCGGTGTCATATAGACGTTGAACAGGTTTGGGCTGAGGGATGATCCTTGGGCATGCCCCAGATGATCTTGGTGGCTTCGGATCCGAATGGGGGAGGCGGACCCTCTGGGTTCTGTCAGTAAGGAAGGAGGTGATTCATTCCAGGGCTTTGTCGCGGATCCCTGCGTCGTGGAGGCATGTACGTAGGGTGTGGTGGCAGACGGTGTCGAAGGCGGCTGAGTGGTCCAGGAGGATGAGTGCCGCAGTTTCGCCGTTGTGTAGCAGGGTCCTGATGTCATCAGTGGCAGTGATGAGGGCAGTTTTGGTGCTGTGGTTGCTGCAAAATCCGGATTGGGATGGGTCCAGGATGTTGTTCTCTTTGAGGAAGCAGGTCAGTTGCCTGTTGACGATCTTCTCTATGACTTTCACCCGGAACGGGAGCAGGGAGATGGGCTGGAAGTTCTTGAGGTCCTTTGGGTCTGCTGTGCGTCCCTTGAGTAGGGCGTTGATCTCGGCATGCTTCCAGATTTCCGGGAAGGAGCTGTTGATGATCTTCCGGAGTTGGGGTACAATGATGTGGTTTGACTTGTTGAAGATGTGGTGAGGGCAGGGGTCGGAAGGTGATCCGGAGTGGATGATGTTCATGGTTGTGATGGTGTCGTTGTCGTTGACGTGGGTCCAGGAGACCAGGAGGTTGGTGAGGTTAGGGGGTGGCGAGTCTGCATTGTCGGTGGCTGTCTGGCGGGTCTGGGTGTTGAAGCTGTCGTGGATGTCTGCGATCTTGAGGTGAAAGAAGGTGGCTAGGGAGTCGCATAGGTCTTGCGATGGTGGGATGTTGTTAGAGCTGGGGTTGGAGAGTTCCTTCACGATGTTGAAGAGCTCTTTGCTGTTGTGTGCGTTGTTGTTGATGCATTCCTTTAGGGAGGTCTTTTTGGTGGCTTGAATGAGTTGGTGGTGCTTACGGCTGGTGTTCTTGAGGGCAGCCTGGTTGTCCGGTGTCTGTTCATGGCAGCACTTTTTCTTGAGCCTTTGGCAAGTCCGCTTGGATTCCTGGAGGTCGGTGGTGAACCAGCTGGCCTTTCTGTCGGTGCGTCTGTTGGAGGGTTTTCTGATTGGGGTGAGAGTGTTGGCGCAGTCTTCGATCGAATTGTCTGAGGTTGCAGGCGGCTGTGTCAATGTTGGTGGTGTCGGTTGGTGGGTCTCGGGTGAGAATGGTGATGAGCTGTTCTTCTGTGACATTGTTCCAGCTGCGGTAGGGGGTCCGTTGCAGGTGGTGGTGCGTCGTGGGTTTCTTGAAGGTGAAGTGGACGCAGCGGTGGTCGGTCCAGTGGGAATCGGTGGTGTGGCTGAAGGTGTCGTGGTTGCTGGCGGAAAAGATGGGGTAGAGCGGGAGTCCGGCGGAGTGGCTGGGAGTTGTGACAAGCTGCTTGAGTCTGAGGTTGGCAAGGTTTTCGAGCAGCGTGATGGAGTTGCTGTCGTTGGCGTTCTCGAAGTGGAAGTTCAGGTCTCCGAGGAGGATGTAGTCTGTGGAAGCAAGGGCATGAGCGCTGACGATGTCAGTGATGGAGTCGCAGAACTGTAGTCGGGGTGATCTGTAAACGAGGGTTTCTCTGAGGGTGGTGTTGGGATCAGTGTGGATCTGGAAGTGCAGGTGTTCTGCGGCGCTAGAGATGTCTTCGATGCTGGTCGAAATACTGAGGGTATTCCTGTGAACGATGGCGATTCCTCCCCCTGGTCTGTCGGTGCAGTCCCTTTGGGTGATCTTGTAGCCGTCCGGGATGGCTATGGCAATGTCGGGCACTGAGGAGGGGCTCATCTAGGTTTCCATCAGGAAGGCGACGTCCGGGGAGGCTGAGTTGAGTAGGTCACAGAGTTCGATGGTGTGCTTGTGGACAGAGCGGATGTTGAGTAGTATGCATCTGAGATGGTTGCTTCCTGCCTTGGCGGGTGGGGTGGGACCAGTGGGTGTTCAGCAGCTGGTGAAGCTGCAGCTATGGCAGGAGAAGGGTCAGTGGGTGAGCTTCAGGGTGGCCTGAAAGCAGGGGGACGATCAGCCGGGGCTGAGTTTGTGGAGGAATTTGGAGTTGTAGCGGAGTCGGGTGTCGTGGCGCTCGTGGGGGCCATGGGGTATGGTGCTGGGCGCAGTCCAGGCACAGATGGACGCAGATGGGCTTACCTTAGGCACGCCTTCATCGCGCCAGTGGCGCGACCGCGCAGCAGCCGCCATTAAGTAGGGGAGTGGGCGGGACTGGAGGTGGGGGCGGGAGCGGGGCTGTTCAGTGGGAGGGGCCGCAGGGAAGCAGCGGCAGGAAAGGCTGCCTGAAGTGAAGCAAAATCCTCAGGTCAGGAGGTTTGGTGAAGTGTGGGAGTGGCGGACTGCTGGTGCGAACCCAGGAGACAGGAAGGCTCTGGCGCTGAGGCATGGAGGCGCTGCAAGTGGAGCTGCTGGGTAGTGTGTTGCCTGGACCGGAGTTCTAGGAGTTATACACGCTTCCCCGCAGCGGCCGCCATTAAGTAGGGGAGGGGCAGGACTGGAGGTGGGGACAGGGGTGTTGGTGGGAGGGGCCGTGGGGCAGCAGCACTGGGAAAGGCTGCCTGGAGTGAAGCAAAATTCTCAGGTCAGGAGCAAGATGACTGAGTCAGCTAAATAAGTAAAAATGAGTCAGGACCAAGAAGTGCTAAACGGAAATGGAACTCGAAAACACAAGTCTCCTAACAAGTCAGGAGAGGACCAGGTGGTGCTGGGTGAAGCGCGGGAGCGGCTGACTGACAGCGCGAACCGAGGAGGCGGGAAGGATCTGGCACTGAGGCATGGAGGCGCTGCAAACAGAGCTGCTGGGGAGTGTGTTGCCTGGACCAGAGACGCACATGAACAAAATGTTATTTACAAAAATACTTACCTATGTGATAAGTACGGTGTGACAAATGTATAAATATTTAACTGCGTTGCAAATGGATACATGGTAAAGGTTGGTTCCTGTTTTATATTTTGTTAAATGTGTGTTATATTAATTTTAGTTAATTCAATGTAGTCCTTTTCATATCCTTTCAGAATATGTAATATTCATTTCAATATGTAATATTAATTTTAAAGCAAATCAACATTAGTTCATTGCAAGCCATATTCATTTGAACATGGGTTATTTTCATTTAAACATAGCTTGGTTCATTTTGATATGTGCCTGTTAATTTCAAAGCATGCTACATTTATCTCAAATCATATCATATTCATTAAAAATATGGCATATTCATTTTAATAAATGTCATATACATTTTGATGTGGCTATATTAATTTCAACAGATGTGATATTAATTTCAAAGTGGTTCATATTCATCTTAATATGTGTCATATTCCTTTCAATAAATGTCATATTCATTTCAATGGAAGTCAGATTCAGTTTAACGACTGTCATATCAATTTTAATATGGGTCACATCCATTTCAACATATGTCATATTAATTTCAAAACATGAAATATTCATTTTGATGTATATCATATTAATTTCAAAGCATAACATATTCATTTTGACACGTTTCATTTTATTTTCAGCCATTTGGAATCAATTTCAATGGGGCTCATAGTCATTTCAATGCATGTCCTATTCATCTTAGCATATATCATATTCCTTTCAATGGGTGTCTCATTCAAAATAACAAATCTTATATTAATTTTAACATGACTAATATCCATTTCAACACATATCATAATAATGTCAATGTATATCAAATTACTTTCAAAACAAGTTGTATTTATTTCCATAAATGTCATGTTCATTTTGATGTTACTCGTATTCCTTTTAAAACATGTCAAATTCATTTCAATGGACCTCATATTCATTTCAACTCATTTCATATTTATTTTAACATGTGTTAGATATTTTTCAATCAATGTTATATTTATTTAAATAGATGTCATATTCATATTAACACTTGGCATATTCATTTTAAGATGCAACTCATCCATTTTAACATATATCATATTAATTTGAATATGTATCATATTAATTTCAATAAATGCTGTATTAATTTTGACAAATGTCATGGGAATTTCAGCTTTGTTCATACTCGTTTTAAGGCATGTCAAATTCAGTTCAATGGGGCATATATTTATTTCAACACAATCCATATCCATTTGAAATCATCTCCTATTCATTGCAATGTAGGTAATATTATTTTCAACTCAATTTATATTCATTGCAACATGTGTTATTTTCATTTCAGTGCATGCTTTTGCAATTTCAATATGCATTATACTCTGTTCAGAATATACTATATTCATTTCAGTAACGTATATTCATTTCAATCTGTCATATTCATTTTAATGTATGTCATATTCCTCTTGGCATATGTCAGTAATTTTAAGGAATGTCCCATTCTTTTTTATGCATATCGCATTTCTTTCACTGATTGCTATATTGTTTATAGTGAGGGCCATATTCATTGGAGTATCATTGATGTATATTTCAATATATCTCTTATTCAATTCAGAGTCTGTGTTATTCATATTAATCACTAAGTAGTATATTCACTCTGCCAGGCTTCATATTTGTTTTGGTTCAAGTCAGATTCACTCTGCCAGGTATCATATTTACCTTTACAGATATTATATTCCTTCTGGTGTGTGTCATAATCATTTTGCATCACGATATGCATTTCAGAAGGTGTCCTATATGGGGATCTGTAATTTTGACGTGAACGGCTTCCCATACAAATGCAGCAGTGAGTAAGGTGATCAGTCAACCTTTGCAAAGGTCCCTCCACTTCGCAGTAACACAAGTCAAATATTTTTGTAAGTTTTGATCCATATGAGCTACAAACAAAGTATTAGTTAAAATTGTCAGATTATGCAGCAGATGATGCATTATGTGGCCAATATGGCAGAGCCATAATTATATAAAAGACATTTGCAAACTAGAATATTTTTCCATTCATATTTGAACTGCTCTTGTGGAAAAAGGGAGAAATGCTGATGACAGAAACTCCATGGCTCGGCTTGTGGTTCCACTTTTAAGCATCCTCAGGACATTCTGTGATTGGAAGCATATCCCACTTTGAGAATGTATTTTGATGTCAATAACTCATATTAAACCTTAAATAATCATGTGTATTCATTTGTTGAATTAAATAACATAATACACTGCAACTGGGCAGTGAAATGCCAAACGTATACTAAAAATTGGGATATTTTGCGCATCCTGCACACACCTCGGACTCCACCCACTGACCAATCCTTAGGGTATTCCCGCCCTCTGATTCTCCACCCACAGTTCCCCTACTTTTTTTCCCCACTTCGACCACTGCTGGCAAGACTCATAACGGATATAAGTTTCCACAAAATTTCATTAAATGCACATGCTGCAAACCCCAACCTAACACTAAACTAAACAAAAGAGGTAGTTGTGCCTCAATATGTTTTGGGGAACACTTGAAAGTCTTCATCCGGGATTTATACCATACTATGCTTTATTGTTTCAAAATGGCCGCCTCTTACATGTTTTTTTGTTTTTGTTTCAATTAGGTGATGAGCTGTGCACTATGGGCCCATATTGACTGCTTGGTCATAAGGTTTGTGTTCGACTGTTCATCGGAGCATCTCCCAGCTTTCGTGAGTGACATCATGTGCCCAAAGCCTGTCGCAAACTGTAAATAGGTCACCCAGGTGGAAATGCTAACAGGGCGTGAGCACATAAGAGTGAGGATTAGCGAACAGACGAACTGTGTATAGCCAATAGGATGTGGATGGATAAATGTTTGTGGATTAGATGGATAGATAGATGGATGGATGGATGAATGAATGGATGGATAGAAGATGGGGGACAGATGTGGCGCGTCTTGTTTACCACATGCAACTTCTGGTTCATCTCAAAATACACTTAATAATGCAACAACGTTTTCTAACTTATTATTTACTCAGTAAGTGGAAAGAACTGCAGTGGAGTAATATATGTGAAGTAAACACAATTCAAAATAAAATTATTGCAGTGTTAACAGCACTCTCCATTTTTACGGTTCTTTAAATGTAATACATTTGCAATATAATTTTGCGGGTAAGACAAATACGTGTTTATTACAGTAGTTTGGCTCTTTTCGAAGTAATGAGACATGACTCATTTTTCAGCCCCTGTGGTGACTTATTGAAAAGGGGCATACAACCTTCAGGGTAGATAATGCTTGGGGAGCCGCATCATGTCGTGGCAGTTCACCAATAAGAAATCACAGTGCATGGCGTTCAGGAGTCACTATAGTGACCCCCTCCATTCATAACACTCAGTATGGCAGTTCTGGAGGCCCTGCTAGTTCTTTCTGCTAATAGCAGCTCCTTTGTCTATTTATCTCACCGGGCTCAAGGGCAGGGCATAAGCATGGCAGGAGAAATGGAAAAAATAATAGCAGCGATACTGGGATTTTGATTAAAAAATATCAAAGTTAAATTGAATCATGCAAAGGCACAGAAAGGAAAACAAAGACTCTTTGATTTAAGGATAGAAGGTATTGGGCCAGATTTGGAGTTGGGCGATAATGGAAAGTGCTCAGATTTCTCCAGATTTAGGAGTCCCTCCAGAAATCTCATGCAGGTCCTCAATGAAGGTGCTTTTCATACCCCCGTAGGGAGTGCATTTGCCTCTCACGGGGCATTTTACTTGGTGCTGGTCACTTTTAGAATTTGTTAGGTAACTTCCTAGTGAGGTGAGAACATGATATTTGATGGCTGGTGTACATCGGATGCTATGGATAGTGGTTTAATTTGCTCAAAAGGAAAACTTAGTACATTGACGTGGAGATTTACTAAAAGTCGGTCAGTTTTGGGGTGTGAGAAAATCTGCAACGGACGGTAAAAAAATTGTGCAGCACCATATTGGTAAAGACCCAAGTAACATTGATGTCAGTGACTGTTTTAGCACAAAGCTAATCCTTGCCCATCCCAGAGATGAGACCGCAGGTCTATCGTGACATTTATTTTTGAGATATTACATCCAGTATCAATTTGCACACATTGAGGAGTGCCCATGGGCAAACCGCATAAAATTTACTGAAATTATGTGTGGAAATAGCAAGAAATGTCCTTCTTACACATTTTTTTTGACTGGCTTAATTTGGTCCAAGAAGTTCATGCAAAGGCAGTTCATGTTACTTTAGTAGATCTAACTTTTTGTGATGTCCTAATGGTATGTGTGTTGTACTTGTCAAACGTGTCAGCTAGCTATGGTTTGCCAACTGTTTAATACCAGCTTAAAGATGATGATTATGATAATATTTTCTTGTACAAATACCAGTTTTAGATGGACTTTCTTCTTTATTAGTGCAATGCAAATACTGCTTTTGGTAATTGTATCCCCGGTGGAAGTCTGGTGCTTTGGATTTTATCATCCAACAATATTTTTGCCTTCTGTGATGGGCGTTACACAACCCCATTAGTATTTGCAATTTACAACCACAGATATGTTCACCACTCTTTTCTTTGGCAGCTCACAGTGGGAGTTGGTCTGTGCCAACCTGTCGAGTCGCAGTAAGTAGGAGACCAGGCAGGAGTAAATACACAACCTTTCTTTATTGTTCTCCTCTCCTGACTGCACGCTCTTCCTCTACCCTCCGCCCTTCTACTTCCTCCCTCAAGAATATCGTCCTACCTGGTCCTAGCGCCATGCGCCAGGCCAGGTATTACAATATCACATCTCCCCCCTTCTTAAAGTCCAATGTTCACTCAGTTATAGCTCTTCGATGAGTCAGGTGGTTCTCCGAATGATTCTCTGCGGCCTGCGCGGAAGGGACAGTTCTCTTGACCCTCTTGAGCTTGGTACCATCTTGAGTCTTTCATGGGTCTCGATTTCTAGACTTGAGTTTTCTGTATCCTGTTCTGACTCTGCTGCATGGGTATAGGCTGCTGGATTGAACTTCTCAAAGTGAAAAACATTTCGTGTGATTCTCTTGTTCTCAGAGGCTTCCGTGACCATGGCTCCTTTCCGACTCATCACTCGTAGGGACTGGTCACGGTATCGACTGTCCATCTTTGCCTTCTGTTCTTGTTTGGCCAGCACCCAGTCCCCTTCTCGGATGTCGGATGTTCTAGTGTTGTGGCATTCATCCGCATATTCTTTCCTCTTTGTTTTCTTGGCTTTATCAAATTCAGTCAACGTCATGGGATCATGGGGTTGGTAGCTGGAACGCACAACGGTGTCTGTGACAGGTATTGTATTGTGGTGCGCTGTGTCCTTCCCAGCATCACAGTGGCTGGGCATTTATTGGTGGTGCTGTGCGGCATGGTGCAATATGCTTTCAATACCTCATTGAGTGCAATTTGGGTGTCTCGCCGGTCCAGGTATGCTTGTTGTATGGTTTTCTTTATTGTAGCCATAAACCTTTCTACCATCCCATTGGCTTGAGGCCACATGAGTGATCTTCCAGTGCTTGAAATTGAGGTGTCAGGAAAATTCTGTGAAGTCGTGTCCATTGAATGGAGGGCCATTTTCTGTTTTGACTACCATGGGGATTTCCCATGCAGCAAATGCTTTGTCCAGAATCGGTATAATGGCGGTGGCTCTTGTTAACGATACTTGCTGCACGATGGGGAATCTGGAGTACTCATCCATGATGACGATGATGTATTTCCTGGACTTCAACAGCCCGAAGAAGTCAATGGCCACCTGTTGCCATACGCTGTCTGGAAGGTCAGACATCTGGAGCGGGGGCACGGTTCTTCACACCCTACCAGTTGGCATTGAGGGCAGTCTCCAAGCATGGTTTCTACCATGTGATCAAGGGATCGGAACCAGGCACGCTCTCGTAGCGCTTTCTACATTGACACTACACCTCTGTGTACCTCATGTGCCAAGTTCACCACTCCTTGACATAACTACTGTGGGATGACAATGGGTCTGTCTCTTAGTAGTAGTCCATTGTCGCTGATTGTAAGGTCATCTTTGACATGCCGGAAGGACACTAGTTCCTGTGCGTTGACGTTTTCGTTAGGTGGCATTTCCTCCAGGTGTCTCCATGAGTTTGTGTGAATGAGGTGCATGATGTTTGGAAGCGTGGCGTCTTTTGCAGTGGCTTCTGTGATCGCTTCCAATGGGATGGCTGGTGGTCTTGCTTGATCAATGACATGGTGGATATCTTCTTTTGCCAGCGAGTGCCTCGTCCGTGTTGAGGCCTTGAGATGTCTCGATATGCAGTCCGCTGGGTTTTCAGCTTTTCTTGGCTTGTGGATGATCGTGTAGGGTGTATTCTTGGAGGCGAATGCCCCAGCCCTCAATCCTTGGTGGCATCTTTGCTCGGGGGGTTCTGAATATGGTTATCACGGCTTGGTGGTCGGTGATCAGAGTGCAGTGCTTCCCATAGACAAAGATGTGAAAATGCACGCATGCCCACACAACCGCCAGACTCTCCTTTTCCGTCTGGGAGTATGCTTTCTCGGTGTCCGTAAGACTGCGGCCAGCGTATGCCACGATGTTTTGCTGATCCCCTTCGTCTTCGTTCTGAGCCAAGATGGCTCTGAGTCCTACTGGGCTCACGTCAACTGTGATTTCTGTTTTCTTGTGAGGGTCAAAGTACGCCAGGTTGATGGCAGAACTTACTGCAGTCTTAATTTTGTTAAACGCTTGTTCACATTTTTCTCACCATCTGAACCGTTGTCCTTGTTTTGTGAGTTCTCACAGGGGGCAGCTAATGATGGCTTAGTCTTTGATATATCGGGTGCAATAGCTGGCCATGCCCAGTCCTCGGATGCTTGATTCCGGTCTGGGAAAGATATGGCTGTTGTAGTTCGGACTGGACTGTTCCCATGGGGCAACAGGGTCAGAGCTGATTTGCATAAAGCCATTATCTGACCCAGGGTGGTGTGGAGTGCAAAAAAACGATGGATTTGGGCCCAGATCTTTTGACTGGGGGAGTGTGTGACATTGATCCACATTCAGTCCATCACTTGTTGTTTTTTGCAATTGCCGCCCTAAGTGCGCTGGGGATGCCCAGACGTGGGTCCCAGGCACTCCACACCACTTGGAGTCAAGCTAGCCGGGCTGAAGAGAGGTGTTACCTCGAAACCGGTCCGGTCCTCGGATGCTTGATTCCGGTCTGGGAAAGATATGGCTGTTGTAGTTCGGACTGGACTGTTCCCATGGGGCAACAGGGTCAGAGCTGATTTGCATAAAGCCATTATCTGACCCAGGGTGGTGTGGAGTGCAAAAAAACGATGGATTTGGGCCCAGATCTTTTGACTGGGGGAGTGTGTGACATTGATCCACATTCAGTCCATCACTTGTTGTTTTTTGCAATTGCCGCCCTAAGTGCGCTGGGGATGCCCAGACGTGGGTCCCAGGCACTCCACACCACTTGGAGTCAAGCTAGCCGGGCTGAAGAGAGGTGTTACCTCGAAACCGGTCCGGTCCTCGGATGCTTGATTCCGGTCTGGGAAAGATATGGCTGTTGTAGTTCGGACTGGACTGTTCCCATGGGGCAACAGGGTCAGAGCTGATTTGCATAAAGCCATTATCTGACCCAGGGTGGTGTGGAGTGCAAAAAAACGATGGATTTGGGCCCAGATCTTTTGACTGGGGGAGTGTGTGACATTGATCCACATTCAGTCCATCACTTGTTGTTTTTTGCAATTGCCGCCCTAAGTGCGCTGGGGATGCCCAGACGTGGGTCCCAGGCACTCCACACCACTTGGAGTCAAGCTAGCCGGGCTGAAGAGAGGTGTTACCTCGAAACCGGTCCGGTCCTCGGATGCTTGATTCCGGTCTGGGAAAGATATGGCTGTTGTAGTTCGGACTGGACTGTTCCCATGGGGCAACAGGGTCAGAGCTGATTTGCATAAAGCCATTATCTGACCCAGGGTGGTGTGGAGTGCAAAAAAACGATGGATTTGGGCCCAGATCTTTTGACTGGGGGAGTGTGTGACATTGATCCACATTCAGTCCATCACTTGTTGTTTTCAGGAAAGATCATATGTCACTGACATCTCGGGGGCAGGACGTGTCAGCCAGTGCTATCACTTTTTTGGATCAGGTCGCATTCCATCGCTGGAAAAGGTGTGGGCATAGAATGTTAGTGCCGATTTGTGGGATTCACACTTGTCCCGATTGAGTGTAAGGTTGGCATTTAGAAGAGATTGACACACTCGATCTAAAGCATTGTTGTGTTTCTTGAGGGTGTCACCAAATACCAGGATATCGTCGCTGTAGTTGAATGAGTTGGGAATATGAGGGATAACTCGCCTCACTGCCTCTTGGAATATTTCTGCAGCTGAGGAAATTCCAAAATTAAGGCGTTTGTACCTGAAGAGCCCTTGGTGCGTCAAAAAAGTGATAATATAACAGATTTCTCATGGAACTCAATCTGGTGATATCCTTTGTTTAGATCCAATTTTGAAAAGACTTTTTCCCCATTTAGGCGAGTGATCATGTCACTGATGTGGGATCACGTGGGTCTTTCGCGTTTTATGGCAGTATTTCGGGCCCTCATGTCCACGCACAGGCACACTTTGTTTTCAGATCCCCGTTTGGGTACTACTACTTCTGGGGATACTCAAGGTGTGGGTTCAGTCAACCTTTTGATAATGTCAGCCCTCGATAGGTCTTGTAGCTCCTCATCCACTGCTTGTTGGAGGGGGAAAGGTACCTTCCGGTGATGCTGAGCTACAGGTGTTACCTGTTCGTGTATGTGAAGTCGGACTTTAAAGTGGGCTAGTTTGCCAAGTCCAGTGAATAACTTCGGGAATTTGCTGATGATGTCTAGGGGATCGTCTACTTTGTATAGGATCGCTACTAATTTTAGGCATTCAGCTGTGGGCAGGCTGAGGAGACAGTCGGCTGCTTCGGGTCCTTCTATAACATGAATCTGTGCATGAACTGTTCTGTCTTTGTATGTTAGTGATGTGCAAAACTGTCGCAGACAT
Source organism: Lissotriton helveticus (assembly GCF_964261635.1). Lineage (NCBI taxonomy): Eukaryota > Metazoa > Chordata > Amphibia > Caudata > Salamandridae > Lissotriton > Lissotriton helveticus. The sequence goes on from NC_136057.1 coordinate 1,928,383,823, forward strand.
GGTAGAGGACATCCATGTGAAGACATCCATGTGAAGACACGTACAGCAGCCTTCTGTAATTTGGGTTTTGGATTCATTTTCTCATATTCTGTTGTGCATATGTAGTTGAGCGATGCTGGGTGATTTCCCATTTGGATATGCAATCTTGGGTATTTCTTTAGCCTGTTGGGGTCCGCTACCATGCATACGTATTCGTCGCTATCTTGAGATATGGGTGTGAGAGCTGATGATTCCCCCACAGATGAGCATTAGAGGACCGGTGTGTGTGGTGCCACCGTATACTGGATCTTGATGAGCTGGTCCACCTGTCTCGGCTCTCACGTACTACTCTTGCATGGTGGCAAGGTCCAGTGGTGCATCTTGTTGGCACAGATTCTCTGCGGGTGCTTGGCACACCAGTTCCAAGTGATTTTTTTTCCACAGCGGTGGCAATGTTGTCTCATGGCAGGACATGGGCCCGTGGGAGGGTATTCTTGTCCGCAGCGGTAACAGTGTAGTTGTTGTTTCCTGTTGCTGCTTGTCTTGTTCGTGCCGCAAGTTTGCCTTGAAGGCTTTGGGCCTTTTTGTAATCTGACAGGCGCCGTGAGTCTGTTTGAGACGTGTGAGGAAGTCACTCATTGGCTCATCTTTATCTTGTGACGCCAAGTTGAAGGTTTATCATTCGTTATCCAGGTTTTGTTTGTGAAGGAATTTCCTGGTCAGTGCCTCTCTCTCGAGTCTAGATATGAGGTGGCAGTGGGAGGCGGCAGTTCTTTGATGACTTGTCCGGCGTCTTTGCCTATCAAGTTGCTCAGGGCGACGAGTTGCTGTTTGGGGTCAGTAACTCGCAACCCCATCATGAAGTCTTCGAAGTATTCTAGTGAGCTTTGCCATCTTGGCCACTGCCAGATGTGAGGGCCAGAGGTTCTAGGGGGCGTAGGAAGGATAAGCTTAGCATTGCTGGACTTGGCTGTGAATTGTGTGATGAACTTGGTTGTGCATTGTGCGAGGTGTCCTGGGGCACCGACATGCTGACATGTAAATATGACTTTTTGACTCTCTCTGAGGGTCTGCAGGTGCTCTGGGGCATTCAGCCAGAGGTGCAAGGGTGTAGAATTCCTTAACGGCGTCAGGATCTGTGGGTAATCAAGTTGCAAAAACTCTGCCTGGTTTCAAAATTGGCAGCTGTGATAGTTTCAAGGTCTGTGGTTGTATGACCTGCCTTCAATATGGCCGCCGAGGAGGACGAGTCTGCACGAGGCTGTGAGCAGAGGAGGCAATGAATATATATGTCTTGTCATGCACATGTGGCCTTTCATATATAGGAAGTACTAAACTGCAGGCACATGCATGTATTTTACAGCATCTCCGAGCCATTGTCAACAATGATTCCAGCTATCCGGTGGCAAGGCATTAAAAAAATACACATGGAAACAATCTCAATTGCTTAAAGTATTTTGTGATAGATGCCATTTCCCCACTACGGAGAGGGGGAAATAGAGAAAGACTCCTAAGACAGCAGGAATCCAAATACATTTTGAAATTTGACAGTAAGGCTCCGAATGATCTTAATAATACTGAAGACCTTCATAATTTTGTATGAACTATTGCTGGTCCATGTACTTCCCTTCTAGGCTCAAAAACACAGTATGTTAACATTTTACCTGAAGTCAGAGATATCGGTCAGGACTTATTTCCTATAAGCACATATAGGGAGACAATGTGCACTATTGCTTTTTCTTTTATCAGATATGTTTTATTTCAGGGTGCGTCTTGGTGTTGTTGAATCCAAACAATAAAATTGCTAGTTTGTATCTTAAATTATGTGACAAACAAACAACCAAAACTTGTTGCCATACTCTTTATCCATTGTAGATGAGATGTCCACTCCAGGAATTTTCGGAAATTTTGTTGACTGTATCTCCGGATAGGAAAGAACAGACTGGGACAACAGATTTTAATTGAAAAGCCTACCAGACCTCCCTGAAATTATACGTTTTTTTAAATACTTACTTGCACTTTAATTCACAATTTTTATCACAGGTTTGTTGAAACATGTATGGCATTTATACTGCATCCTTCCCTTGGCTCAAGACCAGGAATCTGCTGGGGACATAGTTTCCGGATTCAAATTGAGGACTGCGTATTTTGCACATCTGCAATTTTTGTACTTGCGTAATTTGCACTATACCAAATGTATTTTGTACTGGAATATATCGGAAAGGAGTATCAGGATCCTTTCCATTACTGCGTTTTGCCCTATACTTGCGTGTGTTGCACAGTTTTGCTCAATTTTGCACATTATCTAAATGTCCCTTTAGCGTGATGACAGCTTGGGTTAAAAGGGCAAAATGACTCTGGCAGATTCACAGTATTTTGTACTGTTTATACTTTGAAACATATATAAAAAAAAAAATGTTGTAAAAGCGGAGAAAAATGTATGCCAGGTACAATAGTTTTTTTTTAAAAAGGATGTTGGTATATACTTGTATAATGTTTCTTTTATGTCTATCATTGAACCATGTGCCACAGACTGGGGTGTGCATTTAAATGTCAATCTCACGTAGTTTGAATTACATGTGATCAAGGCCAGCTTGGCTGTCCCGAAACGCGTAATGGCAGGTTGTGGGAGTACAGAAGCAGAAAATAAAAACAACTGAATCACGTTAATTGGAGTTCGTGTTTCTCTCCATCGCCGTTTGGAGGTTGGGGAGTTCTTGGATCTCGTGATAATATATATATATATATATATATATATATATATATATATCGTTACACAAAGTGATCCTAAAGCCAAACGAGAGCGCTCTGCAGTGTGTGCTCCGCCCAGGGGTTGGATCCTGACCCCAAAATTTTTTTGTATACAAAGGAGGCGGCACAACCAGGATACTTATCAAGCCTTCTTTATTCAGACTTCACCCCACCAACGCGTTTCAGCCACAACTGGCCTTGCTCACGGTCGGTTAGTCCCTCCACAATGTTGCTTTTTGTACTATCCCATACTAGCCAATTATGAAGCATTATGGGAATTGTAGTTACATTTTTTTAAAAATAAAAGATAATTTAGCAAAGAAAGACATTGTGTGCTTTTCAATTACTGCACTTTTGTGACTGATAGTTCACTGTGGCTTGTCAGTTTATAGCGATGCCATTACTGGGTACAGTACCCTTATCTTTGGCTGCAGTTCTCCAGTGTTTCAATTATTGTCTCGAGTTACAGGGTATAGTACCCTAGTTATTTCAAGAACATTTTATTCCAGATGAATGTGCAAATCCTCTCCAAAGTTCATCCCTTTTGGATGTTTTGTTCTGAGTTTGATTATCATCCGCGACTCAATTTGATGTATTTTACGGACTAGGTCTCCACCTCTTTCCATTTTGTCCAGCATTCTCACCCCGTAGAATTGCATTTGTCTCCAATCACCATTTTGGCACAAACTCATGTGCTTGGCGGTTGCGTATTGCATATTGGATTTTTTTACCGCCCGGATATGTTCCAAAATCCGTTTTCTTAGCATACAAGTTGTACATCCCACGTACTTCATTCCACACTTACATTCCACGATGTACACCACATTCTTTGAAGAACACGTGATCTGTTGGTCGATTCTCATTTGTTATCCATCTGGTTCTTCAATTGCTTTCATGCTTTTGCCAATCTTGCAAGCTTTGCAGGAATTACATGGTTGAAACCCTTTTCGTTGATTTTGCAACCAGTTTGATTTTGGTTTTTCTTGAAAGTAACTTTTGACCAGTAAGTCTTTGAGAGATGTGTTCTTTTTGTATGTTATTGATTGTACTTCGCCGAGAGTTGCTCCAATGTCAGGATCCCCCAACAGGAGATGCCAGTATTTCTTCATTATACGGGCAATATTTCCACTTTCTTTACTGAAGGTCATTATGAATCTGGGAGGTGCACTAGTTTCTGTTTTTTTGGGCTGTTCAATTAGTGTTTGAGTCCTTGTTTTCAAATCAATTTTTCTTTTACATTTTGTCAGAACACGTTCTTCATATCCTCTTGTTCTGAACCTGCACTTGCTCTCTTGTATTACTTTTTCTGCATCCTCTGGTACAGAACAATTTCTCTTCAAGCGTGTAAATTCTCCATATGGTATGCTATGTAGGAGGGATTTGGGATGAAAACTAGTTCCATGTAACACACTGCTTGATGCTGTTTTCTTACGAAATAGAGTAGATTCAAGTTTATCATCAGACACATATATTTTAGTGTCGAGAAAGTCTATTTCTTTTGTGCTTGTGTTACATGTGAATTGTAGACCCAGTTCGTTCTCATTCAATTTGTTGAAGTAGCTCTGAAACTGAGTGTCTGTGCCATGCCAAATAATAAACAAGTCGTCAATATAACGCACCCATAATATTATTCGATCCAAATCCTGTTTGTCTTGATTCCATGCTATGGTTTTCTCCCACCACCCCATAGTGATATTTGCGTAGTTAGGAGATAGAGAAATGCCCATGGCAGTACCACATATTTGCTTGAATAATTGTTTATTGAAGAGAAATATGTTGTTCCTTAAACACAAATCAATCATCTTGATCAGCATTTTTGAGTGATCCAGATATGTGATACTACGCTGTTTGAGATAGTATTCACATGCTTGCATCCCGACCTCATGACGAATTGATGTGTAGAGTGAGACCACATCTATGGTAGCTAACAGATATTCTGAGTTCCAGTTCACATTCATCAAAATTCTTAAAAAATCCCCAGTATCTTTGATATAAGAAGGTAGACTTTGGGCAATGAGAGCTAGAAATTTATCAACGTAGTTAGAAACATTTTCATATAGCGAGCCACATGAGGAGACAATAGGTCTTCCTGGGGGGCAATTTAGAGTCTTGTGAATGTCGATTCTCCAATTATCATGCTGAGAGAATCTTGATTTCATTAAAGACAACGGAGGCTGACATTATGCAATAACCTTTTATTGCTCCCAGGACATGCAGCCCTTTAAAGTGTAACAAACATCATAAAGAAACATTCCATAGCAACAACAAAGCACCATGACGACCAGCCATCTTCCTCTTAGAGCTGCAAACGAATAAAACAACTTCTTCCAAAAAAACATGCTCCATAGATTCTTTTATAATTATGAAGATTCTGAAAAGGAAGAAAGAAATTTATGGTAAAAAACGCACAAAAAATAGAGACATAAAAAGCAGGCAAGGATTAAAGATGTGACATCCTGCAAATGTTAAAAAACACAGAATAAACAAATCAACCACCAGGGAGTGGTGGCGGGGATAATGTCAGCCTCCGTTGTCTTTAATGAAATCAAGATTCTCTCAGCATGATAATTGGAGAATCGACATTTCATTACAAGACCGGAGGCTACATTATGCACGTTTAAAGCTCTGTAAAGCAACGTTACTCACATGTTCGACAGGTTTAAGATAAAAATTAACAAAAGTGGAGGCATTAGACCAATCTGCTGCTTTGAGGATATCTGAAATAGAGCCACCACTCCAAAAAACCTTGCTGGCCATAGCACCTCGAGAAGAGTGAGCACCAAATTTGGATAGATCTATGCCAGCTTCAAGCATAACAGTTCTCACCCATCTCGAAATTGTAGCAGAAGAGACTGCCCGAAAGGGTTTAACATATGAAATCAGTAACTGATTTTCATTTAAAGGTCTTAGAACACTCATCTTTTGCTCATAAGCTTTGATACAATTAACAACACAGAGTTTGGGACAATCCAAAAAGTAAGGATAAAAAATATTTTCAGACATAGTTTTAGTTCTTTTCCAAATTTCAAACAGTACACCATCAGGAGAATACATTTTATTACAGATTTCTAAAGCCTTAACATCAGAAACACGTCTAAAAGAAATTAGACAAAGGAGAGTAGCTAACTTAGTAGACAGCTGTTTCCTGGAAAGAGAAAGGTTATCAGGCCATGAGGTAAAAAGATCAAAAACAAGATTAACATTCCATAAAGAATTATACTTAGCCTTAGGAGGACGTTTGAGTCTTATACCTTTCATAACTCTACGAACTAGAGGGTCAGTACCAATAGAGAAATCATTTGATAGAGAGTGACCTGCAGAAATTGCAGATCTGTAGCAGTTAACTGTTCTGTAAGAAAGTCCAGACCTAAAAAGATCTGCAAGGAAATTTGCCACTTCTACAGGAGGGGCAGCCACGGGATCCAAATCCCGTTCCAAGCACCAACTACACCACTTTTTCCAGGAACCAATATATCTTCTCCTCGTTCCCGGAGCCCATGATTCATCCAAAAGATCTTTAGCCTCTCCTGAAAGGCCCGAGTATCTTCCCGAACCCCTGAAATCTTCCAGACAAGAAGGTCCATTTTGTCTTCTAAGAGAAGAGGATGAAATTCTCCGTCGGGACCCCGAAGAAGATCTAAACTCCTGGGGATAAGGCGAGGGAAGTCTATTGTTAACTCCATCACCCCTGGGAACCAAATCTGAGAACTCCAAAAGGGAGTAATTAGAACAGTTTGGCAAAGCTCTCTTCGAACTTTCAAAAGAACTCTTTGGATTAGGGCAAAGGGAGGGAAGGCATAGGACAGCAGGGACTTCCAGGGTTGGAGAAGACCGTCCACTGCTAAGGCCAAGGGGTCTGGCCTCCAACTGAAGAAGCGATCTACCTGAAAGGTAAGTCTGCTTGCAAAAAGGTCTACTTCGAAAGGACCCCACAGCATTGAGATTTTCTGGAACACTGAAGGGTCCAGTTTCCAGTCGCTGGAGTCCTTTAGGAATCTCGAATTCCAGTCCGCCCTTGTGTTTAGGAGACCCGGAATAAACTCGGCTCTCAGAGAAATCTTGTGATCCCAGCAGAAATACCAGATCTTTTCCGCAAGATCCGCTAGGGATTTCGACTTTGCTCCCCCTAGCCGATTGATATAAGTAACGGCTGAGAAATTGTCTAGCTTGACCAGGACCACATTGTTTTGGAGGATAGACTTGAAGCTCATCAGGGCATTCAAGCACGCCAACATCTCTAGAGAGTTTATGTGAAGGGTTAGCTCTTCTCTCGACCATTTCCCCCCAGTTTCCACCTCTCCAAGTCTGGCACCCCAACCAAGATTGCTCGCGTCGGATTCCAAGACAAAACTCGGTGAATTTCCGAAAATTGCCTTTCCATTCCAACTGTCTAAGTTGTTTCGCCACCATATAAGATCCTCCCGAGCATCTTGGGAGAGGGGAACTATGTCTGAGTACCAAAGACCCCTCCTCAGACCTGAAGCTTTGAGTCTCTGTAAGGCCCTGTAGTGAAGGGGACCTGGAGAAATAGCCTGGATGGAAGAAGATAAGAGACCCACTATTCTCGCTAATTCTCTCAAACTCACTTGGTCCTTGGATAAGACATAAGAAACTTCCTTCTTTATTTTTGCTAGCTTCTTTTTGGGAAGTTGTAACTGGGTTAAGGTTGTGTCCACCTGAAAACCTAAAAATTCCAGATTTTGAGAAGGCGTCATAATAGACTTTTCTATATTGATAATAAAGCCAAGACTCTCCAAGAGACTTACTGTCCAATCCATATGGGATAGGAGTTCTTCCTTGCTCTGGGACATCAGTAAGATGTCGTCTAGATAGATAATAAGGCGAACCCCTCTTCTTCTTAAAGAGGCGACTACAGGCCTGAGCACCTTGGTGAAGCACCAAGGGGCGGAAGATAGGCCGAAAGGGAGACATTGGAACTGGTAAGTTACATTCCTCCAAACGAACCTCAGGAACTTCTGAGAGAAAGGATCCATATGGATTGTAAAGTAAGCGTCCTTGAGATCCAATTTTATGAGCCAATCTCCTCTTTGAAGGAGATCTTTCAGGAGGTGAATACCCTCCATTTTGAAATGGCGGTAGACCAGAAAAGAATTCAGTTCCTTCAGGTTTATTACAGGACGCCAACAACCCTTTTCTTTTTTCTTCACCAAGAAGATTGTACTCACAAAACCCTGACCAGAATTTTGGACGATGCGTATCGCACCTTTCTCTAGCATTTGATTCACTTCTGCATCTACCAAAACTGACTGTTCTTGGTCTAGAGAAAGCTCCCTGGGTTGTTTGGCCTGAAAGGGAATCGATATGAAATCTATCTTGAATCCCCTTACCGTCTCCAAAATCCAAGCATCGTTTGTTATGGAAGGCCAAACGTGACTGAAAAGGGAGAGTCTTCCCCCTACCCTTGGAAGGGAAGAACCAAGAGGAGGGAGTCTTACCTTGTCCCTGTCCTTGGGACTAGAATCTTCCACGACCGGTACCACCTCTGTTACGATAGTTCCGGCCTCTTTGGGGAAAGAAGTTACCGTATCCCCGGTAGTTCCTTGAGTAGCCCCGCTGATTCTGTTGGTAGTAGGATCTGTTGTAACCACGGCCGACAGCCGATCCTCCCCTGCCGACCCTTCCAAAAAATCGTCCGCCAAACATTCGTCTCATATTTGTCTGTGCTTTGTTAAAAGCTGCAAAGGTGGATACATATTTGCCAAGGGACTTAATAAAGGACTCTCCGAATAGAAGACCATTGGGATCCCCTTGCACATCTTTGTTGGCCAAATCCCCTAACTTGGGATTCATACGCATTAGGATCGCTCTCCTTCTCTCCGAGGTAAGGTTAGCGTTAGCGTTACCCAAAAGACATATGGCACGCTGGCTCCAGCCTCTAAGGAGGTCAGTGTCAACTGGAGTGCCATTCAAGGAGGCCTCTTCAGCCATGTCAAGGATCCTAGCCAAAGGGCCGAGGGTATCCAAAAGTTTATCCTGGCACTGCTTAAGGCAGCGTTCCAGGCCTTTGCGGGGATCTCTCCCAGTTTTAAATAAAAAGGTTAAAAGTTCAGGATCAAGATTAGGGGTTGACCCTGCTTTGTTATCCAAAAAGGGTTTGGGACACTCAGACTTCATAAGGTTACGCGAATCCTTTTCAAGAGGTTTGCCAATCCAGGTTTTAATAAATTGGGAGACGTGGTCCAAAGGCCACCAATCTGAACCTCTAGGATGGGTGATCTTGGAAGGATTAAACATTTCATTCCCCGATGGGTCTTTAATGGTGTTGAGATTAGTAGAGGTTAGAGTCAGGTCCTCGTCAAGGAGGTCGTCCTCAAGCTTTTCTAGAGGATCAAATACGTACTCATCAGCCTCCTCTTCCAAATCCAATGGGGATAAATAATCGTCATCATCATTGACGAGGTCAATTGTGCCGCGATGGACACCCAATCTCTGCGTGCCGCAAGGGACACCTGTGCTCTTTGCGCCATTAAGGCCGCTCGATCTTTTTGTGCCGCTCGGGACACCCGCATCACTTGTAGCGCAAAGGCTACCCACAGATAAAACTTTATCAGATGTTCCCCCTGGAAGATTTTGAGGTTCAATGTGTTTAGATTTTTTAACAGCCTTACCGCCCTTAGAGGGGAGCGGGTCCACCTCATCATCATCCGATGAAAAGAGCGTTGGCTCAGTAGGAATGTCCCTTTTCCTCTTAAGAGCAGCTTCGATAGCTTCATTAAGGGAAGATTTTAAATGGCTCTCAAAGAGACCTATAAGGGAGGCTTGAGTAATGGGGGGGTCATTAACAGAGGAGTCTCCCTGTGACATAATGCAACAAGGGATGTCAGAAGAATAAACAATAAATAAATAAGCGCTACCTGTTATAAAGTGTTCCCCCTTTTTTTTTTTTTTTTTTATACTAATATCAAGTATTCAGGTTAAAAGGGTTAGATCCGCTGAAAGCGCTACCTAGACTAGGGATTTAAGGCCCAAAGGTCAGGGGAGCGAGGGAAGGCAGTCGGGTCGGCAAACGGAGACAGAGAAACAGGCAGTTAAAAGCGCTGAAGGAGAGCGCGAGGACGGGTCTCGCGCTGTGTTTACAATCAAATTTTTGCTTTGCGGGTCACAGCAAGAGCAAAAGTGAACCATTTTGGCCGAGCGGGTCACCTCCGAGTAACGGGAGGGACCCGGAAGCAGGCCGCATAGCGCAGCGGGTCTGAATCAGGAGCCCGCAGCCCGCCGAAGGCACATCGGCTCAGTGAGGGGCGGTAATGAGCGTGTTTGGTGGCGGAAACGCCGATATCGAGCCTGTTTGGGGGCAGAGAGCGAGCGGAGCCTCAGTAGCGGTTACTATAGAAGTTTGGAAAATAGGAAAGAGAAAGGGACCCAACCGAAATTGGAAGGGTATCCGAGAGAGGTAGGAGATATACTCACCTTCCAAATATATATATATTAATGACAAGACGCTTTACAAAGTAAGGGCACGAATAAATTGGTAACTCACAAGAAAATGGGGACTAAGAAAAAACATTTCATTCATTAATTACACACATGCTGAAAGAGATTAAAACAATGCCAAAGAGGCAGTAAATCAGCCTAAATATCTTAAAAAACAGAAAGTCATGAGAGACAAGAAGAAGTTGTACTTAACTGTCCGTGGGCAGCGAATAAAAGAGGAAGATGGCTGGTCGTCATGGTGCTTTCTTGTTGCTATGGAATGTTTCTTTATGATGTTTGTTACACTTTAAAGGGCTGCATGTCCTGGGAGCAATAAAAGGTTATTGCATAATGTAGCCTCCGGTCTTGTAATGAAATCTTGGGGAGAAAATATATACAAGGTGTTACGGGATGATCGATGGTCAAATATTTCTTTTCATCATCATCAATTAGACCCTTTGCATTGCATACCATATTTCCAAGTATTCTTGCAACTCCCTCTTCATATTCACATATGGATTCGTTTCCATTTTCTGATAGTTGTTTTCTTGATTCAATTGTCTCATGGCTTCTAGTATGTAGTCTGATGTTCTCATAAGCACGATATTGCCCCCCTTGTCCGCTGGCTTTATAGTAACTTTATCATTTTCCATTAGTGTTTTAATGGCTTCGCGTTCATTTTTTGACAGATTTTCACGTGTGCTGTTTCTCACTTTCGAAAGATTGTCAAGTTCCTTTGTTATTGCCTCAGAAAACAGGTCTATTTTATTGCCTGGTGATAATGTCAGAATGTCGAATTTCCTGCACTGCAAAGCAGCTTGTGAGAACAGACATTGCCTGGGCCGGGCGTACGGAGGAGCTGTGAGAAACAACCTCCGGTAACAGAGAAGTCCCGCACAAGGTAAGCGGAGCACGAATCTCCATTGTGACTGTCAAGCAGGGAATTGAAGTGGCTGACGTGTTCTTCGAAAAACTAAACGCCGGCACCGTAAACAGTACGGGCGGCTTCTCGGAGTTAGTCAGACCAGGAGAATAGCCTTAAAGTAACAGACACAGATAAATGTGTTTCACCCTTGAAGTTGAAAGTGTGCAGCACGTAAATTATTCAAATCATGGAAGCTTGCGCAGCCAAGAGAGCTTCCAAAGTGACAACTATGTTCAAAACTGGGGCGAAACCAGATGAAACACCAGTGACTTCTGCAACAACTATAGCATCAGAAAGTACTGTGAAGCAACATTTTAATGCCCTGGAGAAATTGTATAGAAAAGAAATCAATAAAAGTTGGGAAGTTATTGCTCTTGAGAAATATGTAGAAGTAAAACGTATTCCTCATGGTCTGAGAATTTTCACGATGCCCACGCAATTTGGAGTGAAGAAAGACTTAATAGAGGAATGGATTGAGAATAATACACAATGTTCACTGAACATGATGCGCATTCTGGTCAAACATGCACGAATTGAAGTGGATGACATCACTCAAAAAATAAAAGAATTGGAAGGAAAAATTTCTAGCGACAGCAACCAAGAGGAAGTTGCTAAATTACGCAAAGATATGGAAGCGAGACTAGACTCTTATGAAAATGAGATTGAAGAGCGAAAAGAACGTAAATTTCAAAGAGACGAACAAGACTATATTCATGGCAGAATTCTCGCGTTTGCCCGAAGATATGATAACTTGAAAAAGAACTATCCCATGCAGAAACTGGCATCAAGTGCAAGTGAGTCGAGCATCAGTGACGATGGTTCAACACGTAGCACTTACCAGGCAAAAAACTGGTCTGTTTTAGAGGAAGTCGAATTAATCAATTTGGAGAAAAGCATTGCGAGAGGCGGAGGAAGGGGAAGGGGAATGCGACCTTACTCCAACAAAAGATACAGAGGAAGAGGAAGGGGGACACAAAACCAAACAACCCCCGCACCAGCACCAGAAAAACCCGCAGGTCCAAGCGGAGAAATACGACAGTACCCCCTTCGCAATCGCAATCCGAAACAAACTTAATAGTGAATCTTTCGGATTATCAGCTAACAGATATTGAACGAAACGTCTTAAATAAAGGATTGTCATTCTGTCCTGAGGCACATTTCGACTACACAGAAACACGAATAGACTTTTACAAGTATATTAGAAAGTTGAAACTAGCGAAAGTACATGCTGGAAAACAAATTGAACCTGCCAACACAGTGCAAGAAGATATGGATGATGTCCAGTTTTATACAATTGCAGAAATACCAGACCTAAGAAACAGTTTTGAATCGCTGTTTGATTTAAATGGCACATCAATATCGGACTCAGAAATGTTGGATGAGCTAAATATCCAAACTGATGAGAGACCAACTACTGGGTTAAAAAGAAAATCGAGGTACTATCCGACATTATCACCAGGCAATAAAATAGACCTGTTTTCTGAGGCAATAACAAAGGAACTTGACAATCTTTCGAAAGTGAGAAACAGCACACGTGAAAATCTGTCAAAAAATGAACGCGAAGCCATTAAAACACTAATGGAAAATGATAAAGTTACTATAAAGCCAGCGGACAAGGGGGGCAATATCGTGCTTATGAGAACATCAGACTACATACTAGAAGCCATGAGACAATTGAATCAAGAAAACAACTATCAGAAAATGGAAACGAATCCATATGTGAATATGAAGAGGGAGTTGCAAGAATACTTGGAAATATGGTATGCAAAGGGTCTAATTGATGATGATGAAAAGAAATATTTGACCATCGATCATCCCGTAACACCTTGTATATATTTTCTCCCCAAGATTCACAAGACTCTAAATTGCCCCCCAGGAAGACCTATTGTCTCCTCATGTGGCTCGCTATATGAAAATGTTTCTAACTACGTTGATAAATTTCTAGCTCCCATTGCCCAAAGTCTACCTTCTTATATCAAAGATACTGGGGATTTTTTAAGAATTTTGATGAATGTGAACTGGAACTCAGAATATCTGTTAGCTACCATAGATGTGGTCTCACTCTACACATCAATTCGTCATGAGGTCGGGATGCAAGCATGTGAATACTATCTCAAACAGCCTAGTATCACATATCTGGATCACTCAAAAATGCTGATCAAGATGATTGATTTGTGTTTAAGGAACAACATATTTCTCTTCAATAAACAATTATTCAAGCAAATATGTGGTACTGCCATGGGCATTTCTCTATCTCCTAACTACGCAAATATCACTATGGGGTGGTGGGAGAAAACCATAGCATGGAATCAAGACAAACAGGATTTGGATCGAATAATATTATGGGTGCGTTATATTGACGACTTGTTTATTATTTGGCATGGCACAGACACTCAGTTTCAGAGCTACTTCAACAAATTGAATGAGAACGAACTGGGTCTACAATTCACATGTAACACAAGCACAAAAGAAATAGACTTTCTGGACACTAAAATATATGTGTCTGATGATAAACTTGAATCTACTCTATTTCGTAAGAAAACAGCAACAAACAGTGTGTTACATGGAACTAGTTTTCATCCCAAATCCCTCCTACATAGCATACCATATGGAGAATTTACACGCTTGAAGAGAAATTGTTCTGTACCAGAGGATGCAGAAAAAGTAATACAAGAGAGCAAGTGCAGGTTCAGAACAAGAGGATATGAAGAACGTGTTCTGACAAAATGTAAAAGAAAAATTGATTTGAAAACAAGGACTCAAACACTAGTTGAACAGCCCAAAAAAACAGAAACTAGTGCACCTCCCAGATTCATAATGACCTTCAGTAAAGAAAGTGGAAATATTGCCCGTATAATGAAGAAATACTGGCATCTCCTGTTGGGGGATCCTGACATTGGAGCAACTCTCGGCGAAGTACCATCAATAACATACAAAAAGAACACATCTCTCAAAGACTTACTGGTCAAAAGTTACTTTCAAGAAAAACCAAAATCAAACTGGTTGCAAAATCAACGAAAAGGGTTTCAACCATGTAATTCCTGCAAAGCTTGCAAGATTGGCAAAAGCATGAAAGCAATTGAAGAACCAGATGGAAAACAAATGAGAATCGACCAACAGATCACGTGTTCTTCAAAGAATGTGGTGTACATCGTGGAATGTAAGTGTGGAATGAAGTACGTGGGATGTACAACTTGTATGCTAAGAAAACGGATTTTGGAACATATCCGGGCGGTAAAAAATTCCAATATGCAATACGCAACCGCCAAGCACATGAGTTTGTGCCAAAATGGTGATTGGAGACAAATGCAATTCTACGGGGTGAGAATGCTGGACAAAATGGAAAGAGGTGGAGACCTAGTCCGTAAACTACGTCAAATTGAGTCGCGGATGATAATCAAACTCAGAACAAAACATCCAAAAGGGATGAACTTTGGAGAGGATTTGCACATTCATCTGGAATAAAATGTTCTTGAAATAACTAGGGTACTATACCCTGTAACTCGAGACAATAATTGAAACACTGGAGAACTGCCGCCAAAGATAAGGGTACTATACCCAGTAATGGCATCGCTATAAACTGACAAGCCACAGTGAGCTATCAGTCACAAAAGTGCAGTAATTGAAAAGCACACAATGTCTTTCTTTGCTAAATTATCTTTTATTTTTTTTAAAATGTAACTACAATTCCCATAATGCTTCATAATTGGCTAGTATGGGATAGTACAAAAAGCAACACTGTGGAGGGACTAACCGACCGTGAGCAAGGCCAGTTGTGGCTGAAACGCGTTGGTGGGGTGAAGTCTGAATAAAGAAGGCTTGATAAGTATCCTGGTTGTGCCGCCTCCTTTGTATACAAAAAAAAAATATATATATATATATATATATAAATATACTGACAAAACCATCGTTTTCAGGCACGTTATAGTTAGGAATTAGCCTTTAAAAAACCTTAGAAATTCACTTAAAAAACAGTTTTCAGGGGTGTTATAGTTAGCTGGACATTTCACTCATACAAAACCATTGAAATTCCACCGTTATAGTTAGTTCAGCTAACTATAATTCGCGCACCAGCAGAGCACTGCTGATGACGTCACATATTACTCATGACATGGTCAGTGACATCACTCATGACATCACTGATGACATCTCAAATGACATCACTCATGACATCATCCTTGTGATAGAGTGGCAGACCTCCTCTCACTCTAATATAACCTTTGATACACACATACAAAAATAGAAACTAAAAATTTCAAAACAATGGATATACCAATACCAGTTACAACAACCTATTCAGTAACTCTAAGATCTACATACACATCCACTCATTTACAGTCCTATATAGTCACTCATACATGTACTCACTCATCATATCTACTCATACACCTATTCATCCTGTTACAAACAGCCACTCATCCATAGAGTTACTCACACACATAGTCACTCATGCTAATAAAGAATCAAACATCCATTTACTTGTGAATTTCGAAGGTTTTTTAAATGCTAATTTCTAACTATGCCTACAGAGATAGGACATGTGAAGAAAGAAGAAAAAACGCACAGAAAGAAGAAAACGAAATGCAGAAAGAAGCAACAGAAGTCCTCAAAGACGAAGAAAAGTGCAGGAAGAAGGAAAACATGCAGAAAGAACAAACAGAAGAGCAGAAAGAAGCCTTGTTGCAAAATCATCCTGTACCCTCAACTTTTTCAGACGGATACTGGTGGTAACTGACTCTGACTAACCAGTCCTAGAGCCAGTGCTATGTTAAAAGACTCTTCGAATACAGTGAAAACACCAACATACACTAGGGAACACTATGCGTTGGGGTCTCCCTGTGATTAGCATGACCTCCTCTGTAAGCCCCTAGTATATAATAGGGCAGGGGGATCAAAACTACCTCTTAAAATGCGCCACAGGGCGTGTTTTCACTCATCACTTTAGGCCCCGTCCCCTCCCTTCACCACTGTGCAAACACGCTCTGTGGCCATTTTAAGTTGGGAGATTAAGTCCCCTTGAATCCTGAGGGTCCCTAGGGTCCAACTAGCCCATTAGGTACCTCCAGTAAGCTCCACATAGCTGCGTTGCAGAGAGGTGTGAAAAGGGGCACGGCCTAGACTGCCTCTGTGCAACGCAGCACAGTGGTGCTTACTGGAAGCACCTGGTGGGCTAGTTGGCTCCCCGGAGCCACCAGGATTGAAGGGGAATTATTTCCCCAAATTAAAACACGCCACATGGCATGTTTGCACATGTCACCTCAGGCCCTGTCCCCTCCCTTCACCACTGTGTAAACACGTCCTGTGGCCATTTTAAGTTGGGAGATTAAGTCCCCTTGAATCCTGAGTGTCTCTAGGGTCAAATTAGCCCACTAGGTATGTCCAATAAGTGCCATTGCAGAGAGGTGTAAAAAGGGGCACGGCCTGCAACACCTCTCTGTAACGCAGCACAGTGGCGCTTACTGGAAGCACCTGCTGGGCTAGTTGGCCCCCAGGGTCCCTCAGGATTGAAGGGGAATTATTTCCCCATTTTAAAATGCACCACAGGCGTGTTTGCACACGTCACTTCAGGCCCCGTCCCCTCCCGTCACCACTGTGTAAACGCGCCCTGTGGCCGTTCTAAGTTCAGAGCTTAAGTCCCCTTGAATCCTAAGGGTCCCTAGGGTCAAACTAGCCCACTAGGTATCTCCAGTAAGCACCACAAAGCTGCGTTGCAGAGAGGTGTAAAAAGGGGCGTGGCCTCTGAACACCTGCCTGCAACACAGTTCCCTGGCGCATACTGGAGATACCTGTTGGGCTAGTTGGCCCCCAGGGACCCTCAGTATTGAGAGAGGATTAATTCCCCAACTTACAACTTGCCACAGGGTGCATTTGCACAATGGTGAACTAAGGGGGCGTGGCCTGAGATGACATGTCTGCAAACACGACCTGCGGCGCGTTTTAAGTTGGAGAATAAATTCCTCCTCAATCCTGAGGGTCCCTGGGGGCCAACTCGCCCACGAGGTACCTCCAATTTGCACCAGAGAGCTGCGTTGCAGAGAGGTGTTCAGAGGCCACGCCCCTTTTTACAACACTTTGCAACGCAGCTCCGTGGCGCTCACTGGAGGTACCTAGTGGGCTAGATGGCTCCCCGGGACCCTCAGGATTGAAGAGATTTAATTCCCCAACTTAAACCACGCCACATGGTGTGCTTGCACACATGTCAACTCATGCCCGCCCCTTCCATTCCCCACTGTGCAAACGCACCCCGTGTTGCGTTTTAAGTTGGGGGATTACCTCCCCTTAAATACTGAGAGCCCCTGGGGTGCAATAAGCCCACCAGCTACCTCCAATAAGCGCCACAGAGCTGCGTGGCAGAGATGTGTAAAAAGGGGTGTGACCTCAGAGCACCTCTCTGCAACGCAGCCCCCTGGCGCATACTGTAGGTTCCTGGTGGGCTAGTTGGCCCCCAGGGAACCCCAGTATTCAAGGCAAATTCATTCCCCATCTGGGCGCGTTTGCAGAGTGCTGAAAGTAAGGGGTGTTGCCCCCGGCGCGATGCCGGTCTTTTTCTTTTTTTGGGCACTGGCCTGAACCGGCCCGGGGACCCCATCTCCCGGGGCATGGCCTTTTTTCCTTTCTTTTGGAGGGGGGCTGCGTTGGCCCCCTCCTCGGGCCTCTTATGGCCCGGGGGACCCCATCCCCCGGGGCCAGCCTTTCTTTTTTTTATATTTACATTTTAGGGAGGGGGTCCGCGTGGCCCCCCTCCTGGGCCACTTGTAGCCCCGGGGACCACATCCCCGGGGCTGGCATTCTCCGTTGGGGACCGTGGGGGTGTCCCCAATCCCCCACGGTCCCGCCGGCTCCCCTCGTCCCTTGGGACGCAGCATTGCTTTTCCACATGGAGAGCTGCTAAGATGCCGCCCCCCATGTGGAAAAGCAATTTGGTTTGAATTTTGAAAGAGAGAGCAGGTTTCCCCGCGAGGCTCCCGCCCTGTCATAGTAAACTACAGCGTCCCAGGGGTGGGCACCTCGGGACACTGCAGGAGCAGGCCCTGGGGGGTGGCGGTCCCCAGGGCCATCATTCGCTCCGGGGGGGGGGGGCGCTGCCCCCCTCCAATTTAATTCAAAGCCCCGGGGTGGTGGTACCCGGGACTGGCGGGTCCGTTCACGGACCCCCAATTTAAATATTTAGAGACCCGGGGAGGTAGCGGTCCCCGGGTCCTGTGGGGGGGGCTTAAGCCTCCCACACTGGGTATTTTTTTTTCAAAGCCCTGGGGGGTGGTGGTCCCCAGGGCTGCGGGGGATCTTAGAGGCCCCCCATTATTACATTAGGAAGCCCCGGGGGTGGAGATCCCGGGGCTGCGGGGGGGGGGGCGTGTGCCCCCCGCAAATATTCATGTTGTCCCCCGGGGGTGGTGGACCCCGGGGGCAGTGTGGGGGGTATTGGCACCCCCACACCTTTTTTTTTTTTAGCATGCCCCCGGAGCTTGCCCCCACCCCCAGGGGCTAATTAGCAATGTTTTTTTTTTTATCGGCATGATCCGCGCACCCTGCATGGATTTTGCAGATTTTGTAAAAAAAAAATTTTTGGGGGGGCCTTGTGGGACCCCCTAAGCAGGCCTAGGGGGTCAGGATGTTTCTACCCTGCCCCCCTTTTAGTGTTTTTTGCATTTTTTTCCTCTGCTTTCTTGTGCCTCGGTTCTACCGAGGCACAAGAGGCACAAGATGGCTGCCAACACTTCCTGGTTTGGAGTGTTGATAGCCAATTAGCATACAGCTTGTCATTTTGAGGGTGTGCGGATCCTGCGATGCGATAAATATACATGTGATTATACTTTTGATTTTCTCAGCAACTACTGAATGGATTTACTCCATTTAACAAAAAGGCACCTTTCTGAACCAATGGCTACCTCTTTGCCAAATTTGGTGTAATTCCTTTTAGTAGTTCGGGCTGTAGCTGCGGCTAAAGTGTCCTATGGGAAATTGTATGGGGAAACATGTTTTGGAACCCCCCTGTTTTCTCCACCTCTGCTTGATGAATCACCGTGAAACTTTCAGGATAGGAGAGGACCGAAGGGGGCCGTACGTTTTGAAAATTTCACGACGATTCGTCAATCGGATCCAAAGTTATTGGGAATAGAATACTGCAGATTTCATATGGATAATAGGTCCTAACTATAACTACCTACTGGCGACCGCCAATAGGTAATATATATATATAAGTATATATATATGTCCAAAAAACAAAGGGTGCCCTTGTAAGAACGGCCAACACTGAAGGGGCAGGCCTTTAATAAATGCAAATGTGCTCCGAATAGCAGCTGTTGTCTCTTTGTCCAAAGGCTCGTGATCAAGGACGAGAGTTTAAAACGCGTAGAGCCACACTAAGAAGACGGAAGGGGGAAACTGCTTGCACTGTCCTCCGCAGCATCAGAGGGAAACCTTCAGTGTTGGCCATTCTTACAAGGGCACCCTTTGTTTTTGGACATAATAGCGGCCCGCTCGGTCGCAAGAACGGCCCGCGGCCGGAGGCGGATCTGCGGTGCCTGGAAAATCCGGGTGCCGGTACAGAACTGTAAGGCTCAAACTGCAGGATGTATTAAGACAGAGCATTCTGTTTTTTACTTTTGTCAGCCCACTGGGGTTTTTTATTGACATTATCTGGGGCCAACAGCAGCATCCACTGGGCTTGTTATATATGGAACACTACAGAGACCATCAAGCATTGCGCCATAACTGGCTTGGTAACCGCCCACAGGGGCAGGCCTTTAATAAATGCAAATGTTCTCCGAACAGCAGCTGTTGTCTCTTTGTCCAAAGGCTTGTGATCAAGGACGAGAGTTTGAAACGCGTAGAGCCACACCAAGAAGACGGAAGGGGGAAACTGCTTGCACTGTCCTCCGCAGCATCAGAGGGAAACCTTCAGTGTTGGCCGTTCTTACAAGGGCACCCTTTGTTTTTTGGACATAATAGCGGCCCGCTCAGTCGCAAGAACGGCCCGCCGCCAGAGGCGGATCTGCGGTGCCTGGAAAATCCGGGTGCCGGTACAGAACTGTAAGGCTCAAACTGCAGGATGTATTAAGACAGCGCATTCTGTTTTTTACTTTTGTCAGCCCACTGGGGTTTTTTTATTGACATTATCTGGGGCCAACAGCAGCATCCACTGGGCTTGTTAATTATGGAACACTACAGAGACCATCATTCATTGCGCCATAACTGGCTTGGTAACCACCCACAGTGGCAGGCCTTTAATAAATGCAAATGTGCTCCGAACAGCAGCTGTTGTCTCTTTGTCCAAAGGCTCGTGATCAAGGACGAGAGTTTGAAACGCGTAGACCCACCCCAAGAAGACGGAAGGGGGAAACTGCTTGCACTGTCCTCCGCAGCATCAGAGGGAAACCTTCAGTGTTGGCCGTTCTAACAAGGGCACCCTTTGTTTTTTGGATATATATATATATATATATATTCACTGAAAAAACCATAGGTTATAGACCATATATAGTTAGGAATTAGCATTTACAAAACCTTGAAAATTCACTGAAAAAACCATAGGTTCTAGACCATATATAGTTAGGAATTAGCATTTAAAAAACCTTATTTTACTCACACAAAACCATTGAAATTCCATATATAGTTAGTTGCACTAACTATATATCGCGCACTCGCAATCCACTGCTGATCATGTCACATATTACATCATTCATGACATGGTCAGTGACATCACTGATGACATCTCAAATGACATCACTGATGAGATCACTGATGACGTCATCCAGTGACTGTGTGTTTCTGTAAAGTTTAAATATGTTTTACATATTGAAGAATGAGTAGATGTATAAGTGTCTGGACGAAGGATTTAGTAGGTGCATGACTGAATGTATGAGTGAGTGATTAAATGTGTCTCACTGAGTGCATGGGTTAGTGACTAAACTGTCTTAATTTGTGCATCATTATGTCTGTTGTTCTGTAAACTGCTGCATGTGTTGATCATTAGCTATACGAGAGGCTATATGTGTTATTAATTGGTTGCCCAAGTATTTCTATGGCAGATTGAGTTTGTGTGGGGGTGGCTGGAAGGTGTGTGACTCTATGCATAGATGTGTGAGCAGTTTATTCACTAGGTGTATGAGTTCAAGACTGCATGTGGAAACAGCTACATGGGCAGTTGACTGTGTGCATGAGTGTATTGATGAGTGAATGGATATCTCAATGCTACATGTCATAGTAAGTACATATGTTAAACACAGTACATGTGAGAGTTGGCATATATAAATAACTGTGCATGAGAGCCACTGAATGAGTGAGTGGTTGTATCGATCATTGTGAACTTGTATCAGGGATTGTATAAGAGAGTAAATATGTGTTAGTATATGTTTCAATAAGTAAGGTGTGTTTAACTGTATAGTTGAAGAAATGGAGGTGAGATTGTTTCTTTGCATGACTGACTGGGTGTGTGAGTAACTCCATGGATGAGTGGCAGTGTGTGAGTGTCTGTATACACTGAGTGTATCTAAGGTTATATTAGAGTCTGAAGAGGTTTATCGTATTAGCACAAGAATGATGTCAAATGAGATGTCATCAGTGATGTCATCAGTGATGTCATTTGAGATGTCATCAGTGATGTCATCAGTGATGTCACTGACCATGTCATGAATGATGTAATATGTGACATGATCAGCAGTGGATTGCGGGTGCGCGATATATAGTTAGTGCAACTAACTATATATGGAATTTCAATGGTTTTGTGTGAGTAAAATAAGGTTTTTTAAATGCTAATTCCTAACTATATATGGTCTATAACCTATGGTTTTTTCAGTGAATTTTCAAGGTTTTGTAAATGCTAATTCCTAACTATATATGGTCTATAACCTATGGTTTTTTCAGTGAATTTCAATGGTTTTTTAATAGCAAATATCATAAGCTGTCGAATGTCAAGTACGTGGTAAGTGAAAACATTTTCGTGTTTATGCACACTGATCTGCTTTGAATGGTGCCCCCCCCCCCCCTCATTTCTATTAGGAGTACTCTCTCTTTGCAGATAGTGAAAGGTAGTTAACGCAGGCCTTTGCCCCCGTTGTAATCCGTCGTGCCTGCTTCTCTCTCCATTTGATTGATTGTTATCCAAGTATTTACTGTTTTAGAATTAGTTCTCTTTGGTTCATTCTCTATTTACAAACAAACACAGAGTCGCAATACTCTGTTTAGTCTTTGCAGATAACGAAAAATCGTGTAAAAAAAAAGAAAAGGAATCGAGCAAAATCAGTAGGCCACTAATGGGATCTCTTTTTGACCTCGCTAAAATAGAAACATTAGGAACAACCCCTCATGACAAATACAAAACTAGTGAGATGAACTGAACTCCACACAATGATGGCTGCAAAACAGCTCGGCTCCGCCACCCACCCCGCCCAAAATAACGATAAAGAGCGGCTGCCATGATTGGTTGCGGAATGGCCACGACGGAGCTACGAAATGGTGCTGCTCTCATGCTAACCCCAGCTTCAGTCTGAAACATCCAGAAACACTGTAGACTACCAATTCGATCAGTTCCGGTAGCGCCCCAATGTAACCCGGTAGAGAAGAACTAGCCCTCCCCTCTTTGACTGATGGTTCTTGTTGCCTGTCCCTTCTGTTGTCATTTAACAGAACTATTTAGCCTGCTGAAAGGGGTTGTGTTTCGACCGCTGGTTGGTGGAGACATTTTGACTATATTCTGGACCTGCGTTGTCGCGTAATGCGTCATATGACGCGCCGCGTTAGCGCATCCGGAAGTCATCCGGGGCGCGCAGCTCGTAACGTAAGCATAACAAGTCATGTGACTTGTTAATAAAACTTTTCATTGGTTCATTTTACTTTTCTTATTCTAATGATGAAAGCCTTGGTCATATCACCTAAAAATTACGCTTTTAATTACTTCCGAACATTATTTTTTCTTAAATATATGTTATAATGTTCCAGGCTAATGTACTTTCCCGGAAAATTTACAACTGTCCTGCAAGTAAAATATATTCTTTTTTCGAGAAAAAGAGCGTTTCTTCGTCCCATGACGGAGCCGTTGAGCAAAAGAGGGTCGACCTGCTGTCTTAGTCGCCGATACGCCTGAATATGAGATTCTTATCGATCACTTTATGTTGCAGGAATAGAAAACACAACAGCCCTTGACCATTTATCTTTACTGCGTTCCTTCGTATTATACCTTTTACCCTTCATGTAATTGGTCTGCTTTATTTCACTTGCCTTTTAATGATTCTAAAACAGTGACTATTATTAAAAACTTTACCAATGTATATACTACTACCATGTTTTCTTTTAAAAACCTTTATTGTGAAAATTTCATTATACAAATACGAGCCTATAACCACGTGGGCCTGCCACGGAGCAAACTGTAATCGTATATGAGGAATAGACATTTACACTGTAGAGGAACGTAACGGGCGGGCCATTAGGTTGCAAGAACTAAGGTGTCTAACAGTTACGGAATCGGTGGACGTACATTTTATAATTAAAATACGACAGGGCCAGTTACAATAAAATTATCTAGATATACATTTGCGGGCAAGTACCATGGGTGACGTTAATTCGAACTTTCAACAGTACAGTAATCAATAACACATCAGAACTTAATATCAATAGGGATGTCGAAATATTCAATCAATTCTCGTCCCCGCCCGCCATGTGCTTCAAAACTGCATACGTATCTCGTGATTTCAAGGTTCTGCAACCAGTACACAACAAGGAGTTACGAGTCCCATTTATTCCGGCGCCATTTTGGGCGAGGACGGGCAGGTCCAGGATATAGTCAAAATGTCTCTACCAACCATCGACTATGATGATGTTCATATGCTGTATTTATTAGAGTAACACTCATCTGTCCACATGAAATTAATTTACCACAATCTAAACATGTCATTTTAATCTTTCCAAAGTTCTTCTAAATATTTGGGACCGTTTCCCTTGCCTCTGATGCTGTCAGTGCCACTTCTTTGATGAATGTACTGGCAGGTCAGGGGTTCTCCTCCAAATCTCTCTTTTATGCAGCACTATAATTAATTGGTGCCACCTCTCCATATGACGATGCATGGTATAGTTACCACAACTATATTTTTTTTCGGTTCCTCTGGAGAGTTCATCGTGGCAGATGAAGCGTGTAACGTACCGGGCATTTACCTTTTTTTGCATGTACAGGAAAGGAAAAAAAAATCGAGCGTCCAAGTTCTAAGGTGTCCCAGGGCCATTTTAGTGGACCAGGCCCAAATCCAAAGAACAGGCCGCCATTTTGAGAGTCCTCTTGCAGCCGCCTGTCGCTGTAGCATCAAGAGCAGCCGAAACTCAGCTGAATGGCAACTGAAACGGTAAATGGGCGCCCCACTACATTTCAGCATTGTAGGATGACCACACCAGTACAGCAACTTGCTAGACATCACCTCGGTGCCATCCGGATCTCGGCGCCCCACTGCAGATGAAGTGCCTCTCAACTATGAAACCACCACGGTGACATCCGGATCTTGGCGCGTTGTGCTGCCTTCGGCCTATTCGCACATCGGTCCACTACTGACGCCATCTCACAGGCTAATGGGGTGACCCACGCCGAGTTTCAGCATTGTAGGATGACCACACCAACTTGCTAGACATCACCTCGGTGCCATCCGAATCTTGGCATCTCAACGCCTAGTGGTATCTTCCATACAGGAAATATTGTTACGCTTCCTTTGGCCCCATTCGCACATCAGTCCGCAACTTAGACATCACCTCGGTGCCATCCGGATCTTGGCATCTCAGCGCCTTGTGGTGTCAGTCAGAAAATATTGTTGCGCTGCCTTTGGCCCCATTCGCACATCAGTCCGCTACTGACACCATCTCACAGGCCAATAGGGCGCCCCACGCCGACTTTTACCATTGTACGATGGCCACACCAGTGGCACAACTTGCTAGACATCACCTTGGTGCCATCCGAATCTTGGCATCTCAACGCCTAGTGGTATCTTCCATACAGAAAATCTTGTTACGCTACCTTTGGCCCCATTCGCACATCGGTCCGCAACTTAGACATCACCTCGGTGCCATCCGGATCTTGGCATCTCAACGCCTTGTGGTGTCTTCTACTCCGAAAATATTGTAGAAAATATTGTTGCGCTGCCTTTGGCCCCATTCACACATCAGTCCGCTACTGACACCATCTCACAGGCCAACAGGGCGCCCCACGCCGACTTTTACCATTGTACGATGGCCACACCA
Organism: Lissotriton helveticus; assembly: GCF_964261635.1. Classification (NCBI taxonomy): domain Eukaryota; kingdom Metazoa; phylum Chordata; class Amphibia; order Caudata; family Salamandridae; genus Lissotriton; species Lissotriton helveticus. The sequence continues at coordinate 1,928,409,126 of NC_136057.1, forward strand.
GTGCCACAACTTGCTAGACACCACCTCGGTGCCATCCGGATCTTGGCATCTCAGCGCCTTGTGGTGTCTTCAAATCAGAAAATATTGTTGCGCTGCCTTTGGCCCCATTCGCACATCGGTCCGCTACTGACGCCATCTCACAGGCCAACGGGGCGCCCCACGCCGACTTTCAACATTGTAGGATGGCCACAGAAGTGCGACAACTTACTAGACACCACCTCGGTGCCATCCGGATCTTGGCGCGTTGTGCTGCCTTCGGCCTATTCGCACATCGGTCCGCTACTGACGCAAACTCACAGGCCAACGGGGCGCCCCACGCCGACTTTCAGCATTGTAGGATGGCCACACCAGTGCGGCAACTTGCTACACACCACCTCGGTGCCATCCGGATCTTGGAATCTCAGCGCCTAGTGGTGTCTTCTATTCCGAAAATATTGTTGCGCTGCCTTCGGCCCCATTCACACATCGGTCCGCTACTGACGCCATCTCACAGTCCAACGGGGCGCCCCACGCCGACTTTCAGCATTGTAGGATGGCCACACCAGTGCGGCAACTTACTAGACACCACCTCGGTGCCATCCGGATCTTGGCGCGTTGTGCTGCCTTCGGCCTATTCGCACATCGGTCCGCTACTGACGCAAACTCACAGGCCAACGGGGCGCCCCACGCCGACTTTCAGCATTGTTGGATGGCCACACCAGTGCGGCAACTTACTAGACACCACCTCGGTGCCATCCGGATCTTGGCGCGTTGTGCTGCCTTCGGCCTATTCGCACATCGGTCCGCTACTGACGCAAACTCACAGGCCAACGGGGCGCCCCACGCCGACTTTCAGCATTGTTGGATGGCCACACCAGTGCGGCAACTTACTAGACACCACCTCGGTGCCATCCGGATCTTGGCGCGTTGTGCTGCCTTCGGCCTATTCGCACATCGGTCCGCTACTGACGCAAACTCACAGGCCAACGGGGCGCCCCACGCCGACTTTCAGCATTGTAGGATGGCCACACCAGTGCTGCAACTTGCTGGACACCACCTCGGTGCCATCCGGATCTTGGCGCATTGTGTTGCCTTCGGCCTATTCGCACATCGGTCCGCTACTGACGCCGCCTCACGTGCCAACGGGGCGCCCCACGCCGACTTTCAGCATTGTAGGATGGCCACACCAGTGCTGCAACTTGCTGGACACCACCTCGGTGCCATCCGGATCTTGGCGCGTTGTGTTGCCTTCGGCCTATTCGCACATCGGTCCGCTACTGACGCCGCCTCACGTGCCAACGGGGCGCCCCACGCCGACTTTCAGCATTGTAGGATGGCCACACCAGTGCTGCAACTTGCTGGACACCACCTCGGTGCCATCCGGATCTTGGCGCATTGTGTTGCCTTCGGCCTATTCGCACATCGGTCCGCTACTGACGCCGCCTCACGTGCCAACGTATTTTCTCCGCATTTTACACCCTATGCCGCATAACAGGTCATGTGACTTGTTTATAAAACTTTTCATTGGTTCATTTTACTTTTGGTTTCCTAATGATGGAAGGCTTGATCATGTGACCTAAAAACAACACTTTTCATTGGATGAAAACTTGTTTTTTTCCCCAAACGATGAAAGCCCCACCTTGTTTCTAGATGTTTCAGACTGAAGCTGGCGTCAGCATGAGAGCACCACCATCTCGTAGCTCAGTCATGGTCATTCCGCGAGCAATCATGGCAGCCGCTCCCCACCAGAAGCCTGCAGGAGTCGGAGCCCCCAAAACTTTTGATGAATTCTCAAGGCGGAGGGGACGCTTTCGAGAATGGGGTCCAAGACCTAGCAGACAAGCGTCCGATTTCCAAGGTGTCCCAGGGCCATTTCAGTGGACCAGGCCCAAAAAGGAAACAGCCTGCCGCCATTTTGAGAGTCCTGTGACAGCCGCCTATCGCTGCACCGCAAGAGTGGGCGCAACTCAGCTGAATTGCGGCTTTTGACACAGTGGACCAAAAACGGACGGAATGGCAACTGAAACGGTAAAGGGGCGCCCCACTACAACAGATGACACTCCACCTGGAGAGGCCCGTTCACGCCGCCTCCCCCGGGGCGCCCCGCGCCGTTATTCGGAGCAGCATTGTAGGATACCAAAACCAGTGCGGCAACTTACTGGACATCACCTTGGTGCCATCGTTCTGCTGCCTTGGAACTATTCGCGCAACAGTTTGCTACTGATGACCCACCCCCCGCGACGCCCCATGCCGTTATTTGCTGGGTGGCAACTTACTAGACATCACTTTAGTGTCATCTAGATTTCAGCGCGTTCTGCTGCCTTGGAACTATTCGCACAACAGTTTGCTACTGATGACCCACCCCCCGCGACGCCCCACGACGGAAATCTGGACATTGTGCTGCGTTGGGACTATTCGCACAGCCGACCGCTACTTCGTTGTTTTTCCCTAAAAATGTTTATATGTTATTACTATTTTTGTTTTCTTGTATATATTTATAAATTATTAAAGTTTTATAATCTTACTACTTTGTCGGAGTGCTATATATTTTTAATGTGACACATAATTGTAAAAACTTTGATGTACAAAGAGTCATCCCTGGAATCTTCCGCTTCAGGCTCGGTCCCCTCCCCAATCACAATACAGGATGGTTTTCAGATAATAGCAACGCTTCTGCTGTGACGGATCTCATCGAGTGTGGGCCTTGATCTACTATAACTCCTTTGAAGAGGGGTGATTCTTTACAGCTGTGGCCATAAACTACATCTGCAGGGCTAGCTGATACCCTAGGACCAGCCTGGACAATCGGACACAGAGGAAAAGGAGTGTCAGAGGGTGCGGTAGTGAATAGGGCGAAAGGGAGGTGTCGGGCGGGCACAGGGTGTGATTCTCAGGGAAGAGCAGCGCAGATGGGGGGAGGTTTATTACCCATGCATAAGACAGAGAGCGGGGGTGACCACTGCCTGGGGGAGATGCTTGCGAGGGTGGGGAGCCATGCTAAGGATCGACAGCGTGCACAGAGTGGGTCTGGTCAAGGCATCTAAAATGGCTGCCGTGCACGACAAAAGTGTGGCATTTGAAAAAAGACAAGATGGCGCAGACAATGTTTTTCAACACTTCCTGATTTCCTTCGAATCGAACGTTAACAGACGTTGGGGCATATTACCAAAGTTAAGCGATATTTATCCCTAACGATGCTTAGCAACGATTTTTTTACCGTCAGAAATTATCGCAGATAAACCTTGCTATTATCAAGGTTTATCGGAAATACGATAAAAAACGACCGCAATGCATTAATATCGCTGAAAACTCAGCGATATTCATGCATTACCGAGCTAATGCTCTTAGCCATGTTATCCACCTCCCATTGGATAACATGGCTAAGAACTGCTCAGGGCAGGTGGTAGCTTTTGGAGATATTCGCGCTTATCTCGAATATTTCCAAAAGTTGATAATAGGAGATAGCGATGTTAGCGACTGTTTCCAGTCGCTAACATCTTGGCATGCCCACTTTGCATGTCATTAGTGATAAATATCACTCACATGCAAAGTGGGGCCCAAGATGGTCGCTATATTCTACTAGCCGTCGCTAACTGGTGTTAGCAACAGCTAGGTAATACAGCCATGCTAAGGATCGACAGCGTGCACAGAGTGGGTCTGGTCAAGGCATCTAAAATGGCTGCCGTGCACGACAAAAGTGTGGCATTTGAAAAAAGACAAGATGGCGCAGACAATGTTTTTCAACACTTCCTGATTTCCTTCGAATCGAACGTTAACAGACGTTGGGGCATATTACCAAAGTTAAGCGATATTTATCCCTAACGATGCTTAGCAACGATTTTTTTACCGTCAGAAATTATCGCAGATAAACCTTGCTATTATCAAGGTTTATCGGAAATACGATAAAAAACGACCGCAATGCATTAATATCGCTGAAAACTCAGCGATATTCATGCATTACCGAGCTAATGCTCTTAGCCATGTTATCCACCTCCCATTGGATAACATGGCTAAGAACTGCTCAGGGCAGGTGGTAGCTTTTGGAGATATTCGCGCTTATCTCGAATATTTCCAAAAGTTGATAATAGGAGATAGCGATGTTAGCGACTGTTTCCAGTCGCTAACATCTTGGCATGCCCACTTTGCATGTCATTAGTGATAAATATCACTCACATGCAAAGTGGGGCCCAAGATGGTCGCTATATTCTACTAGCCGTCGCTAACTGGTGTTAGCAACAGCTAGGTAATACACATATAATTTTATCTCCGCGAAGCGGAGCGCTGTTACAGATATATATCTTGTTTCTGAACGTTAATTTCTCAAAATGCACTGAAGCACATATATTGAGACCTAGCAAAGGCACATCGGGCTACCAGTCCCTACAATTTTGCCAAGTTTCGTGCAAATCCATTCAGCTGTTCGATCCTACCGAGAGACAAGATGGCGGCCGCTACGGACTGTTTGGAATGTTTACAGACACCGGAGAGCCAATCAGCTTCGCTTCGCAAAGCTCCGTAACGCGAAAAGTACGCGAAGCGGTGCACTGTTACAGATATATATCTTTTTTTGAACGTTAATTTCTCAAAATCCACTGTAGCACATATATTGAGATCTAGCAAAGGCACATCGGGCTACCAGTCCCTACAATTTTGCCAAGTTTCGTGCAAATCCATTCAGCTGTTCGATTATTATTATTTTTATTTTTTTTTGCCCCGCGGGGCCCTTTTAAAACCTCCACATCAAACCTAGGGGGTGAGCGACAATGTACTATGCCCCCTTATGGTCATTTGCCCCTTCGCTTTGGCCTCCTCTTGTCTCTCGATCCTACCGAGAGACAAGATGGCTGCCGCTACGGACTGTTTGGAATGTTGACAGACGCCGGAGAACCAATCAGCTTCGCTTCACAAAGCTCCGTTGCGCGTAAAGTACGCGTCCTGGGACGCTGCCAGGTCCGCTGTTACAGATATATATCTTTTTTTAAACGTTAATTTCTCAAAATCCACTGGAGCACATATATTGAGACCTACAAAAGGCACATCGGGCTACCAGTCCCTACAATTTTGCCAAGTTTCGTGCAAATCCATTCAGCCGTTCGGGCTAAAAGTGAGGCCAACCGCCCTATGGAAAACTCAATGTTAAAAACACGTTTTGGGACCCCCCTTTTTTCTCGGCCCCCCCTTGACGAACCCCCCCCAAATTTTCAAGGGCTGCTCAGAAACAAAATGTGCCATTTTCCTGAAAATTTCAGCCAATTCCGTCCACAAACGCCAAAGTTATTAGACATAGAATTTTCAAAAAACCCATAGAGAAAAAATCCTAACTATATATACCTACTGGCGACCGCCAGTAGGTAATATATATATATATATATATATATATATATTACCTACTGGCGACCGCCAGTAGGTAATATATATATATATATATATATATTACCTACTGGCGGACGCCAGTAGGTAGTTATAGTTAGGATTGATTTCCATAGGGAAATCGCAACATTCTATTGGGAATAACTTTGGCGCGGGTTGAGGAATCTGCCTGAATTTTTCAGCAACTTTGCCTCGCGGCTCTCCGCTCCTTCCCTGAAAGTTTGGGGGGGATTCGTCAAGCGGGGGCCGAGATAAAAGGGGGGTCCCAAAACGTGTTTTCCCCATGTTAATTTTTATAGGGCGGTCGGTCGCACTTTTAGCTCGAACGGCTGAATGGATTTTCACCAAACTTGGCAAAATTGTAGGGACTGGTAGCCCGATGTGCCTTTGCTATGTCTCAAGATATGTGCTCCAGAGGATTTTGAGTAATTTGGGTTTAAAAAAATGTATATATCTATAGCCACACCCCGGTACGCGCACCGGGGAGCGCTCCGGGCGCGCCACGCGACTTGCGCACGGAAAGCTGATTAGCTCACGGGTGTCTGTAAACATTCTAAACAGTCCGCAGCGGCTGCCATCTTGTGTCTCGGTAGGATCGAGACACAAGAGGTGGCAAAAAACAAAGGGGGAAATAACCAAAAGGGGGCAGGGTAGACCCCCCCCTGACCCACTAGGTTTGATGTGGGGGCCATAAAAGGGTCCCTCGGGTAAAAAAAAAACATTTTTTTTTCGGTTTTCGCGGGGGGAGTGCCCGGTACGCGCACCGGGGAGCGTACTGGGGAGCGTAGCATGGGGAAAACCCCGTTTATTCACTGCGTCACCTCTACGACCCTTTCTTGCGTCAATATAACCATTTTGCATACATTACACCTGACGTAGGTATAATGTGGCGCAGGGGTTTACAAAGTGACGCATCTACCTAGATGCGTCACTTTGTAAATATGACTCAATAAGGTGCATTTTCAACAGCACTGGTGCGTCACAAAAAGTGACGCACCGGTGGCGTAAAAGTGACGCATGGCCTCATAAATGAGGCTTTCAGTCTTCTACTCATGCGTCATATTAAATATATGACGTATTATGTCGCAAGTACTTTTAGATACGTCAGTATTTCAGACGTATCTGTAAGCGCAAAAGTGATGCATTGCTGGAGTCTGTCACAAAAATGATGCAACTCCAGCAATGCATCCTTTCACATGGGGCCAGGCCCCATGTGAAAGGGCCTGCACCAGTCTTACGCCTGCTGTGAAACAGGCGCAACAGCGTCATAAAAGTGATATCTCATAGATTTTACTGCGTCACCTCTACGACCCTTTCTTGCGTCAATACGTCCCTTTTGCATACATTACACCTGACGTAGGTATAATGTGGCGCTGGGGTTTACAAAGTGATGCATCTACCTAGATGTGTCACTTTGTAAATATGACTGAATAAGGTGCATTTTTAACGGCACTGGTGCGTCACAAAAAGTTACGCACCGGTGGCGTAAAAGTGACGCATGGCCTCATAAATGAGGCCTTCAGTCTTCTACTCATGCGTCAGATTAAATATATGACGTATTATGTCACAAGTACTTTTAGATACGTCAGTATTTCAGACGTATCTGTAAGCGCAAAAGTGATGCATTGCTGGAGAGTGTCACAAAAATGATGCAACTCCAGCAATGCATCTTTTCTTACCCTTCCACACCCCCGTTCCTTTTCTACATTTTGTTTGAATAACCACATTCCCCATGTTCACTCTCCTTCTCCTTACTTTCGTTCCCAACACTCGCCTTCTTTCAGTCCCCCTACTTCACTTCCTTTCTCCTCTCATACTTTTCTGTTCTTTCTTACTCATTTTCCTTTCATTTATCAATGCACTCCACTTCACTTACTCTTTTTCATTTTTTTAAGAATATGGCTCTTTGATGAGAATTGGAGGTAGTTCTGAAAAGAACTTTTTTTTTCTTCTTTTTTCTTTTTTTAGAACTACAACAAAAACAGGGAATGGAAACTGCTCAACAGGAGCAAAAAAAAAAAAAAAAAAAGAAATTAGGGCTGGTAACGGCAGTGATGGTTCTCCAATGCTCGAACCATGAGCAGAACACTTTGCTCCCCACAGGAAAGTAGCTGATCACAGTATCTGCATTTAAGGGCGCCTTTGTTAAATGCAGGCTGAATGTTCGGAACCTGCTCTTGTGATCTCCCCCTCACCGATGGTGTTCGTCCTCCGGTTGATGTAGAGGCCCCATCACTGGGAACCTCTTGTGCCAGAGCCCTGACACTTTCCCGGGCAAAATTCTGGGGGAGCCTTCTCTCCACATGGCGAATCATTGTGGAGTTCCCAAAAGAATATTTTTTATTGGGGTTACCCCGTGACAGGACTGTGTGACAGATCCTGCACTCCACTTTTGGAGCATTTACCTTCTTCTGGTGATCAGGTATGGAAAAAAAATTCCAGATGAAATGTTCTTTGTATTTTGGCTGAGGAGGCTCTTCATCGATGAATTCATTGGAGTCATCTTCACTGCTGGATGGTCTGGCAGCCATGATAATCCCAGATATCCAACAAAGAACCGACAGCAAAACAGGCAGGTCTTTCAGTCACAAAAGTGAAAGAAGAAGTGAAGGAAATGGGTGGGGATTTCATTCTTTATAAAAAAAATTTTAGCAACCAATGAAAAGTGTTATTTTCAGGTCACATGACCCGACGCGCTTACGCTACGCGCCCCGGGGCGCGCCCGTAGTCACGCTCCAGGGCACGCCCCGGGGTGTGCGGCGTAAGCGCGTTGAGACGTTGCGCGATCGTATGCGCACGCGTGCTTCCGGGGGCGCTTACGCTGTGCGTCATATGATGCATCACGCGTCTACGCGATACGTCACGATGTTGTTTTTGTTCGCGAGAATAGCGCTAACGGGACGCTCCCCGGTACGCGCCCCAGGGCGCGCCGCGATCGTATGCACACGCGTGCTTCCGGGTGCGCTTACACTATGCGTCATATGACGCATCACGCGTCTACGCGATACGTCACGATGTTGTTTTCGTTCACGAGAATAGCGCTAACGGGACGCTCCCCGGTACGCGCCCCAGGGCGCGCCCCAAGTTAAAAATAAAAAAAATTAAAAAAATGTGACATAATTATACAATATAAAATTCGTTTTAAAATGTATTATTTTTTATACCTATAAAGATTTGCTATTAAAAAACCATTGAAATTCACTGAAAAAACCATAGGTTTCACACCAGTTATAGTTAGGAATTAGCGTTTAAAAAACCTATTAAATTCACTGAAAAAACCATAGGTTTTACACCAGTTATAGTTAGCTTGAAGTTTTACTCGCATAAAAACATTGAAATACCCACGTTATAGTTAGTTGGACTCACTATAACTTGCGCGTGCAATGCACTGCAGATGACGTCACATATTACATCACTCATGACATGGTCAGTGACATCACTCATGACATCACCATTTTGAGCAATATTTTAGTATGAAATGCATCCTCGTGTCTATTTTTGACAAGAAGATGCATTTTGTTATTAAACAATAGTGCAAAAAACACAATTGCTGCAAGCAGTACCTGCTCATGTACTGGTTGTTCGCAGTTTCCACACTCCTGCACTATGATTTTTCTGAAAACTGTAATGTAAAGTGTTGGAATGATGTTATTTCTGGAAGTGTGCGTATGAGTGTAACACGAAATTGCTGAAATGTATGAATTACGCAGGCGTAATTAAAATTTCGCCTAGGCCTACAATAAATGGGGACACGCCTGGGTTTGGCGGCTTAGCTGTTTGCTAAAAGCTGGCCTTCCGCTCACGTGACCTCTTGCTGTGTGAAGATGGCAGGGACCCAGCACGGCCTGCTACGAGTGCTCGCAGATTACAGTCCCGTGGACAGCACTGCGGCTCATTTACACTGTCACTTGAGTCATTAGTTTATGCAGATATGGAGCGGTGACATTTCATGCCCAGGCCCGCCGGGTGCAGAGGGAGTGGTGGAGTCAGGCACGCTGGCCTTCTGTCCTTTCAAAGGGTACTCTGAACATTTACAGCGCCACCACCTTTAAGTCCCAAACCAGAGTGTGTTGGTGATTGAGGCCTGCCCTTATCACTACACTGACGTCTACAGAACTCGAGATTACCTTTCTTTACATTTCAGATAGAGACATTCAGATAAAAGGGCAAACGTTGCACCGCTCAGGCAGTAATGGAAATCTGAGCTGCACAACGTGATACATGTTTCGTAGTTGACCCCTTGTGAGCGTGTGATATCCCTGACCTCTATGAGGCTGTTTGTCCAATACCTGGGGACTTATTTACAAGCCCCCTGGCTGCTGGGACGTCACTTTTTATTAAATAAAAAGTGACGCACCGCGGCGCAAGGGGCTTGTAAATAAGGCACCTGGACTCTATTACACTGCATGAGGCTGCCCAGTACCTAACATGCTGTGAAACTGCGACCAATACCTGATCCCCTGACGTGCCCAATATCTGACGCATTCTTGTCCGATAGGTTACCGACTGACCCTTTGCGAGTCTCTGAACAGAACTGACTGCCTGCTCAAATTATAATCCCTGTGATAAAGTGTGAAGTGCATAATGGCCTGTGAGGCTGTTTATACCTGACCCATGCGTGAAAGTGAAAGAGAAAAAGTCTCTTGTGATTGTTTTTGCGCAGGAAGGTTTCCCTTCCTCCCCAAAAATAATCATACCCACAATGCAGGCACCTGTGCACCATGGTGCAAATGTGCTTACGTTGGGGCACGGCAGCCCATTGTGCGCCGGCGCTGGGTGAAAAGGACAGGAATGCGCCATAACTGTTACAGTGCATTCCTGTCCTTTTTTTTGCCATAGGGCAGTGCCGCAGGAAGGCATGCGGCGCTGCCCTGTGGCAAAATCTCACAAATGAGGCCCTGAGTGTACAATACATGATTCCAAAGAGGCAGTGCGGAGAGAATGAGGTGCATATTTTTGAGAGCTTTGTGTCATGCTTTCACCATGCAACGCGGTACATGCATGACTCAACCCTCTAAGTCTCAGATTTTAAAAAACACGCAAAGCTACTATGCGAGGTTTCAAAAATCTGGAGAAAGGAAATGCAGGGCAATTCATTTGGATGCCTTTCTCTGCACAAGACAGGTGTTCCACAAGAATTTGTAAACGTAAGAATGCGCCAAAAAGATAGACCTCTCCAGGAGATGCATAGAGAGAAAAAATAACTTTATTTCTCCTTGTTTCCATGTGTGCTGCATTATGCAGCACACATAGAAAGAAGGAACACCTCTCAGTGTTATTTTTGTGCAGGATGCCTCTTCCGGCACAAAAACAATCATGCCTACAATACAGGCTCCCTTGCACCATGGTGCAAGGGTGCTTGCATTGGTGCTAAACTGCCAAAACAACGTCAGCACAGGGGGAAAGGACAGCAATGCAGTCCTACACATTCCCTGTGACGCAGATTAGCACAGCAAGGTGACTTGCCGCTCTGTCCATTTCCACAAATTTCAGAAATATGGCCCTGAGTATCCAACACTCGACTCTGAAGATGCTGTGCAAAGAAACTGAGCATCCAATACCTGACTCCAAAGAGGCAGAGCGAAGAGACTGAGGGGCTCATTTATGAGAAAGTCACGTAGTGCAGCGCAGCCAGTCCCCTTGCTGCGCTGCTCTGCGTGCCAGGGCTGGAATGTGCCATATTTAAGGCAATATAGCACATTCCTTTACTTTCCCCTGCGCTGGCTCCATTTTGGCTGCCTAGCGCCAATGTAGGCACCCTTGCACCATAGAGCAAGGGTGCCTGTATTGCTTACTGGATTGTTTTTCTTTTTATGTGCTGAATAAAGCAGCACACATAGAAAGAGGAAGAAACAAGGAGAAATAGAGATATTTCTCCCCGTTACGTCTTCCCTGGGAAAATGTCAAATGTTGGTGCATTCCCAGGTTTACAAGTTCTGTTACATCTGGGAATGCATCAAAAACCATGGAGGTTACGTAAGAACACCCACACAATGCTATGGAACACCTTCCCAGGGCAGTGTAACTCAATGCAGCGATTTGCACTGTGTTGCTGTACTCCAGATGTTTTGAGCTACGCAAAGTGGTTCTGTGTGGCTTCAAAAATCAGATTTAGGGGTTTGCGTCATGCATGTACCATGATGCGTCATGCAAACGCCATGCACGCCTCCAATAAATAGGCCCCTGAGTGTCCAATACTTGTCTCCAAAGAGACTGAGTGTTCAACACCTGACCCAGAAGAAGCTTATGCCCAATACCTGACTCTGAAGAGGCAGTGCGCAGAAACCAAGTGTCCAATACCAACTCTCAGGAGGCTTGTTCCATAAACCCGACTCCAAAGAGGCAGTGCGCAGAAACCTAATGTCCAATACTGACTCCATAGAGCCTTGTGCCCAATACTTGACACTGAAGAGGCAGTGCCTCAATACCTGACTTGGGAGGCTGTCTTCCCAATACCTGATCCCAAAGAGGCTTGTGCCGAATCCCTGACTCCGACAAAGCTGTGCCATCGAGTCCGGACCCCCTTTGGGATTGTCTGAGACCCGACCCTTGTGAGATTGTCTCAAGTCTGGACCTTTTACCACTATGTGCTCAATACCTGACCGCCCATGATAGCATACAAAACCACATTCTGTGCGCCACTGTCCAATATGTGACTCCTGTGAGCAGAGGTGCAAATGGGCACACTGGTTCTGAAACTCTGAGAGGGATGCTCATGGCACAACTTGGGTGATGTACCCTGGTGATGGTACTGGATATATTATATATCCCTCCTTGTTTATAATGACGTGATCTTTCCCTATTCCTTATGATGCAGTTATCTTTATGTTTCAACCCTGATGAAGTCTTGTTTAAAAATTAAAAAACAGACGAAACACTTGTTGGCAAGGAGCTTAACTGATAAACGGCAATGTGAAATGCTTGGATATTCGAATTAAGAACAGTGGATACTTCAATTACAACGCATCTTTTGATTTATTGAGTGCTCGGAGATTCCAATCAAGCATTTGAGGAGAAGTTTTCTTCTCCAATCAAGGAAGATTGGGTGGCTCTCGCTTCTCCTGAGCATCGGTCAAGATATTTGGACATTTGGATATTTGGACATTAAGTTATTTAATCATTTCAGAGAAATTACTCTGTGCCAGTATTGTGTGTGCGCCGACTCTCCCAGCCACCACCCTTTCTTTTCGACCTTCCCAAGCTTGATCAATTTGACCAAAACAGGTTCCATACTTTACATTAAAAAGATTGTTGAGTTCCTCATGGTTGAAAGGGGAGAAGAAGGGACTATCCCCCATATTCATCAAGAACACATTTTGATATTCCTTAAAAGCGAAAAATACAGATTCGCTATTAAGGAACAGCAAAATGCTATGCATCAAGAACTCACTAAAAAAATAGCGATTTCTAATAACTCCTTAATTGCGACTCGCAAATTGCGAGTCGCAATTAAGGAATATCTCCCCATTCATTCCTATGGGCCTAGAGGCCCATAGGAATGAATGGGAAGACAATCTCAATTTGCTATTCGCAATTAGCGATTCGCAAATTGAGATTGCGATTTCAAGGGTGCAGGGGTGTCCAAAGGACACCCTGTTGCACCCCTGAAATTGATGTGTGCACATACATGCCCTTAGGGCATGTGTGTGCGCAACATGAAACTTTGAAAAATGCACTTTAGTGCATTTTTCAAAGTTTTAGCAAATTACCACGAAGATGTACTTCATGGTAATTTGCGTGCCCTAATAGCGAATTCGCTATTTTTTTCACTTTCATGCATTGCATTTAAGGAATCTCAATTTGAGATTCCTTAAATGCAAAGAATCGCAATTTAGCGAATTCTTAATTAGCGATTTTTTGCATTTGGGATGATGCATCCCAAATGCAAAAATACCGCTCGCAAAGGGCCAGATTCTCAGAATCTGGCCCTTTGCGAGCGGATTTGAGCTTGATGAATCTGGCCCTATTTTACCATGTAGTGAGAGAAATGAGAGTCATCTAACGAAGAAACAAGCCGCCTCTCTGGGGTATCTGCTACCTGAAAAGTGTGCAAGTGGGTAATTGGCAAATCTGGAGGCTGATTTGGAGTCACTGTAACCTGGAATTTGTCCTTCTAAAGGAAACCTATAAAAACGTTTGCACTAGAAACAAATAGTGCATTACTAAAAACATATCTTTTGAAAGCCCCATGAATATTTAAATAAAATATTTTTGTACATTTTGCAACAGCCTGTGTGCAACCTATCTTATACTGTGTGTAATACATGTTCTAAACTAATGACTTAGTTCACTTTGCTTTCTGTCACAGGCTTGGACTTCTTAGCACTATAAATACATGTCACTATTTCCCCAGGGTACCAAGATTCAAATCAGTGACCGTCTGAGTGTACCCACCAATATCTGAAGTGATTGCATTAACCAATCAAACTGTCCTACCAAAAAATGAATTTCCCACAGATAAATGTAAGTTCCATTTATTTTTCATTTGAGGTGTGTGCTATGTATTTGGATGCAGTTACCTGTAAGTCAAAGGCGAACAAAATACTTACATAAGATTTTTTTCTTTTAGCCATATCTCTGACTCTGCCCCTACAGTCACTGTCCATGCCCCCTCTTGTACTCAGGAACACGGTTCCCATACTTTCTGTAGGCACTTCAACCGCTGCCTGTGAGACAGTGCACAGCGCATCGGACCATTATAAGATGGTATGTTCAATGGACGAACCCCAATTCCTACCACGTGGCTTTGTGTACCCGATACCTGCGCTCGCACTCCTGTGAGGCTGTGTGCTTTCTACTCGACTCTTCTGATTTTGTGTCCAATATCTGACACCTGATACTAAGTGTAAACCTGGCACTTGTGAGACTGTGGCCCATACTTATAATGTGTTCACACAAAGCAATGCAACTCAGTGTGAAAGAGAGAGGGCAGGAATTTGCCATATTTACCATTGTATTGTGCAACCCGGTCCACTCCTTGCAGCCTTTCACCAAAGCAGGTACCCTTGTGTCATGGTGCAAGGATGCCTGCGTTGCAAGTAGGACTTTTTTGGTGCTGGAAGGCACACAAAAACAGTCCTTAACACCATGGCTGCGTCTGGAATTCCGTGCCGGTGCTGGACATTCCGATCGCGGACGTGGTCATGACGGCTCCCGGCCGTCATTAGCACACGCCCAGCCGTCATGAGCACCGAAGGGGTTAAAGGCAATTTGCTCTTTCTAAGTGTGCTGCATGCAGCACACGTAGACAGAGTACACAATGGGGGGAAATAAAGATATTTCTCCTTGTTTTGTCTCTGGTGGGAAGGTGTACAATTCTGACACATTCTCAGATCGACTGTTGCTGGCAAAGCTGGGAATGTGGAACCACTAGGAACCTCCAATCCGATTCCCTCAGGCTGCACTGCCACACTCTAAAGTTTGAATCAAATGAATCAATTACGTTATATTTACTCTCTTTTTCTTCATAGTTAAACTGTCCATTTTACACTTTTACTCTAGTGTCATGCTCAATTCATTTCACTCAATATTTCACGGCGTACATTTGTTCACAAAAGCTCAGGAGTCCGAGATAGGTTCCACGTGCCATGATTTTATTTTGGCAGCCCAATACATTTCGAGAAATTAAATTCCCTTCGTCAGGGGCATCTACAAACACAAGATAAATGTTTTCAGCTAATATGTTTCACTCTGTGAAATACTCAATAACATTTCAGCAAATGAATTTAATCAGCTATGCAACAAAGACGTATTTACAAGCCTTTTGGAAAATAGTTTAACCCACGTTTAGAAACATTTAAGTTTTCTCCTTGATCTTACCCCTCACTTTCAGTACTTCATTTCCCTATGTTTTAACCGCTCTTAACAAAACATATTACTACGATTTTCTCTCATTAACAAGCTTCTAAACATAAACTACTCTGCGCTTACCATGGCTTGCGAATCCCCATATTTATTTAAAATGAGAGCCTCCTTCCTTTCTTTCCGACGTGTAACCACGCTCTGGTACAAGTGAAGTTTTCTAATGCTCGCAACGTCCTCTCTTATATTCCCGCCCATATTCAATGATGACTAATTATTTATTTCACGTGTATCTAAAAAAGGTCTACACTGACATTACTTATTCTCTCTTTTCCTTTATTTTATTTTATCTCCCACTCCACGTACAGCCTACCATAACTGTATAGCCAAGCAAAAAAAAGGGGGCCACCCCAAGTACTTACTATGTACCATCTACCCTGTAACGCATAAGATGGCCACCCATACAAAGTCTTTTTTCCCTGTGTTTTTTTTGTATGTGTATAAATACCATAAAGTAAAAATATTTTTTTTAAAACTAAAAAAACTGACTTTCACTGTTCCTATTCATCGATCATTTTCGGGACACTACAATTCCCAGAATGCAGTGCTGTGCCTTCCCCTCTCGCTGGGAATGTGTCAGAATACATGGGTAGTTGCCTGCGCATCAGTTGCGTCACACAGGCCCCTGCAGCCCGGGGGTGGCCCCCCATGCTCCAGGGGACCTCCTCAACCCAGTACTCTGGCCGGAGAGCTCCTGACTGAGTCCGGAGGGGGGCCCTCCACGTACCTTGCAAGGGGGCCCCCTTAAGTTTTAGTGCTGGGATCAGCCACACTAAACCAGTGTAATGCCTCCGCCATGGAGTGTAATGCAAGGCAACGACTTGCTCTGCCTTGCTTTACACCAGATTTACCAAGCCATGCTTGTGCGTCACCCTGCATCGCCTTGCGTAGTGCAAGGGCGACACAAAACAGTGGGAAATCTTCCCATGTGTCCAATGCCACAGTCACACCTTGCTGGTAATTGCATCCAGTACCTGAACCCGGTGAGACATGTTTGCAATGCTGGTCCCTTGAAGGGCTGGCAAGCGGGCCCTTACACGCCCTCTTGTCCTTTGAAAGGGTACAGTGAATATTTATAGTGCCTCCGTCTCAGAGGCACAAACCAGAGCACTCTGGCGATGGGAACCGCCCTTATCACTACACTGACGTCTACAGAACTCGAGAAAACATTTACTTTGCGGATAAGACATTCAGACAAAAGGGGAAACGTGGAAATAGGCCAGACTGGAATGGAACCTGAGCTGCATGGGTGTGCATGCTACAGTTCATACCTGAACCCTGGCAGAGTGTCCAGTGTCTGGCCTCTTTGACATACTTTGTCCAATGGCTGACCCTTGTGAGGCTGTCCAAAGTCTTTCTCTTATGACTTTGAGAAATTAACACTTGATCCATGTTATGCAGTGTGTTCTGTAACAGTGCGACTTACGATTGCAGATCTAATAAAGTAACTTGTGAGGCTGTGTCTGATACCGGCCCATGTGACTCTAAGCCAAATATTAGTACGCGTGCCAGATCAGGAATTTCACATCTGACCCCTGTGTGAGCATGTATGTAATACCTGCACTCAAAGTGTACCTACTACCAGACTTCTGTGAGTCTGTATCCAGAACCATACCACTGTGAGTGTGTCCAATGAGAGGCCCCTCCGAGACTGGCCCGTACCATACCACTGTGAGAGTGTATCCAAGGCCAGACCCCTGTGAGACTGTGTCCCACACCAGTCTCCCATCAGAGTGTTTCAAATATCAGTCACCTGTCAAAATGTGCATTTAATACTTGTCCATGGTGATACTATGTAATCAACACCTGAAATCAAACCACAGTGAGATTGTGGTCAATACCTGGTCACCATCAGAATTCATAATATGAGACCTGGGTGAGGTTATGTTTGGAATGCCTGTACCCTGAGAGACAATCCAGTTCCTGACTTCAGTGAGACTGTCATACAACGGGACATCTGTGCTTTGTACTTGATCTCTGTATGAATGTGCCCCTGGAGACCCTGTACCCTGGCTGGATGACTGTTAGACTGTGGAGCTCATTCTGAGATTTTGTGGAATGAAAGCACCACCATAATGTGGCACTGCTCCAGCCTCACCAAACTTGCAGTTTTTTTGCCCCATTTAGAGGTGGGGAATCACAGGTGCACCAATGGTGCACCCTCAGCTGGTCACGCCAGTGGAAGCCCTTGACCAGATGGCCTGCCTGCCATGTTATAGAAATGGTTGTCCTGTCTTATATCATACAGGGTGACCATCACTGGTCCTCCATGCAAGGCACCCAGCGATTTCGCTGATTCGACAATGAGAGGTTGCCCTTTGAGTACTGTTAGGTGCTTTATCCAGTCAAGGATGCTGGATGATTTGTTGGGTGGGGCGATTAAGAGGAATTCTGTTTTGAGGGAGTTTAGTTTCAAATGGTTTTTGGCCAACCATGTTTGAGCTACGTTGGGTGAGTTTCCTGGGACAATCCCCTGGAATCTGCTGCACTTTAAACATACACCTATCTTAGAGTGTGGTAGGCAGGTGTCTATTATAATACGGCTCTGTTACAAATCAGAGTGACGTGACCATTAGCCATCCAACGCAGGTGGGAATGTGACCTGGCTACCCCACTAAACTGATTCAGACTGGGTCAAAGTATTCACATATCATAAAACAGTATCCAGTGATGCCCACTTCAGTCTAGTCCAATTTAAGATACCACATTGGCCCTACATTACACCACAAATACTCAGCAAAATATATTCAATCTGGATGGATGAATGTACCCCATGTTGACAGAATGGGGCGACCATCTCCATTAAATTTGGGCTTGCCCGGTGGTCAGCAAACACTGGTGAGGGGTCGTAGAGGCACTGACCTCAGTACCGGTAGTGCAGTGGATAAATCCATACACTATTGCATATTAGGATTACATCCAAAGTTTAAGAAAGGACATAGTTTCTACATGCACATATTGTTATTTTTACTAGCCAAATGCAGGATTATAATAATCCACTGGATGACCACAGAGCCCCTCCTTGCGGTAGTGGTACCAGGACTTCTGAGTGACTACTAGCTGAGGAGATCCCAATGAGAATGGTGCGGACAGATGATAAAAGTACACAATGACTTATAAGAGTAGTGCGAGATGTCTGATAACTACTCGAAAATAAAGGAGCTATTAGTTGGGTCACAGACCTCTTGTGTTTCACAAACCTGAACAGGATCCCCTTTTCAATCTTTATCCCATATATTTTACATATATTAACGCTTCGTCTGCGTCCAAAAATTATATTTACATTTGATTTTATTGCTTTGTGGTCTTTCCATGATCATATAGTTGATTAAAATAAATAAAATACCTTTGCCAAAAAAAGAAACTCAAAGACATTGGAGGGCCCAGTTTGGAAGCCCAGGTGGACTCACTGTGAGACAGTGGTTCATTAATTATCAGTGGCCGGTTAACTAAACTAAAAACCGAGTGTACCCTATGATACCAAACAATGAAATAATATTGAGTAGACTTCTGTTTGTTTTGCTTGGTGTGTAATTTTGGAACTAGTCACTTGCTTTAGGTCTGCTTGTTTCAACAGTATGTTAAGCACAGATTTGCCTACAATGGTTAGAAGAACATGAGAAGGACCAATTCAAGGACCTGGGGGCATATTACCAAGCAATAGCGATAATTATCGCTATTGCTTGGTTAGAGACAAAAATTTACTGCAAAGCTGCGGCGATTTTTAACGCAAATAAACCTTGGTATTACCAAGGTTTATCGCAAATGCGATAAAAATCGGCCGCAATGCATGAATATCGCTGAAAAGGCAGCGATATTCATGCATTACCGAGCTAATACTCTTAGCCATGTTATCCACCTCCCATTGGATAACATGGCTAAGAACTGCTCAGGGCAGGTGTTAGCTTTTGGAGATATTCGCGCTTAGCGCGAATATCTCCATAAGTTGGTAATAGGAGATAGCGATGTTAGCGACTGTTTCCAGTCGCTAACATCTTGGCACTCCCACTTTGCATGTCATTAGTGATAAATATCACTGACATGCAAAGTGGGGCCCAAGATGGTCGCTATCTCCTACTAGCTGTCGCTAACTGGTGTTAGCGACAGCTAGGTAATAAGGAGATAAATTTATCTCCGCTTTCTTGGCTTTTAAAGCCAAAAAAGCGGAGATAAACCCCCTTGATAATATGCCCCCTGGTTATTGGCAGTGCTTCCTGCACACATACCAGAAAACTGTATCAACTGCAAGGAAAAACTCTTGCAGTAGGTACGGCCTGATTAGTGTAGAGAACCTAAAGTTCACCCAAAAGAAGTCAACTCTACTAACAATGGCCTGGCCAAACTCATAGAAAAGTATTGCACCAAGTGCTAAAGAGTTATAAAAACTTTTGGGATCTTATTTTGCACCAGAAAAGGCTAGGATGTTCATGATTGCTTATACAATATGTTTGTTCACCTGTCTCCCAATAAACGTTCTATTTTTTAGTGCGCTTAATTTTCTGTTGTACAGTGTCTGTGTTTCTAACCCTTAACACATCAAACAGCACCTCAGATTCCACACCGACAGGCTACACACCATTCAGCCACTACACTCCTTCTCAAAAGCAAACATATTTTGTTAACCCTAACAAACAGTCACATGTTTAGCCAGTTAGTCAGTCAAAAAACGTTATTTTGGCTGCAAAAGTAAACATAAAATTGTGTCGAAAATCACATCAATGACATATACATTTTGTTTATTTGATCAAAATACAGCATATAAAAACTGTCAGGCCAGACAAAACAAGCTCGATGGAGAGTAAATTGTAAAAGACCTCAATAATCCAGCTGCATGATAAGACCAAACCAAGCCTAGTCAGGGCCCTCTTTCTGTTTACTGCCAGACAGAATAAGGGCAGGTAAAATATACATATGGAGAAAAGGGATAGTTAACCAAGCCACATAAAAAGATGATAAATAAACAGTGCAGGAGCATAAAAATTAATGATGCCCACATTTAAGCATTTCAGAAAGAAAAGAGCATCCTCAACAGGTCCCAAAATTGCTAATAATCAGAATAACGTAAGTTGTCCTTTATTAACTGCACTTTCTAAAAAACAGAACTAAAATTAACAAAGATGGAAGAGGAGTTTAGTTGTTTTATTTTATTTATTTATTTATTTATTTTATTTAATGTGATTTTATATAGCGCGAACTTTACCCGAAGGTGTCAGAGCGCTTTACATAAGAACCAGTTGCAAAACATAAGGACTTAAGATTACATGCGTTACATAAAAGATACAAACAGAAAAAATTGCAAATGTACAAGATGCAAAATCACATAAGGAAAAGATACAAACAGAAAGAAAAATTGCAGATGTACCAATAGTAGATTCACTCAAGGAAGAGATACAAATGGATATACTCTAAGAGTCACATAGGGATGGTAGAGAGTACAAAGGTCTACTGCATATACTAGTGATTAGAGTTATCTCTAAATACATAGGGAGGGGATACAAATGGATATACTCTAAGAGTCACATAGGAATGGTAGAGAGTACAAAGGTCTACTGCATATACTAGTGATTAGAGTTATCTCTATATACATAGGGAGGGGATACAAAAGGATATACTCTAAGAGTCACATAGGAATGGTAGAGAGTACAAAGGTCTACTGCATATACTAGTGATTAGAGTTATCTCTATATATATAGGGATGGGATACAAATGGATATACTCTAAAAGTCAAATAGGAATGGTAGAGAGTACAAAGGTCTACTACATATACTAGTGATTAGAGTTATCTCTATATACATAGGGAAGGGATACGGATAGATATAATCTAAGAGTCACATAGGAATGGTAGAGAGTACAAAGGTCTACTGCATATACTAGTGATTAGAGTTATGTCTATATACAGAAAAGCAGAGTTCCATTAAGTGGGGTCAGAGGGGGAATGCAGTCACAGCACCAAGGGAGGGTGGGAGGGATACAAGGGTATGGAGAAAAGGCAAATCAGAAAAGGGAAGAAACATTTGAGGATCGTCAAGGGGGAAACGAGGGAAAAGGGTTAAAGGACGAGGGAATGGGCAAGATGGCGGGTCAGAGTCCAGAGAAAAGCGACCGCGAGCAGCAGCAGAATGGCGGCCAAGACAAAAGAAAAAGTAAAGAAGTCCAAGAAGTCCAGTTGTTGCAAATAGACCTGGGATGCTCCACATCTCTATATTCCCCATTCCCTTATGAATGGAATTACATTTTATTTTAGTAAAACAGAGTAAAGTTGCCCCCCAAAAAATGCAGCAGACTCTGAGGGGAGATTTAATCTGATGGACATATTAAAACTCTAGATGGATC
This sequence comes from Lissotriton helveticus, assembly GCF_964261635.1. Classification (NCBI taxonomy): domain Eukaryota; kingdom Metazoa; phylum Chordata; class Amphibia; order Caudata; family Salamandridae; genus Lissotriton; species Lissotriton helveticus. Next base: position 1,928,430,669 of record NC_136057.1, read on the forward strand.
AAACTTCCCAAAGGGGAAACCGAGGTGCCATCTCATGAAGCCTAGTCTAAACCAAATTAAGAGCAATCTGTCTCAGTTTATCCACCCACTCAAGATAGGGCTCCAAGGCTGGTGAGGTTTTTAACATAACATACTCCCTAATAGTTGTTTTTGAGATTTTGGGTCACTCCCTTCGGCAGTGCCACAAGGGAAACATCCTTTACAACGCAACTTTTACCACGCAGTGCCTTTACGATGCAACTTTTACAACGCAAACCATTACAACGCATTGCGCTGGGGGGCGCTCTAGGATAGGGAATAGGTTTAATTTACTGTCCAACACCTTCCCTACTATCCGCGGGGACTGGAGTTGGAATAGTAAATTAAACTATTCACTATCCAGCGCCCCAAAGCACTATGCGTTGTAATGGTATGCGTTGTAAAAACCGCGTTGTAAAAGCATGCGATGTTAAAGCATGCGTTGTAATGTCATACATCCGTGCCACAATGCTTTAAAAAAATGTTTTAGCCCAGACTATATCTGATTTAGTCATGGCAGTTGGATTATAGAAGAGGGCCAGCCTTCCCAGATTCGTCAGTTCCAGCTTGATATATTTAAGTCAGGGAATCTTCAATCCTTTTTAATATACCAATTTTTTGGCAGTGGCTCCCTCCATGTTAGGACCTAGCTTGCGCTTAGCCATCCAATAATGCTAGCGGGCAGAAAATAAGATAAGCTAAGGTGTTTTAATAGATAATTACAGCTGATTAAAGTTGCAGGTCACGCTCATTACAGGCTTGTAGTTCGAAATTAAGTTAGTGTGGTACATAAATGTAAAACTTACACCTTCATTTCAAAGGGTGGCAATGCCAGATTCAAGGATTAGAGGAGATCCAAAATAACTGTAGTTGAAAGTTTACGTTTCTAAACAAATTGTTGAAGTTCCTAATCAAACAAAGGAAATCATCAGAATATTCAAGAAATAACGTACGCTGAAGTGACACAAAACTGTGCTCACTCAAACCTTTACGGTGCTATTGCACACTTCTGCATACTGTACCATAAAGTAGAAAATATACACTTAGAGGACTATATGCTCTTTGCCAAACTTCTAAGTGGCTATCCAACGCTTGCCATACAGCAGTTGAAAATAAATGAAACATCATCCAGTATTAAGGTGTTCGATCTCGGTGTCCTTTTCTTTCTCAAGTTTGCAGTATGCTTCTCTGTGTGTCTCGAAATCCCCTTCCAGGACTTGCTTTGCCCTAATCTCTTGATCTTTCAATAGTTTTTCTAGCTCATGAACTCTGTAAATATCCTGTCATCAGGAAGCTCCAAGGATTCCAGCAATTAACACCTCCCAAGCAGCCTTTACATTTGCCAAGTAACCATTTACACACATTTGCATTTCTTTGGGGAAGCAGACACCCTGGGCTTATTTCTTTTAGCCGTCTGCCCCTCCCTCCGGAATGCAGCACAGGAGACTCCCTTGCACATCAGCTGGGGAATCTAAATTGTGGAAATTAATTTTTATTATTTATTTGAGAAGCTAAAATTACGGACAAATGCCGTCCGTTAAGACATTCATCACGGACAACAGACATAAGCCCTAATTTACGGACAGTCCGTGAAATTTACGGACGGTTGGTCACCCTACATTCAATGCAGGGGCTTACTTAAAATAAGGCCATTGCTATATGCCTGCTTTTTCTTTGGCAGTTTTACTTTTTATAGTTTGGGACTTATGGGCAAGCTATAGTGTGTTGGAGGGCCTCAGGCTCTCACTCCATCCCCTAAAATCACATGAGTAGATTGGATGTTACAGAGGGTGATAGGAGTTGCATAGACGGAAATTGAACTGACTGCGAGAAGATTGTCCCTAGTGTGGTGGTGGTGGATATTGCTAGGTAAGTGGGTGGGCCTGTTAGTGTTGGTGGAAGGACGAGGCACACACACTTGAGACTGTGTGTCGTCCCAGTGGCCACGTGCGACCACTGTCCCTTTATTTATCTCCTCTGGCCGAGCCTGGCCACGAGGGGTCAATCGGATACATTTTATGGGAGAGGCCGGGTGGCTTTCTACATCCCTCCCATCTTTTAATACAACCAACTAAACAGACAAAATACTCAACATCATTTACACACAAAGTCTCTTAGCTTCTGACTGCGTGCAAGATTCGGGCGCAGTTGGTAGGGCTGACTTCTTGGCACCGGAACTGGCTCCTGATACAGTGGATGGAGACTCTTGCAACTGGTCGGTGGACACCCCGCTTAGCGGTGTCTCGACGGTTGCCGCCAGGGTGGAACGCGGCACCCACACCTCGTCTGCTGTGTCGAAAGGAAACCCTTTGGCTTCCAGACTGCTGTTTTCACACCTTTGTGTGCTTTCAGAGGTGGTGTCAGCCTGTATTTCCTTGAACCATTCCCCAATGCTCACCACCGTATGTCGGCCGCGTTTGGCTGTTATCATGGTTCCGTCTACCCGCACTACAGTCCATACCTCCAGTTCATACGGGATGTGGAACTTCCAGCCCGGGTGGCAATCCTTAATCACTACTCGCAGTGTTGGGGTTCTCGCATGTTGGTCTTTGGAGGCCTTTTCATTGGTTGCCTGTCGCTTTTGGTATGCCTTTGCCATGTCCATGCTTGGTGACTCCCACTCCGAGTCTTCTGGGATGACATTCCTTGGTGGCCACCGGAACAGTAAGGTTGCAGGAAAGCACCTATTGGTGGAATGAGGGCTTTGCCTGTACACCTGAAGGAATTTGTGGGAATATATCTCGGCTTCTTGATGATGGTCGACCCCGATCCTGAGAGCTCAATTTAGCGTCCTCATGAACCTCTCCATTAGCTTGTGGCCATTGGGTAGTGATCCTTTGGTGCCTGACTGCTTTCTGTGCCAGAAAGTCCTGGAATTCTTGTCCCTGGAAATGGGGCCCATTGTCCGACTTCAGTTCCTTGGGTAAGCCAAACATCGCGCAGCTCTTCTCCAGTGTAGACTGCACATGGGTGAAAGCAGTGGAGGGTACCAGTTTGACCACAGGGAACATGCAGAATGAATCTATGATTACCAAAGTGTTCCGCCCGTCAGGAAAACTCCCAAAGTCTATGCTGACCTTTGTCCATGGAGTGAGGCACAGCACTTCTATTATCACTCACGTTGGAGCGGGATCCTTGCCAGTGATGGCACAGGGGTGACATCACCAGAGTTCTTCCTCCACTATTTCGTCCATACCTGGAAACTAGACTTTCGCTGTAAGTCTCCCTTTGGTCTTGGTTGCCCCTTGGTGTCCTTGGTGTGCGAGCGTGACCATCCATCCATAGATGCTTTTGGGGATGATGATTCTCTGCCATCGTAGTACCAGGCCAGAGCCACTCATGCACACTCGTGTTGCATTCTCTAGAGTTGACGATGTGTGTTCTTTTAGTCCGCTACAATCAGTTTGGATCCTTGGAGGAAGCAGTGCCACTGCGCTTGTGTCATGGCTTCTTTCACTTTCTGGAGGGTGTCATCGGCCTCGGTGGCCTCCCTTATGTCTTCTCGAGTGACAGCCACCAGGCAAGTGTGTGTCTTGATCATGTTCACGAAGCACTCGGTGCGTTCTTCGTCCAGGGTTTGCCCATGTAGGGATTTTGGCAAGGAGTGGTGTGACACAAAAATCGTCTGGGTTGTTGAACCTGGGTCCATAGACCAACTGGAAGGAATATGCTTGAAGCTGTATGGCCCATCTCTCTATCCTCGGGGGGACAGGCAGGATAATCAGTTGAATAGTGGCAGGAATGGCTTGTGATTTGTCACCACCCTGAAATGGTGATCAAATAGGTAACTGTGGAACTGCTGGCATGCCGACCTGATGGCCAGAGCCTCGTGCTCTATCTGTGTGTAGCGAGTTTATGTCGGTGACAGCGTACGGCTTGTGTAGGCCACGACATGCACTCCCCTTGGGTGTTTTCCCACAGAGGATGGCTCCAAGTCCCACCGGCTGGCTTCGACTACTAGTTTGGTTCTTTCCGGGGCTGGATGGAGGCCATTGTGGATTGGTCCAACAGTGCTATCTTTATGTTGCGGAATGCAATTTCTTCTCTGCGGACCCAGGACCATGGTACGTTGGTTTTCGTGAGTTGGCGCAGAGGTTTCAACAGCGTGGCAAGGCAGGGTATGAACCTCCCACAGTATGTCACCATGCTGAGGAAACTGTGCACTTCTGTTGGGTTCTGTGGTCCCGGGGCACTACGGATTGCCTCTACTTTTCTGGGGTCGACTGGGAGGTCATCGTGGGAGAACACGTATTCGAAGAAGTCAATGGAGTTCTTGTAAACTGAAAGTGAGCATTTTTTCCAGTGGAGGGTGAGGCTAAAGTCTACCAGGCATTGTAGGGTGGCCTGCAGGGGCATGTGGTGTGCTTCCAGGCTATGAGGGTATCTGAGGATAATATCACTCAGGTTTATTACACCTTCCAGCCCTGACAGGGTTTCTTTTATGATGTTCTGAAACACCTCTGCTTCTGAGGAGATGCCGAAGCTGAGTTAGGTGTACTGCTGGATTCCCATGTTCGTGGAAAATGTCATGATGTAGCGACTTTCCGGGGCTAACTCCAGCTGGTGGTATCCTGAGTTTAGGTCTAGCTTCAAGAACCATTGTGCACCGTTGAAGTCCGCTACGATGTTCGTCCATGGTAGGGGTCACATGTCTTTCCCTCCGGATGGTTTGGTTGGGGAGTCTCATGTCCACGCAGAGTTGAATAGCTCTGGGCTGCTTGGGTTTGGGCGCGATAACCAATGGAGACACCCAGAGGGTGGGACCCGAGACCTTCTCGATGACTCCTTGGCTATCCGTGTCTTGTAGTTCCTTCTCTACCAGCAGACGGAGATGAAACCGGACACGTCGGTGTCTTAGAGCTGTGCGCTTGATGGTCTTGTCGATATGCAGAGAGATCTGGTGACCTTTGAGCTTCCCAAGCCCTTGAAACAGTTGGCGGAAGTCGCTCAGCATGTCCTCCACATGTGTGACGTGGATTTGTTTTGCAAAGACCACCAGCTCCATATCTTCTGCAGTGTGGCAACCGAGCAGCATGCCCTTCTGGCCTTGGGTGACGTGGAATTTGGTTCTGACGGTGGGGTCAGTGCTATTGAAGTCAACTTCAATCGTGCCCATGAGTGGTAGGGGCTCTGTGCCCTCATACGTGTAGAGTTTTGTTGAGTTAGGGTGAGTGGCAGATGGGGAGTTAGTTTCTCATATTGGCTCGAGTCCATTACATTCACTGAAGCCCCAGTGTCGATTAGGGCCTGGACTGGGATATCATTGACAAGCACGGTGCACATGGTTGGGGAATGTCTCTTGCGACCAGAGCGTCTGGGGAAGGAGATTACAAAGATGTCATCATCTTCAAAGTGTGCAGCAACCTCCTAAGTGGGCTGTACCTCTGCATTGGCAAAATCTTCCAGTGTCAAATGACGTAGGGCTGAGGCACATCCTCTCGATGCACCACCTCTGGGTTGGCCTCTTCTGCTGTTGCAGACACTTGCATAGTGATTGATTTTGTCTCACTTGGAGCACATCTGCCCTCTTGCTGGGCACTGTTCCAATGGCTTGTGGTCGAAACCGCAGTATCCACACTTTTTGTGGTGCTTCCCGGGGGCATACCTCAGATGGACCGTCCCAGGGAGTTGTTGTATTGGGTCCATCGTCTCCGCTTTGACTGGGTTTGTCTTCAGGGCTGTTGGGGCAGGGGTGTTCAGGACCCTGGCAGCTTCCATTTCATCTGCCCAGCTGTTGGAGAGCTCAGTTGAGTGTGAGAGGATCAAGATTTCATTTAGGGAAATACCTGGTTGGCGGAGATTTTAGCAGCAAAGTGAGATGGACTTGCATCCCTGAATTAACTGTGCGCAGATCTCCTCTCGTTGATCAATGTTCATGCACGTGCATGTGAGCTTCCGCAGTCTAGCGAAAAACATGTCTACTGACTCTGCGTCTGTCTGCTTTGCTTGACGTAGTTTGAAACGCTCATAGTTGGGATTCTTCTGGGGTCGAAGTGTCTGTTGAGGGCCACAATCGCCGCATCATAATCATCATCGTCTCCAATGATCTGCAGAGTTACAAAGAGTGCATAATGCTCGTCGCCCCCAAAATGCATCAACAGGGAGTGCTTCAAGGCCCTATCAGTCTCTCTTGTGCCGCGAAAATAGTGGTTGAGGCGTCATAGCCATAGCCTCCACTGAGGCACAGCCGTTACAGGTTCGGCGAGCTGGCTGAAAGGTGGCAGTGGAGTGACCGAGGCATGTGAGTACTGCACAGGCTACTTCTGGGCCTGCTGGAGTTGCTGAGGAAGTGGTGGGTCCCCATTGTCATTGCGGTGCGGGCTGTGGGTGCACTTGTGGCAGCAGGCAGTGAGGGCGCGCTCTGGGCACAGACGTCAGGCTTTGCTGCAGGGAACACTCACCCTTGATGATGCCTGGGCACGGTGGGTCCCTGTGATGGGCAGTGCCTGAAAGCTGATGGCCCACTTTGTTGCTTGAAAGGGTGTTGAAGTGCTGGGGAGAGCCTTTTCTCTGCAATTCCTGCAGACTGGCAGCAACCTTCTGATCCCTTTCTTTATGGTGGTGAGCACGTGGTTGGGCCGGGGGGGGGGGAGGTGTGCAGGGCACATGCTTTGTGTTTTGACTGGGAAGCACTCTTCCAGAAGTCCTCCTCTCACTTGCACTCTACTTCCGCTTCCTGGGGCATGAAAAAGTCCCTGAATGCAGTGTTGGCAGCTGGGAGGCGTCAATGGTAGCTCAAGGGAAGCACACCGGCTGTCTTGCAGAGCGCCACATCCCTCCTGACAGGGGCATAGCGCGGGCAGCAGGGGACTCAGGCTGCACCTGCGGGCTGGTGCGCCGAGTCTCTGACATCAGGTGCAGCACCGCCAAGGCTCTGAACAGAGCTGGATGTACCAGGAACGGCAGGCAGGGCGGGTCGCCGGGTCGGATGGACCAGAGCCTCCAGCAGCCAGCAAAAGCGCCAAGCAGCACAACGGTGTGGCGGTACATGGCTGGAACATGGGTTCTTTACCTGCTCGTTGCCATTGTGTTGGATATCGCGAGGTAAGTGGGTGGGCCTGCTAGCGACTGTATAAGGATGAGGCCACATACTTGATACTGTGTTCGGTCCTAGTGGCCACGTACGACCATGGCTCCTTTATTTATCGACTCAGGCCAAGCCCAGCCACGAGGGGGGAATCTGATACATTTTATGGGAGAGGCCGGATGGCTCTCTACACCTGGGTGCAGGGGTGACGTCACATCCACTAACCAGTTCATTCGATTCAGTCGCTGCCCTATGTGATAATTCTGTCAGGAGTTCCAGAGTTGTGAGAGGGCCAGAGAGAAATGCACGAGGAGTTTGAAAACAAATGTTTGAACTGGCTTGTGAGAAACAAGAACTTTCCCACCTCAATGGCTCATAATATACTTTTCACGCATGGGGTGGGGGGATTGGGCCGGACTGGGTGGATCGCCCAGGGGATTGTGTAATTATAGATTTTATAGACCCGCATATAGTTCGAAAGTTGCTTTTTTAACTTTGTGTATAAACAGGAAGGGGAGTTGAAAATTGTCCTCTTACCCCGGGATTATTTTTGCAAACCTAGTTTTCTGGCTAGAAACATCCACCCTTTGCAGCTGTCACAATATCAGTGCAGTTTAAATTAATCCCTGAACAGCTCACAATGTCATAATGTGGTTTATAGCATTCCTGTCACCAGTTGTGTTGACGTACTGGAGGAAGTTGACTGACATATTGACAAAGGGGGCATGGAGCGTCCCCCCCAGGCCCCCTCCCTTGAAGGGATAAGGGAAGACTGTTATAATGCTGGGCTCTGCAAAAAGGGAAGAGGGATCAAGGTAAATTTCCCTAATCAGATGGTTAACAAGCATTGGCATAGCCAATAGATCTCGCATTTGGGACCCTACAAGTGTTTAGCCATGCAACAGTTGATGTTGTTGCACCAAGGATATTGTGCTGGATAACTAAACACTTATAAGGTCCCAAAGCCGAGACCTATTGGCTATGCCAATGCTTGTATATATTTAATGGGAGTTTAAGTGCACTCCTAGGCACTGCTGCAGTACATTTAGTGAGACAGTACCTACACTTCTCAGCACAGCTGCTTTACATTTAATGGAAGAATACTTGCACTTCATAGCCCTACTGCATTTAAGGTAATGGGAGAGTAATGCATCTAATGAGAGAGTACCTCTAATTCTAAGCAGTGCTGCAGTACATTTAATGGGAAAGTAGCCACACTTCTCAGTACTGGTTTTATATATTTAATGGGAGTTTAAGTGCACTCCTAGGCACGGCTGCAGTACATTTAGTGAGACAGTACCTACACTTAGGGTGACCAACTGGCATTGGTGCAAATTCAGGACGGTGAGTGTAAAAATTCAGGACAAAGGGTCAAAATTCAGGACACAAATTCAGGACAGGAGGTCAAAATTCAGGACAAAACTTCAGGACAATAGGTAAGTTTTACAGACACATCAGAGGTCGCGCAATAGTATATAATTAAGCCCAGCCATTTCCAAACATATTCAACCATTTGCAAACCTATCCATCATGTATCCTTCCATATATCATTTCACTCATCCATCCCTTCATCCATCCCTTCATCCATCCTTTCACTCATCCATCCATTATCCAGCCATCCACCCTTTCACCCTATCCATCTGTACACTTATCCATCCACTCTTCATCCCATCCATCCATTAACTCATCCATCCAGCCATTTACCCTTTCACCAATCCAGCCATCCTTTCCCTTACTAATCCTTCCACCCATCCACTCTTTTAGTCATCCATCCATCCTCCCTTTCTCTCTCCATCGACCCTTTCACTTAGCCATCCTTCCTTCCATCCATCCATCCACCCACCAACCCATCTATCCATCTACTCATCCACTCATGAATGCATTCATTGACCCTATCACTCATCCATCTATCATTTCACTCCTTCACACATCTATTCATCTTTTTGTCCATCTACCCTCCCTTTCACTCACTCATCCATCCTTACATCCACCCTTTCACTCATACGTACATTCATTCACCCTTGCACTTATCAATCCATCAATCCATCCATCATTTCACTCATCCACCCACCCATCATCCACCCAACCATCCACCCACCCACCCACCCACTCATCCATCCTTTCACCCACCCACCATCCAATCCACTCATCTATCCTTTCACCCACCCACCATCCACCCACCCACTCATCCATCCTTTCACCCACCCACTCATCATCCATCCATCCATCCTTCCCCTCATCATCCATCCATCCTTCCCCTCATCATCCATCCATCCATCCTTTCACCCACCCCCTCATCATCCATCCATCCCCTCATCATCCATCCATTCTTCCCCTCATCATCCATCCTATCACCCACCCCCTCATCATCCATCCATCCCCTCATCATCCATCCATCCTTCCCCTCATCATTCATCCTTTCACCCACCCCCTCATCATCCATCCATCCACCCTTCTCCTCATCATCCATCCTTTCACCCACCCCCTCATCATCCATCCATCCATCCTTCCCCTCATCATCCATCCATCCTCCCCCTCATCATCCATCCATCCATCCTTTAACCCACCCCCTCATCATCCATCCATCCTTTCCCTCATCATCCATCCTTTCACCCACCCTCTCATCATCCATCCATCCATCCATCCATCCTTTCACCCACCCCCTCATCATCCATCCATCCCCTCATCATCCTCCCATCCTTCCCCTCATCATTCATCCTTTCACCCACCCCCTCATCATCCATCCATCCACCCTTCTCCTCATCATCCATCCTTTCACCCACCCCCTCATCATCCATCCATCCATCCTTCCCCTCATCATCCATCCATCCTCCCCCTCATCATCGATCCATTCATCCTTTCACCCACCCCCTCATCATCCATCCATCCTTCCCCTCATCATCCATCCTTTCACCCACCCCCTCATCATCCATCCATCCATCCTTCCCCTCATCATCCATCCCCCCTCTCATCATCCATCCATTCATCCTTTCACCCACCCACTCATCATCCATCCATCCTTCCCCTCATCATCCATCCATCCTTCCCCTCATCATCCATCCATCCATCCTTTCACCCACCCCCTCATCATCCATCCATCCCCTCATCATCCATCCATCCTTCCCCTCATCATCCATCCTTTCATACACCCCCTCATCATCCATCCATCCCCTCATCATCCATCCATCCTTCCCCTCATCATTCATCCTTTCACCGACCCCCTCATCATCCATCCATCCACCCTTCGCCTCATCATCCATCCTTTCACCCACCCCCTCATCATCCATCCTCCCCCTCATCATCCATCCATCAATCCTTTCACCCACCCCCTCATCATCCATCCATCTTTCCCCTCATCATCCATCCTTTCACCCACCCCCTCATCATCCATCCATCCTTCCCCTCATCATCCATCCTTTCACCCACCCCCTCATCATCTATCCATCCACCCTTCCCCTCATCATCCATCCTTTCACCCACCCCCTCATCATCCATCCATCCATCCATCCTTCCCCTCATCATCCATCCATCCTCCCCCTCATCATCCATCCATCCTTCCCCTCATCATCCATCCATCCTTTCACCCATCCATCCATCCATCCATCCTTCCCCTCCATCCAACCCCTCATCCATCCATCCTTCCCCTCATCCATCCTTCCCCTCATCCATCGATCCTTCCTTCCTTCCACTCATCCATCCATCCTTCCCCTCATCCAGCCTTCCCCTCATCCATCCTTCCCCTTATCCATCCTTCCTTTCATCCATCATCCATCCTTCCCCTCACCCATCTATCCATCCATCCTTCCCCTCCATCCATCATTCCCCTCATCCATCCTTCCCCTCATCCATCCATCCTTCCTTCCCCTCATCCATCCACCCTTGCCCTCCATCCATTCATCCTTCCCCTCATCCATCCATCCATCCTTCCCCTCATCCATCCATCCTTCCCTCATCTATCCTTCCTTTCATCCATCCATCCATCCTTCCCGTCATCCATCCATCCACTCATCCATCCATCATTCCCCTCATCATCCATCCATCCTTCCCCTCATCATCCATCCATCCTTTCACCCACCCACCCATCCATCCATCCTTTCCCTCCATCCATCCCCTCATCCATCCATCCTTCCCCTCATCCATCCTTCCCCTCATCCATCCATCCTTCCTTCCTTCCACTCATCCATCCATCCTTCCCCTCATCCATCCATCCTTCCCCTCATCATCCATCCTTCCCCTCATCTATCCTTCCTTTCATCCATCCATCCATCCTTCCCGTCATCCATCCATCCTTCCCGTCATCCATCCATCCTTCCCCTCACCCATCTATCCATCCATCCTTCCCCTCCATCCATCATTTCCCTCATCCATCCTTCCCCTCATCCATCCATCCTTCCTTCCCCTCATCCATCCATCCTTGCCCTCCATCCATCCATCCATCCTTCCCCTCATCCATCCTTCTCCTCATCTATCCTTCCTTTCATCCATCCTTCCCCTCATCCATACATCCTTCCACTCATCCATCCATCCTTCCCCTCATCCATCGTTCTCCTCATCCATCATCCAGCTACCCTTCCACCCATACATCCAGCTATTTACATTTTCTCTCATCCATCCTTCCCCTCACTCATCAATCTATCAATCCTCTCATTATCCATTTATTCAATCTTTCATTCATCCATTCACCCTTTCACTAATTCATCCAGCCATCCCTTCACTTACCCACTCGCCCACCTTTCCATATTAATTTGAGCTGAGCCCTTTTGAGAAGAGGCCCATCAGGAACTTCACCCTCGCTGCAGGAGCCTTTGCAGGACTGGGACAGAAGCCACCCAGGGCGGAGACAGGATCCACCACAGTGGGGGGACAGAAGCCATCACGGGGGGGGGGGGGCAGGAGCCATTACAGGTGGAGGGGAGGGGGGACAAGAGCCATCACAGGAGGGGGAACAGGATCCACCAGGGTGGACACAGGGGTGGGCATGCAGTATTCTAGTATCATCTTGGGCTCCTCGGCCCCTCCTGCACAAGACAACGAGATGACAGGCTCTCTGTCCAAAATGCCATCCCCCACTTTGATGTACAGTACTTACAGGATATACTCTAAGGGAACTGGTTTAACTGATTGTCCTCCATACTTTGTTAATCAGTGTGGGTGCGATTGTGCCATTTCTTAATTTTATTACATTATAGACTGCATGTTTAGGGCTCGCACTGCGACGCAATCGCGAAAGCGATTGTCGCAGTGGAGTCCTATTGTAATCATTCTGGCTTTCAAGGACTAACGAGGTTTGGGACAACAGACTGGCACGCGCACGCATGCAGCCTGCCAGAATCGGATCAGGTCGCGCGCTCCGATTCCGGCAGGCTCTTCAGTCACCATGAATCACGCACGCACACAGAGACACACACACGAGCGCACACATACAGACACACACCACACGTCCCCAGACCCCCCCCGCCGCCGCCCCCGCCCACACACACATGAGCGCACACATACAGACACACACCACACGTCCCCAGCCCCCCCGCCGCCGCCGCTCCCGCCCACACACACACGCACACATAGAGACCCCCCAACTAACCTCACTCACCGCATCGCCGGACTGCAGCCTCCGTGGGGCTCTCCCTCGGACATGAGAGCCCCGCGTCACCACTCCTCTGGCCAGGCACTCCGTGTGCGCGTGCGCGGGCTTCTGAAGACGGAAGTCCCGCCCCGCACCAGATTTCAGTTTCGCTCTTCTCTGTAGTTCAAAACTGGCCCCGTCCAACAGCCGCCTCTACAATCACAAGCCGCCCTAGGGTAACGAGGATCACAACCCCTACCCCTCCAGACGAAAATGAGGAGGAAGAAGAGGACGAGAACGACGAAGACGAGGAAGATGTGGGTGTAGAGGAAGTGTCAAACTGGAGCCAGCCGCCCTCAGGCGTAAGATTTAAACTATTGAGCGCGGGCGAAGCCAGTTGTGGAGCACAATTGTGCAGCTCCGCAATTACCCGACAGCGTCTCAATCCTGGCATGCATCTCCGGTCTACCGAGGTAATAGTACAGTCTCCTTGCTATGCCTGCCATCCCGAGCAAGGCTGCGTCCCTGTCCACCTCTAAGCTCGCAGGTGTCTCTGCCACCCCCAGGTGCTCAGTTGCCCCCAATGCCCACGCCCCGAGGGCCCTCCGCATATCATTCCGAAGCGGCGGGGCACTCTGGGGCCCGGGCACTCACTGTCCTCACCGAGCCTGAGTCCAGCCTTCCCTACAGCTGAAAGCCCCCAGAGCTGGCAGCGGGTCGTGCAGGCCGCGCCATGAAAGTCTGGCTGAGAAACACCCCCCCCCCCACCCCCTTCCTTTGTAATTAGACTCCTTGCGGCCTTTTCTTCGGCTGCCAAACGGATGGCCCTTTGACATCGTACCCATAATGCGACTCCAGCATTGATGCTCTTTACCGGAGCACCCATAGCGCACGCCAGGACCATATCCATTTTCTGGTACTTCGATGACATTTATAAATCTGCCCAGGATCACAAGATGCTGTTCAGGCTAACAACACCCCCCCTCCTTCCCCCAACTTTGTAATTAGACCCCTTCCTTCTTACCCTTGGGCACCCGACTCAGCTATTGCTGCACTTTTCTTTAACACGTGCCTGCCCCTCCGCCCCCCCCCCCTCTGTGCCTCCACCTCCCCCCACTGTCGGCCAACCAAGCCCCATGCTTGTGCAAGCACTGCGCTGCTGCCTGGCCCCGCTCCCTTTCCTCGGGCAGAACTGCGCTGTGCTACCAAGAGATTCTCGCAGACGGGCTCCTGCCCCTGTGGGATGCCCGCCCTGTGCGACCCCCGCATCAGGCCCGGCCCCCCAGCGCCATCCTCTCCCACAAAGCACTACCTTGCTCCCTAACATACTATCCATCCTAAGGGCCGAGGACATGAAGACTGGGCATCTAACGGTGCACAAGGGACACCAGCTGCTCGCTTCATCCTCTCCTTATGTGCGGGTTCGAGCCACTAACTCGCTCTGTGAGGGAATTTAGACTGGGCCTCGCACCGCTTTCCAGGGACACCAGTGTCTCCTTCCTCTCGTGCGAGTTACTACCCGACCACCAGTCACTTCAAGAGCGGAGGACTGACTACCTTCCCACTCGTCCCACCGGCCTATCCCATCTTGTGCCTGCGCGCTGCCCACCTCCCTGCATGCCCTCAATACCCCCGGTCCATCAGCCTACTCTGTCGGTTGCCCAAGCATCTTTTCTATTCTCGCTCCCTTGTTAACAGCGCCTCCCAACAGGCTAAATTATGCTGTTAGAAAAGGCAGATTATGCGTCACATTTGGTGACAGTATTGGGACTGAGGGACCGCTTTTGGCGCGTTGCGTTTGCGGAAAAGGCTGCTGTATTGAAAGAAAGCAAAGGCCAGATACACTGCAACCCAGCTTTAAGAGTCGCCGGCTCCGCATGCGGTAAATAACAATACGCGTCTTACACGTCCGTGCATTAATAGGTTTAGAGACAATAATGTGAGCAGCGGCCGGGGTGCTGTGCCTGCGCTAATCTAAAGCCGGGGTGTGAGGGCAGCCCCAGTGCGTGTGGCCACCTAGAAATGCCCGATGCATGAGGGCACTGAGGAGATGCTGGTGCGCGTGGGCACCGAGGCTTCAGAAGTACTTGGGGGCACCAAGGCAACATAGTATATGTTTTGAGGCAACGCTAGGGCACATGGGCAAGTCCACGGGGGCACCGGGGCAGACTCAGTGTATGAGGGCTCCGAGGCAACGCAGGCACACGGTCACCGAGGATGCATCGGAGTATGTGGCCAGAGCTAGTTAGTGCTGGAGGGCACCGAGGCCAGTCTCAGTACATAAGGCACAGAGCATAATGGTGCCGAGATAACCCCACTGCATGAGGGCACAGGGGCAGCGCCAGTGTGCGAAGTCTCAGAGACAGCGCAGTGCCAGGGCCGTAGCGCATTGTATTCGTGTTTCATCCACCTCTTTCTTTTTTCTGGCAAACACAGTGCGTACAGTGCGGACTGCTCTGTCCTCCTGCTGCATCCAGGTCCTATCTCGTACAGCCCTAGTGAGTGCACTTCCGTTTCTGCTCACAGGGAGGCACATTGACTGCAGTCCTGCCCTGACAACCAACGTGTCTCTGTGCAAACCGTGCTGCACGAGGCAATGCTTCCGACACTGGCCCCCTGTGCCCAGGCAAGGACCAGCTCTGGTGCTGTGGCGCCTCCGAGAGGTGGTAATACACATCAGTGGTAGTGCACTGGGACACTCGGCTTCCTCGAGCAGCCAGCGCCTCCCACTCCACAACGTGCTGCCTGGCGCAGTCCTGCTCACACGAGCCCATCCAGCTGTTGTGCTGTGGTACCTCCAGGATGTGGGCATGAACACCAGGGGCAGTGCACTAGTCCAACCAAGGGGTAGCTGCACACTTGCCCGTACAGCACTGGTGCCAGGAGGGGTCCTCCTCTCCAGAGGGGGCAGCGGGTTCCGTTTGAGGCATGTGTTCCGAGAGGTCATTTAATGATTTCCCATTACAGCTGCAGAAACAACTCTCGCAGCGTGAGTGGCACACATTCAGCGCAGCCCAAGTTTAGACCAGGCAGGCAGGGGTTTCCCTTTATAACCGGCCCCTTCACGCAGGCGATGACACTGTTCGCCCACAATTTTCTGTCACGTCCAGGACTAAGGTTCCAAGGCCTCCAGTCTGTCCTGCAACACTTACTTGTTTTTTTAGAGGAAACACTGAAGGATTAAAGCAAGAGTAATTACTGGGCTTTCAGCTATGAAGGTGCATCATAACTGAAAGAATTGGCTCAGCAACCACGCTGAGGAAGGAGCGACCTTAGTAGCAAAGAGCTCTCCAACACCCCTGGCAGCACACTGCAGCTATTGCAACAGAGCAGGGCTGTCCCAGACAGGGCCCGCTGTACGAAAGCATCGATAGTTCGAATTTCGCATACAAATGGACTACTTTATGTACTGCAAAATTGCGGAGGGTGGGAATCAAAGTTCCTGAGATGTGTGTGCAATTAATCAGCTCCTGTGTATTACTCTTTACCTTCTGTCTTTGTACACCTCACAAGAGAGCTGCCAGTAAGTCACATGCAATCCCTGCTACACCCTCACACACCCTCACGCTCACATACCCCCAACACTCACACACCCTCACCCTCCCTCACCCCCCTCACACCCCCTTTCCCTCACACCCCCTTTCCCTCACACCCCGTCACCCTCACACCCCGTCACCCTCACACCCCGTCACCCTCACACCCCATCACCTGCACACCCCGTCACCCTCACACCCCCTCACCCTCAAACACCCTCACCCTCAAACACCCTCACCTTCACACACCCTCACCTTCACACACCCTCACTCCCTCTCGAACTCACACACCCTTACTCACCCTTACACCCTCGCCCTTACACCCTCACACGCCCACCCCCTCCCTCACACACCCCCTCACACACCCCGCACCCTCTCGCCCCCACATCCTCACACCGCCTCACCCTCCCTTACACCCCCTCTCACCTTCACACACCATCTCTCACCCTCACACACCCTCTCTCACCCTCACTCACTCACCCTCACTCACTCACTCACACTCACCCTCACCAGCATAGCATCACAAAACATAGCATAGCATAACAAAACACAGCATAGCATAACAAAACACAACATAGCATAACAAAAAAAACACAGGATAGCAAAAGATAGCATATCCTAATTATTCCCAACTCTCCTTATTATTAAGCAACATCTGAGAGTTTGCAAATCATCTTTATACACTAATTCAGAGTTTTCGAAAAAATGTATGCAATGCATTGTCATTCACAATGCCAATAACTCAAACTTTAATGCTGCGAGACCTATTGCATTGTAAATGCTTGTTTTAAGAACTGAGATTTGCTTACAATTTAGTGACAGTAATTAAGCTCTGTGACGAGAGAGAACCACGTGCTGCCTCTGTGTAATGGCCGAGTCTAGGATGTTTGGGGCCCTGGGTAGAAATGGAATGTGTGAGGCCCCCTCTAAATTGCAGAGACATCACACATTCAGGGCTGTTTGCATCTGAATAGATGCCCCTGCTCCTTGAAGCTGCAGCCCCCCTCTGTCACCTTCAAGCACCTCTTAACAGCTCATCAAGGGCTGAAGTCAAGGGCTGAAGGTGTGGTTGCCATCCCGCTCTGCCTCTCTAATGCTGCGGGGTATCTGAGCTTTGGAAAAGCATCGGTGTCAAGAAGGGAGGTGGGTGGAAGCTGTGCCTGGTTAAAATTACGGACAAATGGCGTCCATTAAAGAATCCTTCACGGACAACGGACAGACGGCCAAAATTACGGACTGTCCGTGACATTTACGTACGGTTGGTCACCCTACCTACACTTCTCAGCACTGCTGCTTTACATTTAATGGAAGAATACTTGCACTTCTTAGCACTACTGCATTTAAGGTAATGGGAGAGAACTGCACTTCTCAGGAGCACACAGATATTCTGGATAGTGATTACTGGGGTTGAAAAAGACAGTAACATACATGTCTCAGTCCATTACTCGAGCAGCACAATTAGTATTTTAGTTATTAATGTCCAGATTTAATATTTCTAATTCACTCTTTCAGCAAGGCAACTGAGGCAACGAGCCTTAGTAAATGCAATCGGTTTCGCCTATGTGATTAATAATATTTTTTTGTTGGACGTTTTAGTTTGGTGAGCAATATAATTTAAAGAAACTCCATAACTGTTACAACTTGTTTTCTTAAAGCCAATATATTGTGCAGTAACAGGTAATAATATAAAGTGCAAAATTATGACACAAGGCTAAGCCTCACGATAATTGGTCATCATAGATAGTCAGACTAATAGACAGTAGCACAGCAGAAACACTCGAAATAAAGACGAGGACGTCATTGGTACAATATGCTAATATGTGTAGCAGGCAGTACTTTAAATAATGTGCTTACAAGTGTAAAGGGGAAATGGCAAAATATAAACGATAATAATAAGCGACAGGGTTCACAAACAGTCATAAGACATAAAAACTTGCGAATTAAGCACACAATACTGAAAAAAGGATAAGGGTACAAGGACAAGTGTCACAGGCCATAAATAAATGCAGTGCAGAAAATAGGTAATGTGTCATGCAAGTACGGTATAATCTTATCTTTCAACGTGCCACATAGGTTAGTATTGGAGATATCAACAGTTCAAAGATGGGTAGTTATGTTCAGGAAAGTGAAGGGTGTTAGATAACAACTCAAATATATGGGCCTGTAACGTACCATAACTAGCCGCCACCCATAAAATAAATGAAAAGTAAAGAATACAACTCTTACAAATGCTAGTGTGTGCTGGAGAAGGTAACTCTCTTCTGTGTTCTGCGTGTTCTTCCAGGTAAAACTTGGGCTCAAACTTTCTATTTGAAAGACGTGTACTTTCATTGATCCTGGATGATACAAAAGATGTTTTCATTCATTTCAGACTTCACTTTCTGTACAAGCACAGGCTCATACCTAACATATAGGTTTGTTCAAACATGATCACAGTGTTTCAGCTTCCCCATTGGTAACTCACACTAGAAGGCCATCAATAACTAACAGATGGATGTTATCCTACACGCTTCCCCCAATATGACTTTACCCTCCTCAACCAATGCATCAGTCATAATGGCTCAGCTACGCTAAACCACAACTTCGGTCCTGCCTGAAATGACTTCCTGATTTAAAAAGAAACATAATCCTGCGAAAGCAGGTCACAACAAATAGTTAATTGAAATAGCTTAGATTCTTGAGAAAATGAGGCCTGGCCCTTAACTTCCATTCAAAGAACTGAGATGCACCTTTCTACTGAACTAATGGTTGTGTACTGCATACCTGTGATTGTGGCTACCAATCAACTGTGAACAAAGCAAGGGTCTACTTTTGGCCTAGCATCACCAAAACTGACAACTTATCCAATTAATGCAAATGAGATTAGCAGAAATCTGACAATAACTCCTCTTCATGTAGCACAGATGGCTCACTCTCAGGATCTAGCAACATGCTTCAGGTGCACTATTCCAAGTGCTTAAACAAATAAATATAATAAACGAAAACCTGCTTCCACATGTTCCAATCCCCCAAAAACGAAAACTATTCAAATATTTGGTAATTTATCATGTATGTACATTTGTGGTATTTGTATAGCATAAATATAGGCAAAAGGCAGTGATGCGCTGTTCAGCAAAAACAGCAAGCATATAGTCAAAGAGTGACAGGAGAAGTAGCTGGATATATATGTATGTATGTACCTATGTACCTGCTCTCATCAGAAAAATGGCTAATGTTTCTGCAGTACAAGAGATTCTACCCAGAAACTATAATATACCATTGTAACCCAGCTCCTTATGAAAGTGACAGCTGATCTAGATATGTTTGCATGTTACTGGCTGCTCTACGGTCACCCTCCCAAAATAACTATTCTTGAAACAGTCGTTTCAAAATTACCTGGTTATCTGGAAACAGCTTTCCTCAGGGATTTCTAGTTGGGCTTCGCATCAAACTGGGGTAATAAGTCAACATTAAGGAACAGAACAAAAAAAAATTCAAGGGCCAGGGCTGCACAAAGATCCCTCTACAGCTACACATTGTCAGTGGTACTGTGAGCTAAGTCATTCTGCTAACTAGGCTGATCACCTTGTGTGATACCAGAGTTTGAATTCAGGTTTAAATTAAGCCTGGGCAAAGCACTACGCTAGCGTAGTTTGCGCTACTTCGCACTCTACGAATTGCACGTAGCACAGTGCAAACACGCGTAGCGTAGTGCAGCGGTAGTTTTTTGCTTGCTCGCGGTCCTCAACGTCAGGTTGGCGACCGCAAGCAAGCAAAATGACATCCCGGTGAGACTTTTTCCTCGTTCGCGATCAGCAACATCAAGTTGCCCATCGCGAGCGTGGAAAATAAAACTCCTGGTGAGCTTCTCAACGCGGGGAGGTCAGGTTTCTCATTGTGAGTGGTCCCGTATGCTCATGACCGCTCGCAATGAGAAACTACCAGTCCTCATTGAGAAAGCTGCCGCTCAAGTAGAAATCTACTCGAGCGACAGAACACGACCGCTTGCACTGTGCAAGATGCAGTTTGCACTGACTGCACAGTGCGGACAAGCATCCGGCACTGTGCAATCAGTGCGAACAGCATTTTGCACAGTGCACTACGCTGTTTGCGTAGCTGGCATAGTGCGAAGTGCATTTCGCGTAGCTACGTGTACCGCTACTTCGTAAACTCACGCCCAGGGTTAGTTTAAATCCTTCCTCTCAGCAAGTATAATTAGACTCTTTCTCCAATCTCCAAAAGCAAAATGTTTTGGGCACATCACAGTGCTTTTTCCTTGAGGCCGTTTTTTCTAAAACCATCAGGATTGTCACCAACAGCTATATTTTCGGCTATCATCTTAGCAAAAGCCCTGCTGTCCTTTAACTATTTGCCCCGTATAGATCCCACTATAAGCAAATGCTCTCTTGTTAAACATGGTACGGTTCAGAAGGGTGCATAATCATCATCGTCTCCAATGATCTGCAGAGTTACAAAGAGTGCATAATGCTCGTCGCCCCCAAAATGCATCAACAGGGAGTGCTTCAAGGCCCTATCAGTCTCTCTTGTGCCGCGAAAATAGTGGTTGAGGCGTCATAGCCATAGCCTCCACTGAGGCACAGCCGTTACAGGTTCGGCGAGCTGGCTGAAAGGTGGCAGTGGAGTGACCGGGGCATGTGAGTACTGCACAGGCTACTTCTGGGCCTGCTGGAGTTGCTGAGGAAGTGGTGGGTCCCCATTGTCATTGCGGTGCGGGCTGTGGGTGCACTTGTGGCAGCAGGCAGTGAGGGCGCGCTCTGGGCACAGACGTCAGGCTTTGCTGCAGGGAACACTCACCCTTGATGATGCCTGGGCACGGTGGGTCCCTGTGATGGGCAGTGCCTGAAAGCTGATGGCCCACTTTGTTGATTGAAAGGGTGTTGAAGTGATGGGGAGAGCCTTTTCTCTGCAATTCCTGCAGAACTGCAGCAACCTTCTGATCCCTTTCTTTATGGTGGTGAGCACGTGGTTGGGCCGGGGGGGGGGGGGGGGGAGGTGTGCAGGGCACATGCTTTGTGTTTTGACTGGGAAGCACTCTTCCAGAAGTCCTCCTCTCACTTGCACTCTACTTCCGCTTCCTGGGGCATGAAAAAGTCCCTGAATGCAGTGTTGGCAGCTGGGAGGCGTCAATGGTAGCTCAAGGGAAGCACACCGGCTGTCTTGCAGAGCGCCACATCCCTCCTGACAGGGGCATAGCGCGGGCAGCAGGGGACTCAGGCTGCACCTGCGGGCTGGTGCGCCGAGTCTCTGACATCAGGTGCAGCACCGCCAAGGCTCTGAACAGAGCTGGATGTACCAGGATCGGCAGGCAGGGCGGGTCGCTGGTGTCGTGATGGGGAGGTTGGGATCCGACAGTGTGGGCGACTGACAGTAGGGCATTAGGACCCTGTGGGTCCTCAGGCAGAGTGACCAGGTCACCGGACACCAGATCCGGTGACGGGACAGGAAGGGGACAGACAATGACCAGGACGGGGACGAGTAAGGACGTGCTGACGAGCCACTGTACGAGATGAGAAATAAAGGAATACCCGACTAACCTGTCTCCTGTGTTTTGATGTGCCGTCCAGCAAGCAACACGACATGACAACTGGCGACGAAGGGGTCAAGAATCGACGCGTGGTCATCGAGGAATACTAGAAGAAATGCCAAGAGCCCACCTTGGACGTGCATCGTCATGGAAAGTACAGAGAAATTGAAAGAGTAAGGTGCAGCGACGCGAGAGAACACCGCAATCGCTGATAGAAAAGGTCCGACTGAGCCCGGTAAGCGCTAACACCAAGCTCGTGAAATTGAAGAAATTAGCGCGAGAGCCGCGGCGGCCATGGTGGAACAAGGCGGATAGGGCCAATCAGCGAGCAGATCAAAAGGGCGGCCATTGTAGGGTCAGGCGAATGAGGCTTGGCTCCGAAATATCGCGAGAGCATCAGCGGCCATTTCAGGATCAGGCAAACGAGCCAATAGGAGAAGAGAAAAAGCGGGCGGCCATCTTGAGGACAGGCAAAGAAGAACAGAATCGAAAATAAAGCTAAAAGAGGTGCAGAAGAACGGGAAAAGGCCGAAATAAAGGGAGAAAGGAATAATTACAAGAAATAAGTAAAACAAAGAGTGTGAAAGAGCACCACAAGGCAAGCAAGAAACTACAAAAAGTGAAAAAGAGCAAAAGGACGAAAACAGGCGCCAGAAAGCACGAAATAAAGGAATAAAACACAAAAACAGTGCCAAAAAGGGCATGACAAGGAAAGAAAGAACAAAGATTACCAAAGTATCGTGAGAACGACGGCGGACATTTTGAATGGGACACTCAAGAAAAGATCATAGGAAACAACAGAGCAGCCACTTCAAAGCAAGGCAAAGGACAAAAAAGAAGAATAACGCAAAAAAAAAAAGTGAAGAATAAAGGATAAACAAAGCGGAAAAAGAGCAATAAGACAAAGAAAGAAGACACTGCAATAAGAAAAGAGAAAACCAAAGAAAATAAGTGAAAGAAAGAGAAAAGACATAAACAAAAAGACAAATAGACAAAGAGAAAGAAGAAGAAAGAAATATATATATATATATATATACAAGAAAGACGCAAAAGCGAGTGGAAGAAGCCAGAGAAGGCTAAATAAAAGACAGGAAGAGAAATAACAAGGAAAAGAAGAGAGAAGAAAGAGAAGCAAAATAACGAGGAGAGAAGGGATAAAGACAACCAAAGAAAAAGAAAGAGAAAAAGGAGAACACGAAAGAAAAGAAAACAAAAGGAAAGACATAAATATAAGAATAAGTTGCAGGAAGGCTGCAAAAATAAGAAAACAAGGAAGGAAAGACATAAATATAAGAATAAGTCGCAGGAAGGCTGCAAATATAAGAAAACAAGGAAGGAAAGACATAAATATAAGAATAAGTCGCAGGAAGGCTGCAAATATAAGAAAACAAGGAATAAAGAAAGAAAAAGACTAGGAAAGCCCAGAAAAGGCCGAAATATATAAGAATAAGTCGCAGGAAGGCTGCAAATATAAGAAAACAAGGAAGGAAAGACATAAATATAAGAATAAGTCGCAGGAAGGCTGCAAATATAAGAAAACAAGGAATAAAGAAAGAAAAAGACTAGGAAAGCCCAGAAAAGGCCAAATAAGAAAAGAAGGAAGGACAAATAAGAAAGAAGCAGAAATAAAGGAAAGCCAGAGATAAGGCCAAATAGAGGACAGAAAAGAGAAGTAACAAAGAAAAGAGGGACCAAGACCCACCAAGAAAAAGGAAAGAGGAAAAGACAGAAAAGAGAAATAACAAAGGAAAGAGGGACAAAAAAATCACCAAAGAAACAGGAAAGAGAAAAGGAGAACATAGAAGAAAAGAAAAGGAAAGACACAAAGACAAAGGAATTAAAATGGGTAAAAAGGAGTAACGTGACAGGACTTTGGCGCAGGAGAAACAGCAGCAAAAGGAAAGGACAAAGACATACAATGAGCAGAATGGACAGGCGCCACCAAGGAAGATAAAGGCAAGAGACACTGCATGGCCAGAACCAAAGGTGGTGAGACAGAAAGAAACAATATCGATATTCAGACAACCGGTTCTCCAAAGACTAACTGACGGTGACGAAAGTGAAAGGATCGATGATAAGAGCTGTCTCCGACGGACAACGAATAACAAGGAAAAGGTAGCGTTTCAAGGAGCTAAAGGCGGATGAAGAAGAAATGGCCGCGACAACTGCAGCCACCTGGAAGGAGGAAGATAGAGGACAAGGAAGCGATGGAGACACTAGATCACGAAGGACATTCAGTAAATAACAGAGACTCATTGAAGAAATGTATAGTGACAAATACTTCTCTCTCTCTCTCTCTCTCTCTCTCTCTCTCTCTCTCTCTCTCTCTCTCATTCTTTCACCTGCATCAATATAACTGTGAATGAGGACTATGATAAATGGGCCACGAACATTTGTTTGCAACAAGGGGGGAGGTGTCGTGACGGGGAGGTTGGGATCCGACAGTGTGGGCGACTGACAGTAGGGCATTAGGACCCTGTGGGTCCTCAGGCAGAGTGACCAGGTCACCGGACACCAGATCCGGTGACGGGACAGGAAGGGGACACACGATGACCAGGACGGGGACGAGTAAGGACGTGCTGACGAGCCACTGTACGAGATGAGAAATAAAGGAATACCCGACTAACCTGTCTCCTGTGTTTTGATGTGCCGTCCAGCAAGCAACACGACATGACAGCCGGGTCGGATGGACCAGAGCCTCCAGCAGCCAGCAAAAGCGCCAAGCAGCAAAACGGTGTGGCGGTACATGGCTGGAACATGGGTTCTTTACCTGCTCGTTGCCATTGTGTTGGATATCGCGAGGTAAGTGGGTGGGCCTGCTAGCGACTGTATAAGGATGAGGCCACATACTTGATACTGTGTTCGGTCCTAGTGGCCACGTACGACCATGGCTCCTTTATTTATCCACTCAGGCCAAGCCCAGCCACGAGGGGGGAATCTGATACATTTTATGGGAGAGGCCGGATGGCTCTCTACACCTGGGTGCAGGGGTGACGTCACATCCACTAACCAGTTCATTCGATTCAGTCGCTGCCCTATGTGATAATTCTGTCAGGAGTTCCAGAGTTGTGAGAGGGCCAGAGAGAAATGCACGAGGAGTTTGAAAACAAATGTTTGAACTGGCTTGTGAGAAACAAGAACTTTCCCACCTCAATGGCTCATAATATACTTTTCACGCATGGGGTGGGGGGATTGGGCCGGACTGGGTGGATCGCCCAGGGGATTGTGTAATTATAGATTTTATAGACCCGCATATAGTTCGAAAGTTGCTTTTTTAACTTTGTGTATAAACAGGAAGGGGAGTTGAAAATTGTCCTCTTACCCCGGGATTATTTTTGCAAACCTAGTTTTCTGGCTAGAAACATCCACCCTTTGCAGCTGTCACAATATCAGTGCAGTTTAAATTAATCCCTGAACAGCTCACAATGTCATAATGTGGTTTATAGCATTCCTGTCACCAGTTGTGTTGACGTACTGGAGGAAGTTGACTGACATATTGACAAAGGGGGCATGGAGCGTCCCCCCCAGGCCCCCTTCCCTTGAAGGGATAAGGGAAGACTGTTATAATGCTGGGCTCTGCAAAAAGGGAAGAGGGATCAAGGTAAATTTCCCTAATCAGATGGTTAACAAGCATTGGCATAGCCAATAGATCTCGCATTTGGGACCCTACAAGTGTTTAGCCATGCAACAGTTGATGTTGTTGCACCAAGGATATTGTGCTGGATAACTAAACACTTATAAGGTCCCAAAGCCGAGACCTATTGGCTATGCCAATGCTTGTATATATTTAATGGGAGTTTAAGTGCACTCCTAGGCACTGCTGCAGTACATTTAGTGAGACAGTACCTACACTTCTCAGCACAGCTGCTTTACATTTAATGGAAGAATACTTGCACTTCATAGCCCTACTGCATTTAAGGTAATGGGAGAGTAATGCATCTAATAAGAGAGTACCTCTAATTCTAAGCAGTGCTGCAGTACATTTAATGGGAAAGTAGCCACACTTCTCAGTACTGGTTTTATATATTTAATGGGAGTTTAAGTGCACTCCTAGGCACGGCTGCAGTACATTTAGTGAG
This sequence comes from Lissotriton helveticus, assembly GCF_964261635.1. NCBI lineage: Eukaryota > Metazoa > Chordata > Amphibia > Caudata > Salamandridae > Lissotriton > Lissotriton helveticus. The sequence goes on from NC_136057.1 coordinate 1,928,456,413, forward strand.
ACAGTACCTACACTTAGGGTGACCAACTGGCATTGGTGCAAATTCAGGACCGTGAGTGTAAAAATTCAGGACAAAGGGTCAAAATTCAGGACACAAATTCAGGACAGGAGGTCAAAATTCAGGACAAAACTTCAGGACAATAGGTAAGTTTTACAGACACATCAGAGGTCGCGCAATAGTATATAATTAAGCCCAGCCATTTCCAAACATATTCAACCATTTGCAAACCTATCCATCATGTATCCTTCCATATATCATTTCACTCATCCATCCCTTCATCCATCCTTTCACTCATCCATCCATTATCCAGCCATCCACCCTTTCACCCTATCCATCTGTACACTTATCCATCCACTCTTCATCCCATCCATCCATTAACTCATCCATCCAGCCAGTTACCCTTTCACCAATCCAGCCATCCTTTCACTTACTAATCCTTCCACCCATCCACTCTTTTAGTCATCCATCCATCCTCCCTTTCTCTCTCCATCGACCCTTTCACTTAGCCATCCTTCCTTCCATCCATCCATCCACCGACCAACCCATCCATCCATCTACTCATCCACTCATGAATGCATTCATTGACCCTATCACTCATCCATCTATCATTTCACTCCTTCACACATCCATTCATCCTTTTGTCCATCTACCCTCCCTTTCACTCACTCATCCATCCTTACATCCACCCTTTCACTCATACGTACATTCATTCACCCTTGCACTTATCAATCCACCAATCCATCCATCATTTCACTCATCCACCCACCCACCCACCCATCATCCACCCAACCATCCACCCACCCACCCACCCACTCATCCATCCTTTCACCCACTCACCCACCATCCAATCCACTCATCTATCCTTTCACCCACCCACCATTCACCAACCCACTCATCCATCCTTTCACCCACCCACTCATCATCCATCCATCCATCCTTCCCCTCATCATCCATCCATCCTTCCCCTCATCATCCATCCATCCATCCTTTCACCCACCCCCTCATCACCCATCCATCCCCTCATCATCCATCCATTCTTCCCCTCATCATCCATCCTTTCACCCACCCCCTCATCATCCATCCATCCCCTCATCATCCATCCATCCTTCCCCTCATCATTCATCCTTTCACCCACCCCCTCATCATCCATCCATCCACCCTTCTCCTCATCATCCATCCTTTCACCCACCCCCTCATCATCCATCCATCCTCCCCCTCATCATCCATCCATCCATCCTTTAACCCACCCCCTCATCATCCATCCATCCTTTCCCTCATCATCCATCCTTTCACCCACCCTCTCATCATCCATCCATCCATCCATCCACCCATCCTTTCACCCACCCCCTCATCATCCATCCATCCCCTCATCATCCTCCCATCCTTCCCCTCATCATTCATCCTTTCACCCACCCCCTCATCATCCATCCATCCACCCTTCTCCTCATCATCCATCCTTTCACCCACCCCCTCATCATACATCCATCCATCCTTCCCCTCATCATCGATCCATTCATCCTTTCACACACCCCCTCATCATCCATCCATCCTTCCCCTCATCATCCATCCTTTCACCCACCCACTCATCATCCATCCATCCATCCTTCCCCTCATCATCCATCCATCCTTCCCCTCATCATCCATCCATCCATCCTTTCACCCACCCCCTCATCATCCATCCATCCCCTCATCATCCATCCATCCTTCCCCTCATCATCCATCCTTTCATACACCCCTCATCATCCATCCATCCCCTCATCATCCATCCATCCTTCCCCTCATCATTCATCCTTTCACCGACCCCCTCATCATCCATCCATCCACCCTTCGCCTCATCATCCATCCTTTCACCCACCCCCTCATCATCCATCCTCCCCCTCATCATCCATCCATCAATCCTTTCACCCACCCCCTCATCATCCATCCATCTTTCCCCTCATCATCCATCCTTTCACCCACCCCCTCATCATCCATCCATCCTTCCCCTCATCATCCATCCTTTCACCCACCCCCTCATCATCTATCCATCCACCCTTCCCCTCATCATCCATCATTTCACCCATCCCCTCATCATCCATCCATCCTTCCCCTCATCATCCATCCATCCTCCCCCTCATCATCCATCCATCCTTCCCCTCATCCATCCATCCTTCCCCTCATCCATCCTTCCCCTCATCCATCCTTCCCCTCATCCATCCATCATTCCTTCCTTCCACTCATCCATCCATCCTTCCCCTCATCCAGCCTTCCCCTCATCCATCCTTCCCCTTATCCATCCTTCCTTTCATCCATCATCCATCCTCCCCCTCACCCATCTATCCATCCATCCTTCCCCTCCATCCATCATTCCCCTCATCCATCCTTCCCCTCATCCATCCATCCTTCCTTCCCCTCATCCATCCACCCTTGCCCTCCATCCATCCATCCTTCCCCTCATCCATCCATCCATCCTTCCCCTCATCCATCCATCCTTCCCCTCATCTATCCTTCCTTTCATCCATCCATCCATCCTTCCCGTCATCCATCCATCCACTCATCCATCCATCATTCCCCTCATCATCCATCCATCCTTCCCCTCATCATCCATCCATCCTTTCACCCACCCACCCATGTAAATGTAAATGTAAATGTAAATGTATAGGCATTTATATAGCGCACTACTTACCCATAGGGTCCCAAGGCGCTTTGACCGCTGCGAAACCCTTCCTGGCTTCCCTGAGAGATGGTCCCTTAATGGGTATCTCCAGGGTGAGACCAGGCATCCCCGGCGGTCTGGTGGGGCCGTTAGTGAAGATGAGGCAAGCTAATGCCCAGAGTTGCCGAGTGTGAACGCTGATCAGAGTGGGCACCGAGGCGAGAGAATTATCGAGTCCGCTGACCCTGGTCCCGAAACCTGCCGCGCCGGGAATCGAACCCTGGTCCCGGGCCGTCCTCTGCTCTCGGGTCTGCCGCCTCTAACCAGTGAGCCACACTACTTCACTTTGATCCATCCATCCATCCTTTCCCTCCATCCATCCCCTCATCCATCCATCCTTCCCCTCATCCATCCTTCCCCTCATCCATCCATCCTTCCTTCCTTCCACTCATCCATCCATCCTTCCCCTCATCCATCCATCCTTCCCCTCATCATCCATCCTTCCCCTCATCTATCCCTCCTTTCATCCATCCATCCATCCTTCCTGTCATCCATCCATTCTTCCCGTCATCCATCCATCCTTCCCCTCACCCATCTATCCATCCATCCTTCCCCTCCATCCATCATTTCCCTCATCCATCCTTCCCCTCATCCATCCATCGTTCCTTCCCCTCATCCATCCATCCTTGCCCTCCATCCATCCATCCATCCTTCCCCTCATCCATCCTTCCCCTCATCTATCCTTCCTTTCATCCATCCATCCATCCTTCCCCTCATCCATACATCCTTCCACTCATCCATCCATCCTTCCCCTCATCCATCGTTCTCCTCATCCATCATCCAGCTACCCTTCCACCCATACATCCAGCTATTTACATTTTCTCTCATCCATCCTTCCCCTCACTCATCAATCTATCAATCCTCTCATTATCCATTTATTCAATCTTTCATTCATCCATTCACCCTTTCACTAATTCATCCAGCCATCCCTTCACTTACCCACTCGCCCACCTTTCCATATTAATTTGAGCTGAGCCCTTTTGAGAAGAGGCCCATCAGGAACTTCACCCTCGCTGCAGGAGCCTTTGCAGGACTGGGACAGAAGCCACCCAGGGCGGAGACAGGATCCACCACAGTGGGGGGACAGAAGCCATCACAGGCAGGGGGGGGGGTGGGGGACAGGATCCACCACAGTGGGGGGACAGAAGCCATCACGGGGGGGGGCAGGAGCCATTACAGGTGGAGGGGAGGGGGGACAAGAGCCATCACAGGAGGGGGGACAGGATCCACCAGGGTGGACACAGGGGTGGGCATGCAGTATTCTAGTATCATCTTGGGCTCCTCGGCCCCTCCTGCACAAGACAACGAGATGACAGGCTCTCTGTCCAAAATGCCATCCCCCACTTTGATGTACAGTACTTACAGGATATACTCTAAGGGAACTGGTTTAACTGATTGTCCTCCATACTTTGTTAATCAGTGTGGGTGCGATTGTGCCATTTCTTAATTTTATTACATTATAGACTGCATGTTTTTAAGAACTGAGATTTGCTTACAATTTAGTGACAGTAATTAAGCTCTGTGACGAGAGAGAACCACGTGCTGCCTCTGTGTAATGGCCGAGTCTAGGATGTTTGGGGCCCTGGGTAGAAATGGAATGTGTGAGGCCCCCTCTAAATTGCAGAGACATCACACATTCAGGGCTGTTTGCATCTGAATAGATGCCCCTGCTCCTTGAAGCTGCAGCCCCCCTCTGTCACCTTCAAGCACCTCTTAACAGCTCATCAAGGGCTGAAGTCAAGGGCTGAAGGTGTGGTTGCCATCCCGCTCTGCCTCTCTAATGCTGCGGGGTATCTGAGCTTTGGAAAAGCATCGGTGTCAAGAAGGGAGGTGGGTGGAAGCTGTGCCTGGTTAAAATTACGGACAAATGGCGTCCATTAAAGAATCCTTCACGGACAACGGACAGACGGCCAAAATTACGGACTGTCCGTGACATTTACGTACGGTTGGTCACCCTACCTACACTTCTCAGCACTGCTGCTTTACATTTAATGGAAGAATACTTGCACTTCTTAGCACTACTGCATTTAAGGTAATGGGAGAGAACTGCACTTCTCAGGAGCACACAGATATTCTGGATAGTGATTACTGGGGTTGAAAAAGACAGTAACATACATGTCTCAGTCCATTACTCGAGCAGCACAATTAGTATTTTAGTTATTAATGTCCAGATTTAATATTTCTAATTCACTCTTTCAGCAAGGCAACTGAGGCAACGAGCCTTAGTAAATGCAATCGGTTTCGCCTATGTGATTAATAATATTTTTTTGTTGGACGTTTTAGTTTGGTGAGCAATATAATTTAAAGAAACTCCATAACTGTCACAACTTGTTTTTTTAAAGCCAATATATTGTGCAGTAACAGGTAATAATATAAAGTGCAAAATTATAACACAAGGCTAAGCCTCACGATATTGGTCATCATAGATAGTCAGACTAATAGACAGTAGCACAGCAGAAACACTCGAAATAAAGACGAGGACGTCATTGGTACAATATGCTAATATGTGTAGCAGGCAGTACTTTAAATAATGTGCTTACTAGTGTAAAGGGAAAATGGCAAAATATAAAGGATAATAATAAGCGACAGGGTTCACAAACAGTCATAAGACATAAAAACTTGCGAATTAAGCACACAATACTGAAAAAAGGATAAGGGTACAGGGGCAAGTGTCACAGGCCATAAATGAATGCAGTGCAGAAAATAGGTAATGTGTCATGCAAGTACGGTATAATCTTATCTTTCAACGTGCCACATAGGTTAGTATTGGAGATATCAACAGTTCAAGGGGACATTTACCTACTTTGTAGCCAAGCGGAAGGCATCAGCTCCACGCACCAGTCAAGCAGCGCATCAGTTTCCCAGCCTCCCGAGCCCACCTCTCGCCGCACCCGCTTCGCGGGTGCCGCTTCGCCGGTGGGTGCTGGTAGAGGCACCTTCGTGTAGGATTGAGGCGAGGATACCGGCAGCAAGACTCCAAGGCGGTAAGGGGCGCGAGGGACCAGCGGGGCTGCGAGCGTGCGGGGACTTCATTTCCCAGAAGTCCCTGCAAGACCAAGGAAGAGCTTCCGGTCCGCTCTCCCTGCTGGCCCGCCCCCCGCCCACCTGAGCCAGCTAAAAGCGTCTCTCTCTCTCCACCTCGTGGGACATTTACCTACTTTGTAGCCAAGCGGAAGGCATCAGCTCCACGCACCAGTCAAGCAGCGCATCAGTTTCCCAGCCTCCCGAGCCCACCTCTCGCCGCACCCGCTTCGCGGGTGCCGCTTCGCCGGTGGGTGCTGGTAGAGGCACCTTCGTGTAGGATTGAGGCGAGGATACCGGCAGCAAGACTCCAAGGCGGTAAGGGGCGCGAGGGACCAGCGGGGCTGCGAGCGTGCGGGGACTTCATTTCCCAGAAGTCCCTGCAAGACCAAGGAAGAGCTTCCGGTCCGCTCTCCCTGCTGGCCCGCCCCCCGCCCACCTGAGCCAGCTAAAAGCGTCTCTCTCTCTCCACCTCGTGGGACATTTACCTACTTTGTAGCCAAGCGGAAGGCATCAGCTCCACGCACCAGTCAAGCAGCGCATCAGTTTCCCAGCCTCCCGAGCCCACCTCTCGCCGCACCCGCTTCGCGGGTGCCGCTTCGCCGGTGGGTGCTGGTAGAGGCACCTTCGTGTAGGATTGAGGCGAGGATACCGGCAGCAAGACTCCAAGGCGGTAAGGGGCGCGAGGGACCAGCGGGGCTGCGAGCGTGCGGGGACTTCATTTCCCAGAAGTCCCTGCAAGACCAAGGAAGAGCTTCCGGTCCGCTCTCCCTGCTGGCCCGCCCCCCGCCCACCTGAGCCAGCTAAAAGCGTCTCTCTCTCTCCACCTCGTGGGACATTTACCTACTTTGTAGCCAAGCGGAAGGCATCAGCTCCACGCACCAGTCAAGCAGCGCATCAGTTTCCCAGCCTCCCGAGCCCACCTCTCGCCGCACCCGCTTCGCGGGTGCCGCTTCGCCGGTGGGTGCTGGTAGAGGCACCTTCGTGTAGGATTGAGGCGAGGATACCGGCAGCAAGACTCCAAGGCGGTAAGGGGCGCGAGGGACCAGCGGGGCTGCGAGCGTGCGGGGACTTCATTTCCCAGAAGTCCCTGCAAGACCAAGGAAGAGCTTCCGGTCCGCTCTCCCTGCTGGCCCGCCCCCCGCCCACCTGAGCCAGCTAAAAGCGTCTCTCTCTCTCCACCTCGTGGGACATTTACCTACTTTGTAGCCAAGCGGAAGGCATCAGCTCCACGCACCAGTCAAGCAGCGCATCAGTTTCCCAGCCTCCCGAGCCCACCTCTCGCCGCACCCGCTTCGCGGGTGCCGCTTCGCCGGTGGGTGCTGGTAGAGGCACCTTCGTGTAGGATTGAGGCGAGGATACCGGCAGCAAGACTCCAAGGCGGTAAGGGGCGCGAGGGACCAGCGGGGCTGCGAGCGTGCGGGGACTTCATTTCCCAGAAGTCCCTGCAAGACCAAGGAAGAGCTTCCGGTCCGCTCTCCCTGCTGGCCCGCCCCCCGCCCACCTGAGCCAGCTAAAAGCGTCTCTCTCTCTCCACCTCGTGGGACATTTACCTACTTTGTAGCCAAGCGGAAGGCATCAGCTCCACGCACCAGTCAAGCAGCGCATCAGTTTCCCAGCCTCCCGAGCCCACCTCTCGCCGCACCCGCTTCGCGGGTGCCGCTTCGCCGGTGGGTGCTGGTAGAGGCACCTTCGTGTAGGATTGAGGCGAGGATACCGGCAGCAAGACTCCAAGGCGGTAAGGGGCGCGAGGGACCAGCGGGGCTGCGAGCGTGCGGGGACTTCATTTCCCAGAAGTCCCTGCAAGACCAAGGAAGAGCTTCCGGTCCGCTCTCCCTGCTGGCCCGCCCCCCGCCCTTTTGCACCTCCTACAAAACAACACTTCCCTCCCGCAGCGCGGGACGCAGCTCGGGCGAAGACAGGGCAAAGACAGGGCCGTTTGAGGCCGTTCGAGGACGGCAGAGGACGGCCCGGGCCCTGTCACCCTGCACCCCACGACAACCCCTCTGGGCCCCCTTGAATTATTTAACGTACATTATTGGGGATCAGGATGCGTCCCAAAACAAGAAGCACGTCCAAGAAAGCAACACTGGTGACGCAAGTGACCGGCCCTATAGACCTGTTTATATCCAGGGTAAATGACACCATTGACAAAAGCATCATCTTACTGGAGAAAAGAGTCTCTTTAGACCTCATACAGGCAAAACGATCTTCGCTCGGCTCAATTGCTACCGCAAATTCTCCTGTCCATCAGGGGGCAAACAATAATAATTGCTCCTTACCCCTGCCACTAACCATCGTTCCAATGGTGACTGTTCCAAACTCAGTAGACTTATCCGTAACCCAATCGGACTCCGATCAATCATATGTTGATCTCGACGCAACTCCTGATCTAGAAGCTTGCCAATCACCGGATGAGAAATTAGTCCAAAGTCCCATTTGTAATTCCTTACCACCTGAGCCAGAAACGTATGTAGAACCAACAAAAACAAAGGAAATCATCACTACTTTCTCAAAGGAAATGCCAATCATCAAGGGAAAATCAAAAATAAAGAACCATAATTTAATTACTCCTACCCCAAATCCCTCGGCAGGTATCCCCTGTTGGGTGGAAAACATGGTTATGGATCTAAAATCTGACCTTGAAGCTAAAATTACAGCACAGATCAAACCACTCATATCAAAGCTGGACAGACTTACGTCATTAATTAACACTAAATGCAGTTGTAAATTAAGTAGAAACGGTCCTGCCCCAACACAGGGAGCAAAGGAAACACCTCAAAAATCACCTAGCACCAAACAAATAACAGGTAAAACAGTTAATCCCAATATTTCACAAATTAAAAAAGCGGCAGAAACACTTCCTTTAGCAAAAAAAGGGAGCAATTTGGAAGTCTCCCAAAATACTCCGGAGGTGGTAGTTCTTCCTTCTGCCACACAAACAGGTTTAGTAGGTCAATTAAAAACAAATAATAGACAAGCAAAAGGGAATCTCACTATCCCACCAGAGACCCCCTCTCAGGAAAATCCATCAGATCTGAAGACAAAGCAACCTCGGCCCAAAATTATTAACTTACCCCCGGAAGCCTCTCCCCTCGTGGTGGTGCTAACAGCGGTGCCCCCACTGAAGGAGGGTACGAGAGAAACTTTTGCAGAGCTGAGGAACAAATGTGCCCAATGGCTCCAACTCCACAGACCATTACCCGCACATATTAGGGGTGACATCTTCTCTGTACGTAGAGGAGACTGGGTTGGTAGAACCCCGAAGGCAATAGCGGGGGATGTCATCAGTATCAAATTCAGGGAGATCGGGGCGTCAAATTATATCTGTAACTCGCCCAATAGAGGTCCTGCTACAAAAATAAATCCCCTTCCCTTGTCTTATTTTTTATCTTCACCTTCAAGGCAGAATTTTCCCTTTTATGCATATCCACCAAACCCCGGCCCTGCAAATCCCCCTGAAAATAACATATATCATCCCCAACACTACTTAGATAGGCCTAATTTCCCACAAAACTTACAACATTCAGTTTTTCAGTGGCAATCACCGGCCTTATTTTCCCAATTCGCACACCATGCAACCCAACACCCCATCAACCTACCACAATATTCACATCACACCTCCCAACAAGGGTGGCAACCTCACCAACCTCAGCAAACAACGCATTTTAGTATCCATCCTTGGCAACAGCCGCGGCAAGGATGGCTTCCCCCATTCAACCCACTAGGCCCAAATCATCATGGCAGAAATAGGGACGAATGGAGAGGCCAGGACCACCGGACAAAGTGCAACGATTCCACACGTTGGGATAGCTGGAATGGCCCCCAATTAGAAAATAGATACAGCCCCCTGGAATGTGTTGATTGACTACCACAATCACAACCTCAGGAAGACTCCCAACCTCAAACAGAAAGCCCGTTAGTCTCCCCAGTCTCAGAGACTCTACCAGTTCCTGAGATCCGAAATGAATTAAAAAGCACAAAAAGCTCAAGGGATAGCGTAATAATCCTGAGCTTGATCTCGTGGAACACTGCGGGATTAAAGACAAAAATAGAGGATGGGACAATCCTGTATCATACGCTTAATCACCAAGTACTATGCTTACAGGAGACATGGTCCCTACAAGAATACCACCTGCAAGGATTTAAAACGTACTCGTCCCTTGCGCAGTCGGGACATACAGGTAGACCAAAGGGAGGTCTCTGTATTTTTATAGCCAACACTATCCAAAACGTTAAAATAAAGGTTATCGAATTGGCACAAAATTTGCAGATCCTTGGTCTTTACTTCCAGAAAAGAGAGTCGATGATTATTATCAATTTTTATAACAATCTGGATGAATTGGACTTCGAGAAAGTCTTGGCCCACCTTCACGAGAAACTAATTAATTTAAGAATGAAACAAAGAGAAGGAGCCCCGGTAAACATATTATGGGCAGGCGATTTCAACCTACACGCCTGTACCAAACCAAAAAGAAAATGTCCCGGCATGGTGACGGAAGAAGGCCTCTTACTCACTCATTTTTCCCATAATAAAATGGGAAGGCAAATGAATGATCTCCTATCCGATCTGGATCTCCAGATAGCAAACACCTCGGATTATGGGGAAAACTCACTTGCACCTACCTACATTGGAAGAGGCTACCAAACTACGGTAGACTTTATAATTATATCAGCGTCCTTACAACTAAGAGTAAAGAACTTTGAAGTAATACCAAATTCCCAAAGCGACCATGCAATTCTAACTCTGGAAGTCTCATTAATTAACCAGAAATGTTCTCCTGAAATAATAGCTAACGCACTGACTCAGGAAGATATTAACATGGATAAAGTAAATGGGTATTCTATAAAATGGGAGAGGACAAATCCAGAGGAACTCACTAAAGAGCTAATAAGATTAGTCCATCCCCAAATTGAAATTTGTTTGGATACAGCCACCAACGATACGGATCTTTTAACCAACTTCGCCCAAATCATGGGAAAAATTAAGGTGTTATTAACAAAAAAACAAAAACCTACCTCATCCAAGCCTAATGGCTGGTTCAATCAAGAGTGCACCAAGGCTCATACAAATCTAAAGCAAGCCCTAAATAAAAAAGAAAGGGATCCTAGAACAATAGCCACTCTCAGAAGCGAATATCTAAAAATAAGAAAAAGGAGGAAAGAGGAACTGAAGCGAGAGCTGTGGAACGAACTTCACACCAGTGCCCAGGAAAAAAACTCTAAAGCTTTCTGGAAAATTATAAGAACTCCTTTTTTGGCAGACGACATTTGCCCAAAAATCGAAGCTGCCATAGACGCTGTAACTTGGGTGTCACATTTCACCAGCATCTTCCGAAAACCAACCCACGATCAAGACCTGGAAGAAGAGGAAAAAATACCCTCACCATACCCAATAGATATAAGCTTTGATATTCCCGAAATTCTCGTGGCACTGAACTCCACCAAAAAAGGGAAAGCTCCAGGGCCGGACGGTGTCCCGGCAGATCTTTTCAAACATCAAATAGATCTCTGGGCACCAATTTTAACAAGAGTCTGCACCGCTACAGCAAAAATAGGAATCTTGGAGTCTTGGACCAGGTCCATTATGGTGCCGATTTTTAAAAAAGGTAATCGCATGGACCCCGCCTGCTATCGCCCAATCTCCTTGTTGGACTCATTGGGAAAAATAGCAGGACGAGTGATTTTAGAAAGACTTCAGGACTGGGCAGAAGAAAGAGGTATCTTATCCGACCTTCAATTCGGATTTAGAAAAGGATTAGGTACCGTGGAACAAGCCCTAAATTTATCATTAATTTTTGGAAAATATGTGCATGCAAAGAAAGCAAAACTTTACATGACCTACGTAGATTTGTCGGCGGCGTTCGACTGCGTCGCCCATACAAAATTGTGGTCCCTCTTGGCACAGATGGGGGTTGATCCTCCACTCCTGAATTTTCTAAGGGAACTCTATTCCTATCCATCTGCAAGAGTTCGTTATGGAACAAAGGGAGAACTGACGGAGTCCTTCGCAGTAGAGCGTGGGGTCAGACAAGGCTGTGTCCTGGCACCCTTCCTTTTCTCCCTCTATACCAACAACTTGGAGGTTGAGCTACTAAAGGGTGCCCGTGATCTCCCCTTGGCAAAACATCGCCCGATCCCCGCCCTGCTGTATGCGGATGACGCCGTCCTTCTCGCACAAACTCCCCGTGAACTCCAAAGGTCCCTTAATAGTTATTCCCAGTTTATGAGAACTCTTGACCTCCACATAAATGTGAAAAAAACTTTTGTAATGAATGCTGGGGTTGGGAAAAAACACCAAAACTCTATTTACCTTGATAGCCAAAAAATTGACTCAACCAAAGAATACTCTTATCTGGGGGTCATGATAGACAATAAACTCTCCTGGAAACCAGCAATAGAAGCCAGAAGCCATTGTTTCAAAAGAGCACTAGCCGCTTTGGTATCGTTCTCTCAAAAACTAGGAAAACGTCCACCTAGAGAACTGATAACTATATATAAAGCCAAATGCCAATCCACAGCTTTATATGGTGCAGGACTATGGGGACATATGGACGTCACGTCTCTGCAAACTGCAGAAAATAAATTCTTTAGATTTATCCTATCCGCCCCCAAAACTTCCTCCACTTACGCCTGCCACTTGGAACTAGGGGCACCATATATTGAAGACCTTGCCAAGTTACAACCAATTTTACTTTGGCGACGTATCTGGACATCGGACAAAAACGCCCTCACAAAAATGATAGTGGCGGACGCAATGTCCCTGGATTATGTTTTGAGAATTAAATGGCTGGCCTACATTCGGACCTTTCTTCGAGATCTTGGAATGGAAAAATATTATTTTAATCCCGAAAAAATTGGAGAACTCGCAAAGGAGAATTTAAAACAGCGAGCGTTGGACCATCTGATCAAACTAAGACTTCAGGTCGAGGCCGGGAAACAATCGACGCAGCACGCCATGTTGGTTCAATCTACTCTTTCGATGCAGCCTTATTTAAATCTTGACATTGGTACCTTTGAACGATTCCTCCTGATAAGATTCAGACTGAACTTATTTCACAAACTGGTGGTTTTCCCAACACCAAACGTGTGGGACCTAAATTCACCTCCATGCCCATGTGATGGGATATCAGGTCAATCCACGCTTCATACAGTTCTGTTCTGTAAATTTTATCAGGAACACCGCAAACTCTGGCTACTGACCCTTTTAAAATCGTGGGGTCTCAGACAATGTAGAGTGGCCATGTTGAGCCTGCAGCTCTTGGATACTGAAGCCACATGTTACCATGTCCTTAATTTTTTGAAATGTATATACAGACATAGGAAAAACCTTTAAGAAAATATATCTGTACTGTATACACTAATGAAATTTCTTTCTGCAATCATTTTAAGTAACTGATAACTAGATCTCTTTGAAGATTTTTTAAATTGTATTGCTTTTATGGATTGTAATAATCCGAATAAAGTTTATTATTATTCAACAGTTCAAAGATGGGTAGTTATGCGCAGGAAAGTGAAGGGTGTTAGATAACAACTCAAATATATGGGCCTGTAACGTACCATAACTAGCCGCCACCCATAAAATAAATGAAAAGTAAAGAATACAACTCTTACAAATGCTAGTGTGTGCTGGAGAAGGTAACTCTCTTCTGTGTTCTGCGTGTTCTTCCAGGTAAAACTTGGGCTCAAACTTTCTATTTGAAAGACGTGTACTTTCATTGATCCTGGATGATACAAAAGATGTTTTCATTCATTTCAGACTTCACTTTCTGTACAAGCACAGGCTCATACCTAACATATAGGTTTGTTCAAACATGATCACAGTGTTTCAGCTTCCCCATTGGTAACTCACACTAGAAGGCCATCAATAACTAACAGATGGATGTTATCCTACACGCTTCCCCCAATATGACTTTACCCTCCTCAACCAATGCATCAGTCATAATGGCTCAGCTACGCTAAACCACAACTTCGGTCCTGCCTGAAATGACTTCCTGATTTAAAAAGAAACATAATCCTGCGAAAGCAGGTCACTACAAATAGTTAATTGAAATAGCTTAGATTCTTGAGAAAATGAGGCCTGGCCCTTAACTTCCATTCAAATAACTGAGATGCACCTTTCTACTGAACTAATGGTTGTGTACTGCATACCTGTGATTGTGGCTAGTAATCAACTGTGAACAAAGCAAGGGTCTACTTTTGGCCTAGCATCACCAAAACTGACAACTTATCCAATTAATGCAAATGAGATTAACAGAATTCTGACAATAACTCCTCTTCATGTAGCACAGATGGCTCACTCTCAGGATCTAGCAACATGCTCAGGTGCACTATTCCAAGTGCTTAAACAAATAAATATAATAAACGAAAACCTGCTTCCACATGTTCCAATCCCCCAAAAACGAAAACTATTCAAATATTTGGTAATTTATCATGTATGTACATTTGTGGTATTTGTATAGCATAAATATAGGCAAAAGGCAGTGGTGCGCTGTTCAGCAAAAACAGCAAGCATATAGTCAAAGAGTGACAGGAGAAGTAGCTGGATATATATGTATGTATGTACCTATGTACCTGCTCTCATCAGAAAAATGGCTAATGTTTCTGCAGTACAAGAGATTCTACCCAGAAACTATAATATACCATTGTAACCCAGCTCCTTATGAAAGTGACAGCTGATCTAGATATGTTTGCATGTTACTGGCTGCTCTATAGTCAACCTCCCAAAATAACTATTCTTGAAACAGTCGTTTCAAAATTACCTGGTTATCTGGAAACAGCTTTCCTCAGGGATTTCTAGTTGGGCTTCGCACCAAGCTGGGGTAATAAGTCAACATTAAGAACAGAACAAAAAAACATTTCAAGGGCCAGGGCTGCACAAAGATCCCTCTACAGCTACACATTGTCAGTGGTACTGTGAGCTAAGTCATTCTGCTATCTAGGCTGATCACCTTGTGTGATACCAGAGTCTGAATTCAGGTTTAAATTAAGCCTGGGCAAAACACTTCGCTAGCGTAGTTTGCGCTACTTCACACTACACGAATTGCACGTAGCACAGTGCAAAACACACGTAGCATAGTGCAGCGGTCGCGGCACTCAGTGTCAAGTTGGCGACCACAAGCAAGCAAAATGACATCCCGGGGAGACTTTTTCCTCGTTCGCGATCAGCAACATCAAGTTGCCGATCGCGAGCGTGGAAAATAAACCTCCCGGAGAGCTTCTCAACGTGGGGAGGTCAGGTTTCTCATTGCGAGTGGTCCCGTATTCTCATGACCGCTCGCAATGAGAAACTACCAGTCCGCTTTGAGAAAGCTGCCGCTCGAGTAGAAATCTACTCGAGCGACAGAAAACGACCGCTTGCACTGTGCTAGATGCAGTTTGCACTGACTGCACAGTGCGGACAAGCAGCCGGCACTGTGCAGTCAGTGCCAACAGCATTTTGCACAGTGCACTACGCAGTTCGCATAGCTCGCATATTGCGAAGTGCACTTCGCGTAGCTACGTGTACCACTACTTCGTAAACTACGCCCAGGGTTAGTTTCAATCCTTCCTCTCAGCAAGTATAATTAGACTCTTTCTCCAAAAGCAAAATATTTTTGGGCACATCACAGTGCTTTTTCCTTGAGGCCGTTTTTTCCAAAACCATCAGGATTGTCACCAACAGCTATATTTTCGGCTGTCATCTTAGCAAAAGCCCTGCTGTCCTTTAAAGATTTGCCCCGTATAGATCCCACTATAAGCAAATGCTCTCTTATTAAACATGGTACGGTTCAGAAGGGTGCATTTCCTGTCACTGAGGTATAACCAGGTCCCTGCTTTTAAAAAGGAATTAGAACCAAGCTTGTACTAAAGATACCTGTTTATATATTTCAACCGAAGCACAAATGGGTTTGTATTGTCCAGCAACGCTTTAAAGTTCACACCCAAACAAAGGCCGGCTTTTGAATGGAGACGAGAAACACAAAAAATGCAGCGATAATGTAAACAGGAGCGTGGAGATTCCATTAGTCCGATTGCGGGACACAGACCGGGCCTTCATTCTCATACACACAAGGCCCTTTAGTGAGTGGGGATAAAAGAAATGTAAACTTCAAAGTGGTATGAAGTGAAAAGCAATGGGCATCTCCAAAGACGCCATGCCTCTGAAAAACCCGCTGCCTGAAATAACCTTTCTATATAGCATTTATGAGTGCCATCTTTAATACTGCCAAACAACTGCCGATTTCCAATACAAACATCCAGTGCGAATCGGGGCTGGCTTTACTAATAAGCATGTATTTCTACCCAAATGAACCCTTTTTAGCTACATTCGAATAATGAAAGACTTGAGAAAACATAACAGTCTAGCCTATACTATGCAGTTTGCATGCAGCTCTTTGCGACCAGTTCATAGCTCACTGTGCTATATTGGGGTTGTAACTTATGAACTGCAAGTAACAGAAGGATCTCTGTGACAAAAGCAGTTACCCACTGAACTGTCTGCATTACATGCAGTTGGGTTGTTTGCGTGCCACAACTTCTTTGCAGCAGGCGTATTAACCCTCTGCGCTACTTTATCATGAGTGGAAACCGTCCCTAGACAAAAGATCTCTGTCCAGCAGGAATTCTGAAACAATGCACAATCAATGAATGACAACATTGTGCAACACTTTATATGTGGCGATATAGATTGTGACATAAATGCTTCCTTTTCCATGTACCCAAGGAGTGGGGATGGTACTTGACTGGTGATATCTGTTTTCAAAATCAATACAATTATTTTAAAATGGTGCATACATTCTAGGTTGGGACGTAAGGGCAACTGACATAGTACAGTTGTGTGAATAAATAATGGCATGTACAAGAAGCATGACAACTGATGAAATAAACTTAGTATGTGACACTGTAAAGGTCATCCAGAGTGGACATATTTCAAAACTTGCAAACGTAATTGGAATGCTGAAGCATGAGTCTGGCTGTTCTGAGTGGGTAATGCCCCTCCACTGAGGGCAAAGGAAACCTGTTAGTTGAGAGTCTGAGAAGCATACACAAAAGCTGTCACGGTGTGATGCTCCCGGGATGTTAACGTGAAACACTATGAGGCAAAAGAAGCAGCCCTGAAGCAAGAGCCACAATTCGGGACCGGCTGGCCATGCAGGCAGTTAGGGTCAGTCAAATGGCAGCATATCTGATGAGGCGACAGTGGAATGTTAAGAGTTTACAAAATGTAGGGGGAGATACCCTTTTACTTGGAAAAGGAATGGGTAACAAGCATTCAAAACAACAAATTTCCTTTTCCAAACTTTTTAGGCCGGAATCCTTAGGAGTCACTATATAGTTTGGGGAACAGGTGGACTAGTGTGAAATGTACAAATTATTACACTTAAATTTTGTGTTTTACGTGTAATAATTTGTGCATATAAGCTATGTGATTTTTGAATGTTTAGCAAAAATGTTTTTATAAATAATGTGACCATGTGTTTTAACCACATTAATTGACTCTAGAAATGTATCAGCAATTCAACAGTTAACAATAAATAATACATTTTGAATATGACATTGGGTTGTGTGTAACTTAACCTTTGTATATAAGATTTCATCCAAGTAGTTTTGTAAATTTGGTAACCAGCGCAAATACTCATTTCACACTAGTCCACCTGTCCCTACACTATATAGTGACTCCTAAGGATTCCGGCCTAAAAAGTTTGGAAATTTGTTGTTTTGAATGTTAAGAGTTTATACTTTCACACGTCATTCAGTGCCTACATCCCCCAGTTCTTTTTTTGAGAAACATAAGAATCTGGTTGGTATTGTCAAGACAGGGCACATAATTTCGGTGCAAGCTGAGTAAGATGTGATTTTAAAATATTTGGAAGACACAAGCCATAGAATAGTTATATCCACCTCCAGGTGCAGGCTCGCCCTGGCCCCGTAGACTATGCCACTGATGAGGGTGCCGGAACTCAGACCACTTGTGCTAAGACAACAGCCGCTCCCTCGCCGTGCAGCGAGAGGTGCACCGCTGAAACCAGTCATACCGAAGAGTGCGGCTGCCGCGGAGCATGTGTGATGGAACCCACGACCAAATGATCCACTATTTCACTGCTGCCCTCCCCCCTGCTAAACAGGATCAGTCTGCGCTGTGCTGGATCGAGTGTCCAGGGATCTGAAATGTTTGTCTCACTGGAGACGCTATTCGTTTGCCTTTTCAGAGATCACTGTTCGGTTCATATCACCGACGGTAGGTGCCTTTTGCTGATGTTATTTCAAATATGCGATTAAACGAAAGTTAAAAAAAAAAAATAATAATAGCAGTGGGCAACCAGGCACAGATTGCAAATTAAACTGGTAGCGCAGTCGTGCATCAAGTAGCAACTAAAATATGCAACACTGGAGTGTAGATTGAAAGTAATATAGTACTCCGAGGTGTGATTAAGCTGTGAGTATGCTAAATGAGCCAGTAGCTGTAAAGTCAAGTGCAGAAGGCAGCAGGAGTGAATAATCCTCCGACATCAGTTCCAGTCTGTGCACAAGTAATGGTGTGCAGGCTCAGTGCACAAGTAATGGTGTCCAGGGCAGGCTCAGAAGGCAGTTTCAAGACTGGTGCCTTGCCTCCAGGGAGACAAGACAAGGCAGGAATCACGAGGATTCGCTCATTAAGTATGAGCCGTGGCAGGAAACCGCCCGAGTCTGCCCTCTAGGGGAGAAAGTTGCAATGACACAAGCCAAAGCCGTGACAGGCAACCCGCGAAAGCCCTGCCCTAGCCCAAATGCGGCCCGGCCACAGAGGTTTGGAGGGGAGAAAGATCGGGGAACTCCAGGGCCGCCAGCTGCAACCCTGACCAAAGCTGTCCAATGCAAGCAATACATTTGTAAATGATTATAGTGTGAGGGTATCCAGGCGCTCTCACAATTGCTCCCTCCGATAGGCGCCATAACCAGACATCTCAACACGTCCCGGTGCAGGAACCTTTAGGCCAACAGAGAGCAGCCGGGAGCCCAGGAAACTGCCCCAGTGCATATAACCAGTGCGCGCCTCACTCCTGAAAGTTAAAAAAATGTTTTTAAAAAATGAAGCTGATAGCCACGCGGCTGTGAAAGTGACACGGCCCGCGCGGCACGAAAGTGAAAGGAAAATGAAGCTGACGAGAGGGAGTGGGAGAAGGGAGAGGGTAGGGGAGGGGTTCCGCGAATGTTCCGCGAAGATCATCTGCTTCCTTTGCTCTTCGAGACCTTCATTGGCTCAGGATCTCGAATCAAATTAAATGTAAAGCCCTTTGCCATGTTTTTAGGATTAAACTAGGCTCAGCTCCGAAATACCTTCAGGGCTTAATACAGTCATATAAGCCAACCCGTAATTTGAGATCCTCCGGAAGTGGTGACTTTGTGGTCCCCAGGTTCAGGCTAGTTAAAATAGTGGTCGTTCCTTTTCTCATTTGGGCCCAAAAATTTGGAACGTCCTTCCCGTGTCCCTAAAGACGGAGACCTCTCTTCTTCGTTTCCGTAAGGGACTCAAAACTTGTCTCTTTCAGCAGTGAGTAGAAGGTTTTTGTCCAAAAAGTCCAGCCTGCTAGTCCTTTTCTTCTTGAGTCTGTCCCTTGGCGCCAGGAAACCCACTGCGGGTAGCTGTGCGCCTTACAAGTTTAATAAAATAAATAAATAAATAAAATAAATTCACACGCGCGCTGAAAGCCAGATGGTAGCTGTGCACGTTGCGCGTGCCTGTGCGCATAACAGCAAGCTGGTGGCTGACAAAAGCCTGTGGGTAGCACTTTTAAAACCCAGCTACTAAATGTCTTGCCAGAGCACAGCGCAATCGCTTGCTCAGGCGAGACCTAAAAACAGGGCTAAAGTCAACCAACACATGGTGCCCGATATTAATCCCCAACTAGGTGATACTATAGAAATTCAATTAGATTGCCTTTCCCACCCCTACAGATATCCATGTGCTCTAAACCAGGCCCTGTGGATAGCAGGCGGGGGAGCAATAGTGGGTCCACCACTAACCTTGGATAAGCCTAGTACTAAGAAACCCAGCAACTTGATTGGAAATGAAGAGCCCAAGCCCAGAGATCACTTTTTGGAGCCTGTCAGTTTTACTGTCAAAGATATGGCAACTCGAGGAGGGGCTACTGGGAGGCTAGGAGCTGTTCAATCCTGTCCACCATTCAGGGTCTGTCGTGGAATGTTGCTGGCTTCAGGAATCAGGGTCCAACTTAGATTGTGTGGATTAGGGAGTTTTTATTGACCAGTTGCACCTTTGCCTCATACCAGAAACCTTGTTAATTATGAAAGTGCAACAGACAGACATCACTAGCTATGGCAAAGAGGCATCAGCTGGGGGCAGGGGTAGACCCTCCGATGGGGTTGATGACCTGGGTCAGTACTCCGCTTGGGTGCATAGCGCAAGAGGTAAAGAGAGCACCGAATGACATCTTATGTGTAAAGCTTACATGTCCATCTAAATTAGTTATTTACGTATAAAACATTTAATTAAGACCCATGGGTAACAGATAGGTATCACCAGCAATCTAATTGCTCACCGCCCACATGGTGACTCTGCCAGAGGGAGCCCATAAAGTAGTGGGCGGTGACTTTAATTGTCAATTCGAGCTCTTAGACATAAGCATTATTTACCTTGTGCAGGAAGAGGCTAGGCTCTGGTCTATTCCAGACCTGACAATTCACCGCATAAAGAAGTGGCCTCCGCTGGCCCTACAAAGAAATGCCCTGACCTTAAATTAGTGCGGGCATGCATGTACTGGAAGAACCCCATCAGATACAAAAAGGAAGTATACTTTCAATCGGCCTCAAAGTACTAGTGTGAAAAACGAAATACTAGTTGATGTTTGACTTAGGCCTTCACTTACGGATATGGTGATTACATTAAGGCATGATAGTGACCATAATGCCTTTGCATTCGACATGGAGCGCCCTGTTAGTAGGCGGACAGTCATCAGACTAGAACTCTTCAATGGTAGGCACAAATTAACAACAAATAGGCACAGAATCAAATGGAGCATAATAGCCAGCTCACAGGAATCAGTTAAGTCCATTTATAAGTTGGTAGAGGAGTCTAGGGGACTTGAGTCACCGTGACCCCATTATGGACCAGGAAGCATCTATTGCACGGATCAGGGAGATTCATAATCTATTGTTTAAAGGTCCAGAATGGGCACAAATCTTTGAGTACCTTGGGATTACTCTAAATGAGCGGATGGACTGGTCAGCACACATTGCCAAACGAAGACTTGAATTGGAGCAACATTTTGATGGGCTGCTGAAGGTTCATCGGGGGTCATTGCGCAAACCTATTTCTCTGGCAACACAAATTTACACATAGCAAGCACTGGGCTCGACACTTTACGGTGTAGAGCTTTGGGGACATAAGGCTGACATTACTTTAGAAGTTGCAGAAAATCAATTTTTGAGGCAGTTGTTGGGACTCTTCGTCAGTATTCCCCTTTAAGATTGGATACGAGGCTTAAGAAAATTTCTGAAAAGGTTACTGTTAGACCAATATTGTACTGGAGAAGAGTCGGACAACCCCCAAGTTGCCATCCTATCACTGAGGGTTAGAAAAGATACTTGGTATGTTGGGGGCAGGTGATTTCCAATGGATAAAACATGTCAGAGACACTTTGAGAAGCATGGGGAAAGAAAGGCTGTGGGAAGATACTAGTGGGGATGTATTTTTTATTTATCCTTTTTTTTATTGATAATAGAACCAATTCGCTTCACAAATCATGCTGTCACTGCGTAAGGAGGTTGATGCACAGAAATAGTGACGTGTTATTGACTTCCCCACCCCCTGCCGACAAGGGAAACAAATACGCAGACTAGGCGCTTTTACGGCCCATCCAGTCCCGGCATGCTTTTCAACATTAGTTTTCACCTTATATCATATTGCTACCCATATTCAGGTCTTCAACCTTCTTACCTCTGTAAACTCTCCAATCTCCCCACACTATTTCCCATTTCTTGAGGCTACCTCTAGCTGTTTAGACTACTTGCTCCACCCACTGGCCCCAGTCGAGATCCCTCTTCCAGTCTTCGACTATTGGTAAATGCACTGCCCCCCACCCCCTCGCAATATTTCATTTTGCTACCCTTGCTGCCATTCTGAGCTAGATTGCTTTGGGCCTAGGCCAATCTTGTTCCCCTTTTATTCCCAGGAGTAGCCATTTGGATTCCACAGGGACTATCAGGTTTGTCAACTTTGCCATCACTGTCTCGAATTGTACCCATTAGGTTTGGATCTGCTGTGGGGATGGTATTTTAGTTACTAAAACGGACCTTAAAAGGAGTTTTGAAAACTTTTGATTGTCTCCATGTTCCCAGTTCAGCCCTGGGCACCATGACTAGTACTTTCCTGCGGCTAAAGGATTATTATAAACCCAAGCAGTTTCTAGATGAAATTGAACCCAACTTTGCTAGAAAGCTCTATGTGCAATTTAGATTTGGGTCTTTACAACTGTGTACATATATCAATAAATCGTCACGCTCTGAAAAATTGGTAGTGCGGGATTTGCCCATCCTGTGGACTAGCCGCAGAAACAGTGTTTCATGCCCTATTCTTTTGCCCAGAATATAGTAAGGCCAGGTCAAAATGGCTAATTCCAATTTGTAGACATTTTGGAACTACTCTGCATATAGAGGCCTATTGGATCCTACAATCTGATACCAGCCAGAATATAGTATTCACTGTTTCAAGATATTTACTTGCTATGTGGTGAATTAGGCAAAAACATAGCTCGTCAGCAGCTACTAGAAGGGATGTAGAGGTTGGGGTGCTGCAAAGCTAAATTACTTGGTACACATCGTTAAAGCTGCATTTTATGTTTGAGACAATATAATACTAATTACTGAAGTTAATATAGTGTGTTGCCACTTTAGTAGGTTCATTATGTGTGTATGGCTGATGAAGGTTTACCAATGTTAGCCTTATTTTTCTGTCTATATAGCGCGGCCAGCTGTTTTTATCAATTTTTTTAGTTACTTCTAAAGAATGAGTATATTTTTAAGTAACGTCCTGTATTCTTTTAGTGTTTTTAATGTATATATTTGCTTGTTCTTTTATGGTGCATTTCCGAAATAAAGAATATTGAACTGTATTTAGAATACTAGGAAATACTTCTCAGCACTACATCATTTCACCCCTTCTCAATGCTGCTGTAGAGGATTCACAGGGATGGAGTGAATCAGATTCTAGTTGTTCCATGTTGGCTGTGTTGTACTAGGGTTGTGCTGCTCCAGAGTCTAGTTGTTTCCTTCCTGTTTCTTCTTCCCCTCTGTCACAATTTCTTCCCCTACCAACCCACCTCTTTCTTCAAAGGGTTTTAGGTCGCTATCAGGATTGATAAAATTCACCTACAATAATATTGCCACCACTACATCTCCTACCACTACATCACAGGGTAAGCCCCTATTTACCATTCAAACTCCATATCTCTAAACCTGGACACACCCAATGATACAGTGGATTCAATATTATTGTCATGCAATATAACACATGCAATATAGTGACCTTGTAGCCTCCAGAAGGCAGTCCATAGGAGGCAGCCAGGGCAGCTATTGATCTAATTTCCTCCCTTGACACAGGTAGAATAATTCCCTTCTAAAACACTTGTCCCCTCTCCAAATTCCACTGCTGTTTCTGTTATGTGTTATTGAGTGTTCTATGTATGACTTTAGGAGCACTGATGGGGATCTCCAATGCACTTTGAGCCCATAGTTGCTCAGATCCTCTGCAGTTTTCAAAATGGCGTACTCGTTTTTCAAGCTCCCTTATAAAATGGGACCCTCCTTAGTTTTTAACTTCTTCAAATGGAGCCACTTGAACCACATGAGAGCAACCACTGCCTTGTTGTGATGGTCTTAATGGCAATTACGTCCCACAGGCAGACTGAGAAACTGGGGCAGTGGTTTTTACAGACCCCTACCTTAAAATCCTTTAGCAGGGTATGTGTTTGGCACGTAAAGCTTGGCCGAGGTTCTCGAAAGAGGAGGAATTTACTCTTCCCTCCTGCCTGCCGTCATGTTGATTGAAGAAAGATACTTGTTTCAGGCAAACCTTATTGATGTTATTAGACACAAAGAGAACATGAATGTTTTCATGTTGATAGACACGTCTATTCACTTTTTGCATAGTTGGTGAAAGGAAGAAATTGGCATTTTCGACAACCATCAGGTGGATCAAACCTGAGATAATAAAGAGTGGTGACCTCGAAGAGCTTCGAATAGCCTCTGACATGCGGGGCAAGTTCAAGGGGACCTTGGGATACATTAGACGGCCACTTGATTGCCCCATAATATGTTTTAATCAAATTATCACTTGGTCAAGTTTAGGGATGAAATAGACCAAATTTGAATTCTTTGGAGGAACAATTGTTAAAACAGTGTGTACTCTTCAGGAGTCATTCTGATTCTCCTGGTTTTGTGGTGCGGTAAAAATTACACTGTCGAAATTTGTAATCTTGGGTGCAGCATTTACCATTATCATTCTAATTTCCACATCTCTGCATGGGGGGATAATGTAGTAATAATCCTTATTTCCGAGTGCAAAAATTTTGAATCATGCAGTTTTTCCAAAAATTAATTCCATTAGGTTTTAACCGCATGCGTGCGGGCGGAATTCCGCTCGTACGCTGAGATTTTTCAAAGCGCATGTTACGTGACGAGCTGGGCTCGTCATCAGCGTGCCAGGAGGCTACCTCATGACGAGCCCAGCTCGTCATCAGCGTGGAAGGGGTTAAACATGAAAACCAATTGGGGAAAATAACAAGGGTGCGCTAATTCTCACAAAACTATTTGTGAAATCTCTTTCAAATCCAGACCCACGTTTGAGCCTATGATATCATACAAACTATTCACTGGCTGTTTGTGACCGCTCTGCAATCTTATAATGTGGTGATATATATTGTTTGATCGCATCGAAAAATCTCCATTTGCTAGAGCCCACAGACATATATGCCGAATTATCGTTAAATAGGCAGATTGCTATTTGTGACCATCTGTGATTGCCTACAAACAGTGGAATGGTGGACTGCAAGGAACAGTAGACCACCATCCATGTGTATGCATTCCCAAATGGGAAACATTTATTTAAAGCAGCATGTGCTCCTTAAAGAAACTGGTGCAGCTTAAAAAAAATGCTGCCTCTTAAGGAAGGCATTGGGAGGAGCAAGTAACAATTCCCAGGACCACTACCTGCTCCCCCAACGGCTGCCCAACACATCCCCATAGTGGAACGTGTCCAATGGGGAAATCCCCTTTGCAAAAGAGTTGCCACTTCCTTTTAGGAGTAGATAACAGCTCAATGGGTTGCAACCATAATTGCGGTCATTGGTATGTCTCATTGTCATTCGTTAGTATTATCCCTCTCCCACCCTCTCCTAATTGTGATTCGGAAAGAGTTGTAAACAGGGGTGGCCCGTGCAGGTAAGAGCAGTGGGGTGGCGGGGCAGGTGCGGCAACTCAACAGATGTGGACGAGAGAAAATGTATTATTTATTTAATTTTCACTAGTCGTCAGTCGAGTCCCCCCCCCCCCCAACCCGCCCTACCGCTCTTACTCCACAGGCCGCTCCTGGTTGCAAATCCCATTCTATGATTAGGACAGTCTTTTCTGAACTGAAAAAGGTGTTCAGTAAATTGTAAAATGTCATTATTTGGTCACAAATGTTGTGAATTTGCGAATCAGAGGGTTTACGACTACAAAATGCTTTAGTACATTGAGCTCTTGGTTCTTCTTTCTGTTCATACTTAGTATAAGGACTGTGATCGTCTTCTTTTTGGTGTTTGGGATGGCCATGTAATTAAAAATGCTAGAGCAAAAATGCACAAATGTCCTGTACACACTGGGGGAAAACTTTCAGCATGCCAGACATATTTCTTTTATTTTCCAAAAGTAAACTCCTGAATTGTGGTTGTTTTTGGAGGTCAAAAACCAGTACACAGAACTATACAATGTCAGGCTGACTGTTTCACTTTTTTTTATTGTCAAACGTTCTCTTGTCATGTCGGCTGGAACACACTCGTCAAAAAAGGAAAGAGAACATACAGGAGACTTTAAATATGGTAGGACGTTGCAGTTCCGAATATATACCTTAACTATGCATGCTTTACATCGCATGCCATTACAACACGGTCGTTACAACGACTGCGTTGTTACATCGCGATGTATTACATTGCAAGTTGTTTCAACGACTTGCGTAGGGGGCGCGCTGGACTTAGTAATAGTATCATTTACTATTCCTACTCCAGTTTGTGCAACAGCAGGAAAAGTGTTGGATTGTAAATCCAACACCAGTGCGCCCCCTATAGCAAGTCATTGTAACGACTTCCGATGTAATGGTTCATGTTGTAACAATGCGGTCATTGTAACAACCATGTTGTAATGGCATCCAATGTAAAGCATGCAATATAAAGGCTGTTTCCCTGCAGTTCCACAACCAGAAACAGCGCTTCCCATGCCTTATCAAAGGTGGCCTGTAGATGTCTAAAAATGCCCCCTGTAACCTACATTTCGATTTCCCAACGGGGCAAAAAATTATTATTTTAAGCTTTTCTGCTTCATCACTCAGGACTGTGGATAAAAAATAATTCCCACTAATTTGTGTAGCCTCAAAACTCTGTTTTAAGCAAAAATGCATCTGCTTGCACTTCCTAATTCATCACATGCCATAGTTCTGACGGTGTGCTGCAAGGGGCTTTCATATGTATTTGATTCTATTATGCATGCTGGTCTTTTCTTTTTTATGATTGATGATTTTCTTATTTCATAGAGATTTATTTGTTTCTCAATAATGTTTTGAAGCACTTTGAACCTGGCTCTTCCCCCATTATCTTAAATTACAACAAGCAAATAAATACACCATAGGCATGGAGTATTTCAATATGTGTAGGCTTGATCTCGGCACAACTGTGTCTTTTTTAAACTACTATACCCATTGCCTGGAGTATGGTATGCCTCTTTTAGGGCACTTAGGCCCTGATAGCAAGTTTTGATGCTTTTTATCAAACCTGATCGGTAACAATACCATGAGGTACATTATTTGACGGGTGCGAAAAATAGCACCTATTACAAGTTTCTGCAGATTTTGGTGTTTAACGCACCAAAATCTGCATGGTAAGGTGATTACATACACATGTCCCCTGTTAAATTGTGTCTGGTTTGACCTGCCAAAGTTTATGAAGGCTGAAGTATTTAACGCGTCCAACAATATTACAAGTGATAAATTGCTCCCAACTTGTAATTCCGGCCCACTCTTAATCAGACTCTGTGCATGATGCCAAGAAAATTGGGAAAAGACAATCCCTAGAGGAAGGGATCATCAGAGTGTTTTTTTTTCTGAAGGAACACGTGGTGGGGTGTCTGTCTGATTACGATGCCTCAGTCTGCTGGTATGGAAGTTGCAAGCTCAGGTCTTATGAATCTGGGGATGTGCTTGCCTGTTTCTCTTTTTGTTTATGTAAATGAGATTGGGATAGATGCACTGCAAATTCACAGAATGTTTTTTGATCAAATTGTAATATTATTCAAGTAGTTTGAAGGTGCTCAGCCAGGTGGCGTCGAGTGCCCAACGGCGTCAATAGATACAAATGAAGAAAGTGAAACTAGAGGGTCTCTGGTTTCATCCCTTAGCTGGCACACACATGTTTGTCTTATAGAAAAAAGACTTCCAATCAATGAGGTTCTTTGAATGTCTTTATATTGTACTTCATGTATTTTAACTTCAATGTTCCAAACTTTGATATCTCATGTTTTTAAGTTCATGCTATACAGTTTTCACTCAGGCAATGTCTTTGCAACGTGTCCAATGCATTTCGGGCATTAACGACATGCCCTTCGTCAGGGAATAGACACCTCGATTTGTGTTCGTATGGATCGCTGCTGTCTGTCTCCATGGACACTGTACCAGTCTAATGGTTGTTTAGTTGAACAGTTGCCTATCCAATCAGACCAGTTGTCTGATTGGATTGGATAGGCAACTGTTCAACTAAACAACCATTAGACTGGTACAGTGTCCATGGAGACAGACAGCAGCGATCCATACGAACACAAATCGAGGTGTCTATTCCCTGACGAAGGGCATGTCGTTAATGCCCGAAATGCATTGGACACGTTGCAAAGACATTGCCTGAGTGAAAACTGTATAGCATGAACTTAAAAACATGAGATATCAAAGTTTGGAACATTGAAGTTAAAATATATGAAGTACAATATAAAGACATTCAAAGAACCTCATTGATTGGAAGTCTTTTTTCTATAAGACAAACATGTGTGTGCCAGCTAAGGGATGAAACCAGAGACCCTCTAGTTTCACTTTCTTCATTTGTCTCTTTTTGTTTAAGCATCTATAAGAGAATATACAAAGAAATGCATAATCTTCATTACCTTCCTTTGCCACTAATAACCTGTCTCTGGCTGCTTTAAAAATAAAAAAATTAAGAGTGTTTTATAAAGCGTGCACATGGCCCAGGGACATCAGAGCTCTGTACATAGGGTTGAATGAAACCAGATGAAAGGTACAGATAGCTCAAGAGTAAAGAGCCGCAAAGGGCTTTTGCAACAGATATCACAAATGTAAAATCGTCGGTCCATTGATAATCTGTTAGTCTTCATTGTTCTAGTGATTTCGTGATGGATATTTGTTGCTGCTGTGAAGCGATTCAGAACCACATGCCCAGAGGATCAGTGTTCGAGGGTTCTCCTGTAAACCTTGTGACCTGGAAAATATTGTAACATTTTTACAACAAGTTTTGATAAGAATTTGTCTGTGGCAACTTTAAAGTTATAATGGTCAGCTATTAAAGCCTATAGATCTCATTGAAAATGACTAATCCAATCTTGAACTGTTAATTGCTCATCTATTCAAAGGCATTGATTTGTTAAAACCATGGATGAACACTTTTTATCCGCCTTGTGATCTTTCTTTGGTCTTAACGCCTTTACTGAAGCATCCTTATGAGCCATTACAGAAATTCCTGCATATGAAAGTGTGCGATTTGGTAGCAATAGCTAGTCAATATCTGTACTTGAGAATTTGTTAGGATGTTTGTTCTCAGATTAGATCCTAGTTTTATTTCCAAGGTTCACTGGGCATTCTGTTGGCATTCTATTGTGCTACCTGTTAGTCCTGGCTTGGGCTCCAATGAAGATCCTATTTTAGATGTGGTCAAAGCAGCTGAGGAATGCTTACACAGACCAGCAAAGTACAAGCAGTCAGGCACTTTATTCGTGCCTTTTGGCACAGCTAAGGGAGGGCTCAATTAATCTAAATACACTTTAGCTAGGTGGACTAAATGTGTGATATCATTAGGATACAAGGATGTGGGTGAGAAATCTTGATCACTCTGATTCTTGTTTCCCCACCCTCCCTGTTTGGCCCTTAAACAGCAATCTATGGGAGCCGGTGTAAGAAACAACCAGAAATGATAGGGGTGGGAGTGTTTTATATGTGAAAAAGAAATAAACAAAGAGGCTTGGGGAGCAGTGCCAGGAGTTGTTAGTGGCACCTACAACTCAGGTTAATAAGTAATGGAAAGAGGAATGTAGAAGAAGATTACCATTATGAATATTACGGGTGTGTAATCCAAACACTACTGACATTTGTGTGATCAGCATGGCACACCTTTAAATCTCTGCAATGCTGACTTCGCTTTTCATCCTACTAATGTCTGTAATAAGAGTACAATGCTCAGAAATGGGAAGAAGTATGCTATGAATTGCTATATAAAAACAAGTTCTTAGTTGTCACTGAGATTGGCACCTACTGCAGAGAGCAGTGTGTGCTGGTGTGTCTGTGAGTGTGTGTTTTAGACCTGCAGGGTGTGTCTGAGATAAAGCATCATCTGCCTTTCATTGCAGGGATATTGCTAGTCACTGGGGAGTTCCGTGACCATATAGAAGAATGAGGCAGAAGTCCGTGTTCCTTCATAAGGTCAGATAACTCTGAGTTACTTGCAATAGCCTTGTACTGTGCCCCAGGAGGTACTTTATTTCTTATAGTATATGGCCACTCCATCACCTCCTGCAAACGGCTTCAATCCTTGTTGTGTTAAAGATAGAATGTTTGCAAACAAGAATAAGAGAATCTATAGTGCAGAATTAAACACATCAAAATCAGTTAGATATTTGCAGCAAGACGATATTATAATTAATACCATGCAATTCAACTTTAAAAAACGCTGCAGCTAAAAATGTGTACAAATATGAAAAGAGATTTTCTTTCCTACACGAAACTGACTCTCTTTTCATATTTCTACACATTTTAGCTACCTAAAGCATGCAAAAAATAAACATGCTGCCAAAAATAGCTCATTTGTGCTTATCACAGTTCATCTAGAAAAACAAAGCAAACGTTGTTAATGCCAGGTTTGTTTTTTATTTAAACTGCCGTTTTAAATATACCTGTGACCCGTCTTTTACCCTGGCTGCTGGCTCGGGCAATAGCCATTGTGATGTCACATCTCAACTGTAATAAATTATTACAGTTGAGCAGTTACGTCACTTATTACAGGCGACTACAGACGTCACAAATTGCATGCAAGAAATTAGAGCCGGGCTTTTATAAATGGCTTGTATTATATTTGGCATGCATTATAAGTGGCTATTATAAAGGTAACAGAGCCTTTTACTCTTCGGTGGTGGATAAAAGGAATACCATTAATGTTTCCGCTTATTTAACATTTGCATGCTCCAATGAATTTGAATTATGCGTTGTGGTAGACCTTTCAAGCAATGCAGCGGTTTCATGTCAGAGGATTTTTCGCCTTTAGCACTCAAAGAAAGAATGATAATTGGGGAAAGGTGGGTGAACATAGCAAACATGTTTTGAATTAACTGTGCTTCGGCTTGAGCAATGGAATTTAAATCCGTGCAGAATTGGAAAACAGGCTCCGTAAACGACAACAATGGCGTCAGGGCACACTGATAGAGGTACAACGGCGCCACCCAGTGTCCTTGTCTGTGTCTAACACCAAGCCTCAGTTTACTATTACTAAGGTCGTTACACCTTTCAACAAGCATTTGCAGTGCAATAGGTCTCGCATTTGCCAGAGTTTAAGCTATTGGCATTGTAATGACAATGCCTTTTATTTATTTGTTTTCAAAACCCACATATAAATAAAAAGCATTGTAATTTACAATGCTAATAGCTCAAACTCTAGCAATTTAAATGCGAGACCTATTGCATTGCAAATGCTTGTTGTATATTCTTAGAATCCGTTTACCAGTCCCAGGGTCATCTTGTCTCCTGCGTTCTTGCTTCCCTATACCTTTGCCGTCATCTCAAAGCCCAGTGCCCTGCTCTGTGTTCCCGTGTCAGTGTCCATGTCTCCCTGTCCTAGTGAAAGTGTCAAATGCTTCCTGGTCAAGCCTCATGGTTGAGATGTGCAGTCTGTGTGCGCAAGTTTTTTAATTTTAGGATATGATCCACTCACACATGAAATGGGTAAAATGTGATTTGTACTATAAAACGAGGAAAATAGCGATTTCCAAGTTAATTACCTTCGCACAAACTTCTGTCACCCGGGAAATCCCTACGCTGCCTGCCTTTAAGGACCACCAGCGATCCCTCGCTCATGTGCCTCTGACTCACTGTCTGGAATCTGAAGAAACAGGCCTTTTGGATGGGTACAGGGATGCTCTCACATGACTCCTTTAAGATGTGTTTTTAGATTAAACGAACTTCCACCGACGCCTTAATACACACCTCTCCTCTTTGAACCCCCTGCCTTTTACATTGTCTCACTGTTTCTTCCTCTCTTACATCCGCATCTCCCTTCCATACTCTACACTTCACTTTATCTTTGTTACGGTCTCTTACCTTTCTCACTAATTCTGCCTCTATTACACCCACCTCTTATCTACATGTGGAACCATTCATCTATTCACAGCCTCTAACCTTCTCTCACTCGTTCTACCTCTCTATAATATACCTCTCCCCTGCCTCTCTCCCACAGCTACTTACTTACTCTTTGTTGTCCTACCCTCTTACATCCATCACTCACCATTCACTCTCCATGACACTTAAGTTCTCCTGATGGTCCGCTTCTCTTATATCTACCTCTCCTATTCAAGCACTGCCTTTTCACCTTTCATCTTTCTCTCCAGCCTCAACTGTGTTCACTGGTTCTGTCCCATTTACGTCCACCTCTGCCCTCCGTGCTCTACTCTTCATGTTTTATCTCTCTCTCACCTCTACCCTCCATTCTCTGTTTCTGCCCCTGTAGCTTCTGCTTCCCCCCTACATGTGATGCTATTCACATGCTGCTTACCTTGCTTCACCTCTTGTGCCAGGACACAGTACAGGCCCCTGCAGCACAGATGGGCCCACAACACTTCAGGGGGCCCAAAACCCATCAGGGGGCTCCCATTCAGCCCGGGGCCAAATGAATATCTGTGAGATGTGGGAGTCTCAGGGCCCCATTATACATTCTGCAGAGCAGGACCCCATCGTTTTGTGTTACACCTCTGCTCGTTATACTTTACATCATTCTCTCCCCTCCCATCCTCCCAAAGCATCTTACCTTTCATTTTTGCATGCTATTCCTTGTACCTAACCAAGACTCTTCCCTTCTCCCGTTGATTCTGCCATTCATACACATCACTACTTTCCCATCTCCATTAAGTGTCTTGTTCTTTATAGCTGTTTTGCCCCTCATGTTCAGATCCCCCCTCTCTGCTGTAGTCTATCATCTCCCCCACCTCTTTCCTTCTTTTATTTATCTAACTTCTTTTAGATGTGCCTCTCCTTTTATACTTCTATTAAAAGTAAAAGAGAACTCCAAACATACAGGTGGACCCAGGAACATGAGAATTAGGGGTTTCAGATGCGAACAAACATGATGCCGGGGAGTAGTGCAACCTTTTTAGATGTATAAAACAAGGCATGGTGTGTGGGTGGCTTGAGGGGTTATATAACTTGGGTGCATCTTGGAGGGTTCATTCACTCCACTCCAGGTGGTAAGGATGGATGTTGGGTCACCCCTCTGTCGCTCCCACCATCTAAATGTTATCATCTCTATTATTTTACACACCCAATTGTTCATTCATCCTTCGTTTCATGTAAATTACAGGAAAGTAAAAATCACCAAGCGCTTATAGTCAACTGGAGTTACTACTTATGTTTAACTGTTTTATGTTCCTTTTGAATGCACATGCTTGTTTGGAGAAAAAAAACCCACAATAAAACGGAACTGTTAAAAAAAGAAAAATAATAACCTTTTTCTCCATGTTCTGCTCTTCTCTCTTTCCCTTCATTGAAAGTGAGCGGCGCCCATCGTGATGTGAGGTCACTTGTTTTTGAGTTGTGAGCCCTGCAGGATGCTCTGCTTTACATTCATGCAGGGGCAGGGCTCACTTCACACCTCAAGCCAGTTCAAGCATCTGCCTAGCCGCTGTTATCATGCAGATGCGGCGATTAAGAATAGAGAAAGAGGTGCCAGCAAAGGACGGCCAGAAACCAAGCCCTGCCCAGTCTGCGGCAGCTGAAAGGGATGCAGGAGTCACATTACCCTTTCAGCCCATGGCAGCAGGGCACAGGTGAGGGGGGCCCCGCCTTGGGCCTTGCACGCTGTACGATGGCTGCAAACGCCAAGGGAGGGGGCTGTCCATCTGGAATTCGTACAATGGCACATTTTTAAAAGTGTGATGGACTCGTGGGGGGCCCAGTCTCAGTTAGAAGGTCGCGGGGCCCTGGGCAACTGCCCATACTGCCCATGCCTAGCGCCGGCCCTGCTCCAGCCAGTGTACAACATTAAAGATAGCAAAAGCATCATTGAGAAATCTACACATTGTTGGCCAAGAACCTGCTGGAGAGGTACCACACTACTACGCACCATAGAGCTATACATCATATGGAGAGATAACACTTAAAGCAGATGCAAACAGATACAGAAAAGAAGCGCAGAAGACTGTCATAGTCAAGTACAAGTAGAATACATGAAAGCGCTAGCTGACAGAACAATTTATAATAAAGCAAACTGTCATTGCACATGGCAGAGCTTTGAAAAGAAGAGCTCCACGACCACAGCGGTGGGCAAACAGACACAGGCAAAAACACAGGGTTGTGCTTACTGAGTTATCAAATACCTGAAGAATACACCAAGTTGGAGGGTGCCAGCTCAGCACAACTCCACAAGTCTACAAAAAGGTAAAGGGCTTCAATGTAGACCAAGAAAGAGGTCACAGTTCCATAGACTGTCCACGATGACCCAGAGGCCAGCACATCACTGGGCCTTAGCGATCGTATGGATGAAGAGGATCCTAATGGACAGCAGACAGTATTGGAGAGAACTCCACCCTCAATGTCAGCCACTCCCATAAATGGTTACAATGCTGCTGCCTTCTTGAATCCATCACGGCCATTTGACACTGGCAAAAAGCTAAATATTGGCAACAGATAGATTGCTTGGATAGAGACATTTGATGATTTCATTGATGCACTAGAAGAAACATAAAGCAAGAAGATTATCAAATACTTAAAAAATCTAGCTGGCGAAGGTGTAAAAGAAGCTATTTAAAAAAGCTGATGAAATTACACGCTTTCAGATCAAAAACACCTTGAATCTCAAATTCAATCCAATGCCGAATGTAGATTACGAAAGTTACATTTTCAGTCAAGAATGACAGAAGTTGGTGAAACCATCGACACATTTCTTGAGAGACTGGATACACTCATCAAACACTGTAAATACAATTAATTCATTGATGAGGAAGCAATATGTCTCAGGGTTATTAACATATATATTAATTTATGCATTTTTGCATAGTGTGAACTTTACACGGAGATGTCAGAGCACTTTACAATAGAACCAGTCATATTACTTCAGAGTACATGAATTACATAGAAGATACGTAACAGATAAACTCTAAACTCAAAAAGAATGATAGCAAGTCCATATGTCTACCACAGATACTTGTGGTTAGAGTTACATATATACAAGTTGCAAATTCACTCAAGATTACATGTTATTAACAGTTGAAGTGATTAGGGTTGGACAACTATATATTTACATATTTACAGAGCATGATCTTCTCGCCATTGCTGGGATTGTTGCGGTGCTCATTCAGCCAGGCCTTCAGGGTGCTGTTTCTTTAATGGGCGGTGATCTTGGGCTTGGAGGGATCCCGAGCTGGTGATGACCGTAGGGGTAGAAAGCCAGGTGGTGGTGGACAAAGGCGGCATGCTGGATCCCAGGGCTGTTCTTGAGCTCGTGCTGGGTTTCAGCTGTGGGAATAGGGGTACCTCAGAGCTGTGGGGCATGAACGCTCCTTAGTCAGTATAGGGGAGTTTGTGAATGGAGGAAAGGTAGTCATTGGTTTGGTGCTGTGGGAGAGGGACTGGGGTAGTGTGGGATGGCCAGACTGCGGTGTGCTGCTTGATGGCATTGATGGGTCAGATGTCCTCCGCGCCTGTTGTCCCGGTTGTCTCAACGCTCCTGGGACCCTGAGAAAAGTTTTTCGGTGCAGGGGCCAGCTCAGCACTGTGGGAGGCTGGTAGCTGAGGAGTGCAGGGGTGAGGACATTATGGCTGCCTCCTTCTCTTTATCCACCCTCCCCTGCTCTGGGAGATCACCAACGTGCAGGTGAGCAGAGGGGCTGCATCAGAGCCCCCTGGCAGCTTGGTATCATATCGGTTTACAGTTTTCTCCGGTAAGGAGGTGGGTTGTACAGGACATTAGGACTGGAGGTCATCTGCAGATATCCAGCAGTCAGGGAATGAGGGCGGCAGTGGACTCACTCCTCCGGAGAATGGCCACCCAGCTCTCTCCCTCCAACAGGTCACAGGAGTGCAGGGGATTGAGGAAGGCAGTGACTTGCCGGCTCATAATCAGCTGCTTTGCAAATGGGGACAGACATACTGGGGTGGAAGATTAGGTGGGCATCTGTAGGCACATCTAACACTCACCAGGACTTGTGCCGACAGTGAGTCGAGCCCGTAACCGGGGGAACCTCCTGAGTTCCCACTTCATTATTTCTCACCTCTGCGGGGTCTTTACCGTTGCGACCAGCAATCCATAGATGGCATTGTGTCACAACTCACCGGCCAGGTAGTGTTGACTTGCTGGGGGGGGAGGCTTTTCTGGGGATTTATGCTGTATGACGATCCCTAGCCTGGGAGCTCCCCATTGGGAACTCCTAAGTGGTGGCCATCTTGTGATCAGATGGAGGCGTGCCAGATTCATTCAGATGACCAATGCTGAGAGAAACTCTTAGTCTGAAGCAAGTTCTCATGGCTGCCAGAGCTGAAGAGCGCGCTGATCGACAAGGTGCTGACATGGAAGCTGGAAGTACCCTGAGTGAGTCCGTCATCAACATGAAAAGCAAATAGAAGCACTAGGCTGAAGGACACAAAGTGATGTCTCCTTGTAAAAAAAAAAAAAGCTGTGCTTCATGTGTGAATTTTTGTTTCCACGTGAAGGTAAATGTGCTGTGGGAAGGAGAACCATTTTCTAATGGTTTTCAAGGCACAGGAAATAGTAAGTGTTTTACAGCGCATAGACAAAATGGCAGCCCGAATATTCAGAAGAGATGCATGCTGACAAGGCCAGCCGGCAACACCAGCTGAGACAAATCAACACCAAACAAAGTGATTGCCATCAAGTCATTGTTAAAGAGTTATTCTGTATCAATATCAATGAAAGCGAAGAAGATGGTTGTGCGATGTGATGTTTACCTCATAACAATGTGCGCATGTAAAAAAAAACATCTGTCAAAAAAATTTACATGAGAAAACACCAAAGTCATTCATACATTGTACGACCATTACACTGAAAGTAATCGGTTGCTCAATACCTTTCATTATTGACAGTGGTGCTTCAATAACATTATGCCTGAGGAGAAATACAATGAACTATCTCCCTTGCCATGACTTATGCCATAGAAATCTAAAATGTATACATGGGCTGCATCAAAGCAATTAAACAGTCAGGGTTTATTCTTAGCAATGAGGAAACACAAGAAAACCAAAGTACAAGCACCCATTCTTGTGCTTCAAAGTACAGCATCAGTGTCTGTCTACTCAGTTTCAGCACACCTGTTGATGTGGGACTGATATCAGTGAACTACAACATGAATGCTCACCATCAAATAGGAAGTAAGTTCCCTTAATTGTTTCATGGGTTAGGGAAACTTAAGTCTATGAAAGGCAATAACATATTAATGAGGAAGTCCATCCATTTGCTCAAAGACACTGATGAATTGCATTTCATTTACAAGAAGCTGTTGAAAAAGATCTGGAATTGTTACTCCTACATGATATCATTGAGAACTCTACTAGTCCAAAGCCATGAGTTTCTCCCATAGTGGTAATACCCAAAAAGGACAGTGAAGGAGATGTACGCATCTGCATTGATATGCGTTAAGTGAAGAAGGCAATTGAAAGAGAACGACATCCATGTCTGCACATTGCCAACATGCTAACACAATTATATGGTGCAAATGCCTTCTCTCGCTTTGGTTTGAATAAAGGATATAATCAGTTGGAACTTGAAGAAAATTGCAGGTACATTATAACTTTTTCTACACATATTGGGCTGCTTCAATACATCCCGATGCTGCCTTCTGTCCCTGCCCCTCCGCTACCTGCATCCCCTGTTCTGCCTGCTGTCCCTGCCCCTGCACTGCCTGCGCCCCTTGCGCTACCTGCTATCCCTGCCCTGTGCTGCCTGAGGCACTTGCGCAGTCTGCTGTCCCTGCTGCTGCGCTGCCTGTAGTACTTGTTCTGCCTGCTCTCTCAGCCCCTGTGCTGCCTGCAACCCCTGCGCTGCCTGCAGTTCCTGCCCATGCATTGCCTGCTGTCCCTGCCTTTGTGCTGCTTGTGGCCCCTGCGCTGCCTTCTGTCCCTGTGCTGCCTGCAGTCGCTGTGCTGTCTGCTGTCCCTGACCATGCACTGCTTGCTGTCCCTGAGCTAACTGCTGCCCTTGTGTGGCCTGATGCCCCTGTGCTGCTCACTTTCCCTGTTCCTGTGGTGCCTGCAGCCCTAGCACTGACTTCTCTTCCGGCGCTGCTCGCTGTTGCTACCGCTGCACTTCCTGCTGTGCCTGCCCTGCTCGCTGCCCCAGCCCTGCTTGCATTACCTGCACTAGGATCTCCTACCTGGACCACTAATGGAGGCCACAACACGACCACGCAGTGGACGTGCGCAATGGGCTTATCACCCAATGCACCACCGGTTGGACAATGCCCAGCGACAGGACCCTGGACCCTCCCGCTGCAAGACGGTGCTCCACCAAGGAACTCCTGAACCCCGGACGCCAAAACAAAAGCTGTGTCTCCTCCTCCCCACGATTCACCAAAGGACCCTTCACTTGCCAACACTGTCACTTTTCCAGCGACACAACCTATGAAAGATTC
Organism: Lissotriton helveticus; assembly: GCF_964261635.1. Taxonomy (NCBI): domain Eukaryota; kingdom Metazoa; phylum Chordata; class Amphibia; order Caudata; family Salamandridae; genus Lissotriton; species Lissotriton helveticus. The sequence continues at coordinate 1,928,494,472 of NC_136057.1, forward strand.
CCCGCCACTCTTGCTCAGAAGGCCAAGAACACCTCGCCAACACTTCATTGTATCCTGCTCAACACTCGCTTACTTTGCAAACATGCCACAGAAATCTGGGTCACCCTCACCACCCTCTCCATAGACGTCGCCTTCATCAGCAAAACATAGTTCAACCCCTACTCAAACTTCGACATCACCACCACCACTCCTGAAGACTCAAGGTAATACACCAAGACCTTGCTAAGAAACAAGGTGAAGGCATCTCCATCATCTTCAATGAAACCATCAGATGCACCATCACCAGCGACTACCCCACTCCTCTCATGGAACACTTCAATTTCCTAATACAAATTGACGTGCAGACAACAATAAGAGGCACCTTCTCCTACAGACCCCAGTTACCCCGAGCAACATTCTGCGATATCATCCCCAACCTCATCTCCCCCCTAGCAATCGACTCTCACCACTATGTCCTACTCGGCAACCACAACTTTCACATCGAGGACCCCAATGACGCCAACTCCATTGCACTCCTGGAGAACCTGAACAACATCAGCTTCACCCAACTGGTCACCAAACACCACACAAAAGCCAGACATACACTCGACTCCATTTTCACCTCTAGAGACAGAAAAAAATTCAGGCAGACCACAGAACTCACCTGGACTGACCACACCATTGTACACTTCACCATCAACGTCACCCAGCACACCATCACCAGGCTTCAGATCTCCTCCCACTGAGCTGGATCAAGGTCACCGAAGGTCAGTGGGCACCGGCCTTTACCACCTCCCAACCAGAGGCCTCCACATACCTCAACCAGGCCATCCAGAACTTTTTTTTCATTTTATATAGAACAAACTTGACCCGAAGGTATCAGAGCACTTTACATGAGCGCCAGTTGCATTACAGACGGACACATTAATTTTTTGTGTTTAGGAAAATTAAGTGATTTGCCCAGAACCATGGGATGTTTAAGCCTCCCGCCAGACTCAAACCTGGTTACCAAGCTTGAAAGTTGGCTGCCCTAGCCGTTCAGTCACACCTTCTGGATCACAGAGCATTGACAGAGTTGCCCCACTGAAATCTAAAAAATCCAACAAAAGCCACTAACATGCCAGCTGGTAGACCCCAGAACTCAGGACCACCAAGGGCAATTGCCACCAACTGGAAAAATGATGGCATGCCAGGAAGAACTACACTGTCAGAGCAGCTCACAAAACAGCCCTCAGCAATTATCACTGGCATCCATCACCATCTGCATTGACTCCGTGGCCAACCACACTAAGGAACACTTCAAAATAGTCAAAGAATTCTCCAACCCAACAGCCATAGAGAACACCATCCACCCCTCCAAAGAACTATGTGACACTCTTGCAGAGTACTTCAACAGCAATATCACCAACATCTACAACAATTTAAACATCCAACTCGCCACCCTCATCCCCGTCGACCTTAACCAACCAGCGAACACCAGCCAAGCCATCACCACCTGGTCACCGCTCAACACCCTCACCACCTCAGTCATCATGTCTTCCATTGACTCCGGGACCCCCACCAACCTCTTAGCCACCACCGTTACAATCTCACAACGAACCCTATCAGCACACAACTCACCAACATCCTCAACACCTTCATCTCCACAGCAACCTTCCCGGACATATGGAAGCACACAGACATCGGACCCCTCCTAAAGAAGGCCCCCACTGATCCCAAAGTTCTAAAAAATTATCAGTCAATCTCCCTGCTCCTCTTCCTGGCCAAAGATTTTGAGAAAGCCATCAACCAGCAGCTCACTGAATTCCTGGAGCGAAACCACCTACTGGATGCCTCTCAATTAGGATAATGTGCCAACCACAGCACTGAGACTGCACTGATCACCGCTACTGACGACATCAGAACACTCCTTGACCATGGATAAACCGTGACCCTGATCCTTCTCGACTTCTTCACAGCATTCGACACTGTCTCCCACAAAACCCTCATAATAGACTCCACAACATAGGCATGAAGCAAAACTCCCTCAAGTGGATCGCCACCTTCTTTCCAGGACACACACAGAGCATCGAACTGCCTCCCTACAACTCTGCACCTAAAGACATAATATGCAGCATACCACAAGGATCATTCTTCAACCCCACCCTGTTCAACATCTACATCACCCCCTCGCAGATGTCGTCAGACCCCATGGACTCAAAATAATCTCATTCGCAGATGGCACTCAACTGATCCCATTGCTCATCAAGGACCCCTCAACAGCTAAAACCAACTTCTGCAAAATCATGACCAACGTAGCCGAATGGATGAAGACAACTGCCTACAACTCAACTCCGACAAAACCGAAGTGCTGATCTTTTGGAAAGAACACCTTCCCCTTGGGACCACAGTTGGTGGCCTGCAATACTCGGACCCACACCCACATGATTGACACACACACGCAATCTCTGCATCATCCTCGACAGCCAACTGACCATGAAACGACAAGTTAACACAGTCACCTCCTCTTGCTTCCACACACTTCACATGCTCTCCAGAATCTTCAGATGGATCCCAACAAACACCATAAAGACCATCACCCTGGCCCTCGTTACCAGCTGCCTCGACTACGGCAATGCCCTCTACATCGGCATCTCCACCCACCTCCTCAGAAGACTCCAGACCATGCAGAACGCTGCAGTCAGACTCATCCTGGATCCCCCCTAATGAACACACATTGCCCCCTACCTTAGAGACCTCCGCTGGCTCCCCATCTAGAAAAGTTGCCAGTTCAAGACCCTCACACACGCCTACAAAGCCCTCCACGACCAAGGACCTTCCTCCCTCATCCATCAGCTGAACTTCCACCAACCTGCTAGTCACCTGTACTCCTCTTCACTCGCCCTCGCACACACTCCCTGCATCCTTTGCAGCTGCAGCTGTGGATGCTCTTTCTCCTACATCGCTGGCAAGACCTTCCCCTCCAGCTTCGTACAGCCCCCTCACTGGAAGACTTCAGAAAGAGACTCAAGAGCTGGCTCTTTGAAGGAGACACAGTGCCTAGATACCCCTAGGGGTGACAGTGTTGCACTTTACAAATGCTGTTTTACTGATTCATTGATTGATTGTTTAATTTGATACAGCCTGTCAAGAATGCTTCCAATTATATATTATATATTGTTTTTCGGGGATACACAGGAAGAGCACGGTCAAGCTGTCATGCAAGCGTGTCATATACTTGCTGATGCAGGTTTAACTTTGAATACTTTGAAATGTGAAATCCATAAGAACAATTTTAAATCTTTTGGCCATATGTTTTCTGAAGGGAGTGTGACAACCCATCCAGCTAAAGTGCAAGCGCTGTCAACTGCATGCACCCTACAAGATGTTTCCATGTTACATTCATTTCTTGGCATGGCCAGTTACTATTCTAGATACATACAAGACTTTGCCACTGTAAATGCCACATTGAAAGACCTGACCAGAAGGAATGTTTCATTTAAAGCTTTAAAAGAATCAAACAAGCTATTGAGAACACTACTAAAATGACACGCGTTGATCCAATGCTTCATACAGAGCTTGTTGTTGACTCTAACCCAGTCCTGTTAGGTACAATCCTTGCACAGCACAGCAGCCACCGAATGCTCGAAGGCATATTGTGGTATATGCAACCAGAAGTTTGTCTCAAACAGAACGTGCCTATTCACAATCTGAGAAAGAAAGTTTAGCATTGGTGTGGGATTGTGAACATTTCCACGTATTTTTATATGGAAAGCCTTTTACGTTTGTGACACATCAGTAAGCATTATTGACCGTCTTTGGTAATCCAAAGACCAAGATGCCTCCTCTCATTGAACTTTGGGGTTTACGATTACAAGAATACAATTACACAATCGTGCACTGTCCCAGGAAAGGTCAAACCCCGGCCAACTACTTCTCAGGAGTGCCTATATAATGTCATGGTAACCCTTTCAAGACTGCTGAAGCCTACATACATTTCATTGTGAAATCAAACACACCAGCTGCCATTTCAATAGAACAAATTGTCACTGCCACAAGTCACGATAGTGACATGCTTAAGTTAAAAGACATTATCACACATCAGTCTTGGAGCCAGAACACTCAACCTCTTGCCAGTGACAGTGAATACCAGAAGTTTAAAAATGTTAAAGATGAACAGTCCATTACTGATGAAGACATTATCCTGAGAGGTTTGAGAATTGTCATTCGGAAAGCTTACAAAAAAAGACATTAGAAGTGGCTCATGAAGGACAACGTGGAATAGTTGCCACAAAACGAGCTCTCTGAGACCGAGTCTGGTTTCCTCATCTCGATTAGAGAGTTGAGAGTTGACGGCCTGTAACCTATGCAACTGCCTATCATTGAAAACTACTGAACACATGTCAGAGTTGCCGAACCATGCATGGGAAAGAATTGCTGTTGCCATTTTGGTCCCCTTGATAATGGACATCATTTTTGGTGAGTGTTGACGAATACTCCTGTTCTCTGTTAACCCTTTCCGTGCTCCCGTTGACCAATGTCCGTCGCAAGCACTAGGGGCCAGATGTAGGTAGGGTTTTACCGGTCGGTAACGGCCGAATTCGGCCGTTACCGACCGGTAAAAGGATTTTGAGATGTAGGGGGCAGAATCGGTAAATTTACCGTTCGGTAAATTTACCGATCGGTAATTTTACCGAATCTGTAAATATACCGGTCGGTAAATTTACCGACCGGTATTTTAACAGATTCGGTAAAATTGATATGTAGGTGGGACTCTTATGAGTCCCACAAGGCCTAAGAAATCGGTATTTTACCATCAAATTCAATTTGATGGTGAAATACCGATTCAGGTGTGCATGCACATGTGTGCATGCACACCTGTGCCATATGACAGGCAGACCTGCCCTTAGGGCAGGTCTGCCTGCCATATGGCCCCCGACCCTTTTTTGGGGGTGCTAGAGGGTGTCAAAGTGACACCCCCTGCACCCTTGTCAAAATCGGTATTTACCGATTCGGTAAATACCGACCGGTAATGCCCCATTCATTCCTATGGGCTTCAAAGCCCATAGGAATGAATGGAGCATTACCGGTCGGTATTTACCGATTCGGTAAATACCGATTTTTACCGATTCGGTAAAATACACATCTGGATGGACCTACATGTCCACTCTTCATATTTACCGATTCTTAATTACCAAATCGGTAAAATCCGGTAATTAAGAATCGGTAAATATTTTTTACCTACATCTGGGCCTAGATCTCTACTGCTGCGCACGTCCACTGGCCGATGCAGCCCCGCCCACTCATTAGAACTCCCGTACCACGGCGGAATTTGCGCCGCGGTTAAGGAGTTAATAGAAGATCTCTCATCTATCACTCAAGAAAGAGTCATCAAAAGATATAACGGCATCTTTGCGACATGGGGTGTTCCTGCAATTTTTTTAATTTGAAAATGGCGCATCTTTCAACAGCTGAGAGTTCAGAAACTTTCTATATCATCTTAATGTAAAGCATCAGAAAATCACACCTCTATGGACACAGGCTAATGGACTTGGGAACATTTCATGAGTAACGAAAGCTGTTCAGCATGCTATGTTTGCTCAACCTTCAAACTGTGTTGAATTCTCCCTTGCGAGCTTACCGTTCAACCCCTCACTCGACCGCAGATGACAGAACTGCAACCTTGAAGTTCGGGAGAGCAATGACAATCAAGTAATCTCAATGGACCAACAGATGATCAACTATTGGGAAAGAAACCAGCAGCCAAAGACTTGGCTCTTAAAAGAAAAATGAAGGCCTATGCAGACAAGTGACGATACGTAAAATACATTGTTTTCCATAGAGGGGATTGAGTGAATGTTTGTCAATTAAGAAAATGAAAGTCTGGTGCACCCTTCAATGCTGAGCCATTCCAGGTGTGAGAACCAAAGGACACATGGTGACTGCCCAACGTCCTGGGAAGTCATTCACACAAGACTCCTTGCATTTCCAACATGTGGCTCATCGCTCGTCTGGTACTGCTGTCAACAGAGAGACTTGTTCTGAAAGGACAGGTGAAGACTCCCTGACTCCTGCTTCACCCACACAGATCATAGACACTATTACTGCCTGTTCCCAGTTTATGAAGACTCAATCCGGATGAGTAGTCAGAGCGCCACGAAGGCTCATTAAAGAGCTATGATTGTGTATATATTTATAAAATAATTATTTTTTATTTAACAGGGGGGCGATGCAGTGTTGTGTGAAGTAGCAATGACTGAACCCATTTGGCTCTGAATGGACTTCGTAGGACTGTGACATAACTGTTAGAGTGTAGTTTACTGAATGCAGGTTTAGAATGTTGGGTTTGGGGTTGCACCCAGATGAATAAAGACATGTAATATCAAGCTCAGAGTGTGGTGTGGTCATTGGTGGGTACCCAGGCTGAGGAGGAGGCTACAATCTCCTCTCAGTTCCCACAAGTTTCAGCTTCTCACACTGTCGGTGTCAGACTTCATTCAGGGGACAACAAAGCAGACATGGGCTTCTGAGCCCGAACTGCAGTGGTTGAGCTCGCTTACCACTGGTGTCTTGGGGTCCTACTTACTTCAGGTCTGAAAATTGCACTGATAACCCTGCCTGCACTTAACTCTTAGGTTAGTGGGAGGAAGCAGTTACAGGCTTCTCAGGGGGGCAGTGTGGGTGCATGAGATGAAATTGTAACAATCAAACAGTCACAATAATTTGATATCTAGCCCAATGGTTGTCTTTTTGAAAACGAAAGTACTTTTAATCATACAGCAATACTAAAGACTACACAATCCAATTAAAGAGTACAACGTGTTATCCCTGGTCGTGATTCCCATGTGGGTGGACACCCCTTCCTTCGGGACACTGTGCCAGGTGACCATGTTAAGGATATACCCACTACGTGGCTCAAGCATGAATAAGGCAAAGGTGCAGATTATGTTCTCCACAAGTTGAAATGTGCGCCTAGTTCACTTTTGTTTTCACCCTCATGGTTGTAGTGTGCAGACAACACTCTTAAGTCCTTGCAATCACTTTAGTGTGTTGCAGCAGCTTGGTCTCAACAGCAGGTGGGAGCCCACAGTACTAGCCGGCTGTCTCAGTGGTGTTTGTGGAAAAGGATAGGTGCATCCTGGGCCTTCCTTGTCCGTAGCCTCCCTAGACAGATGAGGCTCTGATGCTGCAGACGGGCAGCCACAGCCCTTTCTGCGGTTGATGTGGATGCACAGCTAGGTACGTTGCAGCTTAACCTTGCAGATGATCATGGCAAGGAGGCTGCAGCTTTTCTTGGGCTGAGGCTTATGGAAAGGCAGTTGTAGCCCAACTAGGGTCATTGATCACGACCAAGCAGTTGCAGCCCAACTTGGGCCATTGATTACGCAGGGCATGGGCAAGGCAGCTACAGCTCAACTCAGGTCAATGATCACAACAAAGCAGTCACATTCCAACTTGGGCCATTGATTACGGCAGGGCATGGGCAAGGCAGCTAACTGCCCAACTCAGGTCAATGATCACAACAAAGCAGTCACATTCCAACTTGGGCCATGGATTACGGCAACACAGTTGCAGTCCAATATAGGTCAAGGCACACGGCAAAGTAGTTGCAACCCAATTAGTACCCAGGATCACATTAAAGCAGATGCAGCCAAACTCTTGCTGATGCACACATCAAGGCAGCTGCAGTCCAACTTGGGTCAAAGCATGGTGATTATTGTGTTTTTTGTGGGAATATTGTTGAGGGGAATGTTTTCCGTAAAGGTGACCCACCTTTAGCAGACGGATGCCACTTGGGATTCTCCCTGCAAGCCGTAGACAAAACTAACTTGGCTTCCCATTCCCTGATGTCCTTTGGATGCGTGGAGGGGCAAGAGTTACAGGCAGCGGCGTCATATCCCTCAAGCAAACACCACTTACAGTCATCATGTTGGATCCAAAGAGGCATTTTCTCGTGGCATTGTATAGCAAGGCTTGAAACCAGAAGTCCTTTGAGGAGATATTTGACCTAGATGCTGTTGAATAACTGAAGAATTTGTTAGTGAGACACCAAGAGAGAACTTCAGACCATGCTAATGAGGAGTATAAAAACAGGAAACTACGCCAGAATGCCAGTTAGCACCTAATATACCCTGGTGACATCTAGTCTGGAGGCAGTAATGGTTGGGGGATGTATGTCGTTACTACGCATGCTTTTACAACGCACGCCTTTACCACGCAAGTTTTACAACGCAAGTCATTACAACGACTTGCGTTGGGGGGCGCTGGATAGTGAATAGTTTAATTTACTATTCCAACTCCAGTCCCCGTGGATTGTAGGGAAGGTTTTGGATAGTAAATTAAACTATTCCCTATCTACAGCGCCCCCCAGCGCAAGTCGTTGTAACGACTTGCGTTGTAAAAGTTGCGTGGTAAAGGTAGTGCGTGGTAAAAGTTGCGTTGTAAACGCTGTTTACCTGGGTGGGGCGACCCGTGGCACTGGGGACTCACTGCTGAAAAGTCAGTCTGAGGAAAAAATATTCCAGACCAGAAGCCTAGAAACATTGTTCATAAAGTAAGCAATCTGCAGGAAGATGTATATTACCTAAGACTGTTATCAACAGAAATAAGTTGTAAAATATGCCAGAGCTGAGTAAGGTTTTGCACATGATCTAGTACTTAAATTATAATTCCTTGGAAAATTATAGAGAAGTGATAAACTATGCAAAGGTGTGTGGGTATGTGTAGGATCAGAACAAATTGATTGTGTCCTTCCCTACTTCATCGCGCCCCACAGTTTCTCTCCGAGAAGAGGAGCTGGCTTTCTGGGTCACCTCTCACTATTCTCACAATGAGATCCAGTATATTCCACTTGGTGTGGTCTCCTCCTAGTCTTCACAAGATGGCAGCTGCACCAATGAACGCTACAAGGGGGCTGCGCGTGGCATTAGGGCGCATTAACTTTTGTTATTAGAGGTCCCAATGGAGATATTTACCAGAACTGGATGTATGAATAGGTAGTATTTTGCCTTTTACTAGAGACCCATGTGGAACTAGGCTTCAGTACTCGATGCTCCAGGGTGCAGTACTACAAATTGTACCTAGAGGTCCCTATGAAGATAAGCATCAGCACTGGATGTATCAGTTCACATTATCACAGTTTCTTAATATACATCCTAGTAGAAACCTTTGCAGGCTCTGAATTTACCAGAGTGCAGTACTACAAAGTCGGACTAGAGTGCCCAGTTTAGATAGACCCGTAACCTAAACTGGGTCTGGGCTTACGGGCAATAAGGACAAGCCTCACTGAATGCAAAAACCAAAAACAAGCACCAATATTGCCAACAACTTAGATTTGGGGCCTCCGGTTGTGATTCACTATTGGAACCGAGTTCCAAATTTGTTGATTTCTTCTTAAAACCGTTTCTTCCCAAAGTAAAATCATACTTGAGAGATACGACAGATTTTATTTCTAAACTACCAACAATCCCCTTTGAAGAGAACCATGATCTTTTAGTCACATTAGACGTGACATCATTATACACCCAAATACCTCAAAATGATGGCTTGGATGCCATCCAATTGTTCTTGGAAGAAAGAGAAAAACCGATGAGAGTCCCGACAGAATTCATAATGGAACTAGCAACATTTGCTTTAAAAAAAGAACTATTTTAATTTCAATGGCCAATTCTTTTTTCAAACGAGCGGAGTAGCAATGGGGTGTCCATTTGCCCCGGAATTAGCTGTGCTCTTCATGGCACTTTATGAAGAAAAATTCATCTACCAGAATAATCCCTTCTCAGAAAAGATTTCAAGCTGGAGTCAATATATCGACGATGTTTTTATGACATGGAGAGGGAGTGAGGAGGATCTGAAACAGTTCTATGAGTGGCTAAACTCTAGAACGCTGGAGATTAAATTCAGTATGAACCACTCAAAAATAAAGATGTCATTTCTGGATGTAGAAGTCTACCCAACGGAGGACGGTCTAATAACTACTCTTTTTAAAAAACAGACAGACCGAAATAAAGCCCTTCATTTCCGTAGCAACCATCCACGGAACCTGAGAGAAAATCTCCCTTTCGGACAATACCTCCGGATAAAGAGAAATTGCCACCAAAAAGAGGAATATTTTCTACATGCGAACAATCTAACAGAAAATTTGCTAGCAAGAGGATACCCAAAGAAACTACTCAAAAGGTCAATGTTGAGAGCCTGGTGGGTTCCCAGGGAAACTCTCTTAGAAAAAAGAGAAAAACCACCACTGAACAGAGTAGTTTGTGTATCAACTTCTGTCCAAACTCTAACCAGGTCAAAAAAACAATCCTACAAAACTGGCATCTTATCGAAAATATTGATGAATCTCTCAGAGAAAAAACATTATTCGCATACAAAAAAGATCAATGTGTAGGCAATCATCTAGTGAGAGCAGCTTTGAAAATGAAAGATCAATTGACAGTGGGAGCATACGTTGGACTACCACCTTTGAAAGGACATCACAGGTGTGGAACTTGCATCTGTTGCCCCAGCACAGACAAAGGCTCACTTTTCAAACATAAGGAAGTGTTCTGGAAACACGAAAAATATACGAATTGCAAATCACGATATGTGATTTATGGAGTCTTGTGCCCATGCAACAAACTTTATATTGGCAAAACTAGCCAAGAAGTTAGATGTCGCATCACACAGCATAGGTCACGAATAAAAAACAACGTGATCTCTGCCCCACTTGTGAACCATTGGCAAACTGAAAAACATACATTGGATGACCTAAGATGGACAGTGATCGCCAAGATCGAGAGAGATCTCCGAGGCGGTGACATTGAAGACAAACTTACCCGCCATGAAGCAATGCTAATCATTAAATTTAATTCAGCCGTCGACGGATTGAATGAAATGTCAGAAATTTATAGATTGCAATAATACGCCACAAGGAACAAGTGGATTGGTCCGGCAGTCCCTACATGTGAAACCGAGGATTCGGCCAACATGACACTCGATACACTAAATAATTACCACCGTTGCTCTTGACAACTACGCAATCATAATAGAATGACCCGGCCCAAAAATGGACTACAAGCACCACAACCATGATCATCGATTTGATCACAAATACATCCTTCAAATTTCAATTCACATAAAAACTACAAAATCCCGACCCAAGTTTATAACGGAACTACAAATCCCACAAGCACAACAACCCGGAAGTAGTTGAGCGTACAAAGAGATAGGACAACTGAGTCGCTGAATCGACAGTTTCCCTCAACTGAGCTTTGCAAAGAAACGGAGACACGGACCCGTTTGAAGCCATAAACAAAGAATGGCGGGTAAGAACCGACTGACGTTCCTTACGCGACGAAGTTACTTTGCCAAAAAACTTCAGTGCGCACGTTACTTACACAGTGTTTTGATTACCTTGACAGGGACACAGCGTTACCGGCGCGTCCCCTGACTGTCGGATCTCTTTACACGCTTCATCACAAGCAAGCCACAAACAAAGAACGGCGGGTAAGAATTGACTGATGTTTTTTTTGACATGCAACAAAGTTTTTTTGAAATGATTTAAACAGTGTGATTATTACATGTCACAGGGACACAGCGTCATCGGCGCGTCCCCTGGTTGTTGGATTCTCCATACACTACAACATAAGTAAGTTGTCGGTGTGGCTCTGTTTCATAAAAAACCTCAATGCTAAAGAATCACATTCAGGACTGACTGTTGTTCTTTCAATACACAGAATTCACACTCTAATACAATACAAGCTGGCTAAGAATGGATGTATGTGAGTATTGTTTTGGCTTACTCCTTGGTTGTAACTCTTGTGTAGGACATGACCCTGTAGAGCAACGAGATATGACACTGGGTTGTTTATTGTTTATTTCAGAATCCCTAAGTATAAAGAAAACAAGCATCTTTGAGGTAGGAGTAGGTGTTGTCCTTCCATCCAGTGCACAGTGACACAGACTAGGTCGTCTCTGTAGACTGACCTCTCTCATGTCTTTTCATTCACAGCTACGTGGTCCTGAAGAGAATTCCCTAGAAGAAAGGGTTTTCGAAACGCGTAGACCTTGTTGTACAGCACTAGGACGTTTCTTTAAAATAAGAAATTTTCAGAACAATTGATCTCATTTCCTGTGTTGTTTTGTTAAAATTTAACCCATGAATATATTTGGTTCAAACTAATGTAAATTGATTGTTTTTGTGTTATAATGTGTATGCATGTGTGAATGGCTGTATTTGTTGAGAATGAGTGCAAGAAGTTCTATTGTAAATAAATGTGGAGTGTAAGAATTTTTGTATATAAACTTTTGAATGTTTTCTAAATATGTTTCTGAAAAAAATTGAAAATTAAAATAATTGATTAATTCTGGACTAAAATAGTTGTCTGAAAACTCACTGTTTAATTGAGTGGGTTTTGTGGTCACTTCTAGGCCCCAAATCTAAGTTGTTGGCAATATTGGTGCTTGTTTTTGGTTTTTGCAGTTTAGATAGACATCAGCACTGCATTTAACCGGGTATAAGAAATGGTCGTATTATATGCCCCCTTATTGGCACGACAAACCAGATAAGGTAAAGAGTACACTACCTTAAGTATACATTACATTCTATCCAGCAGTAGCTGATCTGTTTTGAGGCTATTTTGAGGTCCATGTTTGGTCATGGTGTGTCCTTGGGGGATGCGACTATACATATTGGGCATGCCTTCTCTGGGGGGACATAGCATACCATTATTATCACTGTATAAAGAAACACATTGTTCTCTATGTAATCCTTTGCACCTTTGGGGCGAGCGTTATTTCCTCAACTACCTTTATTTTCGCCTTCTTCTAGCCGTTATTCAGTATATAGGATAGTTTCCATAGCTTTTGCGAAGCAGATTTTATGGCCCACGAACCCTACAGTAAGCTTTTGCCTTTTGGATTTGCACTCTTCATGAGAATTTGTGCAATGATTTCCACCTGTCAGCCACCCAAGTCAATGTATGTATGTATGTAACATTTATGTAGCACCTGGCTGCATATACCATGCAAACGTCAAACATTTTGGCTAAGCCAGTGCTTGCTTGTTTTTCCTGGCCAACCTGCTGAACGTGTGGATCTAATCTTCCACTTTCGGTTAGAGGCAAACTAGATCAGCTGGATCCTTCTTACACTCCAGTGAATCATTTTTGAGGGAGATAAGCACTTCTCTTTGCTCCCTTATATGTGGATTAGTTGGTGGGTTTATACCCGGCAGAACTTGATAGTTGTATGAAACTGTTTTGATTTGCCTGTATAGGGCTCACTAAAACCACCAGAAAATGTATTTACCTTACTCCTCTGCCCTTCCTTCACTTTTAATCAATTCTTTCAATCTCAACCGGGTCTCCCACCTTCTTTCTGGCCCCACCTCCCCATAGTTCTTTTCATTGGATTGTGGCCCCAGGTGTCATGTCCTTCCTATAACAAGGCCAGCTGTCCCTCTTCCAACACCAACCTCCCTTAAAGGACCACCAACATTAAAAGTACGATTCTTCACAAATCATGTTGCCCTGCTTCCGCCATTTTCGTTACCTTAAGTAAATACATTTTTCTTAAATATTTCTCCCTCGCCTCTAAACAGTTTCTTTCACCTCAGGGAACACTCATTACTGCCTTCTGGCTGGTGTGTTCTCTCAATTCTAAGCAGAACAGGCAGTGAAAGTTCCTTCAATTCACGTGTGACTATTCTCACCCCTTTCTGGTTGTCTATTTTCGGAAATGCCTTCTCATTCTACCAAAGTTTCTCTTTGTTTAATTTATTGCAGGCTGCTTATTTGTACCCGCATCTTTAGCCTGTTGATCAATAACACTGTCCATGGCATTGGTGGTTTTGGCTAATGCGTCACTATCACTTTCAGGTCTCCTCAGTGCTGCTCTTGGCAGCTCAACGCTCTTCCGGGCTTATTTACAACGAAATGTTGGCGCGCAGAGCTGCGCCAAATTTGGCAGCGCCACACTCTTACATTTCCAAAATACAGGGATGCACCGTATTTACAATACGGCGCACCTCCGTGTTTTCCCTAGCGCTGGCGCTAAAACTAGCTGCCTAGCGCCAACGCAGGCACCCTTGCACCATAGTGCAAGGGGGCCTGCATGGCAAGGAATGATTGTTTATGTGCAGGAAGGCGTCCCTTCCTGTGCATAAACAGTCTGTAACAGTGATTTGTTACGTCCATGTGCGCTGCAGAATGTAGCACACATATAAGTAGTAAATTGTTATTTAATGATTGTTTATGTGCGGGAAGGGACACCTTCCTGCACATAAACAATCATTAATGGTGTTTTGCTCTTTCTGTGTGTTCTGCAGAATGCAGCACACATTGAAAAAGCAAAAATGAGGAGAGATAAAAGTTTTTTTCCTCTTGTCATCATTGCTCATGCATGGTGTTAGTTTTTGGCGCTGCCTCAGATTTACACCTCCTTGTAAATCTGGACAGCATCAATAAGCAATGGATGTTGCAGTGGAACACCCACAGCAACACCAATTGCATGCCCCTTTCACACTAAGTGATGTGTGTAAAGGGGCTGTATTTACAAGCAGTTTTGTAGATATGGAGAAGGGCATAGGCCACCAGAATGTCGCTTAAAGTGACGTTCTGTTGATGCTATCCCCTTGTAAAAATACCTCTTTGTCTTCCAGGAATAATGCAAGGCTTTTCAGTACTCCAGGTAAATCTGGGCCATAACGCAGTTATCATTATGACACGATAACTGTTTTTCCTTTCAATTCTAACTAACAGATCGTTGCCAAAATTTCCACTAAAAGCATGATACCATAATAGCATAAAAACATTAAAAACATAATATCCACACTCTTCTAATATCCACCTGGTGATACACAGTGGCAGCTGGACCCCTGTGCGCCTCTACTTAAACCAGCCCACAATCATCACCCCGGCATTGTCAAATTGATCATTTATATCCCCAGAACCCAGCGGCGGCTGCTCCATTAGAGCGGAGGAGCGACGCCCCCCCCCCCATGACCAGCAAATAAAATGATAATAAAACAGGTTTTAACCCCGTTTTTTATCGTTTTATTTTAATCCCCTGGACCCGCCCCCAGGACTCTGACAAGCCTTGGGGGCAAGTCCAGGGAATGAAACTGCTGGTGGTCTCAGGCCGGCCAAACCCTCATGCGCAGTGAAGCTCTCTCCAGCCCCAGCTGCGTTGCTGGGCATGGAGAGAGCAGGCACAGGCTTGCAGCCTGCGTGGGAACACAAGTTGCCGGCAATAAGGCCAATCCCGACACTGCTTTCATGCAGCTCCAGGATTGGACGCAGTGCATTCTGGGAGCCTGTGCCCAGAATTAAGAAGAGAGCAATGCGGCAGGAGATGGTGGTTACTTGGTTAAGGCTCTTTTTTTTATTTGTTTTTTTTTGTACCCCAACCTCCCCCCCCCTTCTTTTGGCCTGGCCCACCCCGCCACTTTGGCAGGGGATGTGCCGCTACTGCTAGAACCATTTACCATTATTCCGGAAAACATAACCTCTAGGACCCATGCCTCATTCCAAACCCAAATCACACAAAAATAATGAGAGTGAATGCAACACATACTGGCCTTTTGTTAACTGTTTTTCATCAATAAAACTGCTTCATTATCAAGCATAAAACTGACTGTCTTGCCTACCATTCAGTCCACCAGCAGTCACACAGCAACCACTAGTAGGAAACACTCAAAGATGTAATAACTACCTTACCATATGAATCTCCACTACACTTTAGATCATCCTTCCACACATTTGTACCCCTTAAATAAATACAAAAACCTCACAAACTCTTCACATTCAAAAGCATCTGTCCTTTTCACTCTTCTATATTGTTTCAATTGAACATTTCCAAGAACTCCTGTATTTTGAAGTCTTTCTACTGTTTCTCTGTAATGTCCGCACTGGGATGCGGGTCCCCCCCTTGTACTGTCTTTTTCATTGCGACCATCACAAAGAGGGGCAGTAGGGGCATTTCAGACGCACATTTACAGATTTTTCATTTAAAGCATGCTTGTCTGTATTTGTTCATAACTATAACACTAGATCGCATCGGAAGTCGTAGCAGCTGTGCTTTCTCTTTCTCTAGAAAGCATATATATTTTGTTTAATGTCTTGAATAATGTGCTTATGGCATTTGCTAAAAGACGCATCACATTGGCCCTGCATCATGTTTTTGCTCTAGGACCTACAAAAAGTTTAGACTGGCCTGCGCCGCGATGGTGCATTATTCCTACCAACGGCCTGTGCAAGCAAACCATTTTGGTTCGGAAATCTAGGTTTCAAATCAAGTGTTTGAGTTGCCTGATTGACAACCTTTTTAGGTTTCGGCCTGACGTCAGCAGCGCATGTGCTGCCGTTGTCATATGAGACTTCTTGGAATCCATACGATTCCAGAAAGTCTTAGCTCTGCCTTCAGCTTTCATTCGTACACGTCGTTTGGCGTCACGATTTACGCCAAAGGCAGTGCAATGATGGCACTGAAGGCATGCCAATAATATCTTGTTTCCACCCTGTCTCCTTTTAGGCATGCCCACCGGGATTGGATCGTTTACGGGCGGATTTACACTTTTTCCTTTAAAGGACTCGAAGCACTTTTTTTTCTCATTTAACAGCGCTGTCCACAAGCTTGTTATGGCCACTGACAGCCTCTCCTGCTTCAGCCCCCCCACCCTTGCAAAATGTGGAATTCTGCTGCATCATGATCACACCGTATCTCTCTGTTTAGCTTTTTAAAGCAATCTATTCATGCATTCATTTGCACATTATGATGAGCTGACAATTATATTTTGTGTGAGGTGGGGTTGCACTACAGAGGTATATTTCAATGGTCCTAGTTAAGGATACAATGTATATTTGTAATACATGTTCTGGTTTGCGGACATGAGCCCAGTGGTCTTCGGGTTAGTTAGGCAGGTCTTTGAAGAAAGGTGGGCTCTCGTCACACAGGGAGTGCAGCGTCATCTTAGATCTTGCACGGGAAGGATGCAATGAGCCCCAGTGGGACACTCACCGCTTAGAGGTGATGCAGACACACCACAGAGTGAACACAAGTGCCTTTTGTGCACCCCGCATGTGGGTCTGTTGTGACTTCGCGCTTGAGCCCTGGTGCTATGCACACGGAAACAGGGCAGCGGGAAGCAGGGCTGCGGGAACAGAGGCGCCTGGAGGGTACTCAGCCTTTGTGTACATTATCGTGACCCTCTGTCGGGCAGCAGCTCAGTGCAGTATTTAGCGATTGGTGGAGATGAGACCCCCTGATGTACACACACACTCACTGTGTATCTATCAAGAGGCAGATAACCAGGCCAGCAGAGCTGCTGTAGAGCCAACAAAACCAGGTCAGCAGAGCTGCTTTAGAGGGGGAGAACCAGGTCAGCCGACTGCTCTAGAGCCTAAGAACCAGGTCAGCAGAGCTGCTCTAGAGGGAGGAAACCAGGTCAGCAGAGCTGCTCTAGAGGGAGGAAACCAGGTCAGCAGAGCTGCTCTAGAGCCTAAGAACCAGGTCAGCCGAGCTGCTGTAAAGCCAGAGAACCAAGTCAGCCGAGCTGCTGGAGAACCAGAGAAACCAGAGAAACCAGGTCAGCAGAGCTGCTTTTGAGCCAGAGAACTGGGTCAGCAGAGCTGCTTTAGAGGGAGAGAACCAGATCAGCAGAGCTGCTCTAGAGCCAGAGAACCAGGTCAGCAGAGCTGCTGTAGAGCCAGAGACACCAGGACAGCAGAGCTGCTTTAGAGCCAGAGAAATAGGTCAGCAGAGCCATTGTAGAGCCAGAGAACCAGGTCAGCAGAGTTGCTCTAGAGCCTCAGAACCAGGTCAGCAAATATGCTCTAGAGCCAGAGAACCAGATCAGCAGAGCGGTTTTAGAGGGAGAGAACCAGTATAGCAGAGCTGCTTTAGAGCCAGAAGACCAGGACAGCAGAGCTGCTGTAGAGCCAGAGGACCAGGTCGGCAGAGCTGCTCTAGAGCCTAAGAACCAGGTCAGCAGAGGTGCTCTAGAGCCATAGAACCAGGTCAGCAGAGCTGTTGTAGAGCCAGAGAAAACAGGTCAGCAGAGCTTCTCTAGAGCCATAGAACCAGGACAGCAGAGCTGCTGTAGAGCCAGAGGACCAGGTTGGCAGAGCTGCTCTAGAGCCTAAGAACCAGGTCAGCAGAGCTGCTCTAGAGCCATAGAACCAGGTCAGCAGAGCTGCTGTAGAGCCAGAGAAAACAGGTCAGCAGAGCTTCTCTAGAGCCTATGAACCAGGTCAGCAGAGCTTCTCTAGAGCCTAAGAACCAGGTCAGCAGAGCTGCTCTAGAGCCATAGAACCAGGTCAGCAGAGCTGCTGTAGAGCCAGAGAAAACAGGTCAGCAGAGCTTCTCTAGAGCCTATGAACCAGGTCAGCAGAGCTTCTCTAGAGCCAGAGAAACAGGTCAGCAGAGCTTCTCTAGAGCCAGAGAACCAGGTCAGCAAAGCTGCTTTAGAGGGAGGGAACCAGTCTAACAGAGCTGCTGTAGAACCAGAGAACCAGGTCAGCAGAGCAGCTGTAGAACCAGAGAAACCAGGTTAGCAGAGCTGCTTTAGAGAGAGAGAGAACCTGGTCAGCGGAGCTGCTTTAGAGCCAGAGAACCAGGTCAGCAGAGCTGCTTTAGAGCCAGAGAACCAGGTCGGCAGAGCTGCTTTAGAGCCATAGAACAAGGTCAGCAGAGCTGCTTAGAGTCAGAGAATCAGGTCAGCAGAGCTGACCTAGAGCCTAAGAACCAGGTCAGCAGAGCTGCTCTAGAGCCAAAGAACCAGGTCAGCAGAGCTGCTTTAGAGCCATAGAACCAGGTCAGCAGAGCTGCTGTAGAGCCAGAGAACTAGGTCAGCAGAGCTGCTTTAGAGCCAGAGAACCAGGTCAGTAGTGCCGTGGTAGAGCTAGAGAACCAGGTCAGCAGAGCTGCTCTAGAGCCTAAGAACCAGGTCAGCAAAGCTGCTCTAGAGCCAGAGAACCAGGTCAGCAGAGCTGCTTTAGAGGGAGAGAACCAGGTCAGCAGAGCTGCTCTAGAGCCTAAGAACCAGGTCAGCAAAGCTGCTCTAGAGCCAGAGAACCAGGTCAGCAGAGCTGCTTTAGAGGGAGAGAACCAGGTCAGCAGAGCTGCTTTCGAGCCAGACAACCAGGCCAGCAGAGCTGCTCTAGAGTCTAAGAAGCAGGTCAGCAGAGATGCTCTAGAGGCAGAGAACCAGGTCAGCAGAGCTGCTCTAGAACCAGAGACCAGGTCAGCCGAGCTGCTCTCGTCATACAAGACTTCTTGGAATCAATACGATTCCAGAAGCCTCGCCCCAGCTCTGCCTCCAGCTTTCATTTGTGCCCGTTGTTTGGCGTCACCAATTATGCCAAAGGCAGTGCAATGATTGCACTGAAGTCATGCCAATCATTCCTTGTTGCCACCCTGTCTCCTTTTAGGCATGCCGACCGGGATTGGTTGTTTACGGGTGGATTTAAGACTCTTTCCTTGAAAGGACTCGAAGCACTTTTTTTTTCTCTCATTTGCAGCGCTGTCCACACGCTTGTAATTGCCGCTGACAGCCTCCCCTGCTTCAGCCCCCCACCCTCGCAAAATGCGGAATTCTGCTGCATCATCAACGGTTTTTAAAGCAACCTATTCATGCATTCATTTGTGCATTATGATGAGCTGAAGAGTATATTTCATGTGAGGTGGGGTTGGACTACAGAGGTATGTTTGAATGGTCCTAGTTAAGGATACAATATATATTTGTAATACATGTTCTGGTTTTTGGACATGAACCCAGTGGTCTTTGGGGTAGTTAGCCAGGCCTTGGAAGAAGTGTGGGCTCTCGTCACACAGGGAATGCAGCGTCATCTTAGATTTTGCACGGCAAGGATGCAATGAGCCCCAGTGGGACATTCACCGCTTAGAGGTGATGCAGACACACCACAGAATGAACACAGGTGTCTTTTGTGCACCCTGCATGTGCATCTGTTGTGACTCCGTGCTTGTGCCCTAGTGCTGTGCACACGGTGCAAGGCCGCGGGAAGCAGGGCTGAGGGAACAGAGGCGCCTGGAGGGTACTCGGCCTTTGTGTACAATATCGTGACCCTCTGTCGGGCAGCAGCTCAGTGCTGTATTTAAAGATTGGAGGAGATGAGACCCCCTGATGTACACACACTCACTGTGCATCAAGAGGCAGAGAACCAGGTCTGCAGAGCTGCTGTAAAGACAGATAAACCAGGTCAGCAGAGCTGCTTTAGAGGGGGAGAACCAGGTCAGCCGACTGCTCTAGAGCCTAAGAACCAGGACAGCAGAGCTGCTCTAGAGGGAGGAAACCAGGTCAGCAGAGCTGCTCTAGAGCCTAAGAACCAGGTCAGCCGAGCTGATGTACACACACTCACTGTGCATCAAGAGGCAGAGAACCAGGTCTGCAGAGCTGCTGTAGTGCCAGATAAACCAGGTCAGCAGAGCTGCTTTAGAGGGCGAGAACCAGGTCAGCAGAACTGCTTTAGAGCCATATAACCAGGTCAGCAGAGCTGCTAGAGCCAGAGAACCAGGTCAGCCGAGCTGCTGTAGATCCAGAGAAACCAGGTCAGCAGAACTGCTTTAGAGCCATATAACCAGGTCAGCAGAGCTGCTAGAGCCAGAGAACCAGGTCAGCCGAGCTGCTGTAGATCCAGAGAAACCAGGTCAGCAGAGCTGCTCTAAAGCCAGAGAACCTGGTCAGCAGAGCTGCTTTAGAGGGAGAGAACCAGGTCAGCAGAGCTGCTCTAAAGCCTAAGAACCAGGTCAATCGAGCTGCTGTAGAGCCAGAGAACCAGGTCAGCCAAGCTGCTGTAGAGCCAGAGAAACTAGATCAGCAGAGCTGCTTCAGAGGGAGAGAACTAGGTTAGCACAGCTGCTCTAGAGCCAGAGAATCAGGTCAGCAGAGCTGCTTTAGAGGGAGAGAACCAGGGTGGCAGAGATGCTCTAGAGCCAGAGAAACCAGGTCAGCAGAGCTGCTTTAGAGGGAGAGAACCAGGTTAGCAGAGCTGCTCTGGAGCCAGAGAACCAGGTCAGGCGAGCTGCTGTAGAGCCAGAGAACCAGGTCAGCAGAGCTCCTCTAGAGCCTAAGAACCAGGTCAGCAGAGCTCCTCTAGAGCCTAAGAACCAGGTCAGCAGAGCTGCTCTAGAGCCAGAGAACCAGGTCAGCTGAGCTGCTGTAGAGCCAGACAACCAGGTCAGCAGAGCTGCTTTAGAGCTACAGAACCAGGCCAGCAGATCTGCTTTAGAGCCAGAGAACCAGGCCAGCAGAGCTGCTTTAGAGCCAGAGAACCAGGTCAGCAGAGCTGCTCTGGAGCCTAAGAAGAACCAGGTCAGCAGAGCTGCTGTAGAGCCAGAGAAATCAGGTCAGCAGAGCTGCTGTAAAGGGAGAGAACCATGTCAGCAGAGCTGACTTAGAGCCAGAGAACTAGGTCAGCAGAGCTGCTTTAGAGCCAGAGAACCAGGTCAGCAGAGCTGCTCTGGAGCCAGAGAACCAGGTCGGCAGAGCTGCTGTAGAGCCAGAAAAACCAGGTCAGCAGAGCTGCGTTAGAGGGAGAGAACCAGGTCAGCAA
This sequence comes from Lissotriton helveticus, assembly GCF_964261635.1. Classification (NCBI taxonomy): domain Eukaryota; kingdom Metazoa; phylum Chordata; class Amphibia; order Caudata; family Salamandridae; genus Lissotriton; species Lissotriton helveticus. The sequence continues at coordinate 1,928,515,981 of NC_136057.1, forward strand.
AGCTGCTTTAGAGGGAGAGAACCAGGTGAGCAGAGCTGCTTTAGAGCCATAGAACCAGGTCAGCAGAGCTGCTAGAGCCAGAGAACCAGGTCAGCCGAGCTGCTGTAGATCCAGAGAAACCAGGTCAGCAGAACTGCTTTAGAGCCATATAACCAGGTCAGCAGAGCTGCAGTAAAGCCAAAGAACCAGGTCAGCAGAGCTGCTGTAGAGCCAGAGAAATCAGGTCAGCAGAGCTGCTTTAGAGGGAGAGAACCAGGTTAGCAGAGCTGCTCTGGAGCCAGAGAACCAGGTCAGGCGAGCTGCTGTAGAGCCAGAGAACCAGGTCAGCAGAGCTCCTCTAGAGCCTAAGAACCAGGTCAGCAGAGCTCCTCTAGAGCCTAAGAACCAGGTCAGCAGAGCTGCTCTAGAGCCAGAGAACCAGGTCAGCTGAGCTGCTGTAGAGCCAGACAACCAGGTCAGCAGAGCTGCTTTAGAGCTACAGAACCAGGCCAGCAGATCTGCTTCAGAGCCAGAGAACCAGGCCAGCAGAGCTGCTTTAGAGCCAGAGAACCAGGTCAGCAGAGCTGCTCTGGAGCCTAAGAAGAACCAGGTCAGCAGAGCTGCTGTAGAGCCAGAGAAATCAGGTCAGCAGAGCTGCTGTAAAGGGAGAGAACCATGTCAGCAGAGCTGACTTAGAGCCAGAGAACTAGGTCAGCAGAGCTGCTTTAGAGCCAGAGAACCAGGTCAGCAGAGCTGCTCTGGAGCCAGAGAACCAGGTCGGCAGAGCTGCTGTAGAGCCAGAAAAACCAGGTCAGCAGAGCTGCGTTAGAGGGAGAGAACCAGGTCAGCAAAGCTGCTTTAGAGGGAGAGAACCAGGTGAGCAGAGCTGCTTTAGAGCCATAGAACCAAGTCAGCAGAGCTACTTTGGAGCCATAGAACCAGGTCAGCAGAGCTGCAGTAAAGCCAAAGAACCAGGTCAGCAGCGCTGCTCTGGAGCCATAGAACCAGGTCAGCAGAGCTGCAGTAAAGCCAAAGAACCAGGTCAGCAGAGCTGCTGTAGAGCCAGAGAAATCAGGTCAGCAGAGCTTCTGTAAAGGGAGAGAACCATTTCAGCAGAGCTGACTTAGAGGGAGAGAATCAGGTCAGTAGAGCTGCTTTAGAGCCAGAGAACCAGGTCAGCTGAGCTGCTTTAGAGCCAGAGAACCAGGTCAGCGTAGCTGCTCTTGAGCCAGAGAACCAGGTCAGCAGAGCTGCTTTAGGGCCAGAGAACCAGGTCAGCAGAGCTGCTCTAGCTGACACTGACACACTAACTGACTGACTGACACTGACTGACTGACACTGACTGACACTGACTTTGCGGATGTGTGGTGTCTCTGGCCAGGGCAAGGTTGGCAGAGCGGAGGTTCCTTTTGGGTACGTGAAAGGAGACTCTTTTGTTGAGGTGTTTGGCTCCGATGTTGTGGAGGGATCTGTAGGCATGAGAGAGTAGCTTGAAGGTTACTCTCTTCTTGATGGGGAGCCAGTGGAGGTCTTGTAGGTGCTGGGTCATGTGCTTGTGTCGTGGGGTTCCACGAGTCTGGCTGAGGTGTTCTAGATGGATTGGAGCTTGTATAGCAGGGTTTTGTTGATTCTGGCATAGATGGCATTGCCGTAGTTCAGTCTGCTGGTTATGAGTGCATGGGTGATGGTCTTTGTGCATTCGAGGGGGATCCACTTGAAGGTCTTGCGGAGGATGTGGACGGAGCTCAAGCAAGTGGAGGCGATGGCGTTGATCTGGCGGGTCAAGGTGAGACAGGAGTCTAGAATGATGCCGAGGTTCTGGGCGTGGTCCGTCGGGGTGGGTGGGTTTCTGAGGGCAGGGGGCCACCAGGAGCTGTCCCACGCAATGGGGGTGGGTCCGAGGACAATGACCTCTGTCTCCTCCGAGTTCAGTTTTAGGCAGCTGTCGCTCATCCAGGCTGTGACATCTTTCATTCCTTTTTGGAAGTTGAGTCTGGTGTCTACGGGGTTCTTCGTTAGAGAGAGGATGAGCTGGGTGTCATCGGCGTAAGATACTATGCTGAGCCCATGCTGTCTGATGATGGCGGCAAGGGGGGCCATGTAGATGTTGAAGAGCATGAGGCTGAGTGAAGATCCTTGGGGTACTCCACAGTAGATCTCTGTAGGTTCGGGGAAGAAGGGAAGGAGTCTGGTCCTTTGGGTTCTGCCGGTGAGAAAGGAGCGGATTCAGTCAAGGGCGATTCCTCGTATACTAGCGTCGTGGAATCTGGCTGCGAGAGTGCGGTGTGAGACGGTGTCGAAGGCCGTGGAGTGGTCTAGTAGGATGGTGGCCTTTCAAGTATTACTATCTGGGCCCAAGAGGAAGTGCTCCTGACCCGACCCTCGAGCTTCTATGATCGACACCACAAGTGGACAATTCAAAGCACAATGTTGAGATTTATAACTCGCACTTCAGCTCAGCGCCGTCCTATCTGGCCTTTCACCTCCCCTACTCCACCCTCTTTGTAGAGAGGGATTTCCTCCCCTCGGCTCTTGTCCCCCTGTGGATCAACAAATTCAGATGGTCTTGACTTCTCATTAACAGTGGAGTGGGTTTGATAGAGTCACCTCTAAGCAGCTCATGTTTTAGGCAAGTAACCTCAGCAGAGTCTATAATGCAGGCTCACTTTGCTCCAGCCAACACATAATGTCTTGGGATGCAGCCCAGTTTATAATTACTCATGATTGATGAGACATTTTAATTAACTGGGCAAAGTGGTTTATTATCTTTGGAATTATGGCTGTATGATCTGTGGTTCTGAAGAGGGAGTGTTAACATAGAAACAAACGAGTGTCGTAAATTCTGCTTTATTTCTAACTACAGTACAACTATGCAGCAATACGGTCTTACATCAGACTGCATGTGTTCTCTATTATTTGTGTGCTTGTTCTTAGCCTCCCTTGGTATCTAGAACTTGGAAGGGAATGAATATACATATGGGTGGAGCTTGTCATTTCAAATGTATGCAATCATGCTGGTGTGTAATGGCTATGATATACATTCTTGCTGTGTTTTATGACCTTCAGCATGGTTGTGAAATTATACACCCAGGTGTAGATAGCATCCCAGAGTTTCTCTGATCTTATATGGTGCCCAAATGATTTGCTCATTATTTCTGATATGCAAACCCCACCTGGGCTGTGTGAGACTAAGAGTAGCATAACGTTTAGAAACTAAGGGACAGATTCACTAAAATAATTCTTCATGGTTGTGCCACTTGTGTGGCACAGCCACAACACAAAACACAGGTAGGTATTTATAAGCAACGTCTGGGTGAATATCACCGCCTTGCATGGCCTTGTAAAGAAATGTAACACAATGCAGCGGCTTGAATTGCATTGGGTTACATTTAATTCTGGAAGCGTTCCATGGGTGGAGCATGGGTATTCCCGTGCATCCACCCATGGATTTCACGCCTCCCAGATTTGCAAGGGTTTGTTTACCTGGGATTGCATGAACATGCTATGCCTCCCACAGGATGGCATAATGAAGAGAAAAATAAATTGTTCTCCTTGTTATTTTCTCTTTCTATGGGTGCTGCATTCTTAGTGCTGTGGGCGGTGACGTGTTGTCAGGTAAAGGCGATTGGTGAGCAGCATGGGATAATGGGGACCCTGGTGTAAGGGGTAAGCCAGTGGGTGTGGGGGATGGATTGGTGGATGACTCCGAGCTGCCTACTGACTTTCCCCCATCAGGACCGGATCGGTCCTAGGGACGGGACTCGCCCCGGGAGTATTGCACCTATGCCCTTGCGGATCAAACGGAGGGCAATCCTGGAGACAATCTTATCGGATCTGGGGTTGCACACGGCTTCGAGGACTGAGGCGGGCTGGGATGCTTCACGGCCCAACTGCGACGACGATCTGCCCCCTCGTCCTGCACGTTCTGCCCCCTCGTCCTGCACCACAGCTGCACACTGCTGCACTAGCGAGTTTGGCTATCGAGGCGTCTCCCCTGTGCCCGGCATGTGAGATCGAGCAGCTTCGGTGCAGCTGCTCTCTAAGTGCCTGAACTACAGCGCAGGGCTGCCTGCTGCCCAGACCCACAGATCGGCGCCTCACCCTGGTTCCCACTCCCCGCGCCCCCTCTGCTGCCGCCGGGATGAGCGGAACTGCGGACCATGCAGGGGGTGGATGCGCGCGTCTGCTGACGACCACTATGTCCTGAGTCTTAAAGAGGTATCTGCACTCATTTTACTACCTTGGACTTTCGTGTCGCTCTTTCCATTGTCTGTCCAGAATCTTGGAAGGTATCTGCACTTAAATTAAAATACCATCTCGGTCATTCATGTCGGTCTTTCCATTGTCTAAAATGGCGGGGGCCATAAACTGGAGCAATAAATCGCCTCCACTGCCCCCAGATGACCACGAGGCTGCATAACAACTCGACCAGGGGTCACCTTAACAGAGATAAGACTGTTTCATCCCCACCAAGCAACATAGAAGCTGGACTTACTCGACTTGCCCCAGAGTAGAAAGGGAAACTAAACTCTCTAAACCCTAACAACAGACAGAGGACTATTATACCTGTCTCTCTCTATCGTATTTGGCGACCATCTTAGAATAGTCCTCCACTCTGGTGGCCATCTTAGACTAGTCTTCCTCATTAACTGACCATACCTTAGACTATTCGCAATTTTTCCTTGAATCTTTTAGTTTCTTTTCTATCTTATAGCCCTGTAAGTTCACCCACCCACACACCCCCTTCATCTACCCCCTCATCTACTTACACCATCTGGTGGCCATCTTAGACTAGTCTTCCTCATTAACTGACCATACCTTAGACTATTCACAATTTTCCTTTTAATCTTTTAGTTTATTTTCTATCTTATAGCCCTGTATCTTCACCCACCCACACACACCCTCCTTCATCTACCCCCTCATCTACCTACACCATCTCATTCTCAATTTCTCTTTTTATTTATTCTCATGCTTATAGCTCTGTAACTTCACCCACCCACACACACACACCCTCATCTACCCCCCTCATCTACCTACACCATCTCTCCCAACATGGAACGCATGGGCAAGCACACATACAAAATTAACTACCCACCCAAACTCACCAAAAAAAACGCCAAACGCTTCAAACACAACTTCCTGAAGGCCCACCCTGAAACCCCGTTTTTGGACACCTACTTCTCACTAACCAATGGAGCCACGAGCACCGATATCATCTTCTACACTATTCGTAGAGCACAATGGAGAAAAGCGCTCCTCTCCCTTCTCACTATCTCCACCACCAGAAAATCCGCTCATGGTCTAACACTTTCTATCACACCCTCCCAACTCTTCCCAGGCAGAGCTACCATCACTATCACTATCTACAAAAACGGGATCATCCTATCTCAATCCACAGACAGAAACCTTGACCTACTCGACAACCTGTTCCCCACCCTCTTAGAACATATCTCCAACCGTCGTACCTCCACTCCTAACACCCAAGACTACACAACACCTTCCACCTCCTACAGTCTATCTAACACGCCTAACCCAGCACAGCATCTGAATTTCACGCACCTCTCCCCTCCCCCCAGCGCTCTAGTCATCCACCCACCCGCGGTAACCTCATCACACCCCTCAATCATAGGGGTAGATCACCCCCCTTCATACATCCTCCACACCCCCATCCCCCCAACCCCCCACCTCACACCTCCTAGGAGTCTCGCAGAACTCACCACCTCCCTGAACTTATCTCCCCCTCCCAGGACCATATCCCACTCTATCACCCCCCCCCCACTCTCACTCCCCATTACCCCACTCTCCCAACTATGTTCTCAGAACACACCACCTCCCTTACCTTATCCCCTCCCCCTCTCTCCCCCCATTCTCAGCCCCCACTACCTTACCTGCACTCCCACCGTCTCCAGCTTACACTCATCCCCCAACTCACCTTCGCTGACTCCCACCAACACCCCCACCTATGTCATCAACCTACCCCCTACCTCATCCACACCCTGCACCCCTAAACTCTCTCACCTTCCGAATGCCATCCCACTTACTATTACCGCAGAGCCCTGCACCAACGCTAGCGCACCCCTCCCCCCCACTCCAGCTCCCTGTTCAACCAGCCCATGGCTCTCATCCCCAACACCATCCCCAATCCAACTCTGGACATGATTATGTCCACCCTCCTCCAACTCAAAGAAGATCTGCACACCATCAAAGAACTTCTCTTCATACACCCCAGACACCCCCTACCTACCACCACTTCCTTGCCCAACAAGTCCCCCACCCTCCCCACAGACTCTCTCACTCAATACTCCCCTCATTGGCCCTCTATCCCCGCTCGCAATCACACCAACTGCCCCCGACGCGCCCTTAATCCCCTTTCGGACCACGACATACACACCCTCCTCCGCTCATTTGTCCCAGGTCCCTTAAACCACTCAACCACCACACACCTCCCCATACCCACGATTCTCTCAAATCCCCTTAGGCCCCCCACACAAAGCAACAGAAGTTACGTCCCCAATAATCTCAGAAAAGTCACCCTCTCTCTAGAACACTCAACCACCCTTCTCACCCCCAGACTCAAATGCATCCTACTCAACTGCAGATCGGCCCCTAGACATTCCTCCGACATCGCGGATCTCATCATAACAATGGACCTTGACCTAGCCATTCTGACTGAAACCTGGCTAACTGAATCCTCTACACCTATAATGGACATTCTAGTCCCCCCCAACTATCACATCATTAGACTCGACAGGACAGGCAAGACGGGCGGGGGAATCGCATGCATTTTTAAGAGCAACCTTTCTGTTACTAAAGTCACCTCCCCCTCCCTCACCTCCTGTGAACTCATCTGCCTCGATATCACCAGCGAGGGCAAACCTGTATGCTCTTTACATGTCATCTACCACCCGCCCGGGGACAACCTCACCTTCACCCAACAACTCATGGACACAATTTCATCCAATGCCGGACGGCAGAACACTCAAATCTACCTGGGTGACTTCAATCTCCACTGGAACGATCATAATGACGCAGTGGTGAATAGTCTCAAAACTTTCCTTAATGCGCTTGACCTCACCCAAATCTGCAACAGCCCAACACATGACAAAGGATCTATCCTCGACCTTATCATCGCCAAAGAGGACTCTACCCAACTGGGAGCAATCCAACCCTGTGACTGGTCAGACCACCACATTATCACATTCTTCCTCAACGAAAAAGTTAAACTTAACCTGGCTCAACCCACCAAATCCAAGATCTGGAAAAGGGACCTGAAGATACTTAACCCCAAATCCTTGCCTTCTCACACCTGCAGTCTCCTCCTTCCCCCTTCGGGCGCCTCTGACGTACAATCTCTGACCGACCTGTACCTCAAATCTATGACCTCAATAATCAACGAAGCCACCCCCCTGCAACGGAAGAGAGTCTCCACCAAGAACTCGAACCCATGGTATGATGGTAGACTCAATGATGACAGGCGTGCCATGCGAATGGCAGAACGCACCTGGAGGTCAGACCCCTCAGCACTGCACCTTAAAACTCTCAAGAATAAGAGGAATGCCTACTTTAGGAAAATCAAGCGCTCGAAATCTGACTTCTTCAGCCTCCAGCTCGACCAAGCAAAAAACAGACCAAGAAAACTGTTCGAACTAGTCAAAACTCAAACCAAGGAGCTACCTCCTTGGTTTGAGTACAACCAAACAGCACAACAAGCGCTACACCATACTGTGAAGACTTTTCTGCTTTCTTTAAGCTAAAGACCGATAATATAAGAAGTGATCTCCTCAATGATGTAAGCCGATACTCCAGCCCCATCAGCATAACTAACACTCAACCTAAAAACAACGCAGCATGGTCGTCCTTCGACACCTACTCTGAAGAAGAAATTAACAAACTGCTCGGCTCCCTGAAACCCTCTAATCACCTCACAGACCCCTTACCTGCTAATGCGGTAAAGGACTTTACCCCCCCCTGCTCCTCCCACTCTGGACTAAAATCATTAACAGTTCCCTGCAACAAGGGCTCATCCCGGACTCCCTCAAGGTGGGGCAAGTCACGCCTATACTCAAGAAACCTACAGCTGACCCTGCTGACCTAAACAATTACCGCCCTATTATCAATATCCCCACCCTGGCCAAACTGCTGGAAAAATGCGTACAACTCCAACTGACAAAACACATTGATCGGTTTGACCTCCTCAACCCTCATCAATCAGGCTTCCGAGCAAGACACAGTACGGAAACGGCTATGACGCACATAATTGATGACGCCCTCCAAATCCTTGGTCACAACGATTCCTGCCTCCTCATCCTACTTGATCTCTCCTCAGCATTTGACACTGTCAAACATCAGAATCTTCTGGAGCTGTTAAACACCAGAATGGGTTTATCCGGAACTGTTCTCAAATGGTTCACTTCCTTCCTACATAACCGGTCTCAGAAGTTCAAGATCAACAACGTGTTGTCTTCATCTGTGCCTGTAACATTAGGCGTTCCACAAGGATCTTCCCTATCCCCCACATTGTTCAACCTGGTCATGGAACCACTCACCACCTTGCTTCAAGCATCTAATGTACACTTTCACATGTACGCCGATGACACTCAACTCTACCTCAAACTCCAATCCCCGGAAGACATCAAACTTCCGAACTCCACACTCAGAAACACCCAATCATGGTTGGCCGACAATCACCTCAAACTAAATGCTCTGAAAACTGAGTTCCTTCTGATCGCACCTCCTGCGAAAATCGCCATCTCCCAAACCTGGCTCAAGCACCTTACTGCACTCAATGTCCAACCCACCGTCATGGACTCCGCGAAATCCTTAGGCATCACACTTGACGCCAATCTCAACATGCAGCAGCACATTAGCAAAGCAACTAAAGGAGCTAATTTTCAAATCAACACTTTGAGGAAACTTAAACCCTTCTTCCCAGCTAAGGAATTCCAAACTGCTGTACAAGCCCTAGTCATCCCACGCATAGACTACGGAATTGTGGCTCTCAGCGGACTCCCCCTATCAACAACCGCACCCCTAAGAGCCTCCTTGAACGCTGCAGCGAGACTTATCACTGGATCAAGGAAACATTCGAACATATCCCCTGACTTAAAATCACTGAACTGGCTGCCGTTTGAAGCCAGAATACAGCTGAAAATCGCCTGCATGACACACTTGTCCGTACACCACAAGTCACCCGACTACCTCACTCAAAAACTGACTATATCAGGAGGCTCCAGATCCAACAGAAGCACAAAAAATCTCCTCCTGAAACCTCGAAGATTCCGGAAGGAAAACACATACAAACGCTCCTTCTCGGGAATGGCACCCAGGATCTGGAATGCACTCCCTCCTGAAACCAGGCTTATCTCCTCCACGGCATTTTTTAAGAAAGTGGTAAAAGCCATCCTTATGGCTAAATTCACCTGAACTCTATATTTACTGGATTGAAGACTTTGCTCCGTTTTTTTTGTATTATTGGTTATTCTGATTATCTTTTTGTATTATGTTTTTATCTGATTGCTATCCTACTTTGTATTATGTTTTTAACTGATTGCTATCCTTTTTGTTTTATGCTTTTTATCTGATTGCTATCCTATCTGGCTATTCACTTACTACCGACTACTATACTGTACCCAATAGTTTGTTTAATCACCCTTTTGTTTCCCCTAGCCCTTGTTTTCTGTAAAGCGCTCTGATATCTGCAAAGATCTTGTTCGCGCTATATAAAACTTTGAAAATAAATAAATAAAATAATGACTCACTGGCTACGCTGACAGACGTAGCAGTGGCACCAGTTGGCGCTTGAGAAGGCAGGTACCAGTAAGCAGGTGGTAGGTACCAAGGTCTAAACGAACGGTACAGTTGAGGCAGACGAGAAGGATGCACCTGAGGAGGACAGGCATAAAAAGATGCCTTACATTGGTCTAGTGATGCCCATTGTGGTCCCATTTGTCAGAAAATATAAAGAATATGATTTGGAAGTACGAATATGTTGATGTTTTCAAACTCCTACATATGGAGGTTCAGACGAAGAAAGGTGTCCAAAGAAGAAGAGTGGGATTTGACCAGGAGACCGAGGGTTCCCATTCATATGGAGAATTGGACCCCAGCCTTTTTGATTTACGCTAGCATATACTGTGAGCATCATTTAGATAGGGCGATTGTCTTGCTGAAGTACATGGATATTTAGTGCAAGGCGTAGATGCATTTTGGGGGCTATGCCTGGCTGAGTTACGATGAGTAGTTTAGGGCTAGGGTAAGTCTCAATCCGGAGAAGCCACAAGAGAGGTGGATTCTGAGATGTGGATGCAATGGACGTTGTCCACTCAATTCTCAGCTTCAACGCATAAGGTCAGTGGGCTGCCTGTAATGTATCGGTCCTTTCAGCCTTGTCCCACTCCACAAGGAGCGGGATATGCACAGAAGCTATCGGAACCCACCACTGGGGCGTGCTGGAACTTTAACAAGGGCTTCTGCTCATGGTACCCCTTTAAGTTTAAGCCTGAATGTTCCAATTGCAGGGATGCCACCCCATCATGCAAAGCTTTATACTCACCAGTCCTGCGGAGTAGTGGAAGGGCTGTAGAGGCCAGGGATGATCTGGATCTAATGGCCCCTACCCCAATTAAGGTGGAGGCCTTAGTACCGTGGTTCTCGGTTTACCCTGACAGGGAGGCAGCTCTGTGATTGAAATGGGGGTTGACTGAAGGGTTTCGGGTGGGGCACACAGGGTCGTGGGGGGATAGATGGGCGAACAATTTGAAGTCAGCTAAGGAACTTCCTACGGTGTAGCGGTGAAACTGGACAAAGACGTGGCTGATGGCAGAGTAGCGGGCCATTCTTTGAGTGGCCCCTGCAGGACTTGATTATTTCTCCACAGGGGTGGTGCTCAAGAAAGGGCAGGGAGAGTTCACCTTTTATCTTAGCCAGTCGGCGGGTCTGTCAACGATTTCATTGCTGATGAGGATATCAGGGTGCTGCTGTACTTCTCTGTAGATGAAGCCATCCACCTGATACAGAAGTGTGGGCAGGGGACTGAAATGGCCAAGTGTGATGTCAAGCCCACCTTTCGGTTGCTGTCCATTCATCCAACTGATTTCTCTTTGCTAGGAATGCAATTTGGGGGTGCCATATTGTTATATTCTTTATGTACGTGTACTTATTAGTCTCCTAGCCCTAGTTAAGCTTTGCATCTTTCATAGTTTCTGTTACCTAGCAATGTGGAATCTTGCTCTCTTGGAAGCTCCAGTGTTCAGTTATTGAGTGGAGGCTGACCAGGAGAGACACCTGTTGGATCTATTGTGTTGTTCTTCTTTCAAGATTAAATCTTCTTCCAAATTTCTTCTGGACTACCTGGATTTTGTTTATCGGATACAACATAAATTTGGCGACGAGTTGGAGAAGACAACACTACATGGACTCACTCCGAAATCACCATTTCCTTCAATTTTGAAATGTTCCTGATCCTTCAGAACTGCGTGTCATCTCATTTTCTGGATATTATGGTATGCCTTATTTATTATTGTGAAGCCTTCCGCTTTGATTTCAAACTACATGATTAACTTGGCACATTATTTATTTCTCTGATTGCTGAAAATCTCTGCAGTGGTTGAGCAAGCTTCCAACTGCCGTCAACATTGACGCTGCAATGCTTTGCCAAGTCTACTCTTGCTAAAAACCTTCCTGCAACGATCGAGCAATTTTAATTATTTGACTTTTTGTCTTAATGGACGTGCCTCATTTAAATTTTATCATTTATCGTCTATCGTTTTCTATCAGTGCTTCACAATTTACTTAATTTATTTTCTACGAGGAAAATAACTGACATTTTTAATGGTAGATTGATTCAACCCATTTCCTTTTAATATTTTTACACGGGTCTTCATTAAAGTTGAAACTTTATCATCAGCGATTTTGTTTATTTTTAAGACTTATACTTTCAACGACTTACCGAACTTCTGGGAATCTTCATTCCACCTTCTACATCACTGCATTTTCGAACCTTCCTCCATCTTCATTCCACCTTCCACATCTTCGGATTGCCGATCTCTCCTCCATTCTTTGGATCGGCTTGTTCCTGATGCTTCTTTCATGCAGTGACGCCTACGTTTCCTGACGCTCATTCCATGCTGTGACGTCTTCGCTTCATGCGCGGTGACGAGCACACCTCTGCGTTTCAAGCGCGGTGACGCACACACCAACTTCACGTTCAATTAACCCTTGCCAGGCTTTGTTCTTCACGTTTGGTTGTCTACGCATCGTCTCAAGCGCGGTGACGCGCATGCCAACACAAATACTTTGAGAGAAGCTCTTCTTTCTTTTTAACGCACATCGTTTGACACCTGTTTAGGTGATATGTAGGACATGTGATGATGCGCAAACCACAATTTTATTTCATTTTATAAATTTACCTCACAGTTTTGTTTTTCTCTTTGTTTGGTAAATATTGTTATTTTATTAATTTTATCTAATTGCCTCCCTCATCGCGCAAGGTTATGCGCACACCATTTAACGATTGATGTAATCTGCAACTACTTTGGTTTCTGCAACAATAGTATTTTTAGTGTCTTTAATACAATTTTCAAACTGTTCTGTATTTAGTTAAATATCTTGACAATTTGATATATTTGATAAATTGATAGATAACCATTTATGATATGGACATGGGATAAGTTGATACTGAAAGTGCTTATTGATATATGTTTATCCACTGTGATTCTCTTAATCATATTTTGTGGTTCATTTTATTGAGCTTATATTTTACTAACTATGGCTGTTCAAACGGCAGTACTTCCTTCTCCTTTTCTTCCTGAACCTGGTACACCCAAAATCAAATGGGCTCAATGGTATAAATCATTCAATAGCTATATTATTGCTATTGATGGTGTAAAATGTCCTCCTGTTAGGAAAAATGCTATGTTGTATAATTGTCTTGGCAACGAAAGTCAAAGAATATTTGCTCATCAACCTCCTATTATTCGTCCTCCTTCGGACAATTGGAATGAATTTAGTGAAGCTGTTATGTGTCTTGAAAAACATTTTAAAGACAAGCCAAGTATAATTATAGAGAGGCACAAATTTTACACACGTAAACAACGTGAACATGAATCCGTTGATAATTTTCTTGCTGATCTAAGAGTGCTTGCTTCCTCTTGTGAGTTTGAGGGTCCTATTGAACAATATCTGAGGGATCAAATTGTTGTGAATTGTTTCAGCAACAAGATCTGTAGCTACCTCTAAAGAATTAGGCAATGTAAAAAACACCGCCCCTGAATCTATAAATAAAATTTCTGCTCAAACTCCTCCTACTGTACCTCAACGTAATAGACCTTTAAACTCTAGACAAGATTGGAAAAAATCTGACAAACCTCTCCAATGTTTCAGATGTGGCTCTAAATCTCACTTAGCGAATGCATCTAGCTGTCCTGCCATCAATAGACAATGTTCCAATTGTAAGAAAATGGGACATCTCACTTTTGCATGTAAGTTTAAATCTAAAATAATGCATTTAGAATCCTTAGAGTCTGATGTTCAAAAATCTCACACAGATCACACCACAGTTAATAGGATTTTATTTTCAGTGCATATGTTGGAGTTGGCGGATGAAGTCAACATAGGTGATCCTGTTTGTGATGTTAAAATTGGTGACATTCAAACTAAAGTCACGGTTGATTCTGGTTCTCCTGTAACCATCCTGTCGGACAATTTTTTCTTTAAGGAATGGAAAAAAAAAACTGCTTCCTCCTGATATTTGTACAGTGGCCTTTGGAGGTCAGGAATTTGATATGATGGGAAACTTTACTGACGATCTTAATTTTCAAGATAGAACTATCAATTCAAAAATGTATGTAGCCTAGAAGGGCTATAACATACTTGGTTGGAAAGATCAGGGTAAATTTCGCATGGTTTTGAGACCAGGAACTGACAATCCCATTTCTTTAGATAACTCTACCAACATCAATTCTTTTCTTTCAGAAGAGCTCTCTTTAGAAGCCATTGTTGATAAGCATAAAGATGTTTTAGTGACAATCTAGGGTCAGTTAAAGGATTTCAACATAAAATTATACTGACACCTGACGCAGTTCCAGTTATCCATAAAGTCAGACATGTTCCTTTAAGTATCAGAGACAAATTGAAAGCACATTTACTACAACTGTGTTCTGATGGTGTTATTGAACAAGTTTTTATTTTATTTTATTTTTTTATTAGCATTTTAACAAATTGACATTTCATGTCAAAAATAGACAAACAAACTTAAAACATACAGACTACTGCACTACTACATTCCCCCTCCTTATGTGAGTTTTCAGCAGTATACATAGAATTACGTAAACATGTTACAGCTGGTACACACTATGTATCAACGCTGGTTGCATTCAAATAGTCTACGAGAAACTTCCAATAGTCTCTGGGCCTTGATCTTGGCGGTAGTTCCTCTTCAAACGTTTGTAGAGTATCTCTACAGTAAACTAAATCTTTAAGCCATTGTTTGGTCCGTGGCACGTTTCTACTCCCCCATCCCAATGACACCCTGCATTTTGCCATAAGCAGAGCAATTGCACAAAATTTGCGCTTCACAGCACGGACTCCTTGAAACAGTCCTAATAAACATGTGCACACATTACATTCTATAGGTGTACCCATCATAGTGCTAAACATTTGTGTCACCTGTAACCAATAATCCACTACTCCAGCACAGGACCATGCAAGATGTATAAAATCTGCATTTTCAGCATTACAGCATTGACATCTAGAATCTGAACGCAGGCCAAATCTGCCCAGTCGTGCAGGAGTATGGTACGTTTGATGAAGATATTTCAAATGCAATATTCGCAAGTTTCTTCCTGTAATTGACTATATAATTTGGACACCATGTGTCTAGGGGCAGGAGTAGTGAGTAACAGCTGCCATGTTGTCAATTGTGGCAGTTCCGCCGGGTATGAAGGATATAGTTTCTTTACAGCTCCTTGCAGTATATGATAAGTGAACTTAAATAGTAGTGTCTGATTGCTAACATATGACAAGTCGTCTAGTGTTTTGAATTCCCCATTGCTGTACAAGTCGCCCATAGTGTCAATACCCACTTGTCGGAGTAATCCCATCCCCACCTCTTCTGTGCCACTGATAGTTGCGGATGATGATGTAATAATAGTGCAGGAGCATATAGGGGTAGTTTGCGTGCCTTTCAACCCATCATATGCCAAGCATTATTCATTGTATCAACAGTGTTTATGTCTTGGTTATGAAGGGGTGGTCTGCGATGTGTTATAATTGCATCCAGTGGTATCGGTAATGCATCCCCTTCTTCAATGGCAACATGTGTGAGATAAGGTATTTTGTGATACCAGAAATGAGCATACTGTGCGTGTGCACATAGGTAATATAATAAGAAATCAGGGACTTTAAACCCGGCACGTGAGTAGGGTAGTGTCAGTGTACTCAGATCAATTCGGGCCTGCTTGCCTGCCCATATCAAACGTAATGCCATAGTGGAGATTCTACGAAACACCACCACAGGTGGTTTAATGGGGATATTATTAAAGAGGTAAAGGAGTTTTGGCAGAACCACCATTTTTACAATGGCCATACGGTCAGCTAGGGAGAGCGGCAACTGAATCCATCTATCTATTTTCTCCTCTAGTGCACTTATCGCCCTACCATAATTGGTACGGATGACTACTTCAGGGTCCCGGTGAAACCATAATTCCAAGTACTTCACCGGTTCTTCCTGCCATTCCAGCGGATAATCCATTGGGTGTGGTTGGGTGGTGTCTGTCAGTGGTATGATGAGTGATTTTGATCAATTTATCTTAAGCCCCGACTGCGGCCCAAATTTGATATATTCTCGCAATAACGGATTTAAATGCTGCGCTGGGTCTCTTACATATAGCATCATATCGTCGGCATATAACGATATGTGTAAAGGTCGTTGTGGAAACTGGAGTGCTGAATAGTGATGACCCTGTTGTATTTTACAGGCTAGTGGCTCCAGTGCAATAGCGAACAGTAAAGGGGACAGCGGACAGCCTTGCCGTGTCCCTCGTGCTATGAAAATGACTTCTGATATGTATTTGTTGATTTTTATGCGTGCTATTGGTGCCGTGTACAGTACTTAAACCCATTGTAAAAATATTGTGGGAAAGCCCATACACCGTAGTATCGTGTGTAGGTAGGACCATGCTATAGAATCGAAGGCCTTAGCCGCATTCAATAAGATCGCAGCAGCCTTGGTAGTGGGTATAAGATAATGTGACAACGCAAATAGGGTTCTAGTGTTGTGGGTTGTTGATCTCGCCGGGATAAATCCTGACTTGTAGGCTAAAATCAACTTCGGCATCAGTGGTTGTAGTCTTGTGGCCAACAATTTAGACAGAATCTTTGTGTCCACATTTATAAGGGATAGTGGCCTGTAAGAGTCGCAATATTCCGGGTCTTTTTTGGGTTTCAGAAGAGCTCATAATACGGCCTCTCTCAGTGTTTGTGGTAACATGTATTTATCGTGTGCATCTCTATACATTGCCACTAGATGAGGGGCTATCTGATCCGCGAAAGCTTTATAAAATTCACCCGTATAACCGTCTGGGCCTGGCGATTTCCCGTTAGGAAGTGATTTAATAACCTCTGTGACCTCCTCAACGGTGATCGGCAAGGCGAGGTACTCCCTTTGTGCATCTGACAACCATGCTATTGATATATTTTCCAGATATTGCATGATTTCTTCTGGCGAGGCTGTAGGCCTCGAGGTGTATAATTCACCATAGGTGGTCACAAATTCCCTCAAAATGCCCTGAATATCGTGATGTAGTACTCCCTCTGAATCCCTATGGCTCAAATTACCGTTGGTGGGCGTCCTGTACATATTTTAGCCGCTAATGCCGCACCAGGCCTACCACCTTCCCCGTACGTTCTCGCCACATGTCGTTTAGTGATATATCTAAGTTCATCTTCCGCGCATGTTTGATATTCTGACAGTGTGGATCTGATGTCCCCCAAGAGTTTGACATCTTGTGTGGTTGTATATAGGCGTTCTAGTTCCAGGAGTCTATCTTCATGTTTGGAGAGCTGCCGCTGTATATCTTTTATAATGCCTGCACTGGTACTTATGTAAATTCCTCTTATGGTGGCTTTGAAATCTTCCCACAACAACCCTGGGTCATCCTTGGTGGGCACATTTAGCGGAAAGTACTCAGCAATAGCCTTGCTAATGTTATCCGTTTATACAGTATCAAGTAATGCTTTCGCATTGAATCTCCAGCTATAGGGAGGGGGTATGTAATGTGGTATCGTGACCGTAAGTAATACCGGGTTGTGATCGGATAGTGTTCTGGGTAGGTGTGTCACAGAGTTTGCTCATAATGATACGTCTGAAGTGCCCAACCAGTAGTCTATACGGGACCAACTGTTATGTGCAGCCATTGCGTGCGTGGCTTCCAGACGGGTAGGATGTCTTGACCTCCATAGATCAATAAGCTGTCTGTCCTCTATAATATCTTTCAGTTTATTTAGGGCGTGTTTATGAGTTTCTACTGATGTGCTAGATCTGTCCACTCCCTCATTAAGCGCAATATTGAAATCTCACCCCAAATCAGTGGAACGTCTGGCAGCTCATTTATCTGATGCCATATGGTGTGGTAGAAGTCAGGGTCATCTATATTCGGTCCATATATGTTGACTAAGTTGAGTCTTTGACCCCTCAGGGGCCCCGTTATCGCTACATATCGCATTCTTTGTCCGTGTAAGTATTTTCTACATGAAAGTGTAAGCCTTTCCTAACCAATATCAGAACCCCTTTAGAATATGAGGAGTACACGGAACCAAGCATAAACTCTGCCCATTTGTGTCCTACTCGATTAGTCACGTTCGGGACAATGTGTGTTTCTTGCAGGAATGCTATGTCAATCTGTAATCTAGAAAAATAGGCTAAGATTTGACGTATTTTCTTCGGATTTTTGAGGCCTCTAACATTCCAAGTCAATAAATGTAATCGTGTGGGCAGTAGTTTCGCAGTAACCATCATCATCTCGGGAACATCTGCAGCAACCCCCCATCTAATTTCCAGTGTACCCATTCAGTGACCAGCATAGCAAAAGTAGCATTATACATTTTCAGTTCTCTCAGGAGAACGGCAATGTGTCTCAAGTGCAGCAATCCGTAAAACATTCCCCAACACCAACCACCCCCACCCACCACCCACTTTAGCATCCCAATCATGCCAAAGACACATCCCTTTATCAACAACACATACAGTTGAACTTTGATTGGGGAACACCCGTTTAGGGGGTCCACCGAGTGCACATAACTGCATCCAACATAGTGGATGTCGCCAGCTATACAATAGTATTGCAGGTAACTAAATGTTGATGTTGAGTATGTGAGCTCCAGAAAATGTGCAGAATTTAACAAACTGTACAGAACAAGTCAAAGTGCCCCTCCATAGTGAGTACTGTAACAATGCTCAGAGTGGCGCACTAGTCAGCAATATATCTTTGTCCGCCCGTGTGCCACATACCCTCCAGTTTATAGAGCAATGAGTTCCAAGTGGGCTACAGTACAGCATCAAGTATAACTAGTAGTAGCCTGCCATTATTTCCGACATTCAGCAGAGGTATCGTAAGTCTCCGAATCTAGTCTTTAGGGCACTCTACTGTCATGCAAACAAAGTCTGTTTTATCCATGTAGTCAATGAGTCTATTAGAGACTCCAGGCCTCAGAAACTGGGTCGAGGTCGTAATATACTCCCAATGTTTGGCTTTGTGGCACCCAGCTGGGATGCCGTAGTTCACCCGTTAATACAGGAGGTGTAGAGCCAAGCCGCATGGTAGTAGACAGGGCATCCTGTATTGACTACAACAGTGTTTTTTCTACCTTACTTTGCCATCCATCACTTACCACGGCATAATAAGTAGAGTGCAGGGCTTCCCACCTGTGTTAACAGTGCTCAGTCTGAATCCTGATGCTGATCAGCGAGTCTCTGCTCACGTTGTCTCTGTCCTAGTTTTTTAATATACTCTTGTGCTGCTTTCAGGGTCGAAAGAATCGTGTATTGACCATCACGTGTTACTTTCAGCCTGGCTGGGTAAAGCATTGCGTACTCTATGCCTAGTTTGCGACGTTTCTTTTTCGCTGGAGCAAACTCTTTACGGGCTAGTTGGATGATCATGGTGAAGTCCAGGTAGAACTTCAGCTTGTTCCCCTGATAGTCTATATGTTGTTTTTCACGGGCCAATCTCAATATGATGTCCCGATCCTGATAGTTAAGGAGGCGGGCGATAATAGGTCGTGGAGTGGCACCTGGTTGTGGTCTCGGAGCCAGGGATCTATGTGTGCGTTCAACCAAAAATACTGATGAAAGATGTTCGGCGCCGAAAATATTTCGGATCAGGTCCTCCACGTAGTTTTCCATCTTCCCTATGTTTGAGAATTCTGGGATTCCAGCGATTCTGATGTTATTTCGCCTGGATCTTGCTTCTAAATCCTCAGTCTTGTTTTTTATAACATCCAAGAGTCTGTCCATGTCCGAGCATTTTTGAGTCGTGGCGTTAGATTCGTCCTCTACTGCAGATAGGCGGGTGTCTGCTTCCACGAGACGTTCACCGCGTTTGTCCAATTTCGCCGCCATGCTGTCCACTCGTTGTGTTATGGTGTCTAACTTGCCATGCACATCCTGTAGACTCTGTTGTATAGCTCGGATACTCCATTCCGTTAGACGGTTCAGCGTCGTTTTCAAGTTCAGTATCGGACTGCGCTGTCGCTCCTCTTGCGCTCCTTTTGGTTTCAAACGTTAATGTGGTTTGTTGCTTATCTGACTTTCCCATGCTGTTGTGAATATATTGCCTCAAAACGGGACTGGAGATACGCTTGTTAAGTTTGCAACGCTGCTACCCGCTATATGTCTGTGGGGTCGTCTAAGACGTTGCCGCCGCTCTTTCGGTCTATGACTCCACCTCAAGAGTTCACACAATCTTTTATCAATGCTGTTTCGGCGCGAGCACCCCTCCACATAGGGACACCAACCGTAACTGATAATGCACTTCAAAATGTCTCTAATCGTGGTCAGCTAATATTATCTGAGCATTTACAGTGGGAGTGGTTCTGTCGCAGTAGTAGCCATATGAGCCGTGGCTAACTCTCTGCTGTGGATGTCCCAGGCATACAGAGCGGAGGGCGCACGGGTCGCAGATGTTAGTAGCAGTTGTGCCAAACGAACATATCCTCTTTTACCCCAGCGTGTGTACAGGCGCAGTCAGCACCGCTCAATCAACCATTGCCCCACCAGCACAAACATATGCACCACCGCCATTAGATTTGAGTTTCCACATTCGGATGTCGCGTAGTGCCATCTGTGGTCATTAAACAACACAGGGTAATATTGCCTCCTGTTGTGCAGCACTTACTCGCCGACATCGCTACAGTTTAGTTAGGACCTGGGCATATTCAGCTCGCGCTAAACGCCATGCTCAATGCGATTCTACGTCTCCGTGTAATTTGCCGCTCGCATTGCCATTCGCGGGAGCCGCCATTTTGTGCTGCGAGTTCGCGTCGTACCTTTTTTCCAGCTTGCAGGTTTTATGCCAGCATAATTATCGTCTTTTGGCATAGGAGGTTCACCTTTTGCTCCAGTCGCCACAGGGGATGGGGAACCCAGAGGCGCTCGCCGCAACTCACATTTCCTGTTGTCTTCGTACCTCGCCAGTCCGAACTCTATCACAGGGCGCCACCATCTTGTCTGGCGCGAGTCCCGGTTCGCGCTCAAACACCAACTATCGTTTTTGGGTAGCAGCGATGCAGGGAGCAACACTTTAATCCGCACAGTTCATTGCCCACAGCTTCCGACACACGTTGCTAAGTTCTTTTGCTGATTTTAGACCTAAGTGCACTTTATCGCCGTGACATGACCCTGGCGGGCAGAGCTGTCTCAGGCGGCAGCCATTCCGCAGTGTGCCCTCTAGCGCCCCCCCGTGTTATTGAACAAGTTGATTCTGCTCTATGGGTTTCTCCAATAGTAGTGGCACTTAAAAAGAATTGTGATGAAATCAGGCTGTGTGTAGATTTAAGATCGTTGAACAAAAACATACAGGTAGATTGTTTTCCTCTTCCACGTATACAAGATATGTTAGCTCAATTAAAAGGTACGAAAATCTTCTCTACCATAGATTTAAAGGCGGCCTACCATCAAATAGAGTTGCATGAAGAGTCCAAAAATCTTACTACTTTTGACACGCCATTTGGTGCTTACAGATTTCTAAGAATGCCCTTTGGACTATCTTCAGCAGCCTCAGTTTTTCAAAAACTCATGTTTCAACTTTTTGGGGACATCAAACATGTTTTAGCTTACCAGGATGAATTACTCATCTCAACCAATTCTGTTCAAGAACACTTGGAAAAGCTTAATCAAGTGCTAGGGATTCTTAGTAAGTTTGGCATGACAGTTAAGAAACAAAAGTGCAAATTTTTGCTTAACAGGGTAGAATATTTAGGTCATGTAATTTCTGACTCTGGCATATCACCTAAACAGGATCTGTTGAAAGCAATTCGAGTATGTGCTCAATCATCTGATAAAGACCAATTAAGGTCATTTTTAGGGTTGAGCGAGTACTATTCTCGATTTGTACAAAAAGTTGCACTGATTAGTGAACCACTGAGAAACTTGACCAGAAGTAATGTTACATTTGTGTGGGGCAAGGAACAACAGTCTTCATTTGAACGTTTAAAACGTTTAATAATCAATGCTCCTGCTCTCAGACCTTTTAATGAAGATTTGTTGTCCTACATCACTGTTAATGCCAGTAACTCTGGTCTAGGTGCTGTGCTTTGCCAAATGGTTGATGGTGAAGAAAACATAATTGCGTTTGCTTCAAGGGGACTTTCATTGTCTGAAACAAAATTACAGTACCATTGAAAAAGAAGCCTTGGCTTACGTATGGGGTACCAAACACTTTTCAACTTATGTTTGGGGCAGAGAATTTGTATTAATTTCTGATCATAAACCATTGATCTCTATTTGGAATGACAGAGGTTTAAGAAATGGCAGTCCTAGACTTGTATGTCTCTTTTCTAAACTATATGATTATAACATTTCTATGAGGCACATTCCACGTGGGAACAATTTTAAAGCTGATTTTTTATCAAGATGTCCTATTTATGAAAATAACATTGAAACCTTGTTGGATGACAAAGAAATTGTTGTTAACTTAATTGAAGGTTTAACGTTAAATAGTGATACCATTTCTGAATCTGATTGGTTACAAGCTTCATGTTCTGACACTTGCCAAACTGTTCACAAAAAATGTATTTCAAGTGGTTGGCCCAGAGAAAATCAAAGTGATAAAGAACTTGTTCCTTTTTCAAAAGTTAAGGAAGAATTAAGCATTGAAGGTGATTTCATTATGAGAGGTTCTTTCCTCATTCCCCCTGCTAGCATTAGGAGTAAAGTTATTTCTTTGGCTCATAAAGGTCATTCTGGTATTACCAGTACCAAGAAAAAGTTGCGTTTAAATTACTGGTGGCATAGAATGGACATTCTGGTTGAGACCTCTTTAAACAATTGTGTTGAATGTTCACATGCAGAAAAATCGCTGCTTACAACTAACTCTCCTTTGTGCCCAGTCAACTTTCCTCACAACCCTTAGGAGAAGCTTGGGATTGATTTTATTGGTCCTATTAGTGGTCTTAATCAGGGGTTTGGGTATATTGTAACTCTGGTTGATTATCATTCAAAGCGGGTTTCTTATAAATTCATGAAGGATCCCAATACTGAGAATGTGATTCAGTATTTGAAGCATCTTTTTAGATCTGAAGGATTACCCTCTTTCTTAGTATTAGATAATGGGGTACAATTTATTTCTCACAACATGAAAAGTTTTTTGCAGAATTATGGTATTAAACATCTCACGACTGCTCTTTATAGCCCACAGGGTAATGGTGTAGTGGAAAGAGTGAACCGTATTTTCAAGGATTCCATACAATTGGCATCATCTTCAGGTTTAAAGGTTCAAGAGGTTGTAAGTGACAGAATTTGGTCGTATAATAATACTTCTCATGCAACCACAGGCGTTACGCCTTTTGCTATGCTGAGAGTTAGACAATCCTTCAACGAACTTTCTCCTCAATGGGTAGTATCTAATACTGATTCAAGTAAGAACATTCCTTCGTTAGATCAAATTAAAACCAAGGTAGAACATTCTCAAATGGTTTCCAAATCGAGGTATGATCTGAATAAACATGTTAAAGAGGAAATTTTCAATGTAAGTGATAAAGTTCGCATAGGGAGACCATTTAAAGTCAGAGGTTTGAAATTCTATCCAGAAACTGTTGTTGTCAAAGTTAACAAACACTCTGTTATGGTTTCTGGAGGGAAATGGTGGAGCAAGTGGAATGTAGCCATAGTAAAGACTGTTGATTGCAATCGTAATCTCTCTAATCATGTTAAACATTCGCTGTCTTCAAGTTGCTCTGATGGTATGTATGTTCCTTTTAAAGATGTGTCGTCTTATGCTCTTACTCATGAACATGGTGAAGATGAACCTTTTAATACCACTTCACAAAATACTTCTTCGCAAGTTGAACCATTTTTAAATGATCAATTGATTGTTGACACCTTGCATGATTCTCCTTATGAGATGCATATTGAGAGAGCTGATGACAATTTACCTTCCAATGTTTTGAATGATGTCACCTGTTCTAGACAGATATTTAGACCTAAGTATCTAGAAGATTACATTACTTAGTTTATTTATTTTGCAATATTATAGGAAGGAAGATGTGTTATATTCTTTATGTATGTGCACTTATTAGTCTCCTAGCCTTAGTTAAGCTTTGCATCTTTCATAGTTTATGTTACCTAGCATTGTGGAATCTTGCTCTCTTGGAAGCTCCAGTGTTCAGTTATTGAGTGGGGGCTGACCAGGAGAGACACCTGTCTATTGTGTTGTTCTTTTTTCAAGATTAAATCTTCTTCCAAATTTCTTCTGGACTACCTGGATTTTGTTTATCGGATACAACACATATATGTGGGTGAGGTGCTGCTAATGGGTTGTACCATTTCTTGTGCCTTTTTCGAGCTCTTCAGCACATTTCTACAGTGGGTGTTAAGCAGAAGCAGTGGCCTTCGTGGAGTGTTCACTACCTTGATGATTTTTTGTTTCTAGGGAACACTAGCATCAGGGAACTGTGCCCAGGCGTTGCTGCATTTTGAGGCTTTAGCACAGGATTTTGGGGGTGCCTTTGGCTCCTAAGAAGGCATAAGGGCCTATGGTGGTGTTGATGTTTCTGGGCATCGAGCTGGACTCAGAGCAGTGGGTTGCATGTCTGCCGAGAGAGGAAGTCTAGAAGATCCAGGTTTTTCTGGGTTTCCTGAACCGGGCATGTCGGATGGTGAGAGCAGGGAGGACTTTTTGCAGGTGTCTCAGCATGGCTATGTCAGGCCGGTGTTGCCACAGGGTGTAAATCACTTTGGGTGTACAAGCGTAGCTAGATGTTTGTCAGACATTTCTGGAAGTATTCAACGGTGTGTCCTTGGTTTTTTTGGAGGAGAATACAGTGTGGCAGGGCCAGATATTCTCGGATGCTCTGGGCGTTGTTCTTTTCTGGGATGGAAGATGGTGTGCAGAGGAGAGGCTGGCACATTGGTTGAGTCAAGGATGGAGCATTGCCTTTTTGGAGTTTGTCCCACTCTTGGTTGCTTTTGCGGTTTGGGGCAGTGAGCTGATTTCTAGTCTTGTTTGCCGTGGCATTGTTTTCGCTGGCTGGCGCCAGGAGCAAAGGAGTTCAAGACAGAATTGCCGGCAGACATCTGGGCCTGGGGGGAGAGAGTTGTTGAACTGGTTGAGAAGTCATTACAGAGTCCACCAGAAGAAGGTACAGACTGGCATGGGGCAAATTTGGGGAGTCTGCAGGCAATTCTTTGAAGCTGATGAGGCTGGAGTGGTAGGACACTGAGCATGGAGTTTTGAGTTTTGTTCTACCTTGCATCGATAAAGGTTTGTCGCCCACAACTATTGCGGGCAAGTTGGCTGGAATTTCTACCTATGGCAAGGTGTATTTGAGTTTTGACCCTGCCAAGGACGAGATTCTAGGAAAGATCCTGAAGAGATGGAACTGGGAGAGGGGTGTGGGGAGAGGGGTGTGGGGAGGGTGGTGTTGCAGGAAGCTCTTTACATTTGAGCTGTACCCGGAGTAGTTGGCGGTTTTGCCTCTGTGTTGTTATGATCCATTTGAAGTTGCAGTTTTTTGGCTATGTATGATCTGGATGTTTTTAGGGGCATTTTGGGTTTTGGAGCTGTTGTTACTGCTCACCAGACGGGGTGCTGTATGATGAGGTGTGCTTGGAGCAGGGGAGGATGGGTATTTGGCTGAGGCAGTCTATGATGGATCAAGCTGGCAGGAGGAGATGGGTGTGGTTGTATGAGGATGGGGGCAGTGAGGTCTGCTCTGTCCAGGAGTGGTGTGGTTTAAAATTGTTGTCGGGTAGATTTTTATCAGGTATCTTTGGCATGCGGACGGTAGCAGGGTCACCGCCTTTCAGTTGTTGGCAGTGTTGTATATGGCCTTGCACAGGCTTGGTAGAAACCCGACTAGCTTTGGAACGTATTCCTTCCGGATTAACGTGGCGACGGCTGCGGCGCGTTTGGGGTGGTCATGGGGAAGGATTCAACAGATTGGCAGGTGGAGGTTGAAGTGCTGTGAGCACTATGTGTTAAAGTAGTATGGTTGTTTCTTTCCTCGATTTACTTTTTCTGTGCTAATTGTCTCTTTTTTCTACCTAGTGTGCGCGACTGGGCCAGGGACCAAGACAGTTACCTGGATTGTGGAACATTCCTTTGTACATTGGGAAGTGAAGTATGCTGACCAACAAGTTTATGGACTTAACCTGGGCTTGAGGAGCAGCCACTACAAGGTGCTTTGGTGGGGTAAAGGGTGAATGTGTTGGGGTGCGTTGTTGCCGTGGCTGATGAAGTTGGTTCAGCAGAGGGGCTGCCCAGACATGCTCCTGATTCATCCAAGGAAAATGACTTGGTCCGTTTGTCTGGACTGACTTTGCTCCAACATGTGCAGATGGACTGTGAGTTTTTCAGGAACATGTGTGGTTTGGACTGAGTTTGTACCGCCCAAAGTCTGGAGGGGGGCTTGGAAACATGCTCCGATTGATGAGGCTGGGAGGAAACTGAACAGGGCTATGAGGGTTTTCTGCCAGGCTGATGGTATCAAGGTGATTATGCATGTGGGGATTAGAGAAGAGGAGTTGGATATTTACAGGATTGATGGGGTGCCCCTTTCGCATTTGGGGAATGCTTAGCACATGATGGAATTGCGGGATGCGGTAAGCGCCTTTGGAATGAGTCGATTTGGTGCTGTAGGTCTGTTTGCTGAGAAGCGAAAGATGCACATGGTTTCTGGGGGGGGGGGGGGCAGGTAAATGCCCTACAGGGGTTTCCTAGTTGGAGGTAATTTGGGGGAGGGGGTGAGTCACATGCGGGCATATCCTCGGGGGGGGGGAAGGTGCCCATGTGACTGATGCAGTGCACAGGACGCGACGAGCAAGGGGAGGATCTTCAAGGGAGAATGTTTGTAGGGCAAGTGAAAGAGCGATTGGGAATGTGGAGTGAGGTCAGTGAGTGAAAGGGGGAAGAATGAAGCAAAGGATATGGTCTTACTGAGGAAGTGGAAGCAGGTGAATGTGTGGGGAGAACGGAACAGTCTGGTTTATGTCAAGATTCATTAATGTTGAAATATTGTTATTGTTAATAAAGTTCAATAGGATATTAGCAAACTTGTCCTAATAAATGGCCTTTTACACTATTACAACGTGGAGTGTGGTTATTGAACAATATGATTTGCTTTGTTAAATTCTTGGGTGCACTCCCAAGTCAAAAAGGAAGATCATCCTGGAGTGATTCTGAAGTCATTCGATGACTTCAGCCAGGCGATTCCTGCAATTAACTGGAGATGTCATCCAAAGCCATCCTGAAGTCTGCCCACAGGGCTGAAAATTTAAATGGGATGACTTTATCTAGAGTCATCAGAGAAACTACTCCAGGATTAGGGGCTGATTACTTCAGTGGAAAAGATGTGATGAGCTTGAACTACTGCCAGATGATCCCATGCTGATTACAGGATTAGGGTGGATTACTCCAGGATGGGTCCCAGATTACTTCAGTGGAAGACATGTGATGACCTTGTACTACTCCAGAATGATCCCATGATGATTTCAGATTAGGCTGGATTACTCCAGGATGATCCTTTGAGTATTTCAGGATGGGGCTGTATTATTATAGAATCATTTTGTGATGACTTCAGAATGAGGCTGCATTACTCATGGATGATCCAAGGATAACTTTAGAACGTGACTGGAACCGTACTAGTTGCTTAATTAATAACGGGTATGTATTACTGCAGGATGGGTTCTGGCTGTATTACTGCATGGCGGTGTCAATATGCAGAAGTATTATTCTAGGATGACCTCCAGTAGTAATACTTGTTTCCATTCACAAGATGTTAAGAAATACGGTTTTATTACTTTGTTAGCAGAGTAAATAATGGTTACAAAAACAAGCATTGGCAAAGCCAATAGGTTTTGCCTTTTTCACCATGTGACTTGCCAATGTCTTTTGTCGATGGTCGGTAGTATCGGTTAAAATGAAAAAGCATTGCCAAAGCCAAATGGGCTGGCCTTTGCAAGAGCTATTGTCTTTGCCAATATGTTTTAGCCATATTGTACACGAGCGTGGCTGTTCAGTACGGCTAAAAGTTAGTGGGGTAAAGAAGAGTTGCATGTTGAAAAGTGCAATGTGATGAAGTAGCATAGATTCTAGCGACAGTGTGTCATGGAGTGGTGTAGAACAGAGTGGCGTTAAGTGTTGCGTAGACTAGATTGCTGTGGAGTCGTGTAGGAGAGTGGAGTAAAGTGTTGCAGAACCGCATTGTTAATATATCTGGAAGAGTAATGTGTAAACCTTTGCCATACACAAGAAGTTAGGAAATCAGTAGTTTTTTTTCACCTATGTGATCAATAATAGGCTGGTATTTTGTTGTGAGTTGTAGGTTGCTGAGTAGTTGTACAATATAAGTTACAGAAACTGTTAAAGTGTTATGACTCATTTATGTACAAAAAGGCAAAATACTGTGCTGTTACTAGTGGTTTAGTGCTGGTAAGCAATAGCAAACTTTTGAAAGAGGGAAATAACAGCATTAATTGATGTAATAGCAATACTATGTGTTTAGTAAAGTTCTGACAACTTTTGGCCCGGTGCAACTAAACCTGCTGCACCATTCAAATCATTCCCCTAATGCCTGAAAGGTAACATCACTTGTGATTGCTTATTTAGTAGTTAAACATAGCAATATTTGATGTTAGAGGAGTTCTGACAACTTTTAGGCCCGGTGCCACTGGACCTGCTGCACCATTTAAATCATGACCCTATTGCCGGTAAGGTAGCTGCACTTGTAACTGCCCGTTTAGTAGTAAAATATTGCAATATTTGGTGTTTGGAGGGGTTCCTAGAGCTTTGGAACCCGGTGTCACTGCACCTGCTGCACCATTGAAATGATGACCCTGTTGCCTGCAAGCTAACTGCACTTGTGGCTGCCTGTTTAGGAATAACATATAGCAATACTTGGTGTTTAGTAGGGTGCCTGGAGCTTTTGGTCCTGATGACATTGCACCTGCTGCACTATTGAAATCGTGGCCCTAGTGCTTGCTAGATAACTGCACGTGTGACTGCCTGTTTAGTAATAAAATATAGCAATATTTGGTGTTTAGTGGAGTTATGACAACTTTTGGCTCCGGTGCCACTGCACCTGCTGCACTATTTAAATCAAACCCCTTTCACATGCAAGGTAACTGCAATTGTGACTGCCTATTTAGTTTTAAATGTTAGAAATACTCTGGATTTAGTGGAGTCCCTGGAGCTTTTGGCACCGGTGCCACTGCACCTGCTGCACCATTAAAATCAAGTCCCTTTAACTGCAATTGTGGCTGTTTTTTTACTAGTAAAATATAGCATAGTTCTTATGTATTAACTTTATTTTTAACATCCAGTGTTTATTACATTATTTAGAATATGATCATAATGATCAAATAGGTTAAGTAGAACAAAAATCAATCACATAATGCCTACAAAGTGCAAAGAAAAGCACTGGGGGCATGAATAAGAAATGCCACAAACGTTCTAAGGATGAAGCATCTGGTTTACACAACTAAATAATATCAAGCATTGGCATAGCCAATAGGTCTCGCCTTTGGAAACTTTTAAGTGTTTAGCAAGTATATTGACTTTACCAATGTCTTTAAGCTGTGCTGTACAGATTCTGCTGCATGCTGAAAAGTTATAATAAAGAAGTGGCAGAAGCATTTTTGTTACCTTAGATATGACCAAAATACCATTATGTACAACTGAACGACTGTATTAAAAAAGTATCAAAAATAACGTCTGGAGTTTTTTTTGTCCTTTCAATACTGGCAACTTGTATCTGCCTGTCCCAATGGTTGCTTGTGGGTTTTTTTCTTTATGGAGGAGGCATAAATAACAGGAGGGTGAAGGTAAGTCAGTGAGTGAGTGTGAGAGAGAGAGAGCGCGAGTCAGAGAGAGAGAGAAAGAGAGAGCGCGAGTCAGAGAGAGAGAGAGCGCGAGTCAGAGAGAGAGCGCGAGTCAGAGAGAGAGCGCGAGTCAGAGAGAGAGCGCGAGTCAGAGAGAGAGAGTGCGAGTCAGAGAGAGAGAGCGCGAGTCAGAGAGAGAGAGAGAGCGCGAGTCAGAGAGAGAGAGCGAGTCAGAGAGAGAGAGAGCGCGAGTCAGAGAGAGAGAGAGAGAGAGAGCGCGAGTCAGAGAGACAGAGCGCGAGTCAGAGAGAGAGAGCGCGAGTCAGAGAGAGAGCGCGAGTCAGAGAGAGAGAGAGAGCGCGAGTCAGAGAGAGAGAGAGAGAGCGCGAGTCAGAGAGAGAGAGAGAGAGCGCGAGTCAGAGAGAGAGAGAGAGCGCAAGTCAGAGAGAGAGCGCGAGTCAGAGAGAGCGCGAGTCAGAGAGAGAGAGCGCGAGTCAGAGTGAGAGAGAGCGCGAGTCAGAGTGAGAGAGAGCGCGAGTCAGAGAGAGAGAGAGCGCGAGTCAGAGAGAGAGAGAGCGCGAGTCAGAGAGAGAGAGAGCGCGAGTCAGAGAGAGAGAGAGCGCGAGTCAGAGAGAGAGAGCGCGAGTCAGAGAGAGAGAGAGCGCGAGTCAGAGAGAGAGAGAGCGCGAGTCAGAGAGAGAGAGAGCGCGAGTCAGAGAGAGAGCGCGAGTCAGAGAGAGAGAGAGAGCGCAAGTCAGAGAGAGAGAGTGCGAGTCAGAGAGAGAGAGAGCGCGAGTCAGAGAGAGAGAGCGCGAGTCAGAGAGAGAGAGCGCGAGTCAGAGAGAGAGAGAGCGCGAGTCAGAGAGAGAGAGAGCGCGAGTCAGAGAGAGAGAGCGCGAGTCAGAGAGAGAGAGCGCGAGTCAGAGAGAGAGAGAGCGCGAGTCAGAGAGAGAGAGAGCGCGAGTCAGAGAGAGAGAGAGAGCGCGAGTCAGAGAGAGAGAGCGCGAGTCAGAGAGAGAGAGAGCGCGAGTCAGAGAGAGAGAGAGAGCGCGAGTCAGAGAGAGAGAGAGCGCGAGTCAGAGAGAGAGAGTGCGAGTCAGAGAGAGAGAGAGAGAGAGCGCGAGTCAGAGAGAGAGAGAGAGCGCGAGTCAGAGAGAGAGAGAGCGCGCGAGTCAGAGAGAGAGAGCGCGAGTCAGAGAGAGAGAGCGCGAGTCAAAGAGAGAGAGCGCGAGTCAGAGAGAGAGAGCGCGAGTCAGAGAGAGCGCGAGTCAGAGAGAGCGCGAGTCAGAGAGAGAGAGCGCGAGTCAGAGAGAGAGAGCGCGAGTCAGAGAGAGAGAGCGCGAGTCAGAGAGAGAGAGCGCGAGTCAGAGAGAGAGAGCGCGAGTCAGAGAGAGAGAGAGAGCGCGAGTCAGAGAGAGAGAGAGAGAGAGAGCGCGAGTCAGAGAGAGAGAGAGCGCGAGTCAGAGAGAGAGAGAGCGCGAGTCAGAGAGAGACAGAGCGCGAGTCAGAGAGAGAGAGCGCGAGTCAGAGAGAGAGAGCGCGAGTCAGAGAGAGAGAGAAGGCTACTGTACTCAAGTCAACCTAAAGGAACGCACGTGAGGCAGCGTGACTGGTGTCTGGGACTCCCAGCAGCCGGGTGCCAGGCAGGCTTCGACTGGCCCGCAGTCCACCCTCTCCCTCCCTCCTCCCGCGGCAATCACCGTGAACGGAATCACGGGTCATCATTACATTGGTACAGCTAAAAAGCTAAAGGGAAACTGCCGGCCGAGTGAACCCACACTATGCATATAACTATAATCTAAGTATGCAGCAAGGTTTTTCTGCCAAAAACACAGATTCCTTCGTCCCATACGGATTTTGCACATTTATTTTGCCCGAGACCTTACAGCGCCGCATCTTAAAGAATGGCGGGCTCCCGCCTTTTAAACAAAGCAGAGTACTCCAAAGTGGAGGAGAGGCGGGAAATCACACCCACCTCACTTCCACGTCTCACCTGCACCCTTAGCCCACCGAAAAAAAAATACCAAAGAAATGAAGCACTTTTCTTGTTTCCTTCTCAGCCCGATCATTGTGCCCACACTCCGGTGCAGCACCACGTTTAAACTCCTCACTCATCTCAGATTAGTGCAGCTCTGCTTCCGCTTCCGGTCCAGCCGGGGACGGCTGCGGCATGGTAGGGCTGGATCCTACCAAAAAGAGCCCAAAGCAGCCTGTAGTGCTGCTCCGAGGCTGGAGGGGCTGGGGTAATTAATACAAGCAAGGAAAGAAAGACGATGGAGACAGCGGCGACTTTGAAGCTGGGGGACAGTGTCTGAGTCTCCACAGGAGGCGCAACATCCTATAATTCTGTGCAAATCACTTAATTTCACCATAACTAAATGTAGAAAGCAATGTGTTTGTCTAATCCACTGTTACTCGTAATTCTGTCTATACGGCTGCAAACTGCATCTCCTTAACAGATCCCTGCAGCAAATCTGTGAGTGCTTTAAAGTCATGTAAGGTGCGAGGACACCCAAAGGCTTGAAACAACGCAAGTGGCTCTTCACCAACCCACCCAGCCCCTTTTCACCTTGCCAACTCCGGTCGGACTGTGTTTCAAAAGTGTAATCGGATGAGAAATCTTTATTGTTTTCTGTCACCATGTGTCAGCTTTTTTTAATGTTTTATTACTACTTGCATTTAGATTAATTCATGTTTAGTTATAACGGCAGACCGGTGTCAACATTTTACAGGTATTTCTTTAATATCTGGTTGCATTGAGCGTGTGCTGCATTTTTATTCGTTTAACCGTGTTACTGCACCTATACTTACTCTAACTTCATTTATTTACAAACGGACAACACCTACTTTATTTTTTTTTAAGCAACAGAGAGAGGATGTAGCCTAACAGCTACAGCAACTGCTTCGCAGCTTGGAAACCGAGTTAGAGTCTCCCTCAACATCCAGTCATTCTGAGCAAATCACTAATGTCTCCGTTTCAACAATAAATGTGCCTTTCGTGATTTATATCTGTATTTCACAGCGATATAGTGTCAAAGGAACCAACAGCGTTATCGTGCTTATTTTAATGAAATGAGCTTTTAGGTTTGCAATTTGTACAAAAATGAAACAAATGTAACTTTGGATAAGGAAACATATGCAATGGCCATAAACAAATAGTGCTAAAAATGGACCAAATGCAGTGATGTAAATGACACTTGACTGAACTGCTTAAAGGAGCCCTATGACTTCCTTCCCTTACAGAGTTTGGCCTCTCCACTAAAGGCTTCTCTGATAAAAGAGACAGAAAAGCCAGTTCCAGAGCTCTCAAGTTTCGCGAGAAACTCACAGAGACCAGCAGTTTTCATCACAAGATCTGTAGCCCTGTTTGTGCCTCTATAAAATCGGGCATACGAGTCCAAAATGTAAAGCTAAGACCAGAACTAGATGAGTACCTCATATGTGGACCTGTTAAACGTGAACGCTGTGCACTAGCGATGGTGTATGAAGGGCACAAGTCCTATAAAAAGAAGTGGGGGGACTGACCAAGTTAGGCAGTATAGTATGCAAGTGACATAATGACGAGTGCCACATGACGCCACAATGCGTGACATTCCACATGGCATCACAGTAAGTGACCTCACTGGAAGTGATATCAGATACTAAGATCACACACATATATTTATCAGGTGTATCATGAGTACATTTAATTCTGCCGCCACTTTTTTGGCACAACCCCAACCCCGAATCCATTTTTTTTAACTCACACACTGTTCTCGGGGGTGGGATTGTTGAACCTCTATTTTGTTGCTACCTTCTTCAGGTTTGCTATACATGATATAACACACATGGTGTGCATTTTATACAATATTGTGAGCATTAATGTACCACTTAATTATGCAATAGTGCTCTGATATGTATATTACGTTGATTTGTACAATTACTTGATTTCTTTTGCATGGATAATGTGTAAGTTATGTTAAGCGCTCTAACACTCTGCATTGAGATGAGAAGCGCTATACTGAAAATGCAATCGGTCTCGCATTTGTTTGTGTTAGAGTTATTGGCATAGCACCCAGTCCTTCTAGCATTGAAGTCTCCGCTTATGCATGCACTATCGGTGTAATTGCAGAATTAAAATGCAGTAGTATGTAAATGGTGTTCATTATGTAGTAAAAAGGAGATTCTGAAATCTTCCAAAGGGTTGAATGTATCTAAAAAGAAAGAAAAAACTAAAATGTTGGACTTGTCCCTGAAGCAATAAACAAATCATCCTAGAATTATTAAGAACCAGTCTTTTTAATTAGACTGTGGTGCTAGTCAAGTAATCCAACAGTCATTTTCAAACAATCTTAAAACCACCAGTAGCAATGCATCTTGTGAAGTAATCCATCACTCAGTTTCAGGTCATCCTCAAATTATCAGTAACAGTCACATCTTGTGAAGTCATTGGATAATCATTTTCAAGTGATCTTGAAATCATCAGGGTTAATCACATCTTGTGAAGTCATCAGATACTCATTTTCAAGTCATCTTCAAATCATCAGGCTCAAGTTTCTAAACTCTGCTGATGACTTTAAGAGCTTGATGACGTCTGACAACATGAAAATGACTTCTAGAGTAGTTGAATGATCATTCAACAACTCTGGCATGGCTTCTAAAGTAATCCTGTTTGACCTGGGCTGGCTTCAAATAGAGACCAGTTGCATCCTAAATTTCTATGGCAGTTTCACTTTGTTCCAGCTGTTATCTTTTAGTTTGCTTTAAATACATTAGAAAGGGGGGTGCCAGAGAGTCAGTCTACAGCAAAATGGCTGAACTGTAGTGCAGCTCTACCAGCCGGGTACAAACATCCTCCTATTATCCTGCCATCTGCCGCCTACAACGAGAGAAATAGCTCGGAATGAGTGTTGGCTGTGGCAAAACAAAGGCCCCCACAGCCCCTGAGCTCTGGAGGCCCTCTCTGGCACTGGTAGGCCCCTGGCCTGAGAGCTTCAGACTCGGTCGGGAGTATGTACTTTGCAGGGCCCCCCCTCACATTACCTTACGCCTCCGGTCTAGAAGTCTCTGAATGCAACGTGATGTCACTGTGAAAATTTGAATGCACCTTCTAAGTGGTTTAAATATATCGTCCTCCGTCCCTGGGCACTCAACAATTCTTGAAAGTAATGGAAAATCCTGGTCTAAAAAACCCGAAATTACGCAATTTGGTACCTCCGTAAAATATTTTCAATAAGCACAAATAAGATAGCTAGGAAATTGTATTTCTTGTACATTTGCGCCACCTACTGACTGAAGGTTGCGATACATGTAACATCTGATTTTTGACGAAATACTAACCAAATGTAACTTAATTCCGATATATGTACAGGCTCGTATTACTGCATTCAACCAATTTTAACAAGCTTTTTTAAGACAAGACGTTTGTTGAATGCTCATTGCGAAGACTTTGATCTGACTAGCCACA
Organism: Lissotriton helveticus; assembly: GCF_964261635.1. Classification (NCBI taxonomy): domain Eukaryota; kingdom Metazoa; phylum Chordata; class Amphibia; order Caudata; family Salamandridae; genus Lissotriton; species Lissotriton helveticus. Next base: position 1,928,550,936 of record NC_136057.1, read on the forward strand.
CCTTCTTTTCACGTACACTGCGTCACTATATCTTGTGCACTGTGATATGGCTAAGATACCATCGGGGGCTTATTTACAAGCCCCTTGCACCACGTTTGCGTCATTTTTAACATGGGAAAAGTGACGCAAAAGTGGTGCAAGGGGCTTATAAATAAGCCCCCTAGAGTATGTATTGGCACAAAGGCGACAGAGTGGGACTCAACATAAGCTAAATGATAAGCTGCCTTTGCCTCCCTGTCTGAGAGTCATCACTTATCCATCAATCTTTATATAAGGTTCTTGGGTATTATTTAAGATATTGAGAGCAGTAGTGGCTGGTTTCTCTCTATCTCTCTCCCTCTATGGAGTGGTCCGGAGCCATCCTGATAGAAAAAGCAAAGACCCATCAGTGTCTAAGAACCAGAGGCTTAGGGGCTTATTTATGAGCCCTTGCGCCACTTTTGCACCGCTGGTGCTTCACTTTTTGTGGCACACCAGCAGTGTAAAAAATACGCCTTGTTGCGCCATATTTACAAAGTGACGCATCTAGGTATATGCGTCAGTTTGTAAACCCCTACGCCACATTATACCTGCGGCAGGTATAATTTATGCAGGAGGGGCGTTCCGAGGCAAGAAAGGGTCGTAGAAGTGACGCAGTGAAATCTATAAGATGTCACTGCGCCACTTATAGGATGCAAATGTGTCAATATCTTACGCCTGCCTTATGGCAGGCATAAGACTGATGAAGGCAGATTTAACATGGGACTTGACGATGTTGAATGACCTATTGCTGAAGTTGGTTCACTTTTGTGACACACTCCAGCAATTCGTCATTTTTGCGCCTACAGATACGGCAGTATTTCTGACGTATCTGTAACTCCTTGCGACATGATGCATCATACTGTGGATATGACGCATCATTGGTGTTGCAAGGAGGGCGCAATGAAAAGTGACGCATCGCTGTTTTCTCACAGCGTTGCATCACTTTTCATAAATGAGGCCCTTAGTTTCCATCGGTGCAGCAGGTGCAGTGATACCTGGGCCCACTGAACCCTGCTTATTGTTGGATTCCGCAGTACAAACAGTGGTACAGGGGCACATTTCCTTCCTTGCCCTATTTCTTCGCTACCTCTTTATACCAAGATTCTTGCAAGCACATTAATGGCACCTCTTCTGCATTCCTAGAAGTGCATAACACGCTACATCTTTCTCAATCTGGTTTTCGCAGAGAGCATAGCACTGAAACAGCTTTGCTAGGCATCACGGAACACCTTAGGCAGTTTTTGGACAGAGGGAGAACTGCGGCTCTGACCCTCTTGAATTTAAGTGCCGCTTTCGATACTGCTTCACATCAGGTGCTCCTTAAGAGACTTGTAGCAGTTGTGGTTCAAGGGTTAGCTGTAACCTTGTTTCAGTAATTTTTGGAAGGGCGCACATTCCAGGTAATCACTAAACCTTACAAATCTGCAGTGTATAATCTGCTCCATGGAGTTCCTCAAGGCTCCTCTTTGATCCCTACTCTATTTAATATGCGCCCACAGGCAGACATAGTGGAAAATGACCATCTTATACAGGCGATATGCAAATTTTAATATCACTCTCCCCAATGGATAACAGCGCCTCTCCCAGTATGGCTCCCTGTCTTAAGGAAGTGGCTGACTGGACGCGGCACCACTGCCTAAAATTAAATGGCAGCAAATTGGAGGTGCTTGCGCCACTTTTGCCTCATTTGTAACATGGGAAAAGTAACACAAAAGTGGTGCAAGGGGTTTGTAAATAAGCCCCCTAGAGTATGTATTGGCACAAAGGCGACAGAGTGGGACTAATAAACACAATATAAGCTAAATGATAAGCTGCCTTTGCCTCCCTGTCTGAGAGTCTTCACTTATCCATCAATCTTTATATAAGGTTCTTGGGTATTATTTAAGATATTGAGAGCAGTAGTGGCTGTTTTCTCTCTATCTCTCTCCCTCTATGGAGTGGTCCGGAGCCATCCTGATAGAAAAAGCAAAGACCCATCAGTGTCTAAGAACCAGAGGCTTAGGGGCTTATTTATGAGCCCTTGCGCCACTTTTGCACCGCTGGTGCTTCACTTTTTGTGGCACACCAGCAGTGTAAAAAATACGCCTTGTTGCCCCATATTTACAAAGTGACACATCTAGGTAGATGCGTCATTTTGTAAACCCCTACGCCACATTATACCTGCGGCAGGTATAATTTATGCAGGAGGGGCGTTCCGAGGCAAGAAAGGGTCGTAGAAGTGACGCAGTGAAATCTATAAGATGTCACTGCGCCACTTATAGGATGAAAATGTGTCAATATCTTACGCCTGCCTCATGGCAGGCATAAGACTGACGCAGGCACATTTAACATGGGACTTGCCCATGTTGAATGACCTATTGCTAAAGTTGGTTCACTTTTGTGACACACTCCAGCAATTCGTCATTTTTGCGCCTACAGATACGGCAGCACTTCTGACGTATCTGTAACTCCTTGCGACATGATGCATCATACTGTGAATATGACGCATCATTGGTGTTGCAAGGAGGGCGCAATGAAAAGTGCTGCATCGCTGTTTTTTCACATTGTTGCATCACTTTTCATAAATGAGGCCCTTAGTTTCCATCGGTGCAGCAGGTGCAGTGATACCTGGGCCCACTGAACCCTGCTTATTGTTGGATTCCGCAGTACAAACAGTGGTACAGGGGCACATTTCCTTCCTTGCCCTATTTCTTCGCTACCTCTTTATACCAAGATTCTTGCAAGCACATTAATGGCCCCTCTTCTGCATTCCTAGAAGTGCATAACACACTACATCTTTTTCAATCTGGTTTTCGCACAGAACATAGCACTGAAACAGCTTTGCTGGATAACAGCGCCTCTCCCAGTATGGCTCCCTGTCTTAAGGAAGTGGCTGACTGGATGCGGCTCAACTGCCTAAAATTAAATGGCAGCAAATTGGAGGTGCTTATACTAGGCAATCAACCTCGGTGATGCGGTCCCCATTGTTGGCCAGGAGGGTTTGGTCCCTGTCCTACTCCCAGTCAGTCAAATAAAGAGTTCGGTTTCCGGCTGTATGACAGAGGGACCATAGATTGGCATATTACCTTGGTAACGGCGTGCTGTTTTGGGTCGTTTAAATGTCTAAAAAAGATTATGATGTTTACCTTTGGATGTACAAGTCACTGTCATGCAGGTTCTAATAATCTGTAGACAGGACTATAGTGATTTGCTACTCCTGGGTGTTACACAGTCCCATCTAAAGCGGCTGCACACTCTTCAGAAGGCTGAAGCTCGCGTTATGCTATATTCCTCGCAATGTGTCAGTTTTCAAACATCTTCGCCAAATGCACTTGCTTCTCTTATCTTAACTCAGCAAGTTCAAGGAGCTATGTTATGTATATAAAGAAGCCATGCATCAGGCAAGCCCTTAATATATACATTTTCTAAACCACTCCATACCTTTAAGCAGTAACTTCGATCAAGTAAATCCAACCTGCCCATTATCCCTAAAATGTGACTGCTAAGGCAGGGTCAGCCAGTCTTTTGCTTTTTTTGGGGCCGATGTTATGAAATGCCTTGTCACCTCATCTGCGTCCATGCAAATGTTATGCTCTGTTTCGTAAGGCATTTAAGACTTCTTATGAATTTCTCTGGTCCCCATTCTGCTAGCACTGGGTAACCCAATTGCAGCAACCATGGACTCTACACATTTGATTTGATTTAATTTGACATGAACAAACTGTGGGTTTTCCTGTCAGAAAGATGCTGCACACTGCCCTATTAAGTTATGCATTTTAAACAGTGGCGGCTGGTGGATTTTGCAAGTGGTGAGGTGGAAAATTGTATCATAGTACAATGACTGTGCGAGCGCGCGAGTCCGACCTGCAATAGGAGGGTGCAGGGTGAATTCCCCCCGCAAGAAAATTTGGGAAAAAATTGATTCAAATGGTGGCTTTTCACACCACATATTTACAGCAAATTGTTGCAAAAAGGGGATCTAAATATAGCATTTTAGTGTGAAGAAAACATTAGAAACAAATAAAAAATGTGCCCCATCCTCTAACTGGTATGCTTGCAAAATGACCCCCAAGCCAAGCACACACAACCAATGGAAACAGGGCCTCTAAGTGTTTTCTACCTGTAACACATCTCTGCCTCTTTACTGTATTGGTTGATGAAGTCAAGGCTCACACCATTGGTAACACTGTACATGGCAAATGCTTTAAAAATTAGTGGCAAAAGAGATCTATCCCAGGATTGCAGTTCATCCTTGATTTCTTTTAGTATTAGCCAGGCAAACAGAAATTATATTTCAGCAAGCTGCGATTTATTTGATTATAACTCTCTCAACATGTACCTCAGCACACTAGCACAGGCACAGCGAACGCATGTTCTCACAAAGGTCAGTGCCAAGAAAGGACGATCCCGCCAGGGCCTCTTGACTCGAGGCAGTCCAGTCCGGCCCTGGTTACACGTTTCTATACAGGTTATCGCTCGGAGCTTAACTGTACAAGAATTGTGAAACTGTAGTTATGACATCAATAAAGATATTTCATATGCTAATGTCATTGGTAGCTTCTTATTCAGTATAACCAGAGAACTGCTATGCTAACTCACTGGCCTGTTCACAAGAGCACAGTGCATCAAAGCAAAGTAGGTCCTCCTTAGATTGCCTTTTTCAAAGTTTACACTAGAGCAGAGTACAGCCCAAGGCAATGGGTTCAGCCCATCTAATCTGTTACCAGGCCCAGTGTTTGGTTTTTATGTCTTGACAAATGGATTGAATTGTATTGCTTGCATTTGGGAAGCCCTTTGCTTTCATCAAAACAATTTACGCAGGCTGCAAGCCATTTGTCATTCCGTAAACATGCACAGCACACAGTTCTCAGGCCAGGCTGTAAACTGTACTGGAGGAGGAAATCCTTGATGCTCAAACATAACAGTCAGTCACAGCCCTAGTCCATTGGTAAATTTGAATTTGCTGGTTTAATACATGTGTGAGCAGCAGAGGCTCAGAACAGCAACATCAACAAAGAAATCACAGTGCAATTTAGGTGAAAATCGAAAAATGGAGGCCCATTAGACTCGGAGAGTGTGTTCAATGGTGCTGGTGGTGTATACATGGTGTAGTTTACTATCCCTGCGTGTAAGTGCTTCAACACTTTGCACATGTATAGAAAGTGTTATACAAATGGTCCAGTCTAACAATGTGCATGGGTTGTATTCCTCCATCCTCTCCTGTGCCCCATCACCCCATCTTTTGATGACTCCTTTCGTGATGGAGGACGATTTCACTTTTGATTTGCAAGACTCTCTGGATGATTTTACTTTAACTGAGACCGAACCAGAAGTGGGAAGGCCAACACTAACCTTAATGAAGAAATCTACCAAAATAAGTGCACAGAAAGCTGGCAAAAATAAACATTTGTAATGCCACGTGTTATCTACCCCATCTCAAAGAGATAAATGGCCCTTCAAATACAAACTGTGTTTCTGCAACACATCACATTATGTCTGTAGAGCCCATGTATGTGACTATCGTACTCAAACCTTTACAAATATTCTCTTTGTAATAAAAGTCAGACAAAAGGGAACGTCCCACTCTAGAACACACATAAAAAGGGAATATTTGTTAAAATGGCTAAGGCATTTATAGACTGATTTCATGCTTTCCACCTGTAACTCGCACAATGTGCTCTGGAGCAGTTGCTTTAAAACGCTGGCCTCCGATGACATATCTTTTACTAACAACATGTGCTTTACATTAAAGGATTTGCACTAGCTGTCAATTTGGCAACTAAATGCTACAGTTGTTTATCACCCCTTAAGGTCGAGCAGAGAGAGCTATCATGCAGGATGGCGGGATTCCAATCCAGCCACAAACTACTTGGAGGGCATTAATACAGTTAAACACTAGTAATCGCTTTAATTGTTTGCTGAGAGATGAAACACGCACATGCATTTTAAACAATTTACCGGGAGGTGCTAGGCATTGCTGCCTAGTATTGATAAGCAAATGTTGCAGAGATCAACTGAACTGGACAGTACAGAGCCTATAGACTCACCTGACTGCTGCTGGTAAACAAGTGATTCAGCTTCTGTATGTACCAGCCAGAGCGCTTCACCACTTCAACTTGTTTTCGTCTTGGGGCTGAATTCTTCAGCTGGCTGTGGAGGGGGCCAAGGGGGCATGGGATACAACAGCAGGCCTCAGTTGAGGAGTGTGCCTGAACCGACCTCGCCGGAGCTAAGCAGCAGCTGTCTTCACTCAGAAGTGCTGTATTTCTGACTGGTAGCGGCACTTCTAATATTGCGTGCCATGCTCACAAGACAAATCTCTCCAGCCCGAGTAAGGTGGTTGCTCCCGGGCCTGGAAGCCCCCCAGCGCCAAGGCAGTAAACCTGTCATGGGCTTCTGTGTTCCTTTTCAGTGCGCCCCTCATTTACGTCTCTTCACTGCAAACGGGTAAACCCACTCACCACGAAGAAGCTCTAACTGCGTCTAATGCTAATGGCGGAAAGGAGCTCCAGTGTCAGGAATACTTCCCCTCACCGTCCCACAAGTACATGGTAGGAGAGAGACAGCAGATCTCTCTCTGGCGCGTTTCTTTGTCCTCCTCGTCAGCAGCAGTAATTGAAACCACAGACCACCTCCTGTGAGCCTAGGTGGTTGGTGTACATAACAACAGTCGCGGAATCTGCATGGCCCAACTTTGAGGTGCGGGCCAGTCACAGCACAACTTTCACAGTGCACAGCCAGCAGCAATAACTTCAAATGCGCCCTGTCCCGCGCTCCCACAGGCAGTAGGAGGGAACTGACAGACACCGTAATTTGATTGGTCACAGTCAGGGCAGGGTGGGGTTAGCACTACAGTGAGGCTTCCTCATCTGTGATTGATGTGTAGCCCTGGCTTTGCGGAGCTGAATCTGAGAGCGCCCAGGGCTAGCTTTATTGGCGGGGGAGGTCCTTCAGCATAGACTTCAATAGCTTTGCCGAGGTGGTGACGTCACAACCCTCAGGGCTGTAAGCTCCTCAGCGGGCAAATCTGTGTTTCATTGCGCATGCTCAGAGAGCATGATTTGTGACTGCCAGGCTGTCTGATGACTTCAGGCTGCGTTCGCAAGTCAGGTTTTGACTTGAGAACGCTGCCTGAAGTCATCAGACAGCCTGAGTCAGTTTACTGGCACTTTGGCACAAAGTTGTTTTGATTCGTACAGAGTTGTAATTGTACATTAAAACAGCGGCGGTGCGTCCATTGGGGCGTTGCCCTCCCAATGCGCACTGCCGCCATCCGGGACCGCCAGTGTGCCTAGTAAAATAAAACATTATTGATTATTCAGCAACTAGTTTCTGGCCGGCCGGTCACCGGGCCGGACCAGAAACCATCAGGAAAAGGGGGGGTGGGGCTGTGCAGGGGCGCTAGTGTGCGTGTCCTCTTTCGGACAGGTCATTTTTCTGCCCGGTGGGAACATGCGCACTAGCCCCCCCCCTTTGGAAACCGGGGGTTGCCTCATGCTGCAGCCCCCAGCCTCCTAATGGGGAGGGGAGTTTGGCTATTCTAACCAATCCATTCCTGACCTGCTTGATGACGTCTGGCATGACGTGACGTCACTCACCTCCTTAGTCACTCTCACCCCGCACCCGCAGCCACTTCCACACACAGTGCTGCTGCCCGCTTCAAACGTGGTGTGCGTGCTCCTCCTGTCCTCCTGATGGTAACTCTTCCTGCTGCCTCCTGAGCTGGACTACTACCGTAACCGTAACGACATCGACAAGAACTACTGAGGTGAGTCACAATGGTGAAGGGGGTGATTACCGCCCTTTTGAATTTTATTTCAAACTCCCACCCGTTACGTATTACCCATGATCTCACAGCTGTACCCCCCTGAGAGTGCCATGGCGGGTTTGGGCATCCGGCATCGTTTCGGTCTGTAAGTATTTTTTTGTAAATACAGCGCCTTCTATGGCAGCCGGTTTGATGTTTTGTAGTGCCACTGCCGCGACTCTTGTTCCCCCCAGGACCAGGTGCAGTTGCCAGGGGTTTATGTACAGGGGTCTCAGTGAGAGACAGAATCGCCATGGCTGCTTTGTATTCTCAGCCCAGCCCTGTACATACAGAGACTCTCACGCGCGCTTTCAAATGAGGCAGGTGAGGTTCCCCAGTCGGCATTTTGTTGCATTAATAATGTGGCCGCGGCAGGGAGGTTGGGTCCAATCCCAGCTTTAGCACTTCACTTGACTTAAAACCGTGTGATTCTGGGCCTATAAGTAAACCTTCAGGAATCACAATTATCTATCACAAGGACATTTTGGATTTTTTTTTATGCAGGAGCAATTCAATTTAAATCGCCTGCGAAAATGCTTTGCGGCGGCACGTGGGATATTTGCAAGTTACAATTAAGACCAAAAAAAGACACATTTCAAAGCAGAACAACGGCACAAACATAAAAAAAAAAATCAGCAGTGATGAAAAGCCCCAGGCACAATCACTCCAATGGAAGTCCACAGACAATCTTCCGCGGGTGCCGTGCCCTCTACCAACACCTTCGACAGGTGATTTCAAATGACTCTATTGTGCATCCTTAGCGCAGCACCAACTTACCCGAGGTCTAGGCTCTCATCCAAGGCGCTATGCTCCCAGGTCTTAGTTACCGTCTTCGCCCTTAAGGCTCCACAAGTCAGCGAATCGATCATCTAAAAAGCAAAGTTGTTCTCAGCTAGACAGAAGCCCCAGGGTTATTTTTACGATGTAGTGCAATCCATGTTTGTGTTTTTATGCGCAAGTCAACTTGGAATAACATTAAAAACGCGAGTGAAAATCGTGGTTTATTGAAACAAAAATATACTCCGAAAGCCATGAACTGGCACATATAAAAACAGCCTGCGAATATGTTTTTATTTACTGCCTTTTTCAGGGAATAATAACAGCACGCGTACTCTGGTGATTGATGCACTTTGATGGAGAGAGCTGTGATCAGTCTAGTGATAATTTTGACTACTGCTAAAGCAGCTTAGAGTGTTAATGTTCATGATGCGAAGCACAAAGTGTAGCATGCCTATCACAGATTTTTTTTGTAGATAGCTCAGTGGGTTGCTGCTTTTGCCACAGAGATCATTCTGTTTCTTGAACTTCATAGGTTACCATCCTTCGAACATAGCTCAGTGAATCATGACTGGCATCAAAGTGCTGCATGTAAACTGAAAGGCATTGTTTCAGAGTTACAAAAAATGTGCCTCATTTTTGCTTTCCTAACTGCTGAATGAGTGCAATTTATTTACAGGTATTTACATCTTTTGTGTGTTTGAGGGTAGGCGAAGTGGCTAAAAAGTATACATTATTCTGCAACTGATTTGGCGCTCCTAAGCCAGTACGATCCAGACTGAGTGTGCTATGAATTTGTAACAATGGTGATGAGCACTGTTCAAATGAACTGATATGAATTTACACAACATACAAGTGTGGGATGAGAGCAGAGGGTGGGTGGAGGTATTTATTCAATTATTGTAGTTTATGCAATTTTATATACACCTACAGCCTGCAGTTTGCTTACAATTGGTTGGTTTTATTGTCAGTCTCATCTAGGGTGTGATCAGTGTGTAATTTGTACTTTGCACACTGAGTGTGTGTAAACAAAGGTATGTGGGTGCCCGTGGGGCTAGTTGTGGAAGCGAGCAATAGAGGACCCTAGCACTTTGGGCCACTGTGCTGGTGCACCTGCTCCAGCATTTAAATCAAGCCCCTTGCGCTTCACTTGTGACTACCTCCATAGCAATACAAGTTAGGAATATTGCTTTTGCCAGAGCTCCATGCAAACTGCTAGGTACAAATTAGAGCGTTATATTGACACCCTCCCCCCCCCATCTTTGCATGATTATCCTAATGCTTCACAAATAAATTGCTTGCAAATGCACCATTTGTCCACTTGATTTTCACATTTTTCTCACGGGTTGGGTGCGGGGTGTTCGGGCACGCGTGCCGCGCTCGCGAGCTACAGTCCGCCTCACCAGGTTCAAATGTCACCAGCCGCCACTGCATTAAAATAAAAGCACAAATTAGGGGGCAGAAAAAGGACGAGGGCGTAGCCCCTCCGCCCATATAAAAGAACCGCCACTGCTCCGAACCAAGTGAAAACATACACACTCAGTGTCAGGCTCACGACTAAATCTAGCAGCAGATGATAATGTACCTGTAAATTACCCGAAGGCACTCTCTTCCCCACACATACCAACATTTTAGAAAAGGAAAGTGGGATATATAAAAAAAATGATAATAATCGGGAGCGTTCATGTTTATACCATTGACTTCTATTGAAACAGAGGAAATTTCAGACGGGAGACAAAAACAAAACAATTTTTTGCTTTAAAAAATCGGGTGCCTCCAGCCAGCATCGGGCCCATGTTTCCCTCTAACACATTGTTTGCCCATGCCAGACAAGCCCCCACCCCACCTTGTCTACAACAACCGAGCACTCCGCCTTAGACACGAACAGCCCACCCATTTCACCTTCTTCCACGGCTCGCTTTCCAGACAGGCAATCACCCGGGCAGCCATGCCGTCGGTAACGGCGCACGCCTGGGGTCCTTGGAAAGCCAAGCCCCTTCCTGAATGTACAGTAGATGTGTGTGTATGTGAAAGAGGAGGGCTTCCTGCCTGTCAGCATCAGGGACACCCAGAGGCACGGGTACCCGGGGCTACATGCACAGGGGCTGCAGTACAGAGGTTTGTGTAACAGTATGGGGAGGGAGACAAAACACTGACAGGCGCTCTGCAGACACCCGGCTGCAGGTACAGGAACCTTTAGGCTCCACAGCATAGAGGATCTGTAATGCCTGCAAATAGATGTACTGGAGCAGCATCATTTGTCTTTGTGATAGCTTCTGTGGAGGGCTGATTAAAGCATTGAACTGATTGTGTCTGCGTTCACTGAACATGTTTGTGACCCTATTTCTCGTAGTATATCTGTGAACCCGATACCTGGCTGCAGCTGTGTGGAATGGGGGAGTGGCTTGTCTGCACCATTTGTATGCATCTTCTTTAGCATGTCTACGAATACCCACATAGTCCGAGTGAGTGTCACTCCTGGTCTTTGTCTCTGTCATTTGTGGGTCTCGCTCTGTCTGGATTAGCATGCCTGGTGTTCCACCATTGTCTGTTTCTGTCATTTATGGGATCGACTCGACAGATCTCTAATTTCTGGGATCATCAGTATCTGTCATGTGGGATCCACTGTCTCTCATGCCTAACACTCCCGGTATCAACATGTCAAGGCTCCGTGTATCTGCATCGGTCATGCGTTGGACTCGTCGTATTGTCTGTATCTCACATGTTAGGGACCCCTATATCTGTAACTCGTGTCTGGGACTCTCGGTAAATCAGATATGCAACACCATGCCTCTGTCATGTTTGGTGCTCCCTGTACCTGGATGTAGCCTATATCTGGATCTCCCTGGGTCTTGCATGTGGGCAACTCTCCGTGCGCATGCGTGGTGTGCCAGGCATCTGTGTGTATCATGTCAGTAATACAGCTGCTGCCACGGAATCACTGTATGTATGTGTTATGCCTGCTAGGCTGCTGCTACCCTAAGTCTGTGTATCTTGAGCAGAATTTCTGGGATTCCTGGTTTCTCTTTGTAGCCTGGGAGGTAGATTTCAACCCTGTATACTCCATATTTGTCTTTGGCAGTATGAGAGACCGATTACTACCGGGTGCAGCATGTCTGACCTATGCTCAAGGTTGCATTTAGCATGTAAGAGAGACCAGAGACAACCATGTGTAGCATGCATGGAAGGCCACGTACAAACACGCTCGGCTGTGTAGCATGCTGGGAGACCGGTGACTGTGCTGTACTCCTTGTGTCGGTGTGTATCATGTCTGGGGTGCTGCGTACAGGTCTGCTTTCTATATGTGGTTTTAACCTGTTTAATCCAGTATTAGGTTTATATCTGTGTAGCATGCATCGGGCCGACTACAGAGTGTACTTGTATGTAGCATGCCTAGGAAGCAGATTCTACCCCTGTATTGTTTTGATATTATTTATATTGTATAGCACAAACTTCTCCCATACGTGGTTCAGAGGGCTTTCTATTGCATGTTGACACATTATTTATACATTAACGATGGCAGCATGCAGTTACAATTAACCGCTACAATTTCAGAAGAGTTGCATGTAATTTATTGACAGCATTTGTGCATGGAACAAGGGCTCTACAAGCTTTCAATACTTTGGTCTTGGTACTGAAAATAATCGAACATTTGCTAGTGCAAATTCATGGCAGAGTGGTAATAGGAACGGTTCAGGTTGCAGGTAACCACAGGGGAGGGGATAACCATTAAATGCAGAACAGGAGGAATAAGGGTATTTCAGCAAAAATTAAATGATCTGGTGGATTATTGTAAGAAATTAGATTATTAATTGGGGTGGGCGACTAGCCATCTCTGGAAATAATCGCAACCCTTGTTAGGGTGAACCCTTAAAGTTACTAAATAACTTGAGCCCAGCCCCTTGGTAGCTATGAAACAGAGCAGGCAGGCTTAACTCAGGGCAATGTGTAAAGTATTTACGAGTACCAAAATAGTAATAAAATCACAATGCAAAACAATAAAAATATCAAACTGCGTTAGAAAAACAGAGGAAAATTCAATAAACAAAATAGCACCAAAATGGCAAAAATGTGAGAAAAACAGGAGTACACTTCAAAGCCCTCTCAGAACCTCAGGCGAGGCAATTAGAGCCTCACAGGGTGGGTGTCAGGCAGAAGCCAACAGCAGGGCCAAGTCCAGGTCCTGTTATCACTGGTCAGCTGAGCAGTTGCAGGAATAGCTTATTTAGCCTTGTTGTTTCCCTGTAGCTTCAACAGGAGGTCAGCCTTATTAGCCTTTGAGTCCACTTCTTTGTCTTGCATACAAGAAGGAATGGGTCCAGTCCTTCAGGGCTCCTCTCAGGTCACAGAGAGCATGTTTCAGTCCATTTCTGCTCTTCAGGAGGTTCAGGAAGGTTCTGAAGTGGATGTCTGGAGGTCCTAAATATATGCATGTCACATGCTAGTGGGTGGCAATGACCCTTGGGCATGTCCTAACCAATGTGATAAAAGTTCATTGGCCTACCCACTTTGGTCATTTTGAAGACACTCAACTTGGGCTCTGAGGGCTGGGTGTGTGTGGGGAGTATACTATATAATCCTAACTTCCTCCCATATCTAACCCTCACATCTAGTTTGGAGTAACCACTGTACCCACAGTTAACCCAGAGAGAGAGAAGTAGTGTAGAACAAAAGTAGGGTTTCCCAGCAACCACACAGTAGATACACAGGAATTGTGTTGACATCCTGTTCTCTGCCTTTCAAGTGCACCCCAAAGTGTGATATATGTAAACCCAGAATGCATGTCAAGCAGGATTTGACATGGAATGTCGAAAAGGATGCTCACAGAACCCAACTTTGCATATTGGGTGCAGTGCAGAAGAGTCATATCTGCCCATTAAAGTCAGCCTATTGTTTGCTCCTGGGAAGCATTTCACACCTTTTTCCCACCATCTCAAATAATAATCCCTGCCTGGGAGACGTTTGACAACAAATGTAAATTAACCTTCATGAAATTCAAGCAAGGATAAGATAACTTTATAAAAGTTACAGTTCCTTAACATTTATTAAAATGTGACTTCAGCATTGGATACCTATCAAAAATAGTTGTTTAATTATTTTTCTAGCTAGTCCCATTAATCTGTACTCTGTACTCTGGTTTTCTACACAGTGAAAACAAGTTTTTGTGTGCTAGTCACAGTAAGGAAATGGTAACACCTGTACTATTTTTAAGTACCTTGCACCCCGCCTTGTGGACTTCAAGGCCTACATCGGGGTGACTTATTAATATTTAAAATGGAGGTTTAGATCTGTCAAAAGGGTTTAGTTTGATGAGTGGAATGGCAGTTTTTACACTGTTACAGTCAGGATATGGTAAGCCTGAAACCGTGTTTCAACTACCACTGTAGTGGATGGCACAATAGGTGCTGAAGTCCACTAGTCGCCTTTAACTTCTACACCTTGGGTACAGCTTTTACCATATGCTAGGGGATTATAGGTAATTTAAATATGCCTATCTGGATGACAAGCTCTCTTTCTTCATTGGCTCTTGGCACGCCTGCAGCTTAGACTCCATCAAATGTGAGTGAAAGAGATGTAAAAAGGAAAAAAATAAGGTAACAGGCACTTTCCATCTATACTCCTAAGATTATGAGCAACATCCTTGGATCCATCAGGCCCTGTCCAGCTCTGCTCCAATTTGGCAAAGAGTTGAAAGCTCATCTCTAAAGAACACTACATCACTATGCAGTAACATTACAGTTCTGCTCCCAGAACTCAGGCACCCCTCTAATAACTTAGTGGCTCTTTCTTTGTCTTTGACTCTATATAATGCTCCACTGTCTTTTGGCTACCAGGTTCATACAAACATAGATGCATTTCCCAAGAAGGAGCTACATAATATGTCTTATGGAAAAGAGAGTGACAAGAGATCTGTAGCACGATCTTCCATGTCTGTAAGGCCGCTTATAGCTGTGTCTATATGTGGCTTGTATAAGATGTGTCCAGCCCAGTACTCCCTACAGCTATATGTAGTGACTCAGGAATATTCAAGTTACGGATCTGAACTGTCTGTATGTATTTGTTGCATGTCTGGGATAATATCTGCCGCCCTTGTGTGGGGATATTTGTAGCTGTGCAGTCCCTGCATCTCTGTTTAGTATGCCAAGTATGCCAAATACAACCCTAACTTTCTGTATCTTCATGTAAATGTCATGGGAGACATGTTGCAGCCCATGATTCTAACCTGTGTTACATGAACCACACTTGTTATAGAAAATATGGCTTGGGTGGTCAGTCTTAACTGCTGGTGGATTTTCCCCACTGTTGGAGGTGACCACCTGGCAGTGCCAGGTGCTGGAGCCTTGTTTGCGCTGGAATAGTACCTTATGTACATACCCCTTTCGCGCTGGTCAGCTTCAAATGTTAAATTGGCTATCAAATCCGTGAGTTATAGGCAGTACTTAGTTTGAGCTGGTGGTTTCCAGTGCTCAGCACCGGCACTTAATTGTCCACATCGGTACTTTTGACAGTCTGTACCATGGTGGCGCTGACTGTCTAATTTAGAGATGAGCACTACAACAGAGGCTTATTTATTCAAGATACATTTAAATTATTATTGCCTGGGCTCATGCCATTCTTATAGTTTTGAGGTACTGGAATAGTCTGAATAGCCACACTTTTAAGGAGTGTGATCGTTAATTATTTTTATGAGTACTGTCATGAGCAGCGCTGGGCGGAGCAGTGGCTGGTGCAAGCTGCAGTGGCCTCCTGGTGAGGGCCCAGCACTTATTGTTTTACAAATTAAGCACTGAGTATGGGGTAACCGTCACCCCAAAAAATTGGTTGTATGACAGATACTACATTGAGGTTGGTAATATCGAACTACAGTGATATCAAGTCCACTGTATCTTGAAGGTAAATATGTGATTAGCATTTTTTCTTCCACATAACCTTGCCTCAACTTACTTCATGGTGTAGTGGTTAGTTGAATGTAGTGGATTCAGTATTATTGTGAATCAACGTAACACAATCAATATAGTAGGAGGAATCTGTACCAAAATTCACCAAACTATTGTTCGTATTGTTTCTTACTAGACAGCTTGGAGAGTTGTAGGTGCCTATGTGTTCTTGGCAATGCGAGTCTTGCTGTCACGTGGTATGGGGTGTTATTCCATATTTGACATCACACTATTTGTTTTTTTGGAGACCCGCCGGATGGGAGATCGCAGTCTCTCTCACTTCTGTATCAGAAATGGTTCTCCTTGAGTTTTCATGGATAGAGCACTTGTAAAGGTATTTTACCAGAAGGTGGTGATTCTTCCTGTTTTTATAGTTGTATACTTTGTACATCATCGTTCAGACCCCTGCTGGAGGTCTACAAGCGATAGATCCACCTTTGCTAAGCCATACATAGTTGTTTAGTGTTGGTGTCTCTGGATTTGGATTGAATTTGTTAGATGATGCTTCATTCAAAATCACTTTCAGAGTGTTTTTTTTCAATGAAATGCCTCCTCAACCTAGTGGTGTTCTTTTTACTCTTGAAGGTGCTCGTGTGTTATTTGATGTGCACTTTGGCTTTCCTTGTGGTCATCCCACATATCTGTCACCACAGATACATCTCAGAAGGTATACCACATTGGTTGAATCACAATTTGTGAACGTCTTGTGTACCTAGGGGCTTCTTATTCCTAGGTCTATTTGTTTTGTCCTTTTGGTTAAGGTGCATACACTCTAGTGTCCACAAGGGGCACGGCCGTATATTGGCGGTCATTTCCGCAGTGTGAGTTGGTTATTTTTTACTTCTTTTGATTTCGGACCGGTGTGGACTAATTCATCTTTTATCGTATCGAACACCCTTGTCTAAATTAATGCAAATTGTTTTGGTGGATGTTAGGGTAGCAGATGTCAGAATGTTCCAGTGCTTTTTTTAAATTATTTTTTGTACTTCTTTTGAGAGATGCCCAAAGGTGGTTACACAGATCAGACGGTCTAGCATCTTCCTGACTGAGTTATCAAGTAGGACTTCTCCCGGGGTGTGATATGTTCTTTTACATGCATAACTTCTTACTTGTCAAGGGTATTTTTTCTCATTCAACTTCACAGTTAGTCGTTCTGCATGTTTTTGGAAATCCTTTTTGTCTGAGAAATGTCTTCTCAATCGCAGGAATTGCTGTACTAGAAGATTATCTCGTAATGAGTTTTGATGATTACTGTAGTATATTATTTCTATCTTTCGGTTTGTAATAGACTTCGCTCCTCCGTGTTTTTCCATGTGGACTGATCATTTGATCTAAAAAGAGAATTTCCTTGTTACTAAATAGAATCGTGATTTTCAAATAATCGTTCATGCTATTGATCCAGGCTAAGAAATGGCTAGCCATATCTGCTGTGCCTGTCCAAATTATGAAAATATCATCGATATTGTGCCCATAAAGCACTCACAAGGAATTACTTCAAGTTTGAAGTAGAGTTCCACTTGCAAACCCATAGGACTTCTTTGGGCAGCACATTTTCCCCCCAGTGTAGCATGCTTCTACATCCATGCCTTTGAAGTAGAATACATCTACAACAAAGAAAATCCTTTCCTGGACCACATCAAGGTATGGAAACGCTAATTTGATGACGTTTTTATCATTTGGACATGCACAGTAGATATGGCTAACCAATTCATAGCCTGGATCAATAGCGTGAACGATTATTTGAAATTCACAATGACATTTAGCAACAAGACAATCCCCTTTTTAGATCTAGTAATCTAAAGAGGCGCCCCCACGCTTAACAATGGAGCCCGCAGTTTATTATGAAAAAGCGCAGTGCAGCATGACAAATAAGCAAACAACAAAAGGTGCATGATACACTGATACAGAAATATAAGAATTATTTTTTTCCCCTGCAGACTGGGAGTTCAATTACCTCTCACCCAGTGCCTTTCTCTTTATTGTTTTAATATGTCTAAAATAATGCTACAGATAAAATTGGTACATGATTTAATGTGTGCCACCACGGATGATGTGAGCCAAAGCCATCAGGTGTTATGTTATACGAACCCAAGTTTTTTTTTATTTGAACTATTAATGTGTCTCCCCAGATTCTGCTCTGCCAGAAGCACTATTGTCAAGCTTCACTGGCTGCCTGTGCTTCAGAGGATAGAATTTAAGACTTTATGTCTGTCTTTTAAGATACTAAAACTTGCCTCTCCTCGGATACTAGAGCATCTTATTCTCCCTTACATTCCTTCCCGTCAGTTGAGATCCTGTGGACAAAATTTAGCTGTAGTCCCTCGCTTTCTGAGAAGTAGGTCCGGCGGTCGCTCTTTTAGAGTGCTTGCCCCTAAACTTTGGAACTCTCTTCCTCCCCATATTCGTGCCCTTGATGACCTCCTGACATTTAGGAAAGCTGTACAAACTTATATCTTTCCAAACAGTTGTTAACTTCTCTTTATTTTTTGATTGATTCCTTCTTTTGTTCTGATTGTGTTGTGTTCCTTTCCAGGCGCAGCGCCGGGACGCCCCTTAGCTGGGGCAGCTGTGCGCTTAAAAATGGAGCTAACATAACATAACATAACATCTTGAGGAAAGTTTCAAGAATTGATATTTAACAGAATACAACTTCTGAGGGCCATAATTGAGTGGCCCCTCTCATTAAAAGTGAGTCTCATCGACTTTATCCTCCCTTCTCTCATTTCTTTCAGGTATTTTCTGAACACTGATAGGGGCCGGTAGGGTGCAAAAAACTTTTTTGTATGGTTTGAATGCACACCATTGCCCTATAGTTGTTCTACCCTGAAGAAGACCCTTGACCCTATTGGGCTCATGCAAAGGTCAAGACATGTTGGTAACACATAAATATTAGGTTGGGTGATTAATTGCACTTCACCTTTCGACTGCTTCTTTTTAAAGCTTATAACATACCAGAGTAGCTTGTTGAATAAATAGGATTTTGAGTATACCTCTAGGTGTATTTTAGATTTAGTTTTGTCTCCCTAAAAAAACAGGACCCATTGTATTGTCCTGATCTGAGATCTATAAGAATTCCTAGTGATAGATTAGCTTTGCCTAGTTGAGTCCATTGGGGCGGCACTGTTCCTACCCGGGTGTGAGAGGTCATCAAACGATGAAGCATGCTTTGATAAGTTGAGGGTGAGACGACTTCTCAAAAATCTTTTGATGACCCACGCCTAAGAGTAGTCCGTAAACTAAATAGGATACTGCTGACACAAGAATACCCTCAAGTATCATTTTTGTGGTGCATTATTTCCGAGGACATACTTGAGGCTGAACCTTAATTACTCTCTCTTTAGGGATTTCTTATAGGCCAACAAACCAACCAGAAACGCTGGGCTTGTTGAATTCCCATAACGTGAACACTGCATGTCTTGAAGAGATAGCTCAAGCGCTGCCTAGGCGAGACCTAAAAATAAGTAAAGAAAAAGCATCATGTATGAATTACAGCTAAAAACGACATATACCGAAACCACATGAATCCCACAATGACATCATTATGAGTTAAGGGCACTGAATCACACTACTAGTCACAGAAATAATATTTTATTACATAACAGAGATGTTCTAATTCCACAACTAACTCATCAGGCAGAGTCAGGGGCCAATACCAATAGCAGTCACTCCTTAGTTCCTCTGATGGCATTGGATTGGTGGGATTACAGATATGTCCCCCATGGGCTCCAAACATCTCTAGTTTGGATTGATCCAGCTGAATCGCAGCATATGTTTTAGAATGATCACTCTCCAATATCATTTCCTTGAGGCAGACTGCACAGGTAGGAGTATGGCCTTTTTGCCATCACATCACAGTTTTTCACAGTGCTGTCAACATGGCTTTCACCACTTGTTTTCATCATGATTTTGAGACCTTCCACACATAGCGTAGCAGAGCTAAGTTTAGTGATCTCTCCAGGAACACGTCAACCATTTTCTGTATCGTGTCAGACTCATTCATCCAAAAAGCGTATTCCATTCCATGCTAATTGTTGAAAGTCAAGATGAGGTGCCTTACATGTCTGACATATATGGTGAGTTTCAGTGTATATTATTTAATTAATTAATTATCCTGTGTAGTCTTTCAGCAGTATAACACACCCTATGTAGACATTTAAAGTGGTTAAGCCTGTGCCTGTAGTTCATGTAGATCTTAGCAGTTTGTTCACAGCAATACAGCCAATGTTTTGAATCTATCTCCGTTTTCAAGAAATGTTCCTGTTCACTCCAACTACAGACTACTGCTCCTTGTTTCCCTCTTCAAAGCATATTGGATATTAATCTGGAAAGCCTTGACTCCTTTGATATAATCAGAGTCAAAGGTTTAAACTGTGGATGTTTGGCCGGATAGGCAGGAACTTCAAATTGTCTCGTACCCTACAGTAGGTAAAGACATCTAATGCTGTGGCTGCTTATCCTGTTTGTATTGTTCAAAAGGTAGAAATTGACCCTCCCTAAATTATCTACCCCAATATATGGTATGCCCATTTTTTTTAAAGAGAATAAGTAGTCACTGTATACTCGGTAAGAGGCAAGTGAGTGTTATGCAGCACTGGATAACTGGCGAGTAGATAATATCTAAGTCTTCATGCTGACAAATTTGCCTCCAGACCCAGCAGACTGTTGTCACTGTCTGTATCGCTTTACGCAGGCTTGGCTTACAGATCCGGAATTGAGTACAAGGTTTACCTTTCTCAGTTTGTTCCCTTTCCAATGGTAAACAACGTTTACCACAAAACTTTTTCCCCGTCGGGAATTACAATGCGGTCGTTACAACGACTGTGTTGTCATTCCGCACCGGAGAAGGTGTTGGATTTAAAGTTCAACACCTTCCCTACTGTCCGCACAGACTGGAGTTGGAATAGTAAATTATACTATTCCAACATCCAGCGCCCACCCCCCTCCGCAAGTCGTTATTACGACTTGCAGGGTAATGGTATGCAGAATTACAATGCGGTTGTTGTAACAGCTTCGTTGTAATTCCCTGCGGGGAAAAAGACTGCGTGATAATGAGCCATATTCCTCTCCAATATCAAATGTGATAGTAGCTTCATGATGTGGAACCAGTGTCCGAGGGAGAGATACTGTGCAGTTAAGTAGTAGATCGCCACATTAAGGGCACCGACGCCAGCCTTATTATAGAGCAGGAGAAGTGTCTTCCATTTCACTCTAGCTTGACCCATCACCACAACCCTCCCCTACTAATTC
Source organism: Lissotriton helveticus (assembly GCF_964261635.1). Classification (NCBI taxonomy): domain Eukaryota; kingdom Metazoa; phylum Chordata; class Amphibia; order Caudata; family Salamandridae; genus Lissotriton; species Lissotriton helveticus. Next base: position 1,928,571,705 of record NC_136057.1, read on the forward strand.
TAGCAGGTGGGATCTCAGGGTTTAAAAAAACCAAAAAAAATTACCATTGAGAGTGACGGGGCTATTAACAATGGTCTGTAATAATGTATGTAAAATTATTATTTTAATCAATTATATCTTTCCTTCTATGGATGAAGGTAGTAGCCCAAGTCTGATCTGGTCCATGACAGGGCCATAATTTGTGCTGACAGTTTCTCCACAACCGTTACGGATGTATATGTCTAGGCATTTTACCATTTCCATCTTCCAATCCAGTGGGTATTCTGTATCTGATTTTGAAGTTACGTTTGCCACTGGGAATAGTTCAGATTTTCCCCAATTAACGACTATGCCAGAATGGAACCCAAATCGGATGACCTCATGGGTAATAGATTATAGGTTTACCAACGGGTTCCTCACGAAAAGCAGATAGTTGTCCATATACATAGAGACCACTATATTACCCGTCTTAAAACTTTGCCCGTGCACCATATGTTTCTCCCGAACCCAGTATGCAAGTATTTCCATCACTATTACAAATAGTATGGGCGACAGGGGTAAACCCTGGTACGTGCCTGTAGTGATCTTAAATTTCCTGACAATAGCCCACACTCCCTTCCTTAAATGTGGATTCGCTTAGCATTTTTTTTAACCACTCCAAGATGGGCATCTGTCAGTTTGAATCCTTTCTGTCCTTCCCTCATTTTGAGTCTTTTTGTCAGCCCTCCCTCCTGATTCATTCCTCACTCTCTTTTGTTCTCTATACCTACTAGATTTTTACATTGTTTCTCCCTTACTTTTGCCTTTCTTCATCCTAAAATTTAGTTGACGCCCTCATAATAACTCCTCAAGTATTGTCACTTGACTCCCAGTTATCTCAGGAGGGTGAGCAAGGCTAACCTTTAAGACTCTTCTGGGAGATTTCAACAGTTGTCTCATATAAAGCTCTACCCCTTCTTGGTAGCCATTTTCCCGTTGAACTGGTATGTCCATGGTCATATCTGCTCATTGGAAAAAGGGATAGCTGCTCAGCGGTGCGATGCCGTCACTGGAATACCTATCATCACTTATGTTTTTTCTGATTGTAGCCCACGGAAGAGGGTGATCCAACCATAGAGATATCATAAATAAGGCCTCCTCAGTCACTGGAAATTGTCTCTGTGTACTTGGAGGACATTTATATACCTTTTCTGTCCGGGACTGCTATAGGTACATGGTTGTCACCAACAGAAAGAAAACAAGCAGCAGGGGTACTTCCCTAATTTGGCTAACCTCTCCAACACCATTTCCACCTGCATTGTGTCTGCTCAAATGAAGCTCTCCCTCCTTCACAGGACAAATGACCACACACGCCTACCAAGTGAAATACCATTTGTGTAGTAATCCATCACAAACTAGCCAGAATATTTTGTGCATGAACTTCAACGGCTGATAACACCCATATCTGAATACATTTTGAAGACCTGATACAATGTCACTAATCTAGAACTACTCCTCTTGCCAAAAACCTATTTTGAAGGGATTTAGCATTCTACGGAAATTATTGTCTTTCTTTTAGTTGCTTGATTCTGCTTATCCAGCAGCTGATATGAATAAGTTCTGCTCACTATGAACATGGTTTACATATAAAAATAAATCATCCCAAAATACCTCTCATGTGCCTAGTTATAGCACAGCAGCCTTACTGGCTAAGTGGTAATAAGCTGTTTGTCTTCAGCCATATTAGACATTTATGCAGAGTTTTGTATTGTAGCTGATAATTTCACCCATTATGTCCACTGAAGGACCGGAAGGAAAAAAATACATCCAGTCTTATGTGGGAGAAATAATGCGTGCTGGCCAAATCAGATCCATTTAGATCAGGGAGCCGATTTTGAAGCCTACCCTGCTGATGAGCATTAAGAAGACATGGACTGAATCCGGTCTCTGACAAGGGAATACTTCACCCAGGCAATACAGAAGTCAAGGCAAGACATGCTAGGGATTCTACAAGAGTAGCAGGTACTACAGTGCTGTTAATATGCGTGTTCACCTGTGCCTTCATACCGATGCACCCCTTCAAAGCCTGGAGGGCAACCTGCCAGTTCAGGTTTTCAGTTCTCTCCGCTAGCAGAGGATCGGTCAACATATTTAGAGGTTCTTGCCAGCCAAGTGAGAGTCTGTTTGCCTTCAGAGGATCCACTGCAGTAGCAGTCCCATTTAATCCATTACTTCCCAGGCTTATTTTCCTATAGACTGAGTTTTCTTCATAGCAGAAGAAAAATAATTGTGCATCATTGAGATGCAGAGCCGGCATGCTTTGTGGACTGCAGCTTTCCCAATGTCCTATTCTGTAGTTATGGCACAGTCTGGGAGTCAACCCTCTAACTCAGTCAGTTTCTTCCTCTAGAGTAATTCCTACTGTTCTCCACAACAGCAAACCTGATTTGGAGTAGTAGCGTATCACTACAAGCCAAGTTTATCTGCTCTTCATGAGGATACTTACTTGAACCTAAATCCAATCTGACAAGATGATATTATCATTTGAACTGCAAAAAAAGTTTTAGGAAAGTCCCTCCTCCCTTGCCCCAGTGTTGTTGCCAGCATAGCTATGTGGTTTCTTTGTAATCTCATTTTTCAGATTCCCAGAGAATTAGGATCGATCTTGACAATGGAGACATTTCATACTGGATCACCAACTTGCCCCGTAAATATTTAGCTTCATGTAAACACTGTCATATCACCCCAACAGTAAAGTAAATGAGCTAAATTGATGGTTGTATGGATAGAGTTGCTTCAAATACAAAAGCATATTCTTCTGCTAGAATAGTATACATTTTCTCACTATGCGCGACATACTATTAGCTAAAACTTAAAAAGTTTCATCTATGTCAGATCATACTTTAATTTTTTTATTTTATGTTACTACATTTGTAAGGCACTCGTTTCTTTACAATGCTGAACAATAAAACCTACAGGCACACAATTACAACAGCTCATTGTATCAAAATGTAAACTTTGTTAGTGTTAGTACGGTCCTGATTGCAAATGGAATTCTGTTTCACAAAATATCCGCATGAACACACAATCTATGATCACAATCCCACTCTGGTCTCTTACTCTTCGACATTGGAACTGACAACAGAAGCTGATAGCAGTCTTGAGCCCATGTGTCAACATGGAAGGGATGATTTTAACTGTTAATAATTAGGAGTGGTACCTTTTAAACACTCATACCTTGAGTATAAGTTATGAATCGCCTTTCCCTCTCCACCCAGAAGCCAGGCGAGACTCTCAGCAAGAGAGTCATAGAGTATCGCTTTGTTCTTCAAAGATGTGCTGCAGCAAACACATAAAATAAGTTCAATGGATGGTTAACACAGCATTTCTAAGTTTTTTAATACTGGTTAAAAAAGCATTCAGAATGATAATGCTGCTCTCAGAGCATTCATCAGCACACATGACGGGCTTCTCCTTGGGGGCCTGTCCATGATGTAAGTATCTACGAATGAATCCTCTCCAGTATAGGAAAATAAACATCGTAGACATAGAACCCTGTTAGCAAAACATTAAACACACTGTCCCACAATGCACGTTATTTTCTTTCTTTAAAAAAAAAAAAAATTATTGGTTCAGTTCAAAGCCATATAGACAACAAAACATATAAAACAAGGAAGGACACCTACCCTGTAATTACAAAAAGGCCTACGAGAGTCACCCATGCTGACTCCACCCACCTGGTGGAAAAAGTTGTTATTAAACTCAAAGTAGTTTTCTCGTAGGACAATCTCCAGACACTGTATGATAAATCTGGGGTTGCCAATCTCAGGGTTGGAGGTAAGAATTTCCTGCAGAACTTTAATAGCTCCATCCTGAGGGATGTTGGAGTATAAAGACTCCACATCCAGGGTAACCAAAAGTTCTCTGTTAAAAGTGATAAGGGGTTCCCTCAATCTTAGCAATGAAGTGGCCGGTGTCTTTGATGTACGAATCCAGAGACGAGACCATAGGTTTCAAAAATTGGTCAATATACTTCGACAGCGGTTCAGTGGCAGATCCTATTGTGGACACAATAGGTCTCAGCGGGGGATCAAGCTGATTTTTATGGGTTTTAGGGACCCCATAGATGATTGGCATCCTGGTGAAGGTGGGGGTCAAAAACTCTGCCTCTTTATCACAGATGAGCCCCTCTTCGACCGCTTTTTCCACCAAAGATAGGGTAAGGCTTTTGAGGGCCTGCTCGGGGTTCCTCATGATTTTTCTATAGTACTCAGATGAGGAGAGAAGTTCATTCATCTTTTCAATGTATGTGGGGGTGTCGAAAATCACAATGCCCCCACCCTTATCACAGGGTTTGATGGTTAGGGCATTGTTTTTTTTGAGCGACTTCAGGGTATCTTCCTCCATTCTGGTAAGATTGGCAGTTCCCTTCGGGACAAATTTCAAGATTTTATTGATTTTAAGGGTGACTGTCTTCTCAAAAATTCCAACCTCATTTCCAATCTCTTCCAGGTTAGGGGTGAATGTGGAGGGTGGTTTGAGACCAGATTTGTTGACAGTAGATTCTATGGGTGTGTGAGTCATAAAGAATTTCTTCAGTCTTATTTTTCTGAAGAATAGATACAGGTCTCTTAGGAATTCAAATTTATTGAAATTGGCAGTAGGGACGAATGATAGTCCCTTGGATAATATATCCCTCCACCTCACCTCTGCCCTGATGAAGGTGTAGCCCATACCGGGCTATATACCGAAACGCGCGTCGGCGTTTGTTCCACCCTTGGAACTTACCAAACCATCTGGGACTCTATTTCACCTGTCCCTAATCCATTTTATGCATCTGTGGCCATTATGTGAAGTGGTGTGTGGTGTTTGTATGACTGTGTCTGTGTGTTGGTGGTAATGTTGTGGGAGTATGGGTTATGAATAGGAAGTAATTCCTCTGTCAAGTATTTTATTATTATGTATATATATATAAATGTCACTGCTAAATATGTTTGTCTACATTACTAAAAAAACTAAATGAAAATGCTATAAAATAATTTCTAATAAACTGATCTGATAACATTAAGGTGTTTGATTCCTTTGGAGATATCCATTCACTGTTCAGAGCGCGATTTAAAACTGTTTGGACCTCTCGTAGGCCTTTTTGTAATTACAGGGTAGGTGTCCTTCCTTGTTTGATTCTATTTCCCGTCTACCTGCCCTAGATTGATGTGGGGTCCCCCCTTTTTCTGAAACAAAACATATAAAACCATTATATCATAACACGATCAACATACCAGTATACAAGATTTGTGGTGCAAATATTCGACATAGATGATTGAAAATAAGTGCAGATTAAGAGATGGACAATAGGAGCAATATTAATATCAAAAGGATATAATCTAAACAACAGATTATCCTATTTAACACAAAGGATAATAGTTCTTAGGGATCTAGATGGTCTATCATAGCATGCCAGATTTTGTACCCCGTTCGCATTTTCCTGACTGATGTGATCCGATACAAATTAAATTCTAAATAAAAAACATTATAAAACTTTGCTCGCCACATTTCATATGTAGGTGCTTCAGGTTTCAACCACATTGAAGATATACATAGGCGAGCAACAGCCATAGCCATAAATATAACATGTCTATTTTTCTGATAACCTAGAAACAGATTATTATCATTAGATAAGCCAAAAATAATCATCTCTCTTGAGATTATTACATCACACTTTGTGATATATGCTAAAAAAAATTCTATGGATGCAAAAAAAGGTTTTAATATTGGGCAGTCTGAAAAAATGTGTACAATATCTGCCAAATCAGATTGACACCTATAGCATTTCCCATTATTAGCATTGCCCCATTTTAGCATTTTAAGTGGTGTGTGGTAAAGATTAAATAAGGTTTTGTAATGCTGTGAATATAGATTGGCGGATAAAATAATTTTATCGGCTGTAAAGATTGATTCTTGAAAGGGTACTACCGATGTACCTAATCTTATACACCATTTAGATTCCTGCTGTTCCATATCATCCTGCTGCAAATTTAACAAATAGTTATATATAGTGCCTATACGTGATGGTTTTCTAAGTATTTCAATAAAGTCTTTATGACAAAGTGGTAAAGCGTTTGGATGTTTAAAAATAAAATTGCGTATTTGCAGATACTTAAAAAAGTCATGTTGAGAAAGACTATATTTATCTTTTAACTCCTGAAATGAGGCAATTGTACCGTCTTTGACAATATTACCTATAGCTATTATGCCTTTTTCCCGCCATATACACATAATGCGATCCCTAAATATTAGCGGAAGCAGTTCTATAGAATTACAGGGGGTATAAAAATTAAAAAGTCCCAAAGACATAAGCTTCCGTATAGATCGCCATCCTTTGAAGGCGGACATTATTAGTTTAAATCTAGTTCTTTTATAGTAACTGGGTTCTAAAAAGCGAAGCAACATTTGCCGAGATTGTGGGCCAAGTAAGAGACAAAAGATATCTGGGCTTTCAAATGTGGGTGGGGTTCCACCTATTGCAAAATATTTAATATTTTGCATAAGACATGCCAAATAATATAGTGCAAAATTTGGAACTCCCCAACCCCCACTTAAAATTGGCAATGTCATATATTTAGATGCTCTTCGCGCAGATTTCCAGCCCCATAAAAATCGATCAGTTATAGATTGTAGTTTCCTCAATTGTAATGTAGGTATCTCCAATGGTATTGCACGAAAATAATATAAAACTTTTGGTAAGATGGTCATTTTTAAGACATTACGTCTCCCAACTAATGACAAGTGTAAACATTTAATTTTCTCTAGTTGATTTCTAACCGATTGCAATATATCTGACCAGTTCGCCATAATTAACTGTTGAAGTGGCAATCTAATTTTGATGCCCAGATATTTGGCCTCCGGGGTAACCCGGCTATCATTAGTGCATAATCCTGCTGAGCATATAACCTGTGTCTTCTGAATATTAAGTTTGTACCCTGACACAGTACCAAATTCGCGAGTCACGTTTTCAATTTCAATTAATGCAGATTCTGGATCAGATGTTATGACCGCGACATCGTCAGCATAGACTAACACCCGTATATTGCCCCCGGGCAAAACCATGGATTGTATATGTTGGGATGACATCAGCGTCTTTAAAAGTGGTTCTATATACATGGCAAATAAAAGAGGTGAACTTGGGCACCCCTGCCGTGTGCCCCGCGTGATATTAACTGCAGTTGACTCTTGCCCCGACATACATATCTTGGCCCTTGGATGTCTATACATAACTTGTAAAACAAATCGTGATCCAAATCCCATTTTTCCCAGAATCGCCCATAAAAATGCCCATGTAACGCGATCAAACGCTTTTTCGGCGTCTAAAAACACCAATCCAACTTTCAAATGATTTGTGGTAGCGTAGTCTAATGTTGCAATAACACGGTGTATATGGTTGATCGTACCGCGACCTGGGAGAAAGTCCTGCTGTTGTTCAGACACAAGAGCTGGTACGACTTGACTCAGTCGATTTGCAAGGATTTTAGAGTACAATTTCGCATCAACATTTATAAGTGAGATAGGTCGATATGACCCAGGAAGATGCGCAGGCTTATCTTTTTTCCTAAATATAATTATGCTTGCATCATCCCATGATGGTGGTGGAGACCCATTTTGGGCTTCTATAAACGTTGCCAACATATCATCTTTAATTGTAGAAAATAACACGTGATAAATTTCTAGCGGAAGTTTATCAGGGCCAGAGGCCTTCCCCAGGGCCAGTTCTTTAAGGGAGGTCTCAAGTTCTCGCATTGTAATTGGCAGCCCTAGTTGTCCCTGTTGCACCGAATCTAGTTGAGTTAAATCCAATTTATCTATATAGTGATCCAGTAAATCAAAAGAGAAGTCTTCTTGGGTATAAAGATCTGTATAGTGCTCATAAAATACCTGAAGAATACCCTCTGATGATTTGATTGAAGTACCCTGACTATTTTCTATAGAAGTTATACGCTGTGCAGTCTGATGCCCCCGCATTCTTAGAGCTAAACATCTGCCCACGTTTTCCCCATATTCATATCTTTCTGCACGATGAATTTTATATTGGTGTGCTATATCCTGGCTCCAAACCACATTAATCTTAGCTTTATATTTAGCAACTTTGTCTTGTGAAGCCTTGCTATCTTGGTGTAGACTAATATCGCGCATTAAATCATGTTCCGCATTTATTAAATCTTGTATTAATTGCGTCATTATATTTTTCCCTTTCTGCTGCAAACTCCAGCCATAGCTGCACGTTTCGCCTCGTAATCCTGCCTTAAAACAGTCCCATACCATTGCATAGGACGTAGAACCCGTATTAAGATCAAAGAATTGCTGGGCCCAGTCTATAACTTGTTTCAAATAGATTTCATCTGATAGAAGTTTCTTATTGAATGTAAAAGACCTTTGTATTCGCTGGGTTTTAAGTATAGGCATATCTATAACAATCGGAGCATGGTCAGATGTAATACGTGGCTTGACTGACATCCTTGTGCCATATGCCTAGGTACAAAATATAATCTATACGCACAAATTGCTTATGCGGTGAAGAAAAGAAAGTAAAACCAGGATCCTTCAAATTCGCCACAGGCCACCCATCAATCAACCCATGTTGATGTAAAAGTTGGCGTAACTCCTTAAATACCTTAGGCTTCCTACCTTGGTATCGACTAAACCTTACATCCCAAGTGTTCAGCTCCCCATGAATATTGAAGTCCCCCAGTAAAAATAATGGGGTACCCCATAGGGCCAGCTCTACATTTAAAAATTCTATAACTGCGGTGTCATCAATATTGGACCCATATACTGTACATTTTGTTGCAACAACATTCCCTATGACACATTCCGCAATTGCCCACCGTCCTAACCTATCCACTTTGGTTTTCCCAGTTGCTGTTATAGATTGCCGCCCCAATATGGCCACTCCTCGATTCATAGTAGACTTTTGTGAGGCAGCCAAAACTATATACCCCAGATCGTTTAAAACTTTTCTATTTGCCCAAGGTATATGAGTCTCCTGGAGACATATTATATCCGGTTGAATTAGACGAATCTCATGCATCACGCGTTTACGTTTATGCATATTATTAAGGCCACATACATTAAATGAGCACATTCGAAAATTATAGCTAGCCATGACAGCTAAATGAATTCATTACAAAATTGCATTACACCATTGCACCATTGCACCAACAACACAGAAGCAATATATTTGAGCATGATATTCTATGATATTCTATGGCTTTGACTGAATTTTTCCCCTTTTTCTCCCCAGCACACCCCCCGTGTCCATCCAGCCCCACCCCCATCACTCCAGCCCTCCCCCCCCCCCCTGTGACCCTCCCCCAACACTGTGGCAAAGGGGCCTATCGCCCCGTTGATGTATGTGAGAGCACCTCTGGTGTTTAGACGTATCCATTAATCCAAAAAAGAAAAAAGCATGAGCTATGCCACGTACAGAAACGATAATTATCTAAAGTTTATAACTTTCTCCTCATGCTAATGAATTCAGATATTCTTTTGCTAGAGCTTCAGCGGTAAAGAATCTATTTTGCCCCTTATATACAATCTTTAGTGTAGACGGTTGAAGCAGAAAAACTTGAGCGCCCTTTTTTTGGAATGGATCAATCAGCTGGCGCAGCCGCCAGCGATTTTCTACGATGGCATGGCAGTAGTCAGGGCGTACAAAAAATTCAATACCTTTCCCAGAGCGCTTCTTATAGGATCTTGCAAGATCATAAAGTTTTTGTCTTGCCAAAAAGTTATTTAGAGATATCAAAATAGCTCGAGGGTATTGACGACTTTGGGTACTCCGTAATGCTTGCTTGCGAAAAGGAAAGCGGTGTGGCCTCTGAATCTCATGGGATCACTGCCAGTCTTTAACCTCCGGAAAGGCTTCTTCAAAAAGTTCGACCACAAACTGTCGTACGTCTTGCCCCTCACGTCCTTCTGGCACACCTAGAATTCGCAAATTGTTACGGCGTAGCCTATTCTCCCCATCAACCAATTTTATGTTCACATCCTCTTTCTGACCCTTGAAATCATCAATATTAGTTTTAATATGTGTTACTTGATCTTCCAATGAGGAAATACGTCCTTCCGCTTCTACCATTCTATCTGTGAAATCATTGCATGATTCTGCTAAACGTCGCACTGTATTTTGAAGCTTTTTGCAAGCATTATGGGTTTTCAAATGCTCGGCTTTCGCCTCCAATCGTTGATCTGAGATAGCTTTCAAAATAATATCTATTGGTGTCTGGCTAGGAAGCCCAGGGCTAGAGCTAATTTGTTTAGCAGAGTCTGTTAAATCCTGATCTTGATCTGGTATAGTCGGGTCTCCGTTGGACATTTCCTCCCTCCAATCTCTATCTACCTGCAAATCTGTTGTAGTAATAACAGACGCTTCCTTGCTTGTATTTTCCAGAGAAGAAGTCTCCACTTCATCCTCTAAATCCTCTTCCAAATCGGAGCCCTCGGCATGTTCCGAAAGTGAATAAAATTCACTATCTTTGCTGCTGATAGGGTCACCTTCGCCTTCTACCCCTTCAGCTCGACATGGGTCCTGCTCGACATCAACTTCGCCTTCGATCACATTGTTGATATTGAAAACCACAGTATTTTGCGATCTAGACGGTGAAAGTGCGGGATTGAGTGGAGATGGGGCAGTCAAGGAAGTTACTGGAGAGACTACTAACTGTTCAAGTGCCTCCACCAAAGTCTTATCTTGGTCATTATCCACATCTAGACCGCCCAAAGCATCAGTAGCCATATTTTTTTCACCCCCAACTCCAGCTGTCAAAGTCTTTGTCATTGTTATTTTTGCTTTAGTATTGAACATTTTTGGTATTTTTGGAGTACCGGTTTGGCTAACATCGGGGTCGTTATTGCTAGCATCTTGTTTTGACTTTGCCGCAAGAGCAGCCCAAGTCCCGATCTGGTTTTCGCCGCTAGGTCTTGTTTTACCTCCGCGGGCAGTTTTAGGGCCCATAATGAATAGGCTGGATACACACACAGAGTGGAGCAGCGTGGGACTTATACTCCGGAAGATTTACCTCTTTATACTTATGCAGCTAATACCCAAAGTATATTCGCCTTATGTGGAAACAATGCCGGTGTTGATAGATTCAATTGGTAAGTTCTGCCAGTTGTTTAAATCCTTTTAAGTCTTTTAAGTCTTTTTTTGCATAGAAAGAAGAAAATGAGCAGCACCTTTCCCCCCGGTTTCGCCTCACCTTGGTGCTATTCAATCTTGCTTGTCAGGTCTTGCTTGATTCTATAAGCTTTATCCTCCTGTAATAGCAGAAATTGGTAGCATCTCTCCCAGGCAGCGTTTTCAGCCGTTTTAGCCGTTAACCATTAGAACCACACAGCTGCTCCAGCCTGACTTCGTGCGGACACCCGTACTCGGCGTCTACCCAGCGTCATCCCAGCGCCTGAGCCATGGCTCGATGAAAACTACCCACAGCTGCTCGCCTTGCCTGGCGTTCGTTCGTCGTAGTTCACTTGCTCGCTTACTCGTACCGCCGTGGCTCCTCCCGGCGTCCGCTCACACATAGTGGCCGCCTCCCAGCATCAGAATCGCGGCTCCCGCGACCGGCACACACCAAAGCTCTCAAGCCACACGGTGTGCGGACATCAGCTCAGCTCAGCTCCGACCCCAGCAACTCGGCCCAGGCTTCACAGCTCGGCAACAGCAGCAAAAAACAGTCAGAATAGAGCCGCTGAACCTCAGACAAGGTAACTAAATGGATCGCCCAAACGGAGCTCTCACAGGTACGCCTGACGTGCAGGCGCCATCTTGCCCTTGTTATTTTCTTTCTTTATGCATTTCTTGTTGAACCTTCTTTGTGGTGTCAGTGTACTACAAAAAAAAAAATTCAGAATATGATTTTAATTTCCTTACAATGGTGTTATATATTTAAAATCTGACATAATAAACATTGTTGCATGGAAACACATCTTGAAAATTAGCACATTATCCTCAACAAAAGACATACATTTCTCAAAACATTGACAGACTTCTGCACTGTTGAATAAACTCCCCTTCAGCTTCTCGGAGCTGGTTAACCCAGCCATTGATCCTCTCTTTAATTACTTTCTGCCGATGAAGTAAATAACTGAGGGTCTCCCCCATAACAGCAGCCTTAAAAGTTTCCCAGACAATTAAATCCGAGGCTGACCCCCGATTTCTACTAAAAAAGTCAGTTATTCATTTTGACATATGTCTACAATAATCATGATCTAACAATAATTTATGTTTGAATGTCCAAGTTGCCGGTACTTGTCTAAGGCCGTTCGATGGTATTTGGATTATTAACGGGTTATGGTCTGAAATAAACCTGGGGTGCAGCTAAATACTACTGCCTTCCTGAATAGGATCTGAGACAAAAAAAATTCTAATCGCACAAATTTGTTGTGGGGAGCTGAGTAATAAGTATAACCCGGCTCAGTTGGACATAGTTTTTGCGAAACATGTACCAAAGCATGTTCGCGAATAAAACCCTGCATGGATTTAAATGTCTTGCATTTCCTACCAGAGTATGGGGTATTACCATTTAGGTCAAGGTTGGAGTTCAGATGTATATTGAAATCCCCACAAACTACTTTGAAAGAGGGCCATAAAGCAAGCTCAATGCTCAAGAAGTCTAAAATGGAGGGGTCGTCAAGATTAGAGCCGTACAAGGAACAAATAGTATAGGGTGACCCTTTAATTAGTAAATCAGCAATCACCCAACGGCCTAAATTATCCACCTTTACTTGCTTGACAGTAGACACCCCTCGCCTAGCCAATATGGCTACCCCCCTGGTTGTTGTGGCTTGTCGGGTGCAGGAGATGAGATCAAGGCCCAGCTCTTTCAACCAACCCTGTTCGCTCCAGGAGACATGAGTCTCCTGCAAGCAAATTAAGTCCACATCCAGATGCCTGATAAGTTTGGAAAAAATGCCCCTCTTTTTACTATTGTTCAACCCGCAACAATTCAAAGAGCAGATACGTGTATAATTCTGCCTACCCATTAAAGCTAAGTTCTGTCCAAACCAGCCCAATGTAACATAAGCACATCAGCCCAAAACTACTAGTCACACTGTCACAACAAATCCACATTTTATGTTGCTTTCCATAACTATTTTTTAGTAAAGTTATTTCCTCCCCCCACCCCTACCCTCCCCAAGAACCCGCCCAAACCCCTCCAGCCCTTTTCCCCCCCTTACCCTTGATTCCCCTGGCCCCCACCCGACCACATCAGAGGCATGGGGCCGAGTGGTCCCAGGTGATGCTGAGCTGAGTGCACCCATCCTCTCACCACATGCCCTATAAGTGTATAAATATATAAATGAAACCTTGCCACTAAAGAGCTGGAGACTAGGCTGAGCAGAGAAAAAAATAAAGAGAAAGACCGGCACCGGCAGAGATAGGACAAAAAATGGGCAAATAGATCAACAGCTAAATGAGCATTCCTCAAGTAAGCAAAATTATTTCAAAAATAGGCCAGAACATGAGAATCAAACAGGTCCCAATCAATTGAGCGAGTGGAAGGCTATCCCTTAGCAATAAAAGAAAAAAGAAAAAAAGAAGTGATCCAGGGTTTTGTCCTGGCTTTATAGAGACCAGAAACTCTTTAGCATGGGCCTCAGACTGGAAAAAATTAGTTTGGCTTTTAAAAATCACTTTTTATTTAGCTGGATTCATTAGGAAGATCTGGGCCCCCTTTGCGTGAAATTCGGGGATCAGTTGGCGAAGATGTAGTTCAACAGTCTTTTGACAAAAGTCTGGGCGCACGAAAAAGTTACAACCTTTCCCAGCTCTTTTTCGATAGGGCCTTGCCAAATCATATAGGGATACCGGGCCAGGAAGTTATTGAGAGATATCAAAATGGCCCTTGGATGGTTAGCCGGGTGACCCGCTGAGCTGCGCTGGTTAAATGGGAAATGGTGCGCCCTTTGTATCTGGGTCTTCCAATCCCATTGGGGGAGATCTGGGAAGGCTTCCTCGAAAAGCTCAATTACAAATTTGAGGGTGTTAGAGCCTTCCTGGCCCTCCGGGATACCCAAAATTCTGAGGTTATTCCGCCTTGGGCGATTTTCCAAGTCGGTCAGCTTATGCACTGTATCATCCTTAGCTGATTGCATGAGTTCAGTTTTAGACTTCTGTACGCCATTTCGTCTTCCAATTGGGGGATCCTCGATTCTGCTTCACTAATCCTTGTGGAGAAGTCTGAGCATGTCTTGTCTATGCGGCAAATCGAATTTTGCAACTTTCTACATGCCCCTTGCGTTTAAGAACTCTCAGCTCTTGCCTCCTCTCTGTGTGCCATCATCAACTGATAAATTGTAGAAAGTGTAATCTCTTTGTTACAGGGAGGGGCTGTGGCCGTTCTCAGAGTTAAAGCTCCATTTTTAACTGTCAGTTCAGATGAGTAAGAATAGTCCCAAGCCATGGCTCCTGTAATATCCTCCGCCAATGTAGGGCCAGTAGAGCTGGTATTAGCTTTTTTAACTGTATCTGTGTTCGATTGAGAGCGATCACCATCACCCTCCCAGTGAAAGCTGCTGGTGTCGTGACCATCATCAACCCAATCTTTATCCTGAAAGTTATCATCATCATCTGAAGGGTTGGAAACATCAGACAAGGAAAATAATTTATCAGCGGTGTCATCCTCCCTGTTGGGGTCACTACTTTCCAGTTGAATGCACCTGCCTGCTGCGGCTGTTGCGATGTTTGATTGCTCAAAGTGCTCTGATTCTAGGGCTGCATCGCACCGCTGAGCAGAGCCCGCCGGGGGGACTACATTTACCAGAATGCATTGTGCCTGCTGATCAAGAGTTAGGTCGGTGAAAACAGTGTCTCTACTCTGGCCTGATGAACAATTTGAGTACTACCGGAGGCCTCGCCTGATAGAACTTGGGCAACTGCTACTGTATTTGGGATTACAGAAGGCAAGTCTGTCCCTTAAATAGGTGAAGGAGAAACATCCCCACTGACCTGAGAGGGAGGCACGCCTGGACCGCTTTCTTGAACAACCACCGCTGAATTTGGTTGAACGGACCCCCTGAGGCCCGCATTGCTTGATGTTTTAGTCTTCTGGGATTGAATTTTGAAATGCTCCGGTACGGTCTGTTTCCCCCGACTGGAGACGTTTGATTTATGAACCAAGTCCGTTTCGGTAACAGGATCGCCGAGCACACTGTTCCCGGCTTTAACGGCATAAGCAGCAGCAGGGGAGAGTCTTCGCTTGGCTACTAGGAGCAGGCATGCAGCTGCGGCCCTTAGCGCTTTTGCCGATGGTCTTAGGCGGCATGGCAGCTCCTACCAGGATCCGTGCCGTGGAGGGAGCCGCACCTAAAGGAGAGAATGCGGCAACTTCAAAAGTCCGTCGACTGCAGGGAGCCAGATAGCAAGAGAGCGAGATGCTCCGAGTCCACACCAAGGAGCGCGAAATCATCGGAGGAACCCAGTTCTGCACTTCACTCTGCTGGTTCAGGTAAAAAGGGTAGCGCAGCTCTTCATCACGGGTGGACAGGTCAGTGGTGAAGGGAGCAGGAGAACAGCTCACTAGGCCATCAATACGGCCGCCATCTTGCCCCCGCCATAAAAGATCGACAGGGTAAAGGGAGGAATGCCAGCGACGGATAGCTATTGGTAAAAATAAGATATTTCAATATTATGGGGAGGAACTTGCTGCTAAATTTATCCAGTATAAAACGGACATTTATGAGTTCGGCGAAAATACTGGTAGATTGGTGGCCAAAAGGCTACAAAATAAGGCTGCCGCAAATCGGATTTGTCAAATCATGGACAATAGAGGCCAGATTCAGGACCAACCGGGCAAGGTGTTGGAGGTATTTCAAGAGTTTTATAAAAACACTCTAGGCCTCTGATGGGTTGAGGAAGTAATATCTGGCGAGGAATTTCTGGGTGATTATGTAACATCTAGAGTTACACAGAACAGAGTGCCCTACTCTCCGCACCGATAACCAGGGAAGAGATGGAACAAGCAATAACCTCACTGGCTTCAGGAAAGGCTGCTGGCTCTGATGCATTGCCCCTTGAATTTTACCGTACATTGAGGCATATCCTTTTTCCAGAGCTTTAGTCTTTGTTTCTACTAGCTCAGAAGGGCCAGACACCCGATTCTTGGCACAAGACCACTATAATAGTTTTTAAGAAGAAGGATAAACCAGAACTTAGCCCCTACTCCTATTGCCCAAATTCCCTAATTTGTGCCGATAGTAACATTTATGCTAAAATTATGGCACTTAGATTAGGGAAGGTTATTGCCCTCCTTTGTCTATCTATCAGCACAGGTTTATACCCGGTCGAGACACTTCAGATCACATTAGGCGGGCAATCGCATTATTTGATTTGGCTCAGACCCGTGAGCAACCTCTGGCAATGAACCTGTTGGGCACCGAGAATGCGTTCAACAGGGTCTCTTGGGACTTCTTGTGGCTGTTACTGAAAACTAAGGGTTTCCCACTGGAGTGCATCACAGCCATACAGGCACACTATCTGTCCCCAGTAGCCTCTGTTCGAATTGCTGGTCAAGAGTCTCGACCTTTTTGTATCAGCAGAGGGACTCGCCAAGGCTACCCCTGTTCCCCGCTTTTATTCCCAATCTATATTGATCCCTTCCTGAATAAATTGGGTAATAACCCATGGATACAGCCTTCGTTAGTTAACGCGTGCCTTATAAAACCTTAGCTTATGCCGACGAAGTGGCCATTTTTACTAAGGACATCAGCTCTGCCCTTCCAGCAGTCTACGATCTTTCTAAACAATTTGGGGCAGTCTCGGGTTATCGGTTGAATGTTGACAAAATCCAAATTTTACATTCGGATTTTCTAAGCCAGTAGGGCTTCCAACAACCCCGGTTGCTACTTATTTGGGTGTGAAGATCACCCCATTCGTAGAGCAGATTCCTGAAATCAACATGTCTCCTGTTATCAAAGAAGCAAACCAGATCCTAGAAAGGCTAGACCACCTGCATCTTTCACGTCATTGTTGCTCGAATGTTATTAAAATGTCCATGTTTCCCAAATTCCTCTACCTATTTAGGACTATTCCCATAGAATTTCCAGCGCATTGTATTTCTAGTGCAGAAAGGACCTGTATAAGATTTTTCTGGGGCTATCACAAAGCCAGAAAGGCGGCCAAATGGCTGATTCTTCTTAGAGCAAGGGGTGGCTGGGGTTTACCTTCCCTTTTGTTTTATCATTGGGCAGCACTACTACAACATGTGGTTATATTATTGGTTGGTACTAAGGCAGTGGTGCCAGAATATTCTAGGCCTACAATCTTTGAAGCTGTACTCGAGGAAGATGCTCGGGAGTGCCTAGTAAAAAATATTGAACCAAGCTACTATAAAAAAGCTAAATTTAAAGTCATTCAATCTGCCTACTCTGTCTGGAAGAAAGCTCGCCGCCGCTTTGGCATATCAAATATTAATGCCCACACTCCTTTGCTGTCATATGGTTTGCTCCCCCCAATCTTTCAGGACCTGATTACTATCAGGCGGAGTACCCTGGGAAGTAATGTATTGAGCGATTTCTTTGCAGAAGGCCAAGTTGTTACTTTTTCCAACCTTCAAGCTAAATATGGGCTCCCTACCTGGCACTTTTTCAAGTTCTTACTAATTAGAAGCTACTCGGTTAAACTAGGTACATCCGGACAGGACAAGTTTGTTAAAATTCCCTTAGTCGGCTTATAGAAAAGAAGTCTTGGATTGGTTTAATTTACCAAACACTAATCTCAGGGTTACCCGATGACCTAATAACACATAATGAGAGGTGGGATACAAAATTTGGACATGTGGGTACAGACTTAGTAAGCTCCTTAGAACTGGCCAACCAGACCTTAATAACTGGTAGTCTGAGGGCCCAGCATGGTTCTGTACTTAATGATAAGCTTCGATTCTAATCTCCTAAGTTCCTGAATTCTGTCTCCCCCCTCTTTGCCTAACGGAGACAGTTTCTAGAACACAAAATAAGAGCAGGCAGGCATTGCTCTTTGGGTGTGTGGCAAAAAGTCTCGCTATAGGGTATTGCTTGTCCCCTTTAGTGATAGCTTGCATATGCTCCAATACCCTCTTCTTAGCTGGGTGTATGGTGCTGCCAATATAATACAACTGGCAAGGGCATTTGAGAGCATATACTGCATGATCAGTATGGCATGTAACATGTTCGAGGATTTTGAAATTCTCACAGTCAGTGGAAAGTTTCACTTCTCTCAGATTTTTACTGTTCCGGCAGGCTTTGCACTTACAGCAAATGTAAGAGCCTCTAACAGGATTTTTCTTGATGTTGCCTGGAACTAATGTAGTGCATAGCATGTCTTTAAGGGATCTAGGTCTACGATATGTGATTTGGGGGTGCTCACTAATTCCCTTTGTAAGATCTTTATCTAGTTTCAGTACGTCCCAGAATTTACCAATGGCCTGTTTGTCTTTGCCCGCATGCAGATGATAATCAGTGATGAACCTAGTGGTCACCGGTTCAGAAGGATCAGTGTTTTTATCTTTCTCTGTGATGAGGCTATTTCTCTCTTTTGCATTCACTGTTTTAACAGCTGTGGAAATGCATTTATTGGTATACCCTCTTTGTTTGAAGCGTTCAGTCATGATGAGTACTTCTTGGGCGTAATCCTCGTCTCTAGAACAGTTACGCTTGACACGAAGGAATTCGCCTATTGGTATGGAATTAATGAGGTTATTGGGTTGGCAGCTTTGGGCGTGTAAAAGGCTGTTACCCGCAGTCTCCTTTCTAAATAAAGTGGTGGTCAAGGTCTTGCCATCCACTCTAACTTTAAGATCAAGGAAGTCAACTACCGCATTGCTGGTGTGACTGGTGAAAGAGAGATTGAAGGTGTTGATATTAAGAGTTTCTACAAATTCTGAAGCCTCCTCAGTGGTTCCGTCCCATATGACGAAAATATTGTCGATATAGCCGAGCCATTTGATTACCTTGGTCTGGTAAAGGGGGACTGCTAGACCACCTGCTCCCCCCACCAGCCCAGGTACAACCTGGCAAAGCTGGGGGCGAAGCAAGTGCCCATCGCAGTCCCTAGGAGTTGATGGTATACATCTCCATTGAATACAATTTGTTTTTGAGTCAAGCACAAAAATGCCATATCCAATACCATTTCCGTGTGGAACAGGTATGATATAGACCTTGTGTTGAGAAAATGTCTACATGCCTCAATCCCTAGTTGGTGGGGGATGCAGGTGTAAAGGCTGTTAACATCTATTGTCCTAAGTAGCCACCCAGGTTCCCACCCTGTACCATCTATTCTGCGTAGGAAATCACCCGAGTCTTTATGATAGAAGGGTAGTTCCTGCACCAACGGTTGCAAGAAAAAAATCCACGTATCTTGATGTGTTTTCCCAGCAACTGCCTCTGGAGGAGACGATAGGTCTCCCTGGTGGTTGGGTCATGCTTTTGTGCATCTTGGGAAGTAGATAAAACGCTGGTATTGTAGGGTGCCTGCATTTGAGGAAGTTAAATTCATCTGGTTCTATTAAACGCTTGTCTTTCCACTCTGAGAGTTGCTCTTGGTACTTGGTTGTTCTGGTGTTATATGTTTGTCTATTGCTTTTCTCATACTTACTGGTGTCACTAAGCTGTGAGAGGCCCTCATTAATGTACATCTCACGGGGTAGAACAACCATGTTCCCCCGATACTCTTATCATTGCTAAGTGCTTTGATTGCATCAAAATGTGTTTGACTAAGGTTAGCTCTAGCACATTTAGTTTTCTTAGACAATTTATCAAATTCCTTAATAATGCCTTTTTCAAAGATGTCAATGGCTTCATTTGCGATCTGGGGGAGAAAAACAGATTTAGGTCTAAAGCCACTGTTAGAATTGAGGTCAAGTCTAATATTTTCATTGATGAGGTTTAAAATTGGATTGTCAATAATATTCGGGTTGCCGCCTAGGTCATGCAGTAGGTGAAGCATTTCAGCATATATATACATATTTTACTCAGTCCTTTATTTAGAACCTGTCTTTTTCGGCGAAAAACCAGGAGGTCAAAAAACAACGGCAGCAGTCGAAAAGAGACAATACCCTCTGAGAAACAGGAAACAAAACGAATAACAGAAGAAAATTTAATAATAAACCTATCAGATCACACACTTACACAGTTGGAAAGACAGGTTCTAAATAAAGGACTGAGTTTCTGTCCACAGAAGCATTTCAATTACACGGACACCAAAATTGACATATACAAGTTTGTCCGCAAAATAAAACTGGCGAAGATCTATGCAAGTAAAGAAGAGAATAGTGCACGACAAATTGAGGAAGAAGGGGAACCAACCAATGTAACAAATGGAGTGGAATCAGAATTAACTATTGAACTCATACCACATTTGAAAGTATTATACGATCTTGCTAACGAATATGAGGATGATCAGACATCAGAAATGACAATGTTACAAGAAATGGGACTGGACACCCAAAGGCATCAAGCCAATATTCTTCGATCCAAATCAACATATTGCCCACAACTGTATCCAGGCAATAAAATTGATCTGTTCTCAGAAGCTGTGATGACAGAACTTGAAAATCTAGAAAAACAACGCAATAACAACAAAAAAACAGAAAATGTCACAAAAAAGGAACATGGAGCCATACAAGCACTTGTGAAAAATCCGGGAATAATAATCAAACCGGCAGATAAGGGTGGAAACATCATTATCCAAAACACCCAAGATTATATAAAGGAGGCGCACCGTCAACTTGAGGATGATACCAAATATAAAAAGTTGACATCCAATCCAATCAATACTATGCAGAAAGAACTGAGAAATATGTTGGATGAATGGCATGATCAAAAGTTGTTGGACAAAGAGGAAATAAGATATCTTTGGAAAGAAAATCCAACCATGCCGACAATATACTTTTTGCCAAAGGTGCATAAGACTCTAATTGACCCGCCGGGTAGGCCGATAGTATCCTCATGTGACTCAATCTATGAAAATGTCTCTCGTTATGTGGATCAGTATTTAGCCCCAATGGTAAGAAATCTACCTTCATATGTCCAGGACTCTGGGGATTTTTTGCGTATACTATCAGACATAACTTGGAGCCCAGACTTCCTATTAGTGACAATAGATGTTGTGTCATTATACACATCGATTCAACACACAATAGGACTAAATGCCTGTGCCTACTTCCTGAAACCGAGGAATATCTCACAACTAGAACATTCTGCCATGTTAGAAACCTTGATTAACACATGTCTGAACAATAACATCTTCTTTTTCAATCACAACATTTATCAACAACTATGTGGATGTGCAATGGGCGTCTCCTTCTCCCCAAACTATGCAAACCTTACCATGGGTTGGTGGGAGAAGGAGATAGCGTGGGGACCTGATAACCAAGGAGAGCTGGAAAAAATAATGCTTTGGGCGAGGTAAATCGGCGACCTCTTCCTGATATGGAATGGAACAAAAGCAGATTTAAAGAAATTCTTCAACAAATTGAACAATAATGTTGTAGGATTATCCTTCACTTGTAACACGAGTAGAAGTAGGATTGACTACTTGGATATTACAGTTTACATTGAAAACAACCAGATCAACACGACACTTTTTAGAAAAAGCACTGCAACAAACAGCATCTTACATGCCGACAGCTTTCACCCAAAATCTGTAATAAATAATATTCCCTTTGGAGAATTTGTAAGGATGAAGAGAAACTGCTCCAAGGAAGAGGAATCCAACTCTCAGATCACCAAATGTGCATCCAGATTGGAGGCCAGGGGGTACAGAAAAGGAGTTCTACAGAGAAATATGGAAAAAAACAAGCAGAAAACAAGGTCAGAAATCCTAATACAGAAACCTCAAGCCCTTAACATAAACAAAGCTGAAATACCAAGGCTGATTTTGAACTACAGCAAAGAGGCACACAAAATACGACGCTGTATACAAAAATACTGGCCGTTACTACATCAGGATGCGGAGTTAAAGAAAGTATTAGGAAATGAACCAAAATTAACGTTCAGGAGAGTACCCTCTTTGAAAGATATGCTTGTGAGAAGCCATTTTGAAAGCCCAAGCAACAAAACCAACAACTGGCTTGAAAAACAACAAAATGGATTTAACAAATGCGGACGATGTAAAGCTTGCAAAATTGGCAAAAATGGCAAATCCTTCAGAGACCCGGAAGGACGGTTGGTCGAGATAAAGACAAAAATAACTTGCACTACGCAATATGTAGTATATGTAATTCAGTGTGACTGCGGACACATGTACATAGGGAGCACAATTTGTACCCTAAAGAAAAGGATGCTTGAGCACATAAGAGCGGTGAAAAACAGAGATCTGACATACGTCACAGCGAAGCACATGCTTGATTGTCAAGGAGGAGACTGGAAAAAGATGTGCTTCTTTGGAATAGACAACATGGAAGCCAATGAAAGACTGGGCGATCGAAAACTAAAACTACGTCAGCTAGAGTCAAGGTACATTATCCGTATGAAAACCAAGACCCCGAAAGGGATGAACCTGGATGAAGAACTTTTTGTACACCTATAAACTGAGAACGGAAATAGGAATACTCTGTTTTTCCCTGTGTCTTAAGTTACAACAATGACTATTAACACATACACAAAGTACTGTTGGGTTTTATGTTTGAATTTGATCCGAAAGACACACATATGTTATAAATATACTGGTACTATACCTAAGAAAGTATATAATTAATAATTGTTATGATTATTGAAGTGTCAAGCGGAAGTGACAAAGGCAAAATGTTTGCAAGTCTCTGCATTAATTTACATGTTATAAATGTATAAGGTACTATACCTATAATTTATGATTGAAATGCAACGGAGTGAAAGAGCAGTACTCTTGCAATCAGTGTTCGAATTATGCTTAACAATAATTTGTTTTCTGTCACATAAGGTGTCACTGTGAAGATATATGTTTTTAAAACTACTTATCCCAGAATTCTATGGGACAGTATCTGAATATGCATAGCCCTTTAAAAACAGAGGCAAAAGTAGTGCCACCCACCGTGAGAAAGGGCGCATGTCCGAAACGCGTCGGTGTGACAGACTGATTGTGGGAGTTTGCTAAATAAATCAGTCATTCATGATTCCTGAGTGCTGCGACTTATTTTTTGTAAAAAAATATATATATATATATATATATATATATATATATATATATATATATATATATATATATATATATATTCACTCAAAAAACTATAAGTTTTAGTGGTGTTATAGTTAGCTGGACATTTTACTCATACAAAACCATTGAAATTGCTCCTATATAGTTAGTTGTACTAACTATATTTCGCGCACCCGCAATCCACTGCTGATGATGTCACATATTAGATCATTCATGACATGGTCAGTGACATCACTGATGACATCTCAAATGACATCACTGATGACATCACTGATGACATCATCCAGTGAATGCGGTTTGCTTCGTTATTTAAATATGCATTATATGTATAGCAATTTGCATTGAAGAATAAGTGGATATATATAAATAAATATTTGGATGGATGATTTAGTAGCAGTGTAATTGACTGTTTATCTTGACCAATTTATAATGTCTCACTAAATATAGTGGATAGTGACTAAACTGTATGAATATCTGTATCACTTTGTCAGTTGTTGTGTAAACTGATTCTACAGTTGGTTACTAGCTATGTGAAAGTCTATATTAGTTATTGATTAGTTAACTGAGTATTTGTATGGGAGTGTGAAAGTGTGTGTGGTTCGGTGGGGGGGGTGTGACTGTCCAAAGATGTGTGAATAGTTGATTCAGTAGATATATGAAGTTAAAACTACATGTTCTAACACTTATACAAACACCACTTCTTCTATTCATTTAGATAGTAAGTCATACTTAGTGAATTATAAAATCATTATTACAAGTATACAGTTATCCATACAGTCACTCACACAATCATTGTGTCTTATGTATACTTATTTATATACAACAACTGACACATACACTGCCTTTTATTTTTCTAGTTTGTTGGACATGTACCATTGAGAAATATATTTGCTCATCACCACACCCATAAAGAGATTCACTCACCCAAACAAGTGTTAGAACATGTCGTTTTAACTTCATATATCTACTGAATCAACTATTCACACATCTTTGGACAGTCACACCCCCCCACCGAACCACACACACTTTCACACTCCCATACAAATACTCAGTTAACTAATCAATAACTAATATAGACTTTCACATAGCTAGTAACCAACTGTAGAATCAGTTTACACAACAACTGACAAAGTGATACAGATATTCATACAGTTTAGTCACTATCCACTATATTTAGTGAGACATTATAAATTGGTCAAGATAAACAGTCAATTACACTGCTACTAAATCCTCCATCCAAATATTTATTTATATATATCCACTTATTCTTCAATGCAAATTGC
The DNA here is from genome assembly GCF_964261635.1 of Lissotriton helveticus. Lineage (NCBI taxonomy): Eukaryota > Metazoa > Chordata > Amphibia > Caudata > Salamandridae > Lissotriton > Lissotriton helveticus. Next base: position 1,928,596,104 of record NC_136057.1, read on the forward strand.
TATACATATAATGCATATTTAAATAACGAAGCAAACCGCATTCACTGGATGATGTCATCAGTGATGTCATCAGTGATGTCATTTGAGATGTCATCAGTGATGTCACTGACCATGTCATGAATGATCTAATATGTGACATCCTCAGCAGTGGATTGCGGGTGCGCGAAATATAGTTAGTACAACTAACTATATAGGAGCAATTTCAATGGTTTTGTATGAGTAAAATGTCCAGCTAACTATAACACCACTAAAACTTATAGTTTTTGGAGTGAATTTCAAAGGTTTTTTAAAAGCTAATTCCTAACTATATAACTCCTGAAACCTATGGTTTTTTCAGTGAATTTCAAAGGTTTTTTTAAATGCTAATTCCTAACTATATAAGGTCTGAAACCTATGTTTTTTTCAGTGAATTTGCAAGGTTTTTTAAATGCTAATTCCTAACTATATAAGGCCTGAAACCTATGATTTTTTCAGTGAATTGCAAAGGTTTTTTAAATGCTAATTCCTAACTATATAAGGCCTGAAACCTATGGTTTTTTCAGTGAATTTCAAAGGTTTTTTAAATGCTAATTCTATTAGTGGATAACGTTTAAATATATTAATATCCTAGTGGGACCACCTGAGCAGCCCTAAGGGGTCAGGGTGTTTCTACCCTGCCCCCTTTTTGTGTTCTACACGTTTGTTTTTCTGCTTTCTTGTGCCTAATTCCTAACTATATAAGGCCTGAAACCTATGTTTTTTTCAGTGAATTTAGGTGTGCCATACTTTTGTCATAAGTAAGACTGTTAGCGCTCTAGTTGTTCTTTAGAACACTCTGGGACATTCTGTCATTGGGCTATAGTTGGGCTACATCTGGCTGATATTTGGGCTACATTTGTTTTTTTTTTTGTCTCTGGTGGCCATCTTTGGGCTACATTGGGCTACATTTGGGCTCTAACATATATATAGCCCAATGTAGCCCAATATATATTTTTTCAAAGTTAATTTTCGTAAAAACCACTGGAGCATATATCTTGAGATATAGCAAAGGCACATGGGGCTACCAGTCCCTACAATTTTACCAAGTTTGGTGGAAAACCATTCAGCCGTTCGGGCTAAAAGTGAGTCCAACCGCCCTATGGAAATTAACATGGGGAAAACACGTTTTGGGACCCCCCTTTTATCTCGGCCCCCGCTTGACGGATCCCCCCCAAACTTTCAGGGAAGGACCGGAGCGCTGCGAGGCAAAGTTAAGGAAAATTTCAGGAAGATTCCTCAACCGGCGCCAAAGTTATTCCCAATAGATTGTTGCGATTTCCCTATGGAAAACAATCCTTACTATATATACCTACTGGCTAGTAGGATATATATATATATATTCACTGAAAAAACCATAGGTTATAGACCATATATAGTTAGGAATTAGCATTTACAAAACCTTGAAAATTCACTGAAAAAACCATAGGTTATAGACCATATATAGTTAGGAATTAGCATTTAAAAAACCTTATTTTACTCACACAAAACCATTGAAATTCCATATATAGTTAGTTGCACTAACTATATATCGCGCACCCGCAATCCACTGCTGATCATGTCACATATTACATCATTCATGACATGGTCAGTGACATCACTGATGACATCTCAAATGACATCACTGATGACATCATCCAGTGACTGTGTGTTTCTGTAAAGTTTAAATATGTTTTACATATTGAAGAATGAGTAGATGTATAAGTGTCTGGATGAAGGATTTAGTAGGTGCATGACTGACTGTATGAGTGAGTGATTAAATGTGTCTCACTGAGTGCATGGGTTAGTGACTAAACTGTCTTAATTTGTGCATCATTATGTCTGTTGTTCTGTAAACTGCTGCATGTGTTGATCAGTAGCTATATGAGTAACTATATGGGTTATTGATTGGTTGCCCAAGTATTTGTATAGGAGACTGAGTGTGTGTGTGGGTGGCTGGGAGGTGTATGACTCTGTGCATAGATGTGTGAGCAGTTCATTCACTAGATGTATGGGTTCAAAAGTGCACGTGGAAACAGCTGTATGGGCGGTTGACTGTGTGCATGAGTGTATTGGTGAGTGAATGGATATCTCACAGGGGTGTGGAATTTTAAAAAAAATGTACTTGTCCAGTGGACAAAATTGTGCAGAAAACTACTTGTCCTGCAAAGAAATCTACTTGTCTAACCTATTTCCTAAATCAATTAAACTGACCGCCAAAAGTGTACCTTTGGTGTTAGAGGCATTTTAGACATCCTAGTGCTGAAGTATTGGGAGAACAATGTCAACAAAGAGGGAGCATACACGATTCAGAAATTATACTTTACCCAGTGTATGCTATACTGCTAAATCAATATTACATATTAACATTACGTATGTTTTTGTACAAGATATTTACAATGAATATAAAAGATTGTCACAAATCAGCTGGAACCAAACCTTGCATTTTTTTAAATAAAGAACATTGTGGTATAAGCAGACATCGAGGGAGAACCATGAATAATGTGACAGGCAGGACAAATCTAGCAAATAAAGAACTTGGGGGCCTGATGACAAAAGCCAAAAGGATTAACTTGTTTGTTTTCAAAACTTTCCCCATCTTTTCAGATGGAGGCTAGAGAGTACTCTAGCAAATTGTGGGGGCATTTTGAAAGGACTTGGTTGCAGACACAGAGGATTTTGACCAGAAACAACAATTTACAAATAGTTTTGACTTAGTGCTATTGAGATGTGCTCAACCATCATTTTGTCCCGGAAAGCCAACTCACAAGTCTGAAGATAGACAGAAAGGAATGATAGGTTAAGGAATAGGGTCAAAAATCAATGGCAACTTAAAGAAAGGGTGACCTAGTTGGTTGTTAGAAAGACAACATAAAAAGTCAGAGAGAGACGGGAAGAGTGGAGATTTAAGGACATTTGCAAAAGAAGAAAGAGGAATGGAAAAATAGGATGAAAATGATTAAGTTACAGTAAACGTGGCAGTCACCTTGGTCATGAGGTTAATATGGCGGTGGCTGCGCCAGGATTCAGCCTCCAAAAATTGATAATGTTCCCAGTATGTGATTAATACTTCACAAATCCGTAGGTGTCTCCCTCAGGACAGCAGCCAGAGAACAAGTCAATAGTGACCAGTGAGGCAAGTGTTGCACCTGTGCACTGTGCACTGTACACAAGACGTTTAAAATGAAGCACCTGTCAGTCCTCCAGGTGTAATATGTTCTAGGCATGCCCTGACACCAGAACATGGAAAACCCTCCATCACATGTATGACAGAGGTAACAACATTTACAAACATTCACATCAGCATTACTTGGGCTCGTTCTAGAGATGAAAATGTGTTACAGTGGGAGTCAGTGATGACCAAGAGGTTACATGAGAGCCTGTGATGTATGGGGGGTGCAGGTGAGTTACAGAGGGATGCAGTGATGTCCTGAGGGAGGAGTTACACAGGTTGGCAGTGATGTAACGGGGTGGGCAGGTGGAAGTAGGATTTGCAGAGGAAGGCAGTGATGCCCTTAGGCAGGGGTTAAAGTGGGAACCACTGATGGACCATTAGTTCACAGCGAAATATAGGAGAGGTCTTAACCCCTTCCATGCTGCCATTGGCCGACGGCAGCACTACCTGCCCAGTTTACGGCCCGCCCGTTTTGTGGAAGTGCTGCACTTCCGCAAAATCGGCGGGGCATGAAACGGGTTAAAGAAGGAACCACTTATGGCTTCAGGGGAGGGAATACAACAAAGCTAGGGCTATGCTGATTTTTAAAGAAAGGAGATGGTTTGTCTTTTAAAAGAAAAGGCAGATGAGAAACACAGGGAACTAGATGGTTGGTAGAGGGCAGAAGGAAGGGAGGGCAGCAAGAAAAGAAAGGGGACTTTGATTGGGTAAGAAATACAGCATGGGGGTTAGACTGGATCACAATGGTAAACTGTACCAATGGCAGAGACTTGAGACACAGCAAGAGAAAGGAGATGAGTTGAGCAGGGAATTAGAAAAAAGACAGAGATCTGAGACTGCAAACAGGAGAAGGAAAGGGTGGTAGACATAGCTCGAGGTGGTTAGGGTGTTAAATAGCAAGTAGAGGATGTTCTATAGTTTGTACTTTTGTAATTTATGCCGGCTGGCACACAGCATAAGTACACATTCAATTGGTTATGCTGCCACTCCTGAGAGGTTTTTTAAAGTTAGCTGTTTCTGCTTTAAGAAGCTTCTACCTGGAACTTTTCCATGTGGTGTATTTATTTGTTTTGCATACGATTACTTTCCAGAAGAAAAAAAACTTCCTTCCTGACTGCCTGAGAGTAAAAGCCTTGGATCTGTGGCGGCATTTCATGTTCATTGCAAGATGTAGCTGTGAAAGAGAATCCGGGGCTCTAGAGGCAGATTTCTTTGGAAACACTTACATTACCTTCTCAACCCAGTTTACTTTCCTATCTATTTGTAAGAAGCATGTTTCTGTTCACTGCATAAACACACTGTCCTACCGTACATGCTGCTTTATTTACCTCTCCCAGTACATTTGAAGTACATTCTGCCTTATGCAGGCACAAAAAGGAACCAGGCTCTTATGGAAATGTGACTTTATTATCAGCTGCCACACGGGGGCGCGGAGCCACATTGTGTGATCCTGGGCAAGTGTTAAATTGAAGAGATCACCCTTAGTTTAGCGCCCCAGTGCATCCCTAACGTCAGCCTTACTGCTGCACAGAAAAGCACGTTAAGTCCCTGACAATTTAAACTGCAAGATTTTGGTAACGTTATTTAATTGAAATTAAGGCTCAAAGGGCCAGATAAGCCATGAGGAGAGATAAAGGCATAGTGCAGGTACCGTGTGAAACGTGAGAGGCTCATGGAAAGGGAAGTACTGGCCGGAGCTTTATTGCACACTCTGGTTGTAACATGAGAGGTCCAGGGGCGGGGAGCAGGGGATGCAGGTGAGGCCAGGGGGGAGCACAGGCACCAGATAAGTGCAGAGGGAAAGCAATGTGCGAACGGAGGGGCCCGTGAATTACTGCACTGCAGGAGTCAAATGCAAGTGAGAGGGGAGCGACCTGGGTGCTGAATCTGAGAGGCCCAAAGGCAGCACATCAAAAGGGTGAACAAAGAGTCCAGGTGAGAGCAGGGTCCGCCAGGCTCTTACCCTCCAATGCGGGCTGTTCTCGGACTGCAGAAGCTGCATCATGTTTCCCTCTTGCTCTAAGGATTGAAAGAGCCAGAAGAGGCGCCTGGAAGCTGCATGAAGGCTTCGTGGAGAAAGACAAAAACCTCTTAGCTGACAGCGCTGTGCAATTTCTGTTTGAACCTGCCAATTTGAACTTAAACATGCTCGTATTCAATGGAGACGATGCTGCCTAACAGCCGCAGCGGCCGACTTGGGAGCTGGGGAACCAGGTTCGGTTCTCCGTGTCTGTTCAACATCCTGTGAGTCTGGGCATAGCTTTTAATCTCCCCGTGCCTACAGCAATACAATATGAATCCTTGTGTAATGTAACTACCTCTCATATAAAGCACTTTGTTTCCGTCTGTCTTGATTTACTACAGTGCACAGTCTTCTTGTCCTTTGGACAAAACAGACATTAAAACTTCTTGCCCTTGCAAGAAATCTAGATGTCTCGGGCGTCGGGCGATACGAATTCCCCTCCCCTGATCTCAGTGCTACATGTCAAAGTAAGTACATATGTAAAACACAGTACATGTGAGAGTTGACATATATAAATAACTGTGCATAAGAGCCAGTGAATGTGTGAGTGGCTGTATGGATCATTGTGAACTTGTATCCGGGATTGTATAAGAGAGTAAATATGTGTTAGTATATGTTTGAATGAGTAAGGTGTGTATAACTGTATAGTTGAGGAAATGGAGGTGTGATTGATTCTTTGCATGACTGACTAAGTGTCTGAGTAACTCCATGGATGAGTGACAGTCTATGAGTGTCTGTTTACACTGAGTGTATCTAAGGTTATATTAGAGTCTGAAGAGGTTCATCGTATTATCACATGAATGATGTCATCAGTGATGTGATCAGTAATGTCAAATGAGATGTCATCAGTGATGTCATCAGTGATGTCATCAGTGATGTCATTTGAGATGTCATCAGTGATGTCATCAGTGATGTCATTTGAGATGTCATCAGTGATGTCATTTGAGATGTCATCAGTGATGTCATCAGTGATGTCACTGACCATGTCATGAATGATGTAATATGTGACATGATCAGCAGTGGATTGCGGGTGCGCGATATATAGTTAGTGCAACTAACTATATATGGAATTTCAATGGTTTTGTGTGAGTAAAATAAGGTTTTTTAAATGCTAATTCCTAACTATATATGGTCTATAACCTATGGTTTTTTCAGTGAATTTTCAAGGTTTTGTAAATGCTAATTCCTAACTATATATGGTCTATAACCTATGGTTTTTTCAGTGAATTTCAATGGTTTTTTAATAGCAAATATCATAAGCTGTCGAATGTCAAGTACGTGGTAAGTGAAAACATTTTCGTGTTTATGCACACTGATCTGCTTTGAATGGTGCCCCCCCCCCCTCATTTCTATTAGGAGTACTCTCTCTTTGCAGATAGTGAAAGGTAGTTAACGCAGGCCTTTGCCCCCGTTGTAATCCGTCGTGCCTGCTTCTCTCTCCATTTGATTGATTGTTATCCAAGTATTTACTGTTTTAGAATTAGTTCTCTTTGGTTCATTCTCTATTTACAAACAAACACAGAGTCGCAATACTCTGTTTAGTCTTTGCAGATAACGAAAAATCGTGTAAAAAAAAAGAAAAGGAATCGAGCAAAATCAGTAGGCCACTAATGGGATCTCTTTTTGACCTCGCTAAAATAGAAACATTAGGAACAACCCCTCATGACAAATACAAAACTAGTGAGATGAACTGAACTCCACACAATGATGGCTGCAAAACAGCTCGGCTCCGCCACCCACCCCGCCCAAAATAACGATAAAGAGCGACTGCCATGATTGGTTGCGGAATGGCCACGACGGAGCTACGAAATGGTGCTGCTCTCATGCTAACCCCAGCTTCAGTCTGAAACATCCAGAAACACTGTAGACTACCAATTCGATCAGTTCCGGTAGCGCCCCAATGTAACCCGGTAGAGAAGAACTAGCCCTCCCCTCTTTGACTGATGGTTCTTGTTGCCTGTCCCTTCTGTTGTCATTTAACAGAACTATTTAGCCTGCTGAAAGGGGTTGTGTTCCGACCGCTGGTTGGTGGAGACATTTTGACTATATTCTGGACCTGCGTTGTCGCGTAATGCGTCATATGACGCGCCGCGTTAGCGCATCCGGAAGTCATCCGGGGCGCGCAGCGCGTAACGTAAGCATAACAAGTCATGTGACTTGTTAATAAAACTTTTCATTGGTTCATTTTACTTTTCTTATTGTAATGATGAAAGGCTTGGTCATATGACCTAAAAATTACGCTTTTCATTACTTCCGAACATTATTTTTTCTTAAATATATGTTATAATGTTCCAGGCTAATGTACTTTCCCGGAAATTTTACAACTGTCCTGCAAGTAAAATATATTCTTTTTTCGAGAAAAAGAGCGTTTCTTCGTCCCATGACGGAGCCGTTGAGCAAAAGAGGGTCGACCTGCTGTCTTAGTCGCCGATACGCCTGAATATGAGATTCTTATCGATCACTTTATGTTGCAGGAATAGAAAACACAACAGCCCTTGACCATTTATCTTTACTGCGTTCCTTCGTATTATACCTTTTACCCTTCATGTAATTGGTCTGCTTTATTTCACTTGCCTTTTAATGATTCTAAAACAGTGACTATTATTAAAAACTTTACCAATGTATATACTACTACCATGTTTTCTTTTAAAAACCTTTATTGTGAAAATTTCATTATACAAATACGAGCCTATAACCACGTGGGCCTGCCACGGAGCAAACTGTAATCGTATATGATGAATAGACATTTACACTGTAGAGGAACGTAACGGGCGGGCCATTAGGTTGCAAGAACTAAGGTGTCTAACAGTTACGGAATCGGTGGACGTACATTTTATAATTAAAATACGACAGGGCCAGTTACAGTAAAATTATCTAGATATACATTTGCGGGCAAGTACCATGGGTGACGTTAATTCGAACTTTCAACAGTACAGTAATCAATAACACATCAGAACTTAATATCAATAGGGATGTCGAAATATTCAATCAATTCTCGTCCCCGCCCGCCATGTGCTTCAAAACTGCATACGTATCTCGTGATTTCAAGGTTCTGCAACCAGTACACAACAAGGAGTTACGAGTCCCATTTATTCCGGCGCCATTTTGGGCGAGGACGGGCAGGTCCAGGATATAGTCAAAATGTCTCTACCAACCATCGACTATGATGATGTTCATATGCTGTATTTATTAGAGTAACACTCATCTGTCCACATGAAATTAATTTGCCACAATCTAAACATGTCATTTTAATCTTTCCAAAGTTCTTCTAAATATTTGGGACCGTTTCCCTTGCCTCTGAAGCTCTCAGTGCCACTTCTTTGATGAATGTACTAGCAGGTCAGGGGTTCTCCTCCAAATCTCTCTTTTATGCAGCACTATAATTAATTGGTGCCACCTCTCCATATGACGATGCATGGTATAGTTACCACAACTATATTTTTTTTCGGTTCCTCTGGAGAGTTCATCGTGGCAGATGAAGCGTGTAACGTACCGGGCATTTACCTTTTTTTGCATGTACAGGAAAGGAAAAAAAAATCGAGCGTCCGAGTTCTAAGGTGTCCCAGGGCCATTTTAGTGGACCAGGCCCAAATCCAAAGAACAGGCCGCCATTTTGAGAGTCCTCTTGCAGCCGCCTGTTGCTGTAGCATCAAGAGCAGCCGAAACTCAGCTGAATGGCAACTGAAACGGTAAAGGGGCGCCCCACTACAGCAGACGAGCCTCCACCTAGGAAGGCCCATTCACGCCGCCTCCCCCCCACCCCCTTCGGGCACCCCACGCCGTTATTCGGAGCAGTATTGTAGGATGGCCACACCAGTGCGGCAACTTGCTAGACATCACCTCGGTGGTAACCGAATCTCAACGCCTTGTGGTGTCTTCTATTCAGAAAACATTGTTATGCTGCCTTCGACCTATTCGCCGCAAGTGCGCACACAACTCAACTGCATAGCTTGCTAGACACCACCTCGGTGCCATCCGGATCTTGGAATGTCAGCGCCTTTTGGTGTCTTCTCTTCAGAAAATATTGTTGCGCTGCCTTTGGCCCCATTCGCACATCAGTCCGCTACTGACGCCATCTCACAGGCTAATGGGGCGCCCCACGCCGACTTTCAGCATTGTAGGATGACCACACCAGTACAGCAACTTGCTAGACATCACCTCGGTGCCATCCGGATCTCGGCGCCCCACTGCAGATGAAGTGCCTCTCAACTATGAAATCACCACGGTGACATCCGGATCTTGGCGCGTTGTGCTGCCTTCGGCCTATTCGCACATCGGTCCGCTCCTGACGCCATCTCACAGGCTAATGGGGCGACCCACGCCGAGTTTCAGCATTGTAGGATGACCACACCAGTACAGCAACTTGCTAGACATCACCTCGGTGCCATCCGAATCTTGGCATCTCAACGCCTAGTGGTATCTTCCATACAGAAAATATTGTTACGCTGCCTTTGGCCCCATTCGCACATCAGTCCGCAACTTAGACATCACCTCGGTGCCATCCGGATCTTGGCATCTCAGCGCCTTGTGGTGTCAGTCAGAAAATATTGTTGCGCTGCCTTTGGCCCCATTCGCACATCGGTCCGCTACTGACGCCATCTCACAGGCTAATGGGGCGACCCACGCCGAGTTTCAGCATTGTAGGATGACCACACCAGTACAGCAACTTGCTAGACATCACCTCGGTGCCATCCGAATCTTGGCATCTCAACGCCTAGTGGTATCTTCCATACAGAAAATATTGTTACGCTGCCTTTGGCCCCATTCGCACATCAGTCCGCAACTTAGACATCACCTCGGTGCCATCCGGATCTTGGCATCTCAGCGCCTTGTGGTGTCAGTCAGAAAATATTGTTGCGCTGCCTTTGGCCCCATTTGCACATCAGTCCGCTACTGACACCATCTCACAGGCCAACAGGGCGCCCCACGCCGACTTTTACCATTGTACGATGGCCACACCAGTGCCACAACTTGCTAGACACCACCTCGGTGCCATCCGGATCTTGGCATCTCAGCGCCTTGTGGTGTCTTCAAATCAGAAAATATTGTTGCGCTGCCTTTGGCCCCATTGCACATCGGTCCGCTACTGACGCCATCTCACAGGCCAACGGGGCGCCCCACGCCGACTTTCAACATTGTAGGATGGCCACAGAAGTGCGACAACTTACTAGACACCACCTCGGTGCCATCTGGATCTTGGCGCGTTGTGCTGCCTTCGGCCTATTCGCACATCGGTCCGCTACTGACGCAAACTCACAGGCCAACGGGGCGCCCCACGCCGACTTTCAGCATTGTAGGATGGCCACACCAGTGCGGCAACTTGCTACACACCACCTCGGTGCCATCCGGATCTTGGCATCTCAGCGCCTAGTGGTGTCTTCTATTCCGAAAATATTGTTGCGCTGCCTTCGGCCCCATTCACACATCGGTCCGCTACTGACGCCATCTCACAGGCCAACGGGGCGCCCCACGCCGACTTTCAGCATTGTAGGATGGCCACACCAGTGCGGCAACTTACTAGACACCACCTCGGTGCCATCCGGATCTTGGCGCGTTGTGCTGCCTTCGGCCTATTCGCACATCGGTCCGCTACTGACGCAAACTCACAGGCCAACGGGGCGCCCCACGCCGACTTTCAGCATTGTAGGATGGCCACACCAGTGCTGCAACTTGCTGGACACCACCTCGGTGCCATCCGGATCTTGGCGCGTTGTGTTGCCTTCGGCCTATTCGCACATCGGTCCGCTACTGACGCCGCCTCACGTGCCAACGTATTTTCTCCGCATTTTATACCCTATGCCGCATAACAGGTCATGTGACTTGTTTATAAAACTTTTCATTGGTTCATTTTACTTTTGGTTTCCTAATGATGGAAGGCTTGATCATATGACCTAAAAACAACACTTTTCATTGGATGAAAACTTTTTTTTTTCCCAAACGATGAAAGCCCCACCTTGTTTCTGGATGTTTCAGACTGAAGCTGGCGTCAGCATGAGAGCACCACCATCTCGTAGCTCCGTCGTGGTCATTCCGCGAGCAATCATGGCAGCCGCTCCCCACCAGAAGCCTGCAGGAGTCGGGCCCCCAAAACTTTTGATGAATTCTCAAGGCGGAGGGGACGCTTTCGAGAATGGGGTCCAAGACCTAGCAGACAAGCGTCCGATTTCCAAGGTGTCCCAGGGCCATTTCAGTGGACCAGGCCCAAAAAGGAAAGAGCCTGCCGCCATTTTGAGAGTCCTGTGACAGCCGCCTATCGCTGCACCGCAAGAGTGGGCGCAACTCAGCTGAATTGCGGCTTTTGACACAGTGGACCAAAAACGGACGGAATGGCAACTGAAACGGTAAAGGGGCGCCCCACTACAACAGATGACACTCCACCTGGAGAGGCCCGTTCACGCCGCCTCCCCCGGGGCGCCCCACGCCGTTATTCGGAACAGCATTGTAGGATACCAAAACCAGTGCGGCAACTTACTGGACATCACCTTGGTGCCATCGTTCTGCTGCCTTGGAACTATTCGCACAACAGTTTGCTACTGATGACCCACCCCCCGCGACGCCCCACGCCGTTATTTGCTGGGTGGCAACTTACTAGACATCACTTTCGTGTCATCTAGATTTCAGCGCGTTCTGCTGCCTTGGAACTATTCGCACAACAGTTTGCTACTGATGACCCACCCCCCGCGACGCCCCACGCCGGAAATCTGGACGTTGTGCTGCGTTGGGACTATTCGCACAGCCGACCGCTACTTCGTTGTTTTTCCCTAAAAATGTTTATATGTTATTACTATTTTTGTTTTCTTGTATATATTTATAAATTATTAAAGTTTTATAATCTTACTACTTTGTCGGAGTGCTATATATTTTTAATGTGACACATAATTGTAAAAACTTTGATGTACAAAGAGTCATCCCTGGAATCTTCCGCTTCAGGCTCGGTCCCCTCCCCAATCACAATACAGGATGGTTTTCAGATAATAGCAACGCTTCTGCTGTGACGGATCTCATCGAGTGTGGGCCTTGATCTACTATAACTCCTTTGAAGAGGGGTGATTCTTTACAGCTGTGGCCATAAACTACATCTGCAGGGCTAGCTGATACCCTAGGACCAGCCTGGACAATCGGACACAGAGGAAAAGGAGTGTCAGAGGGTGCGGTAGTGAATAGGGCGAAAGGGAGGTGTCGGGCAGGCACAGGGTGTGATTCTCAGGGAAGAGCAGCGCAGATGGGGGGAGGTTTATTACCCATGCATAAGACCGAGAGCGGGGGTGACCACTGCCTGGGGGAGATGCTTGCGAGGGTGGGGAGCCATGCTAAGGATCGACAGCGTGCACAAAGTGGGTCTGGTCAAGGCATCTAAAATGGCTGCCGTGCACGACAAAAGTGTGGCATTTGAAAAAAGACAAGATGGCGCAGACAATGTTTTTCAACACTTCCTGATTTCCTTCGAATCGAACGTTAACAGACGTTGGGGCATATTACCAAAGTTAAGCGATATTTATCCCTAACGATGCTTAGCAACGATTTTTTTACCGTCAGAAATTATCGCAGATAAGCCTTGCTATTATCAAGGTTTATCGCAAATACGATAAAAAACGACTGCAATGCATTAATATCGCTGAAAACTCAGCGATATTCATGCATTACCGAGCTAATGCTCTTAGCCATGTTATCCACCTCCCATTGGATAACATGGCTAAGAACTGCTCAGGGCAGCTGTTACTTTTTGGAGATATTCGCGCTTATCTCGAATATTTCCAAAAGTTGATAATAGGAGATAGCGATGTTAGCGACTGTTTCCAGTCGCTAACATCTTGGCATGCCCACTTTGCATGTCATTAGTGATAAATATCACTCACATGCAAAGTGGGGCCCAAGATGGTCGCTATCTCCTACTAGCCGTCGCTAACTGGTGTTAGCAACAGCTAGGTAATACAGATATAATTTTATCTCCGCGAAGCGGAGCGCTGTTACAGATATATATCTTGTTTTTGAACGTTAATTTCTCAAAATGCACTGAAGCACATATATTGAGACCTAGCAAAGGCACATCGGGCTACCAGTCCCTAATATTTTACCAAGTTTCGTGCAAATCCATTCAGCCGTTCGATTATTATTATTATTATTTTTTTTTGCCCCGCGGGGCCCTTTTAAAACCTCCACATCAAACCTAGGGGGTCAGCGAGGATCTACTATGCCCCCTTATGGTCATTTGCCCCTTCGCTTTGGCCTCCTCTTGTCTCTCGATCCTACCGAGAGACAAGATGGCGGCCGCTACGGACTGTTTGGAATGTTTACAGACACCGGAGAGCCAATCAGCTTCGCTTCGCAAAGCTCCGTAACGCGAAAAGTACGCGAAGCGGTGCGCTGTTACAGATATATATCTTTTTTTGAACGTTAATTTCTCAAAATCCACTGGAGCACATATATTGAGATCTAGCAAAGGCACATCGGGCTACCAGTCCCTACAATTTTGCCAAGTTTCGTGCAAATCCATTCAGCTGTTGGATTATTATTATTTTTATTTTTTTTTGCCCCGCGGGGCCCTTTTAAAACCTCCACATCAAACCTAAACGGTCAGGGAGGATCTACTATGCCCCCTTATGGTCATTTGCCCCTTCGGTTTGGCCTCCGCTTGTCTCTCGATCCTACCGAGAGACAAGATGGCGGCCGCTACGGACTGTTTGGAATGTTTACAGACGCCGGAGAACCAATCAGCTTCGCTTCACAAAGCTCCGTTGCGCGAAAAGTACGCGAACTGGAGCGCTGCCCGGTCCGCTGTTACAGATATATATCTTTTTTTAAACGTTAATTTCTCAAAATCCACTGGAGCACATATATTGAGACCTACAAAAGGCACATCGGGCTACCAGTCTCTACAATTTTGCCAAGTTTCGTGCAAATCCATTCAGCCGTTCGGGCTAAAAGTGAGGCCAACCGCCCTATGGAAAACTCAATGTTAAAAACACGTTTTGGGACCCCCCTTTTTTCTCGACCCCCCCTGGACGAACCCCCCCCCCCCCAATTTTCAGGGGCTGCTCAGAAACAAAATGTGCCATTTTCCTGAAAATTTCAGCCAATTCCGTCCACAAACGCCAAAGTTATTAGACATAGAATTTTCAAAAAACCCATAGAGAAAAAATCCTAACTATATATACCTACTGGCGACTGCCAGTAGGTAATATATATATATATATATATATATATATATATATATATATATATATATATATATATATATATATATCCATCTCCATCTCCATCTCCATCTCCAACACTCCTCCATACACTGAAGAAAAGCCCGGACACACAGATACGCTGTGCCAAAAGGATTTAATCGTTCAACACAACGTGGTTCGGCTTACGCCTTGATCACGTTTGTAAACATGGTACGATACTTTTTGAATTTAATCCCCTGTCTACCATCGACAGAGGACTAACCACCTCAAGTGCAGCCAATAGCTTATTCAACATCGGCAGCCATTTTATAACAGTATTCAGTATATGCATATATATCTTGTCATACTCGTCAAAAACATCACAAAAAAATAATTTTAGAACATGTCTTCATTTTAACATATGTGCCATTAGTGAGTATAAAAGTGCATTCTCTTTCACATCGAAATCCGACACAATGACAAGGTGAATATCCAGAATTATTTTATCAGCAGTTTGTCACGGGCAGGATCCCATGCCTTGATCACACAAATGAGCCAAATTCCCACAATGCATTTTATGTGTTCTTCCTCCAACCTGTGATGTAGAAAACATAGACAAAAGACTACATTTTGTGAAGAAAAAAGGTCATCATGGTAATTTTCCAAAATTCAAAATATACCCATTATCAATATAATAGCTTCCGGTTACATGCTCTGGTGCCCTATTTGCACTGTGATTTTAATGAATTTAATTTCACATCAGTATGTGTCATGTGTACTTGGCATACAATTGCTTTATCTTTTTTTTCCCTTTTTTTTTTTAAACCTCAATGAAATTTATTGTGCTGTATTTCTAAGCCCACTCAGTGTCAGAGTGATTTTGAGAGACGTCCGGAGGTAATACCCTTGTATTCCTTAACTCTTATCTCTGTTTTACTGATAATGGTGATCACCAGCCCCCATTCTATGGTTCTCGCTAGGGATCCTCCCATCAGTAGCTGTATCTGATACCAGCATAATGCTTTGTTAGATGAATGCCTTATAGCAAACTGGGTCACTTTAGACTCTGAGATAAGTTTTGATGACTAATTCAGATGTCTATAAACAGTATATGGGTTCTCGTTTTTATAATTAGTGGTCTCCTTACTTCAAAGACACTCACTTGGAAAGCCCACATTGTGTATATCCACAAAAAAGATGTGTAATGTTTTTGGGGCGTAAAGTGCAAGTGCAAGGAGTCATTAGTTTAACTCATAAACTTGAATTTTGGACATTATAATGTGCAAAACCCGCAATTCTGTGCAAACACGCAAGTTCATAATATAGCTGCCATGAACAATAAAGTGCAAGTGCAAATAGTCAATATTAGACTACATAGTCTGATACCTGTCACTCAAAAGTGCAAATACATTGTTTTTGTGCAAACATGCAAGGTTTCAGTATAGCTATATGTATGTATGTATGTATGTGTATATATATATATGTATGTATGTATGTGTATATATATATATATATATATATATATATATATATATATATATATATATATATATATATATATATATATATATATATATATATATATAATGGTACATTGTCTCAGTACACTCATGGTTTGTCATTGGTACATTATTGCTAACCCTAAATTACTATGCCTCTGAGCCAGTTTTCTGTAACTTCCACTCCACCGATTTGTGGACCATTGCATTTTTTATTTTGAATCATTAAAACTACATTAAAGGGCCCAGCAGCCTGACTGCCCCTCACATTCAGTTCTATCACTCATCGTCTCCAACGCCTACTTTTTATATATTTACTTATTACCAGTTCCATGCGGCATTAATTAGACCAAAATAGTGACTGTCTGCTTCACATAAGAACAAATTGCCACTTAAATAAAAACAAGTTTCCGTTATACACTAGATAAACTGCATGAAATACAAAATCTGATGGACTAAAATATAGTGAAAGACATAAATAAACTTTACAGGTTGCATGAGGTAAAACAAAATAAATCACAGTAAACTTGTTACAAATTACATGGGGAGAATACAGTTGTATATTGATAATACCATATAATATCTAATTGTCCCTTTTTAGGTTTCGCCTGCACAGGGCTGTGCTTGTGAAATCTATTACATTTAAAATAAATCTTAAAAGGGACTTACATCCCGCCCTTACTTGTAATTGGCTGTGTGCTTGCCACTTACTTTTTCTCCCGTTTACCGTGACGGTTAGTTCGCCGCAGTGTGGGCGTTCCAAGGGGTGGGTGGGCTGTGACGGCCGTTGGCCGTTCGCAGCACCAGCGAGGTAGTGCTCGCGACGGCCGACGGGAGCAAGGAAGGGGCTAAAGCATACTGTTTCCTGCTATTCCTTGTGTGTTTCTGTTATCAGTTTCCCTGGGACCATGTACTCCTTTTCATCCGCTCTGGTGGGTGGACCTTCTTTTATTCAGTTTCATCTGCACCCTGTTTTTGTTGACCTTATCTCTCCCTGCCTTCACACATTTCAAGCGTGCTTGTAGATCTTTCTGGTTCACGCAGCATTCATGCACTGTGGCCCATTGAGAAACCCCTCCGGCTCCTATCAGGATGATCTTACTGCCATCTGCTCTGTGTCCTCGGGCCTGGAAAGTCATTGCCAGAGAGAGTCCATGAGAACGCGAACACAAGGGCTGAGTGGGCGCATATTTTACATAACCACAAACTATCAGAAACTGTATTTAAACGCATGTAACTTGTATCTTTATTAACTTTACATCAATCTCTCCTTACTTAACAACACCTATGTACTCTAATCTTAATTTAGTCAAATACTGTATTTAAACGCTTGTAACTTGTACCTTTATTAACTTTACATCAATCTCTCCTTACTTAACAACACCTATGTACTCTAATCTTAATTTAGTCAAATACTGTTATCTTGTGTAGAGGAATTTGTGTGAATTTTCTGTGTCTGTCTTTGCTGACACTCGTTTGTGCATAGACTTTTTTTTCTTGTTGTACCCCTTTATATATTTGTTAGCAAGCTATACATATTGCCCCCACTTTCCTTATTTCTATGTTTTTAAGATATTTTTAGAAAATTATTTATCATATGTGTTAACTAACTATAAACTTTTATGAATGTTGGAAACGTTCTCCTTTTGTTGACTCACCCTAGACAATTTCGTCCCATCTCCTGTTTCCCGAACCACTAAAGATAGCAATTATGTAAATCGGTCTTGACTCCACAGTGGGCTGTCATTTGAACACTGGAAGTTCAACACATACTTCTCTGATATAGAAACAACTGTCAAATAAAACGTAATTTTTGTACATCTCCACGAATGTTTGGAATGCAGATTTTCTCCTCCCGCCAGTTGCTCGATTGCATTTCTTGCTTCAGGACCCCTTGGCAGCTGATATGGACCATGAGCTGGTTTTAAACGGGTTTGTTAGCTCGTGTCAACACAACTTAACATAAATGGGAAAACTAAATATGTCATCCAAGGCCTTATGATGTTCTAGCCATAGTTGATAAGTGGCACACATCTATATAGTGATTTTCTCGCAGCGGCCCCTTTAAAACCTTAACTCTTATTAGTCCAAATACATTTGTAAATAAAAACAAAATGCTGTTTTTTTCCTCATATTCTCTCTTTCTCTTGTACCTGATAACATTCATTTTAGAGTAAGTTTTAATGTGTATGGTATATCTCCTTTATTGAGGCTATTAAAGGCTTTTTTGAGGGTTGGGGCCAGATAAAGATTTTGGCGAGGCCCTCATAACCTATTTTTTGCAGATAATTTTTTTAGTGTAAGTCTTTTTTATTTTAATAAATTGCGTTTGCACATGCTCTCACCTACTTCCGTAGGCAGCCAAGAAGTTATCAGTGAATTACAGAAGCACAAAAGTGATAGTACGAAGTAGAGAACAAAAAAGCACAAGAGAAACAAAATTTAAAAAAGCGAAGTGACAAATTCTCCCCCCCCACCAATATATCACCCCCTCCTACAAAGATCTCATGCATCTCTCTTTGGGCGGCATCTTTTTCTTTCAGTGGTTTTCCCCAGGTCTCTTCCTAGGCGCTTGTCTTGCTTGCAGTTACTTTGGTCACATCTTTAGAGCCTCTTGTGGAATCAAATGGAGAAGTCTGAGATATTTGTACATGTTCCCTTTCTTTTCCTTTAGATAGAGTGGCCAACGCGAGTCCCAAGCAGTTTCAAATACCCCTCTCCTGAAGCTAGTGCTATTTTTTTCAGTGTTTCCACCTGCACGGCGATTCTTTTTTTTAAATAGAGTTTTATATAGCGCAAACTGGAACGGGTATCGGCTTTACATGAGCACCGGTTTCGGGACAGATGGACACATTCATTGTTTTTTTTGTTTTTGATAGGCACAGGAGATTAAGTGATTTGGCCAGAATCACAGGATGTTGAGCGTTGTTGCCGAGACTCGAACCCGGTTCCCCAGCTTCATAGTCGACCACTCTAGCCCTAAGGCTACATCCTCTCTCATTGTAATGATGTGGGACTTCATCCACATAATTTTAGACCTGTTATGTGGGGATCGCCTGAATGGGTAATTAGCCTACAGCAGCAACACCTGTCACCTCTTTAAAAATCATGTTTGCAAGCGTACACTGGTTGGATCCTATTTCCTTTGTCTTGACATTTGTGATTGATGCAGTGCTTCGCTTAGTTCGAGCTTGCTTACAGGGCCGGCCTTAGGCATGTGCAAGCTGTGCACCTGCACAGGGCCACCAAACCCCAGGGGGCCACCACACCAATATATATCTTTAATATAATTATCCTCTGAGGATGGATACATATTTGTGTGGTGGCCCCTGGCAGGGATTTGGCGGCCTCCGGTTCTGTTCCACTTCTAAACACCCTGACCCCCCCCCTCTTTACTGGCCTCCGCGTTCTGCCCCACCCGGACCCCCTCTTCCGGGGCCCCCTACCTACGCTCCCTGCCCAGGGCCACCATGACCCTAGAGCCGCCCCTGTTGCTTAAAGTAAGCTGCGTTGTACTTTGCTGCATACCATGTCCCATTTTAGCTCCGGTATTCTTAAGTGCACTTGTGACTCGCTGGGTTGTGTTTACATTTTGCTATGTCTCTTGACCTATGAATACTTGAGTGTTTGTTCCGTCTGTCTGGAGGCTCTTTTGCCTTTTCCTCTTCGTATGTCTAACGTTGGCTGGTCCCCTTAAACCATTTTTCTGATACTTCTGCTTATTTACAGCTCTGAATAGTCCCCTTGATTCTTGCACTCTCAGTTCTTTGGGGCTTATGGTCTTTAGTAAGTTTCATTCAACAAATATAATTAGAGCTTTTATAATGAATGCTACAATTGTATTTGCCTAGGTGCAAGTTTATAGGATTAATTCCCTGGCACAGCTTTACGGCGATTGGTCTTCTTGGATGTCGGACTCGTAGTTCTTCGAACTCTTTTCGTTTTTTCATTGGTTTCAGCTTAGTATTTATTTATTTAAAAGTTTTAAATAGTGCAAACATGACCCTAGTGGGTATCAGAAAACTTTCATACGAGTTGCGGAACACATAGGTAGATAATTGTGGGAGAAAAACAATGATATATAGCAATAACAGCAAGTACAAAATGACATAATAGAGGCAGGCATTGGGGCCATACAATTGCCAAGTAACCCATTAATCAGTGGTACATGATAGGAGACAAAAAGACCAAAGTTTCTAGCTCAGCGCAGTGTTCATAAATAAAGTTTTCACTTCCTTTTTGTAGGCAAGTGTTGAAGGAATCAATCTAGTTTCCGCAGGAAGGGAGTTCCAGATTCTCGGGGCAATAGCTGAGAATGCATGATAGTAGGTTTTAATTTTTTTTTATTTCTTCGGCTTGAGCAGCAAGGTACTGGAGTTCCTTGCGGAACGGGCACCTCCCGACAGTTCGAACTTATTTGCCAGGTACATAGGAGTGTTGAAATGCAGTGTTTTATGAGTGTTACATGCAAGTTTTAATTGAATCCTTGCCTCATATGAAAGCCTGTTAAGAGATTTCAGATCTGGAGAAATGTGGTTGGATTTCTTGGAGCCAGTGATGAGCCTAGCCGCCCGCATTCAGCGATTCTCTGAGGGGGGCTAATCTGTATCTCTGTAGCCCGCAGTGTGTAACACTACCGCATTCCATCAGTGAGATGACTAACGCTTGCACCGCAGATTTGAAGTCATCCTGGGGAAGGTAGGATTTAAGTTTCCTTAGGATGCTCGTTGGAAATTCGCTCCTTATGTAGATGCGCTGATGTGATCCTGCATGTTAAAGTTCTTAACCAGCACTATTCCCAACAGTTCCGTAGAGTCTATGATGTGAGGTGTGCAGTTGAGAGCGGAGAGGTTTTTCAAATATTTCTCCACAATTGGGGTTTGCTTGGATGGGGAGATAAGTAGGACTTCCGTTTTCAGGGCGTTTAGTTTGAGTTGGTTGGAGGTTAACCAATTTTGGGGTTTGTGCAGGGTTCCGTTGAGTATCTTGATATCTTCAGGGGAAGAAATGTTCATGTACAATTTCGTGTCATCCGCATATATGTGATATTGGATGTTAGATGCTTTATGGATTACAGTAAGTGGTTCAATGAATAGGTTGAAAAGCGTGGGGGAGAGAGAGGATCCTTGTGGCACCCCCAGAGTGCAGGGACTAGAATTGGTTAGAGTTTGTTTGGATTTGACTCTCTGCGTTCTGTTATTGAGAAAAGAGGCAAATAATTTTAGTACAATGCCCGAGAGACCCATCCTACATTCCAGAAGGCTAAGTAGATTGTCATGTTTGACATTGTCAAGTGCAGCTGAGAGGTCGAGTAGAAATAGTAGGCAAGATTTGTTCTGGTCAAGCATTGTGAGAACGTCGTCAACTGTATGAGTGATGGCTGTTTCGGTGCTGTGGCAGTGACGGAAACCCGATTTGAATTGATCAAGAAATTGGAATTCCTTAATGTTGTTACACAGTTGTTCATGAACACATTTCTCAAGGAGGTTTGCCAGAGTAGGGATGTTTGTGATTGGTCGAAAATTATTCAGAGCTTCAGGGTCAGCCGTTATTTTTTTGAGAATAGGCAGAACAAGCTCCGACTTCAGGCAGTCAGGGATCTTACCTTGAACAAGAGAAGCATTGATAATGTTGGGCCAGAGCCAGACTAGTGTAATTATCATTTCTTTATAAGAAATTGGGGGGATGGGATCATTGAAGTGATTTGAAGGTTTCATGGTCAAATAAATGTTGAAGACGATGTGTCATTGAGGGGTGTGAATTGACTCCATTAGGCATTGTTTATAGGGGAGAGACAGGGCACAATAAGAGGCAGCGAGGGTAAGGAGGAGTCCGGAGAGAGTGACAGATCGATCAGGGCAGACCTTAGATCCGATTCAATCCTGCTCGGCTTTTCAAGGAAGTAGTCGGCAAAGTCATTGCAGTTTGGCTAAGGGCGGGAGATGAGAGATCATTGGCTAGGACTGTTATTGGATTGTAGCTTAATCAGTTCAAAAGCCTTTTGGGTCGATATTTAGCTTTGTCCAGTTGGGATTTGAAGAAGGTCACTTTAGCCGATCTGATGTGTTTGTTGTACCTACTCCTTCTCAGTCTTAAAATCTTAAGGAGATCTGTAGATGGCGAGGATCTCCAAGAGCGTTCTGCTAATCACAGGTTGCGTCTGTCTGCGTTTGAGCTGTAATTGAACCATGGTTTAGAGACTTTGTTGGACTTTCTTTTTAGTTGTAGGGGGGCAATTGCTTTCAGGGCTGTCAACATGGAGTTGTAGTTTTCAGTGAGTTTGTGAACATCGGACATGCAAGCAGGCGGCGGTAGGGACAAATTGCAGTGAGATATGAGCTCATTTATGTTTGTGTTTTGCAGCCAAGTTTCAGTGATTTCTTATTATTATTTAGTGCCTTAATAGAGCGTTGTGGCCGCGCTTTAAATATTATTTTTAATTAATGCAATGCATTTGCAACCTTGTAGGCATGTTTCAGTAAATAATGGAAGGACAGTAAATATCTGTGCAAGTTTCTGTAACTCCTATAGTTTAAATATAAAACGTATGATAACTTGTGAATTTAGTAGAAATCTCACTGGAATAGGTCTATATGTAGCCAGTGCTTTAAATGAGCCTGCACTCGCCCATTTATAGTACCACCAGAAACAGTACAATATATTGCCTTTGTCAATAAACAAGTCATGACGCTTTAACAGAGTTTCAGTAACTTATATTGCACAACTGTTCACCAAGCTACAACTTAAAACAAAAAAAACTGCTTATTATTTATCACATAGGCGAAACCTATTGCATTTACCTATACTTGTTCAATAAATGGCCAACAACGTGTAGTTTGAAGCAGGTTGCATGTATGCCTGTTGAGTTATGGTTTTCAACCCCCCACTCACAATCCAGCTTTATTTAATAGGGCTGGTCCAGGAAATGATTTCTGCTCTTGTCCTGTTGCAAACCATAGTTTTACGAATTCATATTCTTTAATATCCATTGCTCTAACACACACTCTTTTTAGCCATCTGGTACCTTTCCTTCTTTCTCTCCCACTCGTTCTCCTTTTTCTTGCACCTCTCTTCATTCTCTCTGTCATCTCTATGATTATGCTTCAATTTCCTCCTCCCTCTCCTGCTTTCCTCAACATCTTGTCTCGATTCTGTCCATCCCTCCTCTTCACCGTCTTTCTTCTGTTCTCTGTCCTTGCTCCTACCTTCCTCTTTTCTTCTTCTGCTTTCCTCTCTTCTTTTGCAGCCTCATTTACTTGCACTTCAAACTATGCCTTTTATTTCTCACCCATTTTCCCCAATTCTCATTTTTTAGCTTGTTGTATTCAGCAAGCTGATGTTGCATCTCCCCACTACCACTTATTGTCAACCCTGTTGCAGTCGCATCCAGGTTATGCAGGGGATCTGTCCCAAATTGGGATAGACCAAGTAAGAAAGTCTATCAGAATGCCAAGGATGATGCACAGCGTCAGTCATCAGTATAACAGCAATCCCAGTATTTTGTAGTTCCCTCATTGGATCAACCAACACACAGCATTAGCAACTAGAGACACGACAAATTGTAAAGTGTGCTATATGAGTGTCATCATAATAATAACAATTTCATGTAACTAGAATCTTGCAGGATGTCACAGTCTGTCTGCTATGTCTATCAGTCCTGTAACTCCGACCCTTTTCTTTCATTTTATAGGATGAGGCTTTTGTCCCTGTTTTTATTTTTTGGTCACAGACTGTCAGGACTTGTAGGTGTTTCTTTGGGCTATTGAAGTCAACAATGTTAGCAACTGAAATAATAAACCAAAATTGAAATGAAAATCGGAGCATTATAAATCCAGCGAAAGAAGTATCATGGCTGGTATTAAAACTGAAAATCACACACATATCGTGGAAAAGGAAATACAAAATTAAAACGTTTGACAGTTAAAAACTGAAATAAAATCAGTGTTGTTTGGTTTAAGACCTTATATGTAACTAATGGCAAATTGCTGCCAGTTACTCTACTGCTGCAGGCGGGAACAAATCTCTCGTAGGTACCCTTGTGGTCTGGGACCATCTAGGGTTCAAACAACTGGTCCTCGGCATTTATTTACTCCCAGCATGGATTATGGTGAAATTGCCTCTACCTGGGGCAGAGCATTGGGGAATAGATGCAGAAGTGACTGGGCCCATTTTTATCCTAGATACGAGGAAAAGCATTCCTTGAAAAGTGATAATCTACAAAGAAGCCTCAGCAGCTCCATACTTTTTAGGTCTCGCCCTGGAATTCGCATCCGAAGGATGCGTCCAGGGACGGAGACTTAAAGCTGCCCGATGCCGGGGAATGAGGGACAAAAAACTGTCACGAGCTTTAGCAGGCGGATTTGGCTGCGCGAACGCGCACGTTCCGTCCTGCGCCGTGCACTTCCCTCCCATACTCCCAGCAAGTCAGGCTAACGCGCATGCATGCACACGCATTTACACTTACACGCAGGCACCCAGACAGGCAACCCCCCACAGTCACACACACACACGCATACACACAGACTCCAAGACACATACACACACACGCACGCACGCTCACACACATACACAGCCCGCCGCCGCACGCGCGCGCGCGCGCACACACATGCCCCCCCCAACAAGGCGAAGCCCCAATCACCGGCTTCCTCGGCTCTCACCGGCAGCAGGACTCTTCCTTCCTTCTTCGGCACCGGGGCGCAGGGTAGGCTCCTACCTGCTCCGGTGCTCAAAACAATCGCGGCTCTTCCGTGGGAGGCGGGGTAGGCTCCCGCCCTCCTACTTCCTGTTTCCGGTTGTCCCGCCCGGCCTGCCTGACTTCCTGGTCGCAGGCCGGCGGCGGACTGCAGCACGCGCCATGCTTGTTCCAAGGAGAGGCCGGCGGCTTGAGCAGGGGGATGGGCAGTTTGGTGTTTGCGTGGTATAGGAAGGTGAGAGCCCAGCAGGAGGACGACAACTTGGAGTTTGTTCTCATTTCATTATATTTAATTACACCCCACACTTACCACGTACTGGCGCCCCTTGCACTCACATGCCACCTCTACACTCGCACATTAAGCGCGCATAGCCTCCCCCCTCCCAAGTTGAGGACACCCACGCTCACTTTAGTGCCTGGATGTAGGTTTTTCGACGGGGATACGGAGGGTGGGTGAGGGTTTTCAGTGGGTTTATGTGTTGCAATAGCAGTCTGTTACGGTGTGCCTAACCCCCTGTAATAATGTCACATTATTGAATGTGAGAACATCAGATATCTCATTTACTTGTTCTTGTAAGCAGGAAATTAAACACTGTGCCATCCTGAAATGTAAGTTCCTCGATTGTGAGTATTTGGTGCTTTTTGATGTTTATCACCATGGCAGTGCTTGTTGTATTCACATGCAGCTTGTTACAACTCGCTTGCTGACTGATCTATTCCCTTTGCGAAACGCTGCAGAGAAGGCAATCGGTCTAACTTCCATTTAAGAACCTGGTGGTAAAGGGCGGTCATGTGGGATAGCAGACTAACAGCAGCGAATGGCCTTGTCGATCCTTCTCGATCCCGGGTCCAAGAAATTCACGGAGCACAAGTTCTCGGTCTCGTGAGTGGGTTGATAGACGGATAATGAATGCCATCTGTGTGAGCTGCTACATTCAGGCGGGGTGCGTTAATCCTGTGGGGGGTGCCTGTGTTCGCGCCCCCGCCCCCACACTCCTCTTCTGCCCCCACTCTCCGGAACGCAGCCCCCAGGCCGCCAGACTTGTGTAAAAGCAGAAAGTCTGTCCAAGTCACAAGTGCGTAGCGCACGTGGCAGCCATTTACTGACACTGCCAGCAGGATAGTTCGGTGGGTTTGTGTGCCTGCCGCACAAGGTTTGCCTCGCCAGAGGAAGCTTTCATCCTCCCCAGGTTGATACATTCCGAGCTGCTGTGCCGTGTAATATTAACCCTGCCGTAACCACAGATCATCAGACACAACCCACCCGTGAAATTGCTCAGTGGGTTGAGGCACTGCTGCATGTCTGCAGTAAAAAAAAGTGGTTCCCTTGTTTGGCACCGCGGATAGCCAGTAGTAATCTGTATTCATGGTACAGTACGGCATTTGGCATTAATTTAATGCCATGATAAATTGCAACTCTTCATTTCTGAGCTGATTACCACAAGTGTGAATGAGCACTGATTTTAAATGACAGCTGCTGTTGTACTAAGGTTTACATATTTTGTATGTTTATTATTCGTTAAGTTGCAGTCTACACACAACATTGTTATTGCCTCTAGAGATGGTGAGTGTACTGATTTATAGTCTAGCCTGGATCATAAGGGTCAGGTATACAGGATCTAATGTACTCGACCAAAGTGCTTGCCATCCCTGCCCCATGGAAAATAAACCCTTCCACCTGATAAAAACCCAACATGGTTTGTCCCATATACATTATAGCATACAAGGCTCTTTAAAAAAAAATATATATATATATATTATATACACCTTTACAAAAAACAAATACAATATAATGCAGTTTTACCTTTTATGGGTTTTGTTTTCTAGACTGTTGAATTTTTACTGCGCACAAGCTGTGGCAGTCGGGACCTATATGAAATAACTTCTGATGAATGCACACAAATATGTATGAATTCTTAAGTTTTATAAAACGTTATGTTACCACTGTCAGTTCTTCCGTAGAGTCCAGTGCAGTCAGTCAGTGGTATCATTTCAGGATTAGCTTTTTTGCAAGTGTCAGTTTTTCATACACAGTAACTTTCCTCAAAATCGAGGCAGGTGTTACACTTGATTTGTTGTGTGTCGAAAGCCTCAGATACGTATAAATTGACATTCTAGCCAATCACAATGCATTGCCGATGATCCAGTATGCAATAGTGTTTAATATTGCTTTTCATTTACAGATGACTGCATTCAATTCTGGAGCAGCAAGTACATTTCCTGATTTTCCTCTATTGTTTATTTCAGCATTCATTTGCACCCCACCCACTCCCCCCGTTACTTTCAGACTTTTCTTTCTTAAACACTGCAGGTCCTGTCTGGCTTCTCCTTCCTGTTCGTGCTACTGAAGTTCAGATGCAGGATTGGAAGTTTTCTTTGCGTATTTGCATAAATGTGTTTTAAATTGGCTGCTGACTCCTGAAAACATGTAGAACTTCAAATGCCCGTGGGTCTTTTGTCTTTGTGTTACAGCTTACTGGTGGGCGTTTCAGTTGGCTCAGGATTTCAGCCTGATCCAGTGAGTGAAATCTGTAATTGTGGGCTTGTGAACTTCTGAGGCCAAAATCAGTTGGTTACATGCTAACATGCAATCCACACCATGCACAGTTACCCCAATATGCGCACACACACAAGCACAAACCCACACGTTCATGCAGTTACATTCATTACTGTTCCATATATGACCGCACAAGCACTCACGCACATATGAGCTAATTCAGACATGTACAGATATAAAAAAAATAAAGCAAAGACAGACAGATACAAGTGAGTGCAGAGTGACAGTGAGTGCAGAGTGACAGTGAGTGCAGAGTGACAGTGAGTGCAGAGTGACAGTGAGTGCAGAGTGACAGTGAGTGCAGAGTGACAGTGAGTGCAGAGTGCGTGCAGAAACAGTGAGTGCACAGTGCGTGCAGAGTAACAGTGAGTGCAGGGTGAGTGCAGAGTGAGTGCAGAGTGACAGTGAGTGCAGAGTGACAGTGAGTGCAGAGTGACAGTGAGTGCAGAGTGACAGTGAGTGCAGAGTGACAGTAAGTGCAGAGTGACAGTGAGTGCAGAGTGCGTGCAGAGTGACAGTGCGTGCAGAGTGACAGTGCGTGCAGAGTGCGTACAGAGTGACAGTGAGTGCAGAGTGCGTGCAGAGTGACAGTGAGTGCGAAGTGACAGTGAGTGCAGAGTGACAGTGAGTGCAGAGTGACAGTGAGTGCAGAGTGACAGTGAGTGCAGAGTGACAGTGAGTGCAGAGTGACAGTGAGTGCAGAGTGCGTGCGGAGTGACAGTGAGTGCAGAGTGACAGTGAGTGCAGAGTGACAGTGAGTGCAGAGTGCGTGCAGAGTGACAGTGAGTGCAGAGTGACAGTGAGTGCAGAGTGAGTGCAGAGTGACAGTGAGTGCAGAGTGACAGTGAGTGCAGAGTGACAGTGAGTGCAGAGTGACAGTGAGTGCAGAGTGACAGTGAGTACAGTCACTCAGCACCACCACATTATCACTCAGAACCACCACAGCATCACTCAGAACCACCACAGCACCACTCAGCACCACCACAGCATCACTCAGCATCACTTAGCATCACTCAGCACCACCACAGCACCACCACAGCACCACCACAGCACCACCACAGCACCACCACAGCACCACCATAGCACCACTCAGCACCACCACAGCATCACTCAGCATCACCACAGCCCCATTCAGCACCACCACAGCATCACTCAGCACCACCACAGCACAAATATGTTCTCTCAATGTTTCAAGCTTTATTACAAATGTCACAAAAAGATGTTAATATTTCACTTCTGTTCTTGGATTTCGTTACAATAAAATACACTGAACATAATCTTCACAAAAGTTATTTACAAAAGTTTAAGCTATTGCCATTATAAATTACAATCACTTTTATTAAGTATTAAAAAAAATTAAAAGCCATTGTTATTTGTAATATCAATACATCTAAGTCACGTAAATACAAATGTTGCATTACAAATGCTATAGGTGTCACATTTGCGAAAGTTATAACTATTGGCATTGTAAATGACAAAGCTATTAATTTAGCTATTTTCAAAACCAACACATAAATGAACATTTGGTGAATTACCATTAAAATATTTGACTTTTTTACTAAGATATTATTGTACTCTTTTATGCAAACAAAATTTAGATACTGCATAAATAACTTTAATAAAACATATTTTATATGTAGCTTTTTATGTAAAAAAAAACAACTATAACACAAAGCAAAAAACAATTGCCATTTACAATGCTAATAGCTCAAACTTAAATAATGCGAGACCTATTGCATTGCAAATGCTTGTTTCTAAAGCAGACATGCATGGTCTAACGAGGTATAATCTGCCTTTTTCGTACTCGTGTGTCCTTCCCATAAAGCTTTAGGCCAACACCTCTACATCAGAAAACTGTTCCTCAGAGCTTTTCAAATCAAATACAGTTACTTGCACAAACTCCCTGCTTTATAGCAATATTGCAGGCAATTTTAAATTTGTGAGTGTTTTATGAGGAGGTGGTTGGAAATCACAATGAAAGCATAAAAAAAAGATTAAACGAAAGAAGCATAGCTAATGCCTATTAACATTTGCGTTTTTTCAAAGTTCTTGAAGTAAAAAGGCTTTGCAATCACGGGTCTTATTGCCCTCACAGTGTGAGTGGGAAGGGAGATTTGATTCCCATGTTTCTAACGAGGGCTGTTATAAGCTTTTGTGGGGCCCAGGTCACTAATATCTGCAGGCCCCTCTCTTTTACCTCAGTGATTCATTGCAAAGAAGAGCAGTGTCCTTGGACATATTTCGAAGAAGGTCCACAGTCTTGGGGCTGAGGTTACCCACTTCACAATGAATATATCACATACATTTAGCAGTGGCAGCACAGGGCCCTGAATAGAGACCTGGGGAAACATTCATGGCAGCTTCCCTCTTGTGATGGACCTGTATCTATGTAGAGAAACAATACTGCATGTGAAATTTATATAAGCCATAGTACTGGAAAAAAGCCTGACATACAGCTGTGTCCTGTGTGGAAATTGGCAATAAATATGGTCAGAAAACTCACTTGATGTAGTTCTAGTTCCGGCTTTCTCCAATACCTTGACCAAACCTTGTGGTGCTGTTTTACAAGGAGGAGTTTTGGGACACATAATGTGGTGCAATAACTTGTTGGTATACACAAAGCTAACAGTGGTTGACCACAGGTTTTGCACCTCAATCCCGTTAAGTTCAATTTAATGTCCTGTGCATCCTCTTCCGGCACTTGCCGCCGTTTAGTGCCACTGGAAGCCAAAAAAAACAGGATATGCTTCAAATGGATGGTGCACCAGAAATAAATTAAATGTAGCAAATTTCAGTCCATCATCTTCTTTAATTTTTGCAAAATTATTGCACATGAATGAAAATCAGCCAACGCGTTTCGTTCTTGTCACACTATGAACTTCATCAGGGCTGAAACAATCACATAAAAGACAATATAAAACACAACACATAAAAAACATATAAAATGACATTACACACTTACGTATATATATATAAACACAACACATTAAAATCTCTATGAATCTCATAGAGATCATACCCTAGGGTAAAACGTTATGAATACACTATAATATATATTAAGGTGAGATCCTTTTTTAAATTATTATACACACTAGACATGGAGCGCCTGTTTATATATATTAATAACTATCGTTTTAATATGTATTCCAACTTAATAAGTTTACCTGTGTGTTTTTTCCTCCTTAAAATGTTGCTACTGAGCAAATTATATTTAAGTTTCCACCTCACATTCTACCTTGTGAGGTGGAATGTGAAGATGTAGACATTTGTATGTATCTCTCCCCTGTTTTTATGATCATGATGCGGACATCTCAGAATCCAAGCCTCTAATGCACATTCACGTGAGGTGTGATATAATGATGTACAAATTTGAATGAGGTTGACTTTCTTGTACATAGGTGGGTATGTTAGGGAGGATTTGTTCTAAATGTTGGGACCTGTGTAACTTTTATGTAGTATGTCATGTGCCTTATACCTATACCCGAGGGTATGATCTCTATGAGATTCATAGATTTAAATGTGTTTTATATATATGTAAGTATGTAATGTCATTTTATAGGTTTTTTATGTGTGGTGTTTTATATTATCTGTTATGTGATTGTTTCAGCCCCGATAAAGTTCATAGTGTAACAGAAACGAAACGCATTGGCTGATTTTAATCCATGTGCAATCATTTAGGAAAAATAAAAGAAGATGATGGACTGAAATTTGCTACATTGAATTTATTTATGGTACCTTTTCCATTTGAAGAATAATTACTTGTTGGTGTTAGATTTCTTTTCAGTTGTATAGGGGTTTTGTAGGGGTATGTAAGCATATATAAGCTTTGCCAAGATGGCATTTCTATTGAATATTGGCAGACTTTAGAAGGTACCAAAGTGACCTGGCCCTCAAACCCTGGTTTGCTTTGAGAAATGTATTGTGTTCCTTAGTATCTACAATACTTATATATTCATGTCATCCTTCATCCTTCAACATTAAATAAAAGATGCACCTTTTGCCTTACCTTTTGGTACCCAATGCTCTACCCATGATACTCCTGGTATTTTGGGTCATGGAGGTAGTGACAGGAACAAAAGGTAAACTGGTCTGTTGGAGTACCAGTCATTTTCTCTAATTCTTTAACCTCAGCAGCAAGTAGGAGACTTGAATCTCTAAGCGATGAGATATGAGACTATGAGACTATGATGGTATTGTAGGTAAAGGAATTCATGATGTCTCATCTGCTACCCCTGTCTGTTATGATACAAATTAATGCTGAACTAAAACCAGCCCGGCATTTTAAATACACTTTTGTTTCATTGGCTGAGGGTGCACCAGCCTTCTGTCTTTCCGATGTGTATACAGAATAAATGTGCACTAAGGCCATGTATGATGTAATTAGCCATAACATTAAAACCCTTTTGAAAATAAAGTAGCTACAAGAGGCATAACCTAAAGCTTCTGTTTATTTTTTTTCTTTTAGGCTGCCCAGAACTTAAACGGTCCTTTGTTCAGTTTACACTGCGCCTAACGATGACTCAGAGGAAGGGCCCAGTCATGTATCGGATAAAGCATGAAAAGTTTGAAACTGCGAAGAATGAATATAGTCTGGAAGATCATGAAGGTTACAAATGTAGCATCGTGCCAGAACGCAACTCCGTTAGAAGGACTCTTCGGGCTAGGCGGGAAGCCCTTGTGAAGTGTGAGGATGTGGTCCAAGATTCCGAGACAGGAAGCACATCTTCAAAACGGGATAACCTCAAGGAAAAAAGCAGTAGGGTTTCTTCACCATCTGCTGTCTCTGATTTGGCGGAGAAGAAAGGTGTACATCCTGATAGAAATTCAATTGCCCCGGCGAATGAGGAGCAAGAATTGACTAAAGGTGTTATCCTCGTCTGTAGTGAATGTGGGAAGACTTTCACGAAGAAGTCCGATTTTGCTAAGCACCAGCAGATGCATTCTGGCGAGAGGCCATATGAATGCACCTACTGCGGCAAGAACTTTTGCCAGGCCTCCACGTTGCGTCACCATGAGAGAACACACACCGGCCAGAAGCCCCACCAGTGCACGGATTGTGACAAATCCTTTGCACGCTCCATATCTCTACTGAAGCACAAGATGACACATGCAGAGGAGTCGCAAACCAAACCACTTTCTGGCACGCAGACTGACACAAAGACAGAAAAGCAGAAGGTTGCAGCATCTTCTTCTGACGTTGAGCAACACATAGACCAGCCTTTCTCATGTCCTGACTGTGAGAAGGTTTTCAAATCCTCTTCAGCCTTGCAAAAACATGAGCAGAGCCACATTGCAAAGGTCTTCCCTTGCAATGAGTGTGGAAAGATTTTTGACAGGCGATCTAACTATAATATACATTATATGGGGCATGTCGGCAGTAAGCCTTACCACTGCACAGAATGTGACCGATGCTTCGCCAGAGAAAGTTTGCTGCAGATTCATCAGAATGTACACACAGGAAGCCGCCCTTATTCCTGTTCACAGTGTAAGAAAAGCTTCACTACCCCAGCCTTGCTCCGTCAGCACCAAAAGAGGCACATAAGAATGAAGCCTGGTCACAACAGCCAGCCTCCTGGTGAGCCACCTTTCAACTGCAAAGACTGTGGCAAGAGCTTTTCCTATTACTCCCGTCTGCAGAGGCACCAGAAAATTCATGAGCTAACCACTATGATCTGTGGTGAGTGTGGGAAGAGCTTTGTGAGGAAATCTGACTTTACTGTGCACCAGCGTATCCACACTGGTGAGAGGCCTTACAAGTGTTCTTTCTGTGGTAAAGGTTTCTACCAGGCCTCCATGGTGCGCCGCCATGAACGCATCCACACGGGGGAAAAGCCCTACCAGTGCCCAGATTGTGATAAGACCTTTGCACGTTCCTTTTCACTAATAAGTCACAAGAAAACTCATATAACTGGGCGAAAGTACAGACGTCATTCCCTTGATGTGACCTACTCCATATTGCCAGGTGAACCAGAGAAAGTTGTCACAGAAGTAGCCCCCAGTGTCGCAGAAGCAGTGACTGAAGAGCAGCCCTTCTATTCTGATGGCCCCGCAACTAATAGTTCCTTATTGGTACCAATACATCTCCAGCAGAGTGACATTGACTTAGTGATCCCATGCAGCAAGTGTGGTGAGACGTTCCACTCAAAATCAGACTATGACCTACACTATCGTACCCATGGAGCAATCAGACCCTTCCGCTGTGGTGCTTGTGACCAGCGCTTCTCCCGCCATTCACTGTTGCTAATTCACCACAACACCCACACTGGGAAACGGCCTTACACATGTCCCTTTTGTGAAGACACCTTCTCAGACCCTTCTACGCTTCGCCAGCACCAGAAGAGGCACTTTGGGTTGAAGCGTTCAGACAGAGTAACCATTATCTTCGATAATCACTCTGTGGGTACCTCCAGTAGCAGTGCAGCTACCAGCGATGCCTACACAGATTCTAATTCTTCTCTTTCTATGCTCACCTCCAACAGCCCTACGTCCAAAGGCAATACCAGAAATGACAGCTCAGACTCAATGGTGCATCCTTCTCCACGTTCTTCCAAAAGCACTTCGCCGAACAGTAATGCAAATTATGACTGTGCAGATTCTAAGGCCTGTCCTTTGATGCTCCCTACCAATAACCTAGAACATACCATTGGTGAAAATGATAACTGCACATACATTAAGGTCGCTCCTTTAGACCTCACGTCCAAAAACCCAAAGCACGCTGTTGAGGCAGAGGTTATTTGTGAGGATTCTTTGGTCCATCCTACTGTACTCAAGTCCAACATCTCAGCACCCAGTGTTGATGAAAATTATATATCTGACGATTCGAAGGTCCACCCTTCCCTGTTGACCTCCAACAGCACAGTGAACACCACCGACACACAGGATACCTGCACAGACTCCAATGCCCACACATCTATGGAGGATTCCAAATGCTTAGATCTTGGTGATGGCTCTCCTTTTTCCATTGCAAAATCTGAGAACTCACCATCTAGGCGCAAATCCAATAGAAGAGCACTTCTCAGAGACTCAACATTTGCCAACACAAGGTCTGAATATCAAACCCCTGTGTGCCCCTCTGACAGCAAGATACCCATCAATGATGCAGTTTTTGTCCCAATAAAATCAGAGTGGCAGCCGTCTTCGTGCACCTCAAAGAGCAAAACACTCATCAGCGGCCAGGTTTGTGAAAGTATAAATTCAGAGGATCAGGCTTCTCTGGCTATATCCGATAGCAACAAACTTGTGAGTCGCTCAGCTTGCAGTTCCAAAATATCTGAAAGCAAATCCTCTTTATTGACCTCAAATGGCAACCTGGACAGCCAGCACCCTGCATGTACTAAAAAGCAAAAACCTCCTATCACAGATCCGAATTTTGGCACCATAAAATCTGAGAATGATCCCTCTATTGACTCATCTGGAATTAAATCTTTCATGAGTGACCTCCCTGCTTTACACATAAACCCAGAGGACCAGCACACTTTGTGCACCTCCAGCAACAAAACACCCATCAACAGTCCCACATTTGCATGTGCTCTGTGCAGCAAGGTATTTTCTCAATCTTCCCACTTGGTGAGGCACTTAAGGAGTCATGAGAATGGGTCCTTGGTGTGTGGCGAATGTGGGAAGACCTTTGTAAGGAAGTCAGATTTCACAGTTCACCAGCGGGTTCACACTGGTGAGAGGCCCTATCAATGCTCTTTCTGTGACAAGAGTTTCTGTCAGGCCTCCATGGTGCGCCGTCATGAGCGTATCCACACCGGCGAGAAGCCGTATTCATGCCCTGATTGTAAAAGGACCTTTTCACGCTCCACCTCACTGATGGCCCACAGTAAGATGCATTTAAGTAGTAACTTTGTAAATATCATTCCTCAGTCATGGTCCTCACAGACTCAGTCAAGCTGAGGAACCACAACAGGATGCAAAGCAATTGCTAGCCATTACTTCAACGTACAAAACAAGTGAATCACTCGCAGTGAACAAGCATACGTACTTGATGAGCCACCCCAAGTATCAAAACTCTGAAATGCTTTGTACCATTAAATATAATGACCAAACTTGTGTATTGTCTTTTAGTGACCTTGACTTGTAATATTTTGTATTTTGGGAGGGGCGATTTAAGTATTGGGAACATCATTTTAAAACTTTTGCAACCTTATTAATACTGTATATTGATAGGAAAGGACACCTTGACTTAGCAACCTTTCCAGAAGAAAACAGACAAGTTTTGAATAAGCATGGAGGCAGAATTATTTCCCAAGAGTTAAGTAAAGGCTCATGGAGAATGAATTGTCTTCTCAGTGCCAGAGAGGACCTCTATGGAGTTAGCCCAAGCACCTTTGCTTACCCAGTTTCTCCTTTCCATCTGGTATGTAGCGCTTTTGCCTTTTTTCTGTCTCTGTCAATCTTATCTAATTAGTGTTCCCTTGGTTTATCATCCATTTCCTATTTTGATGTGATCTGATCATTTTGTTTGTTTTGTGGAAGTGTTTGTCGGCACTGTTAACTGGAGTTAGGCCCTACAGGAAACGTCTGAGTGTATGCTGTTACCATAAAGCGTTTTCTAAATGAAATTTTCTGTCTTCCCTTTGGAAGATCACAGGTTTTTCCACTTATTTATTCTATGATCCTCGATGCAGCTGACTTTACAAAACAGGGCACAGAACAATGAAAAAGATAAATGGAAGAGTAGGCATGACCTCTTATGTCTTCAGAACCGCATTAGCCATATATTCTGCAGAGGTGAGAATGCACAGCATATATTGTGGTAAGGTTTTAAAATATTCAAAAACATAATGAAAGTTTGCAGAGAGGCACATTATAAATGTAATGCCCCAGAAATATGGGACCATAAGCTAAATGTGCAAACTTCAAACGAAACAGCTATCCTGGCCGCATCTGCCAGCTGCCTCCATTGCATGTTTGTAATGTACTTTGTTGGAGAAAGATTTTTAATCAACACATGCATTAAGTTCATCTCACAGGAGCCTTTTTTGCCTCCAGTTAATGTTTTACCACCACAATCCTGCAAAATCATCTGGAAATATGCTCAATATCATGCTACCAAGATGCACATAACAACTCAATACCATAAAAACTGTGAACGTTGACAAAGTTTTCCACTCGGTAGTAGCACTTCAAGGCATTCGTGATTAAGAATACGTGTGATTATTTGCAGGTCCGATCACTGACAGTGTAAGGCTCCATTGAGCACTTTGGGTTTTTCCCGGCCAAAGGGCTAAAATGCTCTCAATCAAAGCCTATTACCAGAACCCTTACATCAATGTAATACACCAAGGAGAAGAAAACTTACGGTGGACGACTCAGGCCGAGCCCAGTATAAGGTATTAAAGGCAACTTCGATTGGGAAGGAATTTAAACACTGCTGGAGAACCAAGATAAGGTCCAGAGACACCTCATATTTGAAGGTCAACAGAAAACATCAGCATCCACAAAACTCACTGAATGTATACAGTGACTAAAACTCTTATGATGAGATATAAAACGCCATTAAAGCTAGAGCCTTTGAGGAGCCAAAGGACCTCTGAGACTACCAAGATCTAACACAAAGACAAGGAAGAAATAAATCTGCCAGAACAAAAGCACAAAGTAGAACAAAAACCAAGCAAACCAAACATTGCAATTGATTTCGCAGACAGGGTGCTGGAAATCAAAACTGGCATGTACCCATGGAGTGGTCCCCGGCTCATTCTGCCAGCACATGCACATGGTCCTCAAATTTTTCATCTACTTTGTGCTGGCATAAAAGATATCTTTAGGCAACTTAAATTCCACAACTTTGTAGGACGGGTATCTTTCAGTACCATTGAAGCAGAAGAACAGGAAACACAATGTAAGCTTATTGGAGTTCATCAACACTAGTAGTATTAAGAAAAGCAAAACCAAAAAATCTAAGCAACAAGTAAACCTGTTAGCACTTGACCCCTATGGTAGCAAGTCAATCAGTCCAAGGCTTCCTTAAGGAAGTGGTGTGGAGTAGAAACTCAATGAAACGTTCATAACAATCAATACAAATGGGAACAACAGGTCCGGAAAAATCCAGGAGGAAGGCAAAAAGTTAAGGGATGACCCTGCAAAAAGGGCCATTTCCAAAAATCGTTCATTCATTACTTTATGATATCAAAGTACTTCATTCTCACACACTAAAAACTATGCAAGAACTCCCAGATCCGTAATAAATCTTAGTACCGAACACCAGGGCATAATGCATTTGAGCCACTACAACGCTGATAGGCACAAGCTCCCTCTTATTTCCCCTGGCTGCAGTTCGGTGATTGTTAAGGCATGGGAGGCGTAGTCTCCTTCTTAACACCCCTGTATAGCTATCCCAGTATTAACCAGTTATTGTGTACCTTAGCAAGCTTGTAGCTCACAGAACCATGAGGATATGGAGTAGAAACACTCTGTTGCAATCAGCCTTGTGGGGAAGAAGTGCTACTCTACTTGCCTATGTGCTTGCCCATTGGCTCGTGGAAACAGCCATGCTGACTAGGTCAAAGCCCTGGAGGATACAATGTCGGTCGTCAAAGTCACCGTTATTGCGTAGGTGTGTGTCTTAATTCCTTAAGAGGTGAGGATGCATTGAAATAGCTCTGTGGAGGAGCACTCTGGAACACTCCAGAGAAGAACATCTTTGTTGCTGGATCGTTTGTGGACCCAGACGCAAGATTACATTCGGAACAATTGTACAACCAACCCCCCTTCGTAGCAGTGAACCTGTTCAATGGTCTGCAGTGGCCAACCCCTGATTGTAGTTGAAAGTTTTTTCTAGCGCCAAGCATACAAAAGCATATCTGTATTTTTTAATCAAACCTCCCCAACATGGTTGCAATTTTCCTTAGCAAGAAGCTGTCGCAGGTGCTTCTGCTTCTTTGGTTGAATCCACAAATGCAGTTGCAAGTTTCTCTAGAACCAAACTGTAGGAGGTGTTCCTGCTTCTTTGAGGGTAATGGCTGATTGTGATGGTTGTAATTTTCATTAGCACAAAACGTCACAGATGATTCTTTGCATCAGACCACTAAATGTGGTCTCAGATTTCCTTAGCACCAAACCGTCACACGGCTCATCACACAATCTGACTTTGCACATTCATGTTCTACTCCTCATGCTTTCATCCCTGAATTCCTCCCCTTCCAGCTAACCTTTCTACACTTAAACATTGTTACCTAGTAAACCTTGAGGTCTTGACATGTTCCATGCAGCCTAAGGCAACAAGAAACTCAATCCAGGAAGTGCTTGCCTTTACCTTAAAATTCTTCCAGGGCTACTGATGACATCCAGGGTGCCACTTGTTTAAAATATGGAGAAGGCTCCTGTAGAGGCCTTAGATTGCTCCTTGCAGCCCCAGAACTCTTACAACACTTTATGTGATGCCTACGGCCTTCTAGGGTACCACAACAAAGAACAGATAAATTCCAGGCCATCTCAAGATCTTATAGGACGTGAGTTTAGCCTTGAAGACTCATCCTTTGAAGTGGCCTTGAGACCATGACAACTCTTCTTTCCTTTGCTATAGTTTTTAAAATGGATGTCCCCCGTCTTCCTGAACGTTTTACTCTGGGGAACCATGGTGGCAGCATTGTGCTGTGGTCCTCAATCCCATTTGACACTTATGGTGGAAACCACCTTCACCCTCTCGCTTTTGCTGCACTCGGATATGGGAATGGGGAAGTGAATGTGGCAGTACTCACAGGGCCACTCAGAGCACTCCTGGGTTCTCCCGTGGCTGCAGGGCACCTTATCTCTAATGAAGGCAGATTTAATTTTTTTAAAGCCCCAGGGAATCCACCACCTCACATGTACTCCAAGTTGGAAAAGTATATCCTGCTCAGAATTTAATGATGTTGTGAGTGACTCTGCCCTCATAGCCACCTGCTGAAACTCCAAAGGTTTGTGTCGCTTTGCTGCTGGGGTTGGACTCCAAGTACCAAAGACCTCCCTGCCGAGACCTTCTGCTTCCCAGAATACATTGTTGCTTGTCCTTCCTCCTCATTTTGGCTCTCCTTTTCTAGACCGCAGTTGCAGGGCACCTTTATAGCACCTCTTTGCACAGTGAATGGCCTCTTCCCTTTTATCTTCCCCATTAGGGTCAGGAGAGATCTTCGCACAGGTCCTTAGTCAACAATCAGCTGGGATGATGGCTTCACAAGGTAGACTTCTCTGGACACTACAGTCCTCCTCTCCTCTCTCCAATAGGCAGTTCCTAATTTTCTCCAGGTAGTTTATGAATGTTATAAGGATGTTCTAACTAGAAGGAAGCCTGCAGTCAGTGAACCTGGCTTTGGCACGCAAGGAAATCCCATCCACTTGCAGGGATCTTGTTACCGGTCTATGAGAATACTGGCACACTGGCCTGGTTTTCTACCCAGTATTTACCTGAGATTTACAGACAACAATGTGTATTCCACTGGTACACCTCTGGGGCCAATATTGAATAATTTATGACATTTTGTGTAACCCTCCGAGCCTTATCATGCCACAGTCTTTATCCTCTGGTGTCAGCAGAAAGAGGGGTGATTCCTGTAAGGGAGAACCATAACTAAATCTACAAAAGTAGGAGAGGATTCCTCTCTCAACTACCTCAACCTATTTTTTACAACTTTTAACAAAGTTTTTTATCCTTCACATGCACAATCTTTTGAATTATGACATTGGGCATGGAAAGTATCATCTTAACATCATAACAATTGTTCATAGGTGATTAGCAATGTTATCTTAGATAATAAAGAGGAACAAATCATTCAAGGGGCAACTTGATTCTAGGTAGGGTGTTCTTCCTCTGCTGTGTTTTTGTCGAACAGCGTAACACATCTGACATGGTTGTAAGCTCTTCGCCAATCATCATATCACTTTTTATGCAAGTCTTGAACTGTAACAGGACTATTTCAAATCTACTCTGCTGTTAACTAACACTGATCATTTTTCCATCACGGATATGTTCCTAGTATTACCCCACCAAAGAAATATCTACCCTGCATAGAAAAATTGTGTAATGTAGTGATAGTATCCCACATTAAAAACCATTACGGGGAAAATCCTATCTCTTTGCAATAAGCCTGTATATATGTGCATGACTGCCACTTATGGACTCTCCACAACCCCTCCAAAAGTCTAATGTATCTCTCGGTCAGGTTGGGCTAAATACCATCTGTTTGTGGATTTCGTAGCCATTTTCTGTGTTTCCATCTATTGAAGAAATTACTTCCCAAACCCACATTTTAGTTTATGTTTCCTCTGGAACCTCTTTATTGAAATCTTTTTTCCGAGTTGAGCACATGTTTTCATGAGCATCTCCCGTTATTACTATGGTGGTGGAGATAGGATATTTCATTGAATCTTTGTAAAATAATATTGATTCTCTCTTGGCTTTTCCCTCCCTGTGAGTACCCTCACCTGTCTCAAGCCTGCCCAATATAGGAGCTGCCAACACGTGTTTCGTCGCAACCGGGAGGTCATCCTGTGACTTCC
This sequence comes from Lissotriton helveticus, assembly GCF_964261635.1. Lineage (NCBI taxonomy): Eukaryota > Metazoa > Chordata > Amphibia > Caudata > Salamandridae > Lissotriton > Lissotriton helveticus. Next base: position 1,928,636,681 of record NC_136057.1, read on the forward strand.
TCAAGGCTATGTTTTCCGCGTCAAATACTTTATGTAGTGGTGATAGTTCAAACCCACAGTGGGTTTCTGTTATGGCGGTGTCAACGCTCTGTAACTTTTCTGGTATCACAAATCCTCTATGTAGTCATTCTTCAGAGAGCTAACTCCAAAGCTTTCTATCACCTCAGCGTCACCGCCCGTTCATTGTGAAGCTGAGTACGCTCATACCAGGGCAGGAAACAGCTGGAGTCATACTAAGGAGAAAGGGCCATTTGCTGTAATTTGACATTGTCCACTGAGATGTATCTGTTATCCTTGCGACCAGGAAGTGGTGGTAAAATTACTGTACGAGTACACTTCACGGCAAGCACCGGAACTGAGGCACAATACGAGTGGCCAAACTCTTTACTGTTCTCCACCTTCTTACAGACCAGGTCTCCAACTCTAGGTAGTCAGCCAGCTACCGGAAACTGTAGTGCAGCTTCAGTGGCGGAGAGCAAATGGTCCTTTGCAAGACTGTCACGTGTCTCTTATAGATTCTGCAATACAGCAGAATGATTATTTATGTCAAAGGATGCGGCTGTCGCCCCCATGTCTAGAACCTTAAGGTCCGGGACAAACATTTTTGTGCCAAAGAGCATTTTGTATGGGGTCCGCCCACCCAGAGATCTTCTTGGGAGATTATTAAGTGCACATTGTACTCTATATGAATGGGTGAACCAGTTCCTGCCAGTACCTAAAACTCTAGCTGTCAAGGATTGCTTTAAGTCACAGTTCATTCGCTCCACAACTGAATTGCCCTCAGGCCTGTATGGAGACAAAAATTTGACTTGCACCCCCAACCACCCTATGGCTTCCTTGTACGCCTTAGAGGCGAACGCTGGACCCTGGTTGGAATGGAAGGTGCCACATGCAAAAATTACCACAAAGACACGCAAATCCCTGATGACAGGTCGTGCATCAGCACTACGTTGTGGCCAGACCCATAGAGAGCATGTGCACAAATCAACTGCAACTAAGATAAACTTATACGCAGTATCTGAAGAAAATGGACCGCAGTGAGCTAAATAAACACAACCGAATGGTTTATTAAAAATATACAGCTAAGTTTGAGGCAGTCGCACAGAAGTAGAATGTTTAATCTGCTAGGAGATGTTGCAAGAATTCACATCATCACGGGTTTGTTTATACAACCCACACCACCAGTAACGTTGCTGTAAGATAGAAACAGTCGTTGAAACGCCTACACGAGCCGAGGCCATGCCTTCGTGTGCGGCTGTTATTAATGAAAGTCTGTGGTCCGCGTTGGGAATAAACCTGTCGCCAACGTCATTTATTCTCACATAGGGAACTGTATCAGGACTTAATTGATAAGAGTATTTAGAAGGGAAATCTTTTGGGTAATTACCTCCCTTTGCTGTAGGTGCTATCAATGCCAAAATGTCATCATCAATCTTACTCCTGGATCTTGTAACTGCAGCAACTGTGTATGTGGCTACTGCTGTTTTAGCTGCTTCGTCAGCCAAACTGTTGCCACCAGCGTGTACTCCTATGTACTGGTGACCAAGAGTATGAATTACATGTGTGAGAGGCAGACGTTCTTTAAGATCTGCGACTCAAATCCAAAGCATTTTATGCTTGATTGTGCTACCTTTGGAATCTGAATACTCATTCTGAGTCCAAAAAAAAGTTGTTGATGGAAGTCACTTACAATCAAAGTCGTCACATGTGGATCAGCAAACTCCAGTGCAAGCACCAGAGCACGCAGCTTTGCCAACTGGGCGGTACAGTCCCCTAATGCCTGCGTGTGCATGACATTGGACTTGAATTCTCCATTCACCATAGTAGCAGCCACTATAGCGCAGGCTGTTGAATAAGAATGTTTAGATTCCGTCGCCAGTTGTACAGAACCGTCTCTGTAAATGATACAATGGTAATCCTCAAGCAGGCGCATAGACAGAGGAGAAGGATGAACAAATTAATTCTGTAGGAACTCCTGAGTTTGCAATGATGAGTCAAAGATAAAAGTGACATCAGGTGATGTCAACGATGTAGCCCATTGTATCCAACAAGTATGTAAAGCTTTTGAGTTTGGTACACTGGCTTTCGTCACTGCCTCAAGCGCAGGATAAGGTGTAACAACCAGCATGTGTTTTCCTTGTGCCAGTGCGCGTTCCTTCAGGATCGCCATCTGGACTGCCGTCAAAACTTTTTAAACCGTTGAAAAGCGCATTTCAGCCGAAGTGTACAAATGTGACTTGTAAGCTATAGGTACTGTGTCAACTTCATTAAATGTCAAGTATGCAAAACCCACTGCGCCTGGCACAATTCTTATCACCAGGTTTCTGTGGTTGTCACGTGTTAACAAGTATTTAGTTTCAAGTAGATCAGACTGCAAAGATTTCAGTATAGAAGAATGTTCGGGAAGCCAGCAGGCTTTTGTAAAGGTTGGTTGTACCAAGGCATATAGCTGGGCATATTCGGGAATGTAAGTTCGACCGAAGTTAAAAAATCCCAGCAAAGATTGTAATTTTTTCAGGGTTGTTGGAGAACGCAAACGTGCGCCCTTCATTGTTGAGCTCATTACCCAGAAACAACACTGTGTACTCGGCAATGTGTGATTTTGCAAAGTTAAATATGTAACCGTAGTCCGCAAACAAAACTATGATGCTGTCCACGCGACAGAGCTGTGGCCATAATTTGTCATCCGTGAGATAAATATAATCAACTTACGAGTACGCATCAGGGTCTATACCGTCTAACAAAGAGACGACACGCGTGGCAAAATTGCCCGGGCTGTTCTTGTAGCCCATGGCTAATATTTTGAATTGTTTTTGTTTGCCTCCGGAGGTAAAGGCTTTCCATTGACTACTTATAGAGGACAGGTTATAAGTAAAAAAGCCATTGGAAATGTTGAGTGTGGTTTTAAACCTTTTTCTCACAAGACTGTCTACAAGGGCAGAACTATGGATATTTTGCACCGCACACGTCAGACAATGAGAGTTCAAATGTCGATAATCCAAAACTTTGCAGTACGGCCCATCAGATTTGGTCTAAGTGAAAAGAGGGTTGTTCATCAGTGACAAACCTGTCTCAATTACTCCTTGATACTCTAATTGTTCTAGAATTTCAGAAACGGGAGCCTTTGCCTCCCACCGGAGGGGATATTGGGGTTGTGGCTGTGGCATAGACTGCAATAGTATCTCATGTGGGGGTGAAAGTTTACCCCATCCAATCTGAGTACTGTACAAAGCTGGTGCAAGCACCATCTCCCACTCTTCCACAAAATTTTGAGCCAGCTCCTTGGGCACAGTGTGATTACTTGCTCCCCCCTTGGAACGGCCAAAACGAAAGGCAGGGGCCAATCTGCCTCCGCTAACAAGATATAATATGAAGAAGTCAGATTCTGCCAAAAAATCCCTTTAACAACACGTTGTATATCACCTTCAATTAAAAATACTATGTCATATAGTCTGTCAGGGGGAGCCACTAGGGTGTCAGCAGTTTCAACTGTGATGAAAGTGTCAGTTGCTGTCGCCTTCAGAAATGGACGCAGTGCTTACCGCACTATTGTAACCGCCGCTGCGCTGTCTGGCAGCGTTACTGCCCGTGTTAGGTTTCAAAGTTGAGTTCTCACCGTCTGTGGCATATCTTGCTGTTAATGCAGCAACTTTATTTTTCTGAAACAAAGGGCGTTGACAAGGAAAATCATCATGCTTGCCTTTGCCGTCAATCTGACGAGGTTGCTCTCGACCTCTGCTGCGATCCTGGCGATCTCCTCCACCGGCGAGTGAGCCGGATGTTTCCTGTGAATAATGAGGAGAACGCTGATCAGGAACCTGAAATTTATCAGGAGACCTAATTTTCGAGCGGTTGCGCAAATCATAAGTGCGCTCAGTAATTTTGGGTATTGGTGACGCAGCACGCGACCCTTGTTTCTGTTGGTGCTTCCCCTTCTTTTTATTTTTCCAATTATTTTTCGGAAAAACTCGACAGTCGTCTTTAGTAGACTGCGCCGTCTGGGTTTGCGGTTGTGCTGCTGTTTTAGCAAAAGGCGTAAAACCCAAACTATTCCAGCCAATGGTTTTATATGCCTCAGCAATAATTTTCGGTAACTCACAGGGTTTTGCGAAATTTGGGACAAGGCGCAAAGCATTAGACACCTGAAAGTTAACCGCATCTCTCTTTATATTTGCAAGGATGAGATCAGCAACTACGTCAAACTCTGCGACTAGCCTCATTCCCAACTCAACTGCTGCTGCCGGACCGTGCTCATCCTGAACACGCTTGATCACGGAGGGCAGGACAGTCATAGTAGGTGTGCTGAAGCACTTCGCATACACTGCTGCGAATACTTTACCCCAGTTTTCACAATCTGTTACCTCTGGTATCAAGTCTTTCTGCAAACTAATAGTGAGTATCCTGGGTTTTTCCACAGGCGTAGTATTAGGAAATACTGCTTCCAGCTGGTCAAATTTCTCAGCAAGCTAATAAAGTAAATCATCCTTATTTGTGGGTCGCTTGCCCCTAACCAAATTAACCATGACGGGACTAATCGACATCCCGACCGGTCCAGCTGGTTGCGCTACAAACCGAGTGCTCCCACCTGGAGAGTGCGGGAAACGTATTGGACTAAAGACCGATGCACCCCTATTAAGGAGGTGTGCAAAACACGTAATTCATCCATTGCGACATTCAGATTCCATAGATGTGGTGTGTACCCGGCCAAAACTGGCTAAGTAGCCCCTACGATCGATAAAGGGCCTAAACGAACCGGAGACACGGTGTGGGGGAGGATGCCATTAAACCAAATATGATGCTGCCATGCAGAAATCAGAACTTCGAGTGTTGTATATGGCCGATATGCTACAGGTATCGCTGTGGGAGTATATGAATGGAACAAGTTATAATGTCCATCCACAGCCTCAATGGTAACCTAAGAGAAGAAAATTTCAAATTGAAACTCTGCGTTGGAACCAACCACAAAAATAAGCGCGACTACTGCGTCAGGTACCCCATATTGTGTCAAATGACGATGGAGCGCTGCAAAACTATGCGGTGAAATTTTGATTGCCATAACAACTAAGAAAAAGGAAAGAACTTATCTGTGTGGTAGCACAAAAAGGGTTATTTAATTCAATACTATAATGTAAACCTTTTTGACTATTGCAACGCTCTCTATGCCGGCATAAATAAGGGCCTCGTGCAACGCCTGCAGACTGTTCAGAATGCGGCGGCTAAATTTGTGCTCGATGTTCCCAAGCTTTCTTCCGCTACAGCTGCTAGGAAGAGCCTGCACTGGCTCCCGATTCAGGCCAGGATCTCCTTTAAGACCCATTGCCTGACTTATGGGGCCCTGTCCGGCGACGGTGCAGGGGGGGTGAAGGCTCTGCTGGTTCCTTACGCCCCTTGCAGAAACCTCCGCTCAGCTAGTAAGAACTTGCTGTCAGTTCCCCGTTTTCGAAGAGCTAAATGGGGAGGAAGGGCTTTTTCGTCTCTGTCCCCTAAACTGTGGAACACCCTTCCCCCTGAAATCAAAACACAACACTCCGTCCTGACGTTTAGGAAGGCATTAAAGACATGGCTCTTTGCCAGGGCATACCTGTAATCTAGTTCCAGGTCCTTATGATTTTCTTTGATAGGCGCCTTGATCCCCATTGGGCTTAGTTGCGCAATATAAGATTGCTTTCATTTCATTTTTTCAAAATCTCAAGCTTGAATGAACCTACAATTCATCTTTATAGGTAGGCTATGCCGTCACAACTGTTTTCCGGAAACAGGAGTGAGGGTATTGTGGACAAGTGTAAGCACTACTAAAGTGTCTTGAAAATAAGCCCAAACAGTAGGTGTGCCATGTTGCAGGGATTCTGCTCATGCCCAGAACTATGCTGGAAACCAGGACCTAGGTGTATTGTGGTGTATCAAAAAACCCACCTCTGTGCCAGAACCCCAATCCGACTAGCATTAGTGTCTCATTTGTTCTCCGTGCTACAGCGAAACTACCAATGATTAGACAACCTAGAACATGCGACTTAGGAAACTCTCAGGAATAGTGGGTATCAAGAACACTCTTGTGTTCTAGCGCACATACCAGTCCACAACGTGAGTAAGCAGAGACACGGTATAGTTTAAAATGTTTATTTTAACTAACGTGCTCTAAGATTCAGTACTTTCGCCAATACTAACAAACAGATGCATAAGAATAATACAATCAGCATTGTTACAACTCCATAAAACACAAAAGCGGAAATCATATTATAAATTACAGTGGAAACAGGATTATAGTGCAGTTACCACTCTCCCTGTGTTCGGAGCTAGTTTTAATTAATAATAGAATAAGACCTCTAGGCTTTGACGGTGGACCCCATACCTCCAAGATCAGATGGAATGAATCACATCCCAGGACAAGAACAGCTCCTCAAGTTTGGAAAGGTTGTCTCCAAGTGCCTCATACATGCAATGCAATATTAAAAGCACCCGAATTTGGGTTTGAGCAGCTGCGTTTTCTGTTATGTCTAATGTGCGTAGAACCGATCAACATGAATTAACAGCATCCATTGTTATTCGACCTTGAACGCTCTGTACAGACTGAGGGAACAGAGCGCACCTAGAATTGTGAAAAACAGACCGTTCTCATGTGAAAGAGCACAAGCAGGTTATTTACGAGAGCCATATCGTGTTGTGTGCAAAAGCGGCAAAAGCAGCAAAATGGCGTTTAAGCATATACCTCACTTATGCTAACATAGCAATATCTTCACTAGTGCATGTAGCTCACTCACAAAATAAGCTGAGATTATTGCTACCAAAAAGAAAATGTTTAGTGGCCCAAGGTATAGCAGGCAACTGTTCATTTGCTCAAAATGGGTGTGCATGAAAAAGTTGAGAACAAGAATCATTCCCACTATGGCATTTAAAACGGCTTCTGCGGAAACATATGTTTGAAATCTTTACGAAACCTCATCCCGCTAGGGAATTTGAACAAAGAAGGCTGAATCGGCAACCGCCAAAAAGTAAAAAGAGCCAACAAGTAGCCTTTAACCATGCCCAGCGCATGTCCTTGCCGGGGCAATAAGACAAAGTCTGACAATTCAGCATGTAATGGGTCACTCTGTTGGTTGCCGCAATAACCACAAACTTGTCTCAGGCCCCAGTGTACACCATGTTTGTGGAAGGGCACCTAGATGTAATGTAATGTAAAGGAGATGCCAAGATAACATCAATGACCTTTGGAACAAGAGCATATGGAATCGACTGTACCTGTTCAATCCACACACAGGTAGGTGCAGGTTGTGCAGGCCCAGGTGCAAGACCATGCCCTGTAGCTACAACATAATGTCATGTAGTTCCTTGGAGTCCCCCAGGACCTGCGTGTTTTGGATGGCATAAATTGGGGGATTGGTGTCCCAACTGCTCCTGGACACCCCCACAGGATATGTCAGCCGTTAGACCAGCTCGCTCTACAGTGCCACTACCACCCTCCCGTATTCTACAGTAGTGTAGGTAGTCTCTGGGAACCACTGAACATGACAACCCTGATTCCTCAGGGATCGTGGAAAACAGTACAGTACGTTTCGCTCAGACACTCGTGCTTGCTTACTCTCAGAAAATACACAGGATGAAGATTAGGACGTTTTAATAAGTATTTATTGTCCAGCGACAGCCTTGTGTACAACATATGTCCTGCAACAATCAGGAGACAGAAGCATACAAAAGAGATTGCTAGTACCAATATAGTAAATAGTAGATACATTTCTACCATAGTGTTAATGAGATGAACACAAGCAGTTCAGATAAAAAATGTAGCACTTGCATATTCCTAAAATGCGCATGAAGTAATTTGCCAAAATGTGCCTAGATCGGCATGTGTAGCATGTATATGCGTATATGTATATGTGTGGAGCCAAGAAATCCCTAGGGAAGAACCAGCTCCCCTCACCTGATGGTTTAAAACAGAGGATCCCGTCTCTGCGTCAAGGATGACACCCTGCAAGGGATGTCAGACTGCTACGTGTCAAAGATTCAACATTCAGGAGCCCGTCTCAGCTTGAAAGGAATTCTCTACTTTGTAGGGGGGGAGTGAGGGTCTTTTATACTAAAGTGGTCGCTCCAGGAGTTTTTCTAGAATCAATGTTTTTAAAACAATCATGGATGTTTTGAAAACAATTATAAATGTTGCGAAAACAATCGCCAATGCTATTCTAAACAAGTGTGATCATGTACAGCTGGCTAGCCAAGGATGAAAAAAAGAGGTGACCCTACAGAATAAAGCTGCCATGCCTGGGGACATCTTTATGTACGTCAGGTACAGGGATTATGATAGAATACTTGGAGCCTGGTGTCGAAGAGACAGGAGCAAGCTACTAGGTAAAAGGTCACCTGTTTAGAATCGTTATTGTCGTGTGGATGGGATAAATTTATGCAGTAGGTGTATACATTAATGAAATAGCCGAAAGGACATGACAATAAGATTCTCCTGAAGCGGCTATAAGGAAACGGGGCTTTCTACAGGTGCCCCCTTACTTTTTGTCCCATTTCGACTGCTAGATGCTGGTTTTCGAAATTGACAGAGCACTGAAACCTGCTAACCAGGCTCTGGTGCCAGTGCTCTCTCCTTAAAACTGTTACGTGTAAATTGGTAATCAAAATTGAACAAGGGCGTTGGCCCCCTAATAAGTCCCTAGTATATGGTACTAGTGGTAACCAGGGCATGAGAGGTAAAGGGGTCCCCAGGGCTTGCAGCACTGGTTGTGCCACCCTGAGTGACCCAACAAAACAAGTGACAACGGGCCTGCCATTGCAGACTGCTCAAACTCGACTCTGCCCTCACCATGTGTGGTAAAGTCAATGCACTATCTCGATGTACGCCAGTCACCCCTAAAGAAGGTCTCCTAAAGCCCAAGAGGCAGGGTGTCTTATATCAAAGGAGTATATATGTGACCTGATAGTGCACTTTAGTATTAACCCCTTCGATGCTCATGACGGAATGGTTCCGTCATGAGCATCAGTGCCCCTGTGCTCATGACGGAACCATTCTGTCATGAGGACAGAGGCAGGAAATCCCTCTGCTGCAGACAGCAAATATATTTGGTGTGATTTACTGTTTTTGCCACCCGCCCCCCGGAGGCCAATAGCCCCCAATCTGCCCCCCGTGGGCAAAAAGCCCTCTAGACACCAAGGATTTTCTTTTTGGTACATTATTTATTAGGGTAAGGGCTGCCCATAAAGGGCATGTCCATGCCCCCACCCCTGTAAAATGTACAGCCTTTCTGCCCCCGTTGGGGGCAGTAGCACCCAATCTGCCCCGCTGGGGGGCAAAAAGCCCACTATACACCAGGGATTTTTTTAAATTATAATTTGTGGTGGGGGCTGCCCAATATGGACATGCCCATGCCCCCCGCAAAAATGACAGCCTTTCTGCCCCCCGGGGGGCAAAAAGCCCTGTAGACACCAGGGATTTATTTGGCAAATTTTAATTAGGGCTGTGGCTGTCCAAAACAGGTATGCCAATGCCCCCGCCCTAATTAAAATTTGCCAAAATGCCCATGACCCCACCCCCGCAGAAATTACAGCCTTCCAGCCCCCCCTGGGGGGCAGATGGGGCAGTAGCACCCAATCTTCCCCCACTAGACGCCAGGGATTTGTTTGGCAAATTTTAATTAGGGTGGGGGCTGCCCAAAACGGGCATGTCAATGCCCCTGACACCCCACCTGCAGCAATTACAGCCTTTCTTCCCCCCCTTGGGGGAAAATGAGGGCAGTAGCTCCCAATCTGCCCCCCACCGGGGGGCAAAAAGCCCACTAGACGCCAACGATTACGCTGGCTTTTTTTATGTGTGGGGGTAGGGGCTGCCCAGAATGGGCATACCAATGCCGTCATGCCCCCCAAAAAATCCACAGTGTTTCTGTCCCCCTTGGGGGCATATTAGGGCCCCCCCCCCAGGGTGGCAGAAAACCGACTAGGCACAGAGTTGTTTTTAGCAATATTCCCAACTATGGATTTTGGGTCCTAGCATAGCCGGCACATAGGGAAACCTAGAAAACCTGTACATTTTTTAAAACTGGACACACAGAGGAACCCAGGATGTCGTGGCTTGACTGGCTCTCACCAGGTTCTGTTACCCACAATCCCTTGCAAACCTAAACATGTGTTTGAAAAAAAAAAAATGTCCTCACATTTCTGTGGTGGAAAGTTCTGGAATCTGCGTGGATCCACAAAATTCCACCCACCATTCGTTCTCCAAAATCTTCTGAGAAAAATGGTACCTCACTTGCGTGTAGGCCTAGTGCCCCCGACAGGAAACAGCCCAAAACGCAACGTGGACACACCACATTTTCACAGTGAAAACTGACCCTTTCTTTGCAAAGTGCCTAGCTGTAAATTTTGAACCCTAGCTCTGCTGGCACCTAGGTAAACCTAGCAAACCTATACATTTTTAAAAACTAGACACCCAGGAGAATCCAGAATGGGGTGACATGACTGGCTCTCACCAGGTTCTGTTACCCAGAACCCCTTGCAAACCTAAAGATTTGTCCTAAAAAACAAATTTTCCTCACATTTCTGTGGTGGATCCCCAAGCAAGGATCCACCCACTAGACACCGGGGGAAGGAGTCGCCCCTTGGGCAAGGGCTTTTGCACCTCCCAAATATATTTGGTGTGATTTAGTCTTTTTGTCCCCCCTGGGGGACGATGGGGGCACAAGCCCCCAATCTGCCGCCCTGGGGGGCAAAAAGACCACTAGACGCCACGGATTTTCTTTTTGGCGCATAATTTATTAGGGTGGAGGCTGCCCATAAAGGGCATGTCCATGCCCCCACCCCCATTGGAGGCAGTAGCTGCCAATCTGCCCCCATAAGCCAGGGATTATTTTTTAATTATAATTTGTGGTGAGGCCTGCCCAATATGGGCATGTCCATGTCCCCCGAAAAAATGACAGCCTTTCTGCCCCCCTTGGGGGCAGATGGGGGCATTAGGCCCAAATCTGCCCTCAGGGGGCAAAAAGCCCAGTAGACGCCAAGGATTTTTTGGGCAAATTTTAATTAGGACGGGGTCATTGGCATGCCTATTTTGGGCAGCCCCCACCCTAATTTAAATTTGCCCCACAAACTCCCTGGCATCTAGTGGACTTTCTGCCCCCCCCCCCTGGCGGGCAGATGGGGGCTTTAGACCCCAATCTGCCCTGTCGGGGGGGGCAAAAAGCCCACTAGAGGCCAGAGATTTTTTGGGGGCAAATTTGCATTAGTGCGAGGGCTCCCAAACGGGCATGCCCATTCCCCCATCCCTGCGAAAATTACAGCCTTCCTGCCTCTCCTGGGGGGCAGATGGGGCAGTAGCACCCAATTGGCCCCCCGGGGGAGGCAAAAAGCACACTAGATGCCAGAGATTATTTTGGGCACATTTTAATTAAGGTGGGGGCATTGGCATGCCTGTTTTAGGCAGCCACCACCCTAATTAAAATTTGCCCAAAAAATCCCTGGTGTCTAGTAGGCTTTCTGTCCCGCCTGGGGGGCAGATGGGGGCATTATCCCCCAATCTGCACCCCTGGGGTGGGCAAAAAGCCCACTATATGATGCAATACACATACCGAAGTTAAATAGGTAGAGAAAATCTCTTGCGTTTAGTTTGGCCTTTTACCCTGGCTCTCTACCTACATTCGTTTTTCAGGGGTCCCCTCTTGATATATTGTTTCCAAGGGAAGTCACCTAATGTTTATGGCCCCGGGCTCGGCGGCCATCTTAGGAAACCTACCAAACCCACACATTTCTGAAAATGTGTGGGTTGGGGGAGTCCAGCAAGGTATGGATTGCGAGGGTCCCCTAATGTTTTCCTACCCAGAATCCCCTGCAAACCTCAAATTTAGCTGGAAAAAAATCACTTCTTTCTCAAATTTCTGTGTGAGAAAGTTCTGGAATCTATGTGGGTCCACAAATGTCCTACCACCCAGTATTCCTGCAAGTTTCCCGATAAAAATGGTACCTCACTCGCGTGAGTGGGTCAAGTAGCCGCAACAGGCAAGGGCCCAAAACGTATTGAGGAGACATCGAAATTATCTATCCCAAAACAACCTAGTTTTGCAAGGGGAGTCACCTATGTTTTTGGCCCCGGGCTCGGCGGCCATCTTGGGAAACTTCCAAATCCACACATTTCTGAAAACGTTGGAGGACCCACGCAAGCCATACATCGCTGGACTCCCCAGGGTGTCTAGTTTTCAGAAATGTGTGGGTTTGGTAGCGTTCCCTAAATGGCCACCGAGCCCAGGGACAAAAACTCATGGGACACCCCTTGCAAAAGTTCAACGTAGTAATGGCGAGTGCACACCAGTTTCATCCCTTTTACAAGTTTTCATCCTATGAAGAATTTGTAAGCGTGCAGGCCCGGAATCGTGGTCTGCCCTGGCCACGTAATAATGAAAAACAACAGGAAGAATGGTGCGACCTCTCACATCAACAGGAAGAATGGTGCGACCTCTCACATCAACAGGAAGAATGGTGCGACCTCTCACATCAACAGGAAGAATGGTGCGACCTCTCACCCCTTGCAAAACCAGGTTGTTTTGAGTTAGGTTATTTTGATGTCGCCTCAATAGGTTTTGGGCCCTTTCCTGTCACGGGTACTTGACCCACCAACACGAGTGAGGTATCATTTTTATCAGGAGACCTGGGAGAAAGCTGGGTGGGAGGAAATTTGTGGATCCATGTAGATTCCAGAACTTTCCCACACAGAAATTTCTGAAAAAAGTGATTTTTTTCAGCTAAATTTGAGGTTTGCAGGAGATTCTGGGTAGGAAAACATTAGGGGACCCATGCAAGCCATACCTCATTGGACTCCCCCGGGTGTCTAGTTTTCAGAAATGTGTGGGTTTGGACAATTTTGTAGGTTTGCAAGGGATTCTGGGTAACAACCTAGTGAGAGGCAGTCAAATCACACCATCCTGTATTCCTCTGGGTGTCTAGTTTTAAAAAATGTATAGGTTTGCTAGGTTTCTCTAGGTGCCGTCCGAGCTAGGTTTACAAAACTACAGCTAGGCACTTTGTCAATAAAGAGTCATTTTTCACTGTGAAATTGTGGTGTGTCCACATTGCATTTTGCGCCGTTTCCTGCCGTGGGCACTAGGCCTACCCACACAAGTGAGGTACCATATTTCTCGGAAGACTTTGGGGAATGCGGGATGGGTGAAAATTTGTGGATCCACACAGATTCCAGAACTTTTCACCACATAAAGGTGAGGAAAATTTATTTTTTTGACAATTTTTTAGGTTTACAGCTAGGCACTTTGCAAAAAAAAGGGTAATTTTTGTGGTGCATTCACGTTGCGTTGTGAGACGTTTCCTGTCGTGGGCACTAAGCCTACCCACACAAGTGAGATACCATTTTATCGGGTGACTTAGGGTAATTCAGATTTGAAAAGCAACTGTTATTAAATATTGACTTTTGATACATTTCTGCCTTCCAAATGAAAGACAATGAAAAAATGATAAATAATTCTCATGCTTGTATGAGTATTCCCAATTTCGGAAATGTGCAAATATCTACTGTTTCTAAACTCTATATTGTGTTCCCATTTCAGAAATACATAGGTGTCTTTCATACCGATTTTTTTCATGTATACATTTTCCCAGAATAATTGCTATATACCCGGTTAAATAATAAAAAACCATTGCAAGTCGCTGCTCAGTTTTTGGCTCTGGGTTCGTCGGGTTCTTGGTGAACCCACAAGTCCTATATATCCCCACAATCAGTAAGGTCCAGCAGAGGTAATGGTATATTGCTTTTATAGTTGTCATAAATAGAAGAAGTTACTTGTGAAAACGTTGACACAAAAGGCTGTTTTTTTCAACTCATTTTACATTTTTCGTATATTTAACTGTTAGTTTCTATAAAGAAACCTTGAAGAATCTACACAAATTACCCCTTGCTGAATTCAAAATGTTGTCTACTTTTCCAAAATGTATAGCTTTCCTGGATCCATTATTACTTTCATACCCATTTCTACCATTAACTGGAAGGAGGTTGAAAGCACAAAAAATAGCAGAAATAGGCAATGTCCCAGAAAGATGCCAAAACTGTGTAAAAAAGTTTGCTTTTCTGACAAAAGTCTGCTTGTCCCTGAAAGCTTGGAAGATGGTGATTTCGGCACCACACCCCCTTTTTTGATACAATTTGCAGGGAAAAAACTGACTCTTTCATCTGTAGCCCTTTTTTTGCATTTTTCCCCCTCAAAACAAAATGTAGCTGTATTTTTGCCAATTTATGGGTCCCCTCCAGCGGAATCCACAGACTCTTTGTACCTTTAGAATCCCCATGATGTTTTTTTAAAAAAAAGGACGCAAATTTGGGTGGATACCCTATGTGGTCAAAAATGTACAGGCACGAGCTACCCCAAATAGCAAAAAAAAAGCCTTAGCACGGGGGGGGGGGAGGTCTAGCAGCAAAGGGGTTAAAGAACATTATATGTGATAGCAGTCCATAGGATAACATGGGCTGGCACCCAGGCAAACCAGAGGTTAGCATATCCATATGGTACCTCATAAATATGTTGTGTTTGGTATCAAACAATGTGACTTCTCACCCCTGATCTGAATCTCGTGTTGAGGGTGATGTGGCATGTACATAGATGGCTACCTTAGAGGTTGCCCTCCTGGTTGCCTCAGCTTCTCTATGTTCTAGCTGGCAAGTCCATGTTTCCCGTGTTTGCAGCCACCAAGATAGGATTTTTATCTCTTGACAGGCAGTGTGATCACTCCCAGGAGTCCGGAACAAAGGCTTGGGCAGGAAGGCTACTTGGTCCCACATACTATACAACTCAGTTAGGAAGGGGGTCTGAGGGAACAATTTTTATAGACCAAGTAGTATCCTGTCCCCATCCTACAGTATACAATTACAAAAGAGGGAACTACTGGTCTGTAAGAAATGGTGAAAAAGTTGAAAGAAGGCACAATCAGAATCTCTAAAGTCACCCTGGACTGTTATTAGTTTAAAGAAAATCCCATCAGCCCACCAGATGGCAGAGCTTCATCATCTGGGATTGGTAAGTATGGTACACAGTAGAACAGCTCTCCTAGTGAAATCAAGAGCTGTACCATTCCATAATACCAGTGATGGATCCTACCATGAAATTTTGAAAAAACGGTGGTGCTGAAAAACAAATATTGCAGTGATTAAGGATATAACAAAATTAGAAAGTGCTATTAAAATTGATTACCATGTAAACAAAGACAATGTTTATTATGTGCTTACCACAGTGTCAAGGTTAACCCCTTCGCTGCTAGGCCTTTTCCCCTCCTGTGCTAAGCCTTTTTTTGGCGATTTGGGGTAGGCCCCTGTAACTTTTTGACCACATAAGGTATCCACGCCAAATTTGCGTCCTTTTCTTCCAACATCATGTGGATTCTAAAGGTGTCCAGGGTTTGTGGATTCCCTTGAAGGGGTCTCAGAAATTGAGCAAAATACAGTGAAATTTTTGTTTTTTTCAGAAAAATGGGAAAAACGGGCTGCAAATGAAAGCCTCTGGGTTTCCCCTGCAAATGTTATCAAAAAAGGGTTTGTGGGACTGAAATCTCCATTTCCTCAGATTTTAGGGAATGTCAGTCTTTTTTCAGAGAGCCAACATTTTTCACACAGTTTTTGCATTTTCTGGGACATAGCCTATTTTTGCTATTTTTAGAGTTTTCAACCTCCTTCCAGTTAATGGTAGACATGAGTTTGAAAGCAATAATGGATCCTGAAAAGCTATACATTTTCGAAAAGTAGACAAAATTCTGAATTCAGAAAGGGGTCATTTGTCTAAATCAATGAAGGTTTCTTTATAGAAACTAACATTTAAATATTGGAATAATTGAAAATGCAGCCTTTTGTCTCAACGTCTTCACCTATAACGTCTTGTAATTTTGACAGCTCTTTGAAAGCAATATACCGTTACATCCGTGTGACCTTCCTGGTTGTGGGGATATATAGGACTTCTAGTTTCACCAAGAACCCGACGAACCCAGAGCCAAAAACTGAGCAGCAACTTTCAATAGTATTTTATTATTTACTGGGTATAGAGCACTTATTCTTGGAAAATGTATACATGGAATAATCGGTATGAAAGACACCTATGTATTTCTGAATTGGGTACAAATTATAGAGTTTAGAAACAGTATATATTTGTACATTTTCAAAATTGGGAATATTCATACTAGCATTTGAATTATTGGTCATTTTCAAAAAGATTTTTTTTTTACACAATGTCTTTCATTGGGAAGGGAGAAATGCATGAAAACTCAATAGGTAATAACAGTTGATTTACAAATCTGAATTACCCTAAGTCTCCCGATAAAAACGTTACCTCACTTGTGTGGGTCGGCCTTGTGCCTGCGACAGGAAACGATGCAAAATGCAACGTGGTCACACCTCAATTTTGCAGTTAAAAATTGACAGTTTTTTGGCAAAGTGCCTAGCTGTAGTTCTTGCACCCTAGCTCTGCCGGCAGCTGGTGAAACCTAGCAAACCTATACATTTCTGAAAAGTAAACACCCAGGGGAATTTAGGATGGGGTGACCCGACTGCCCCCCACCAGGTTCTGTTACCCAGAATCCCTTGTAAAGCTAAAAGTTTGACAAAAAAACGCATTTTCCTCATTTCTGTGGTGGAAAGTTCTGGAATCTGTGTGGATCAACAAATTTCTACCCTCCCCGCGTTCCCCCAGGTCTCCCGAAAAAAATGGTACCTCACTTGCCTGGGTCTGCCTAGTGCCTTCGATAGGAAACGGCACAAAACGCAACGTGGTCGCACATCAATTTCGCAGTCCATACTGGTCCTTTTTTGGCTAAGTGCCTACCTGTAGTTTTTGAACCCTAGCTCTGCCGCACCTAGGGAAACCTAGCAAACCTATACATTTTTGAAAAGTAGACACCCAGGGGAATTCAGGATGGGGTGACTCAACTGCGTACAGTGAAAGTATCAACCTAGGCAGTAGAAAGAAACTTGCCCACGTAATAGTGGTAGGACAAGGACAACTCACTTCCAGTTAAAGGCGAATTTTATTAAACATAAATCAACAAAACATAATTACAAATATGAAGTTAAAAAGCATGTAATCATGCAAATGAGATACAAAAATAAACCAATTAGGGTCAGGCAATTATGGAACAAATTACTTTATAAAGTAAAATACATGAAACAACAATAATTCATAAAAAACAAATCTGTTCTTCATGCCTTTATCAGTCTAGGGACAAATGATTATTGACCGTGCCTTTGGGTAATTTATCCCCATGTCGTGATTTCCATTTATTATGAGCACTGAGGATTACCTTTGGATTTCCCATACCTTGGGACTCGCTTGTTCAATATATAGGACTACCCCTTCCCCACTTCCTATTAAAGTGCATTGTATTTATGAATTTATGACTGTTTATACTTTGTTTGAGGATTATGCATTGATTGTTGTTGTTTCTTTGAAAAAGTAAAAACGTTTCAATTTTAATTTGTGTCACTAATTGTGATTTCAATTTTAGGTATTTTGAGTTTCTGTCTTGAAGAAGGCGCTGGTCACCGAAACGCGCGTCGACAAAATACTCATTATATGTTTTTTTATAGAGAGTACATATGTGTTTTTTATGAATTATTGTTGTTTCATGTATTTTACTTTATAAAGTAATTTGGTCCATAATTGCCTGACCCTAATTGGTTTATTTTTGTATCTCATTTGCATGATTACATGCTTTTTAACTTCATATTTGTAATTATGTTTTGTTGATTTATGTTTAATAAAATTTGCCTTTAACTGGAAGTGGGTTGTCCTTGTCCTACCACTATTACGTGGGCAAGTTTCTTTCTACTGCCTAGGTTGATACTTTCACTGTGTTATTCTCTGACCTAGGGGTTGTGTTCTTATCCATTCCTTCAGGGAACCCTTGTTTTTTACAAGGTGACTCAACTGCCTCCCACCAGGTTCTGTTACCCAGAATCCCTTCCAAAGCTAAATAATTGACAAACAAAATGCATTTTCCTCACATTTCTGTGGTGTAAAGTTCTGGAATCTGCGTGGATCAACGAATGTTCACCCACCCATCATTCCCCCAGGTCTCCCGAGAAAAATGGTGCCTCACTTGCCTGGGTCTGCCTAGTGCCTGCAACAGGAAACAGCGCAAAACGCAACGTGTTCGCACCGCAATTTCGCAGTGAAAACAGGCCCTTTTTGGCAAAGTGCCTACCTTTCGTTTTTGAAGCCTAGCTCTGCCGGCACCCAGGGAAACCTAGCAAACCTATACATTTCTGAAAACTAGACACCCTGGGGAATACAGGATGGGGTGACTCAACTGCCTCCCACCATGTTCTGTTACCCAGAATCCCTTGCAAAGCTAAAAAAAAATAAAAAAATGCATTTTCCTCACATTTCTGTGGGGGAAAGTTCTGGAATCTGCGTGATCAACAAATTTCCACCCACCCCGCGTTCCCCCCAGGTCTCCCGAAATAAATGGTACCTCACTTGCCTGGGTCTGCCTAGTGCCTGCGACAGGAAACTGCGCAAAACGCAACGTTTTCGCACCGCAATTTCGCAGTGAAAACGGGCCCTTTTTTGGCAAAGTGTCTACCTTTCGTTTTTTAACCCTAGCTCGGCCGGCCCCATAGGAAACCTATACATTTTTGAAAACTAGACACCTAGGGGAATTCAGGATGGGGTGACTCAACTGCCTCCCACCAGGTTCTGTTACCCAGAATTCCTGGCAAACCTAAAAAATGGACAAAAAAACAAATTTTCCTCACATTTCTGTGGTGGAAAGTTCTGGAATCTGCGTGGATCAACGAATTTTCACCCACCCCGTGTTCCCCCAGGTCTCCCGAAAAAAATGGTACCTCACTTGCCGGGGTAGGCATAGTGCCTGCGACAGGAAGCAGCGCAAAACGCAATGTGTTTGCACCGCAATTTTGCTGTGAAAACGGGCCCTTTTTTGGCAAAGTGTCTACCTTTTGTTTTTGAACCGTAGCTCAGCCGGCCCCTAGGGAAACCTAGCAAACCTATACATTTTTGAAAACTAGACACCCAGGGGAATTCAGGATGGGGTGACTCAACTGCCTCCCACCAGGTTCTGTTACCCAGAATCCCTTGCAAACCTTAAAAAATGGACAAAAAAAACGCATTTTTCTCACATTTCTGTGGTGGAAAGTTCTGGAATCTGCGTGGATCAACAAATTTCCTCCCACCCCGCGTTCCCCCAGGTCTCCTGAAAAAAATGGTACCTCACTTCGTGGGTAGGCATAGTGGCTGCAACAGGAAAAGGCCCACATCGTACGGTGGAGAATGTAAAATAACCTATTGCAAAATTACCTGCACGGGATCTCCGGTACAAATGTCCTACCACCCAGCGTTCCCCTTGATCTCCCGAGTAAAATGATACCTCACTTGTGTGGGTGGGTGGAAATTTCCACCACAGAAATGTGAGGAAAATGTGTTTTTTTTGGTCAATTTTTTAGGTTTGCAAGGGATTCTGGGTAACAGAACCTGGTGGGGGGGCAGTTGAGTCACCCCATCCTGAATTCCCCTGGGTGTCTAGTGTTCAAAAATGTATAGGTTTGCTAGGTTTCTCTAGGTGCCGACAGAGCTAGGGTTAAAAAACGAAAGGTAGGCACTTTGCCACAAAAGGGCCTGTTTTCACTGCGAAAATTCCGGTGCGACCACGTTGCGTTTTGCGCTGTTTCCTGTCGCAGGCACTAGGCAGACCCAGGCAAGTGAGGTACCTTTTTTTCATGAGACCTGGGGGAACGCGGGGTGGGTGGAAATTTGTGTGAGCCCAGTGATGCCATACTTTTAAACACATAAATGTTTGAAAAAAATAAATTATTTCAGCTACATTTAAAGTTTGCTAGGGATTCTGAGAAAAGGAACGTTGGAGGAACCATGCAAGCCATACGCCCTTGAAAGCCCCCGGATGTCTAACTTCCAAAAATGTGTGGGTATGCTAGGTTTCCCTAGATGACAACCGAGGAAGGAGTGAAAAACCCAAGTGACCCCCCTAGCTAAACCAATTAGTTTTGACAAAATTAGTTGTTTACTTGTGCAGCGTGACAATTTGGGCGCAATATTGCAAGGAAAATATGACGGTCATTGTGAGTTTTGCAGGATATTGTGAATACAATTAATTGTTAGATTTCACCAGAGAGACATCACCATGTAGTCCCATGGGTTTTCAAGAATATCTACAATTGGCAGGTTATTCGTAAGTGGAATGTACACCTTGGCACAGAGACTAAGAAAAACAAGATCCCTACACAGCCATCTATTCCTCAAACACACACACATACTGGTTGGATTTGGCACGAGGGCGAGTGATGGTTCAGTATATATAATTTTATTAACAAGAGATTTCACAAAAATGAAATACAGTGTCCATTACATGGACAAAAAAACTGAACCAATGACTCGCAGCTCGTGAGCTGTAAAGCCACTTCAAGGCACCAACCGCTTTACAGGCCATTCACACACCTTTCATACCTGACACACAGAAGACCATTCACATCACCAGGCACAAAAGCAACACATCACAACATTTACAAAAAAAGTGACAAGGTGCGTCCTGCTTAAAAAAAAAAAAAATGAGAAAAAAACTACACAGACATCAATTATTGAAACACACACATATACTGGTTGGATTTGGCACGAGGGTGAGTGATGGTTCAGTATATACCATTGTATTAGCAAGTGATGTCACAAAAAATGAAATACACTGTTAATAATGAAAAGGACAAGAAACTGAACCATTGACTCACAGCTCGTGAGATGTAAAGCCACGACAAGGCACCAACCGCTTTACAGGCCATTCAAACACCTTTCATACATGTGACACATACAAAACATTCACACCGCCAGCCGCGGACCCATCACATTACTACACTTCCACCAGAGGACAACGCCAATCAAGGGCCCATCACTTTCACACGCCCACATTCCTGACACAGCAACTACACAAACTCATGGATTACATGGAGTAGCGCACAACTAGCACTCTGTGTAGTAACCAGCATTAAGTCACTTCCCACACACCCCCAGCCAAGCACCAGTCCACGCACACCACCAGCCAAGCACCAGACCACACACACCGCCAGTCAAGCACCAGACGACGCACATCGCCAGCCAAGTACCAGTCCACACACACACCGCCAGGAAAGCACCAGTCCACAGACACCGCCAGCCAAGCACCAGTCCAGGCACACCACCAGCCAAGCACCAATTCAAACACAACACCAAGCAAGCGCAAGAGCACGCACACCGCCAACCAAACACCAGACCACACACACCGCCAGGCAAGCACCAGTCCACACACACCGCCAGGACAGCACCACTCCACACAACCAGCCAGCCAAGCACCAGTCCAGGCACACCACCAGCCAAGCATCAATTCAAACACACCAACAGGCAAGCGCAAGACCATGCACACCGCCAACCAAACACCAGACGACACACACCACCAGTCAAACACCAGTCCACACACACCACCAGGCAAGCACCACTCCACACACACCGCCAGCCAAGCTCCAGCCCAGGCACACCACCAGCCAAGCACCAATCCCAGGACACCACCAGGCAAGCGCAAGACCACGCACACCGCCAACCAAACAGACCACGCATACCGCCAGCCAAGCACCAGTCCACAGACACCGCCAGACAAGCACCAGTCAACAGACACCGCCAGCCAAGCGCCAACCCATGCACCCCGTCAGACAATGGACACTACACGCAAACCAACATCATACTTTAGTTTTTTTTCAAAACAAATAAAAACCAAAAACAAATTGCAAATTGATACAAACCTACTAACACAACAACTAAATCTAAAAACACTACACAAATGCCAACTTTGAAACTGAACAATAAGTTTTAAAGAATAAAGACCAACCAGTTCACTTTACCACTCATGGATGCTCCCAAAAATTCTTTTGCGTGTGGTACAATCTAAAACAAGCAGGTACACACAGCCCAGGGTTTGAAGGGCAGTCGGGGCAGTACATACGAACCTCCTTCCGCAAACCTCTTCGCCAACAGACTCTACATCTCCGACTGGGAAAGTCGTTTGAGGTTGTAGGAAGAATTTGATCAGGAAAGTGGCGATCTTTCAATCTGGCAACATCCTCCACCACTCCAACTCTAGGAACACTTGCCTGTTCTACTAAAACAAAGCTGCCTATTACAGACTCCTGAAACTTTACAAAAGTCATCTTTGACTGGGGACAAGAATTCTGGAACACAACAAAAGCATTAAAGGTTGCCAAGTGGAAAAGATGGATAGCCAACTTCTTGTACCAAATGTAAGCCTTACGAAGAGCAGCATACGGTTCCAACCTCTGATCTACTCTGTCAACACCACCTATGTGCCTATTATAGTCCATTATGTACACAGGTTTGCGCGCTTCTGCAACCTGACCCCAAACAGTCACCTGTTCAGTGCTTTCATCATGTATGGAAGACAACATGTAGACATCTCTCCTGTCTGAAAACTTCACAGCTAGAAGCTCCACACAATGCAATGCGCTGCACTGTCCCCGAGCAAGCTTTTGACAAACAAGTTCTTTTGGGAAACCTTTACGGTTGCGCGGATTGTGCCACAAGCAACAGTGTCCACTTTGGCCAATTCCCTAAACAACCGCACACCAGTGTAGAAGTTATCTACATATAAATGATGGCCTTTGTTAAAAAATCCACGACCAAGTTCCCACATAATTTTCTCAGTCACTCCAAAAGTCGACGGACAACCAGGGGGGTTAATCCTGGATTCCTTACCGGTGTACACCCTGAAATTAGAGACATATCCTGTCTGACTGTCACACAGCATATAAAGCTTAATTCCATAGCATGCCCTCTTACTAGGAATGTATTGCTGAAATACCAAGCGGCCCTTAAACAACAGCAAAGACCCATCCACTGCAATTTCTTTCCCAGGATATAAGATCTCAGGAAATCGATCAACGAAATGATCAATGACAGGCCGAATCTTGAAAAGACGGTCACAATCAGGGTGATCTCGTGCCAAAGCAGAACTATTGTCAACAAAATGCATCATCCATAGCAGAAGCAAATACCTATCACACCTCATGACTGCCGGAAATATAGCTGTTGCCATCAAGGGACTAGTAGACCAATATGAAGCCATTGATGGTTTCCTAAGCAAGCCCATCAAAAAAGTTAAACCCAAAAACTTTTTCATCTCCTCCAAATTTGTGGGAGTCCACAGGGTAGCTCTAGCGTGGGGCTTAAGGCTGGCACTGTTCACCCTCAAAAGATTTTCAGCATACAAATTAGTCTGCTCTACAATCTCAGCCAAAAACGCATCATCCATAAACAACTTGAAGAAATCAATTGGCAAAAAGTTTTCAGTGTTCACCCTACACCCTGGAACACCAGTAAATTCAGGCAATGCCGGCTGCACCATGCCTGGTGCAACCCAGAGGTCAGAACTTTCAACGTCAAGTCTTGCAGCCGCAGGCTGCCGACCAGCTGCCTCTTGTCTCACTACACCAACTGGAAGTCTAGCAGCCCCAGGCTGCAGCCCAGATGCCTCTTGCCGCACTATAGGCACAGCAATGTTCTCCGCAACCACAGGCACTTCATCCACACCAAAAGTAGCTTCATCAGCACTCAGAGTATCTTAATCATCAGATGAAGCCATGTGCAGAGAAAACTCACTACCTGAATCTTAACCTCCCACCTCTGGCGCAGAATCAGAGTCAGTCTCTGGACCATGGTCAGAGGAAGAATCAAAAAGCATTCCAACAACTTGCTGAGCAGTAATCCGGCGGCTAGCCATTATCCTCACAAAGAAAGGAGACTGCACAAACAACTCAACAACCAACACTGTGCAAAGTAGGTAAAAAACATGTAAGCCTTTATCACAAAGATCTATAAACTGAATAACTATACAATTCACTTACAAAATACAGCCAAACTCACCAGCACCTACTCTGCAAAGACACAGCAAATAGTCAACGATATCCCACTAAAAAGAAGAAAAAAAACAAATGTACAGAAAACAAATACACAACAAGCACTAATGCAAACCATGTTTTACAATCACAAAAAAAAGAAACAGAACGTACTGGTATTATTACACATTTTGCAAGAAACACATTTACATTGAAATAGCACAAAAAAGGTCTCTTACCAAACAAATGCAACTACACAAACAGCAGAACCACCGGTAACAAAACCGCACACTCCAACAGTCTAAAGAGCAAAAGCCTAGAACAAGAACAAAAAAGGGGAAATTAAAACATTACACTTTACAAGAAAAACAATACACATTATAACAAGCTATGTCACAGGCTCTGTCACTACAAAAAATGGGGGCAGAAAGGCTGATAACACATAAAGAAATATATGTCCCCTGGAAGCAAGCACAATATTTATTTTCAAAT
Source organism: Lissotriton helveticus (assembly GCF_964261635.1). Taxonomy (NCBI): domain Eukaryota; kingdom Metazoa; phylum Chordata; class Amphibia; order Caudata; family Salamandridae; genus Lissotriton; species Lissotriton helveticus. Next base: position 1,928,661,048 of record NC_136057.1, read on the forward strand.
TGGGCCCCCAGGAAGCGACCCTTCCCCAAGGGGTCGCTTCCATTTAAAAATAAAAGAATTCCCTGATGTCTAGTGGAGTTTTCTGCCCCTCCTGGGGGCAGAAAGGCAAAATTAAAAAACCAATCTGCCCTCAGAGGGGGCAGAATATACTACAAAAAAAGGGGCCCAAGTAAGCTACCTTTGCCCAAGGGGTCGCTTCCAATTTTGCTAAAAAAAATTCCCTGGCTCTAGTGGGCTTTTCTACCCCCCCCCCCCCCCCCCCCCCTGGGTTCAGAATTGGCCAACAGAAATGGCAGATCTGTCCCTAGGGAGGGCAGAAAAGTCTGAAAAAATATTTATCCCCTTAGGAAGGGACCCTTGCCCAAGGGGTCGCTTCCAATTTTGAAGGAATTGAAAATCCCTGGCTCCAGTGGGCTTTGCACCCTAAAGGAAACGATCCTTGCCCAAGGGGTCGCTTCCGATTTTGAAAACAACAGTAATCCCTGGCTCTAGTGGGCTTTTCTGCCCCCCCTGGGTGCAGATCGGCCAAAAAAACAGCCGATCTGCCCCAGGGGAGGCAGAAAAGTCTGAAAATTATTTTGCACCCTAAAGGAAGCGACCCTTGCCCAAGGGGTCGCTTCCGATTTTCAAAAAGATAGTAATCCCTGGCTCTAGTGGGCTTTTCTGCCCCCCCTGGGTGCAGATCGGCCAAAAAAACGGCCGATCTGCCCCAGGGGGGGCAGAAAAGTCTGTAAATAATTTTGCCCCCAAAAGGAAGCGCCCCTTGCCCAAGGGGTCGCTTCCTGCACACAAAACTTGCCCAAATGTACAATCCCTGGTGTCTAGTGGGGCATTCCTGGTGCACGATCGCGATGCTGTGCGCGATCGTGCACCAGGAATGCCCTGCATTGGGACATCAGGGGAGAGGAAACACTGTTTCCTCCCCCCGATGCCTCAAGGCACCGAGAAACGCCCCCCCCCGCCCCACCGGACACCAAACACCAACCTTTGTCCTGGACGCGCTGGAAAGAAATGGATTCCAGCGCGTCCAGATGACGTCGGCACGCGCTGGGCGCGCTGACGTCACCAGGAAGCATGGGGGGGCCCGGGGGTGGCAGCAGACAGTCTTCGGCTGCCACCCCTGGTAAAGGCACAATGATCAATGCCCCAGGGGGAGAGCGCCAGTGCTCCCCCCGGGGGCTGTGCTGATGATGGAGCGGTTCCGTCATCAGCACAGCCCAACCGATGCTGATGACGGAACCGCTCCGTCATCAGCATCGAAGGGGTTAAAAACAGTGTGTGGATAGTTTGACATGATAACTATATATAGATGGTTAAACTAGTCTACATGTTTCAGCCATTCTAGGTAATATTAACCCCTGGCTTTCTTCAGGACTTGAGATTACACTACTGCAAAATACGACGCAAAAGCTGTGTAGTGAGAAAAGAAAGAGAATCAAATTAAATGGTTGGTGTTATACATCCTACCATATCCTGTGGCTCCGATTTGTAGGATGGTTCTCACAGGAAACTAGTGTTCTTTCTTAAAAGTGTTGAAAATATATAGATAACAGTACAATATCTTTGATTCTAAAATGCGTGCTTAGTGACACCTATCCATTTTTAAATTATTGAATTTGCCATAGTCAAAAAGCAATTTGCTAACAGAATTAAAAAGAAAGAATTAGTGAACTCACCCATTGTATCAAGGGAGTAAACCTCACCTCTCCTGGCAACTGCTCAGGTGATGAGGCCCCGCTCTGTTTGTGGATAGAAAAGGCAGAGGTCTGCATGAATAACCCTGTCTCACTTCTCAATAGCTCAAAGAAAAGAGCGCATAACCTTGTTACTTAATCCGCACAAAAGAAAAACCGCTTATTTGTGGCTCAACCTATTGATGTAAGTGCTGGCAAAACCCCATTTGCATGAGAGTTGTTGGTAAAAAGGAGCCTAAATTAATTCAGTGCATGAATGATGTACACAGTTCAAATATTCAGGCTGCAATGGCATGTGTAGAGACTTGCAATACTAGAACTGTGACGCGAAATCACAGTAGCAATACCCTTTAACTACCCGGTAGTAAGTCATCTGTGTCTACACATAGCTCTACATGCACATAGCTACATACTTCAATCGCTGTATGTTTCTCGTTAGAAGTAGGACGGATCGCTTAACTGTTGCACAAGTCTCAGCGCGCTAAGTGGAAAGCAAACCCAAACCCAAAAACGCTGAACCCACCTGTCCGTCGGTACCTCTGGCTTGACCTAAGCCCAGGTGGAGGTACTCGACCGGACAGAACGGGCCTAGTTATACCTACGGCGTAATTGGTAGGGCGGGCCTCAAGGCGTTAGTGGTACGGCGGACCAGAGAGGGCACCGCGCAAGCGGTGGAATTATTTCCGGTAGCATCATATAGTTTCCGGCGGAAACACACACGCAAACGCTTAGTAGATAGGGCGGACCAGAAAGGGCACCACTAAGCTTGTAAAATTTCTGCCGATACTGACATTTCGGGCAGAAATTTACACGCACGCGCACAAACTGCGGACCAGAAAGGGAACATGTATTTAAAGTCAGGAGACTGATTGACTAAAGTGACAAAGGTGACAAGAATATCCATATGCGACAAAACAATGTCATCTATACAGTTGCGTACAGCAAAACGCAGACAATGTAGTCAGCTAAATAGAAATCACAGTGGAATACACAAAGGAAGAGAGTCAAATCGGCGCTTGAATTGATCTTCATAATCGAGAAAGACACGCAACAAGCTGGTTATGCAGTAAGTCTGAAAATGGACAGGCATCCTACGTGGCCTTATATATTGGCCTGTTGGCTATCCTTCGAGTTGATAGTTGAAAGATAGCGAGTAAGGAGGTCTGAATCTGGTAAGTGATAGTATGGTGAATATCCTCTTCTATTCACAATCTGTGTACAAACTCTCCTGTAACAATAGAGTTGAAAGAGGGTTGTTGCACTGGGTGACCTGCATTGACGCCAGGCACAGATGATGTCATTATGGCATATGAGCAGTCAGTGTCGATGCTAAAGTGTCATAAGTGCTTGTGGGGACGCATATACCAGAGATCACATGTACTCAGATTTTTACCCACGGAATGTCATCATTCAAACCCGCGCTGTCACGCTTGAGCTTAAAGATCCATTTTTGTTCTTTCACAAAGAGGTGATATATGGGGCGGGATGAATGGTTGCTCCAATACCTCCCATTTCATATCCTCTGCTTTATGTTTTTTGCTCAAGAAATGGTTGGTGAGACGCATGGCTTGTTTATTACACCTAACAGTGCTTTTATGCTCATTTATTCGCAGTTTCACTTTCCTGGTAGTCATGCCCACATACTTCAAAGCACATGGGCATGTGATCATATAGATCACTCTCTCACTGTTGCAATTAGTATGTCTCTTGAAGCCACGGTCTACCTGTCCCTATGTCAACAGAGAGGGTTTTCTGTGTTTGTGGGCAAGCGGTGCATGACCCGCACGGATAGTGCCCTTGGACCGCTGGAAGGTTCCATACGATGTTGGGTACCTCTTGTGATTGAAGTCGTGGTCTAGTGTGTACTAGACAATCTCTAAGGTTTGTCCCTCTTTTGAAGGGGAATAGAGGTTTAGGAATGGTTTCACCAGCCACATTCAGTATTCTCCAGTGTCTGCGAACAGACTTCTGAACCTGATTGGATAGGGTGCTGAAAGTGTTCACAAACGTCAGTCTGCCAAAGGTGGTTTCTCCACAGGCGCTTCCAGAAGGGCATCACGGTTATTATTCGAGACCCTTTTCCATGCCCTACGCCCTAGGCGTTTCGGGTAATCTCGTTGTCTCAATTTTACAGACAAATCAGTTGCGTATGTCCCAAAATCCTGTTTGTCGGTACAGTTACGGCAGACCCGTAAAAATTGGCCCACTGGAAGATTCTCTCTAAGGGATTTGGGGTTATGACTGTCAAAAGTCAATAGTGAGTTCCTAGCCATAGGTTTTCTATACAGTCTGCTCCCTAGCCTGCCTGCTGTAGGAAAAATCATATTATCTAGGAAAGACCGTTCTGATTGGCTATACTCAACTGTGAACTTTAAATAGCGGTTCATTCCATTCGGCCAGACTTGAAAATCAAGGATGGTTTGGGCTTCGCCTCGCCAAACAACCAGGATATCATCAATGTATCTCTTCCACAGCAACACCTGATGGAAAAATAGGTTGCTGTGGTTGAGAATACACTCCTGTTCGAAAAGGTGGACGTACAGGTTAGCTAGACTAGGTGCGAAAACACTACCCATTGAGGTCCCTGAGATTTGCAGGAAGATTGCATCCTCAATTTTGAAAAAAATCTCAGTCATCGCTAGCCTTGCACATTCCATAATTAAGCTTACTGGTGTAATGCTTTCAAGGTTGCTAGCGTCTAAAAGGTTCTTGATAGCCTCAAGGGTTTCTTCCTGTGGAATGCATGTATATAATGATTCCACATCGAAACTGACCAAATAGTCAGTCTCGATGTTAAAGTCAACATCAGGAAGTAGCCTGAGGACGTCTTTGGTATCTTGCAAGTAAGTCGGCATTGTCTTAACCAGGGGCCTCAGAAAATGATCCACAAATGTGGATAATGGTTCTAATATAGAACCAATGCCAGAAATTATAGGGCGTCCAGGGGATGGTCTTTGTGTTTTGTGAATTTTTGGTAGGATATAGAAATATGGTATCACTGGATGTGTAGTAATGAGAAACTGTGCCTCTCTAGCAGTAATCCAACCTTCTGCACTCGCCTCCTCAACTAAATGACCTATCTCTGAGGTCAATCTAGCTTTGGGGTCAATAGTGAGTGGACGATATGAGCTACTGTCACCAAGTTGTCTGAGACACTCGGCCCGGTAGGTGTCGATATCCAGGATGACTGTAGCTCCACCCTTATCTGCTGGTTTGATTATAATAGAGGTGTCTTTGGACAGATTTTCAACAGCCAGTTTCTCTATAGTCGACATATTCTGAAATTTATGCTGTCTTGAATCAGATAGGGCCATAACATCATGGGCCATTGCTTTCTCGAATACACCCACCTCTGAAGGCACTTGTTGGATGAGAGGAGTAAAGGTGGAGGTTTTTTTTAAACCCGTGTTCTGATCCAAATCTGACATCTCATCTTCCTTCTCCTTATTCTTGAAGAAAAAATAGTCTGATTTTGCAAAAAAAATCTTTCTAGCTCATAGCGTAGCTGAAAAGGGTCTCCATTGTTGGTAGGGACAAACCCTAGGCCTTTGTTAAGAACCTGTCCGTTCAACCTCAGTGAGGGTGCGGAAACTCATGTTAACTATAAGGTCCTCCTGTCCTTGCTCGTTCCTGCTTGTTGTTGCTGGCCTCGCCTGCTCCGTGTGTTCTGGAAGGTTTGTTTGTCCTCCCAGTGTACCTGAGGCTGTGCTCTCCTCCTGCCTCTGTTGCGTCCACGGCCCTGCCCTTAAAAAGACTGGTTATCAAAAAATTGTGGGTGTGCTTGAAAATGTGGCATAGGTTGGGGGAACTGAGGTTGATGATATCCCCATGGTGTTGGTGGCCACCAAGGTCCTTGTTGGTAATAGTTCCCTTGTGTTGCCCTGCCGCGGTTGAACCTGTTCTGTTTTCCCCTACCCCTGCCTCTTCATTGTGGTGTGTTAGTGGCGGAGGTAGCTGAGTCACACGAACTCTGATCTGATCTGGATATGGGGTAGTTTGAGCCATACCGTCTGCCTTTTCTATTGAATTCAGGTGGTGTGTATGTATTGCTCGTATATGGATAGATCTTCTCCCTAGGGAAAAACGGGCTAGATCTTTCTTAAATTTGTCTATTTTTGTCAATAGAATATTGACTTTATATTCTTTGTTGGATTTGTTGGTCTCGTCTATATTCTTTTTGAAGAGAGTGGTAGACAGAGTAGTCTTAATTTGTCCCTCTAACAGCTGTATCTCAATAAGGATAGCACCTGCTACCCTTTTGGCTGTCGTGATGATTAAAATTAGCCAATCGCGTGTACACAACCATGCGATCAAGGACCAATCTTGTAAGAATGTTTTATCAGTCAGAAACAGACGAGGGGCATTTGTCACAATAAGTCGTGTGGGTGCACATTTGCCATGTAAATATTCAGCCATGACTTGTCCATGTATAATTGTCCGCGAGTTTTCTTTAAATTAAGTATGGATCCCCAGTCATCCTGTGTACCCGACACGGCAGTTGGTAAAGTGTCTAGGATACTTGGATTGTCTGTGAGTATGGACTTTAGCACCTCGTTATCAAAGGAGGGGCCTACAAAGTCAGCCATCATCAAAGCAGATACAAAGTTAACAAGGTGAGCAAAACAACAACTTAACCCAAGCTGTTGAGAAAAGAAAAGAGGAAGGAACTGCAGCCGCAGCTGCTCTATAAATACTATACAACTCAGTTAGGAAGGGGGTCCTAGGGAACAATTTGTATAGACCAAGTAGTATCCTGTCCCCATCCTACAGTATACAATTACAAAAGAGGGAACTACTGGTCTGTAAGAAGGGGTGAAAAAGGTGAAAGAAGGCACAATCAGAATCTCTAAAGTCACCCTGGACTGTTATTAGTTTAAAGAAAATCCCATCAGCCCACCAGATGGCAGAGCTTCATCATTTGGGATTGGTAAGTATGGTACACAGTAGGACAGCTCTCCTAGTGAAATCAAGAGCTGTACCATTCCATAATACCAGTGATGGATCCTACCATGAAATTTTGAAAAAACGGTGGTGCTAGTTCTAGTATGGCAAGTCTCTACACATGCCATTGCAGCCTGAATATTTGAACTGTGTACATCATTCATGCACTGAATACAATTAATTTAGGCTCCTTTTTACCAACAACTCTCATGCAAATAGGGTTTTGCCAGCACTTACATCAATAGGTTGAGCCACAAATAAGCTGTTTTTCTTTTGTGCAGATTAAGTAACAAGGTTATGCGCTCTTTTCTTTGAGCTATTGAGAAGTGAGACAGGGTTATTCATGCAGACCTCTGCCTTTTCTATCCACAAACAGAGCGGGGCCTCATCACCTAAGCAGTTGCCTGGAGACGTGAGGTTTACTCCCTTGATACAATGGGTGAGTTCACTAATTCTTTCTTTTTAATTCTGTTCGGAAATTGCTTTTTGACTATGGCAAATTCAATAATTTAAAAATGGATAGGTGTCACTAGGCACGCATTTTACAATTTACTGTTATCTATATCTTGTAAACACTTTTAGGAAAGAACACTAGTTTCCTGTGAGAACCATCCTACAAATCGGAGCCACAGGATATGGTAGGATGTATAACACCAACCATTTAATTTGATTCTCTTTCTTTTCTCACTACACAGCTTTTGCGTCGTATTTTGCAGTAGTGTAATCTCAAGTCCTGAAGAAAGCCAGGTGTTAATATTACCTAGAATGGCTGAAACATGTAGACTAGTTTAACCATCTGTAGATAGTTATCATGTCAAACTATCCACACACGGTTTTTAACCTTGACACTGTGGTAAGCACATAATAAACGTTGTCTTTGTTACCATGGTAATCAATTTTAATAGCACTTTCTAATTTTGTTATATCCTTTTTCACTGCAATATTGGTTTTCCAGCACCACCGTTTTTTCAAAATGTCATGGTAGGATCCATCACTGGTATTATGGAATGGTACAGGTCTTGATTTCACTAGGAGAGCTGTCCTACTGTGTACCATACTTACCAATACCAGATGATGAAGCTCTGCCATCTGGTGGGCTGATGGGATTTTTTTAAATCTAATAACAGTCCAGGGTGACTTTAGAGATTCTGATTGTGCCTTCTTTCACCCTTTTCACCCCTTCTTACAGACCAATAGTTCCCTCTTTTGTGATTGTATACTTTGTCCCACACCCACAAGTCCCCTAAATCTAGGTTTTAAGGTGCACCCCGACACCAGAACTGCCGTTCTGAACAACCTGCCTCAAAGAGGACAAAAGAGGAGACCTGTGTCAGCAACAACAGGACATGCACAAAGGAAAAGAGTGATACCCTACACCTGTGGCAACGCTTCTGGAACTGCCTGATCGAGACTCGTCCTAGTCTATCTCTAGGTTCCCCTAGTCAGAGGGACCCCTGTTTAAGCCTGAAACACCCTCAGACTCCCCTGCAAACTACAGGTAAAACAATGCTCTGGGGCCATAGAATCGCTGGCCATAGGACCCGGAGAGGGATCGCCCAACTCCAGATAATCTAGTGCATTGTGGGAACTGTAGTCCTGTTTTCCACAAAGTTGTAGGCAACTACCACATTCCCCCAGACCACCGGACGTCAAAGTTATTTTTGGCTCTACTTACCACTGCTAAGGCTTGTTGGACACCAGTCCGACAACTGATACCTTTACTCAACACTGCACCAGAAGGAACTCCATCCAACCTTTGACCAATGTCAACAACCACGCCATTGTTTTGGTTTTGCATCTTTTCCCCGTAAAGATGATGCTGGTCCCAGTTCAGTACCAGGCCAAGACAGGACATTCAGTTTACCTGGCCCAAGGACAACACTACACCCGGGCCCCATGGGCCAGGTAAAACTGAACTGACTGTTTTGGCTTGAACCTGGGACCAGCATCATCTTTACCCTGGAAGGGACCATGCAACTCGACCTGCAAATTACAGATTGTCAATAGTGGTTTTTCTCATTGACTGCAGTAATAAAGTTTCACTGTATTATTTTGCACTGATTTAATATTGCTTCTGAAATCCATAACTCCGGTTACATGTATGCTGTGTTGTTCATTTTGGGGTCTACATTAAGATAAAAATACACTCTACTTTTATAAATTGGTGTCTGATTTCCCTCAAGTCGTGGCAATTAGTTATTGTCCATATTGGTTCTCTGAAACGCTTAACACGTCTCTCTAGTAAAGCCTGACTGCTCTTTGCCAATCTAGCAGGACTGAGCTAAGGATTTATTAGTGTGTCTCCAAGGACTATTTTTGTTGTATCGTGATAGTGTTACATGGTGAGGTCTAACCACCACACCACATAATACTCCACCTTCCTACATCAGCAGGTTAAGTATAGGACAGATGCTCTTGCCCTGGCGTTCAGGGTACCACACTTCTCTGGGCCCAACCTGGAGCAAATAATATAACTTTGTCCCAGACATTCTTCATTTGTTTCAGGACTTGAGTCAGGGGGAGAGAGGAATACAAACATCTCAAGCTCCACACCAGGCTGAATACGTCTGAGAGAGAACCTTCTTGGAAACTGCAGATTGCAAAACTGTTGACATTGCATGTTCCAGCTGTCTCGCATTGCTGAAAGACACCCTGTACCACCTCCAAATGTAATTGTTATTCATGATCCGCTAAGCGTCAATTGCTGATTTTGTCTGCTCTAGCATTTAGAGATCCCTCTAGGTAGTTCACGACAAGAAAAATGCCCTGGTGATTCAGCCACTTACAGGGACATCGAGCTTACTAGCACAGGAACCAAGACCCAACCCCTCCCTGCTAGTTGCAGTACCACATGGTTGTTGTGTTGTCTGTGAGATTCTAAACCAACCTCCTTTTGATGGTTGGGAGGAAGGCCTTCAAACACCAACCACATGGACCACAAGTACACAAGATAGATGTGGAGTCGGGTATCTTCCAGTGACCAGAGTCCTTTGATCACCTCTCCCAAATGGCCTCCCCAATCCAGCTGTTATGCATACGTCACCACTTAGAGCTCTGGGTGGGATAAGGAGAGGAGTTTTCCACTTGCCCAATTGCAGTCAAGGAGCCACCACTGCAGGTCTTTTGCACTCTGGATATAATGTGATATGTTCCTCTGGTGCTGTGCCCACTTGGACTTCAAATCCCTCTGCAGATGCCATCTGGCATTTTCGACCAACAGGATGCAGGAGGCCAACAGCCCCTGGAGCCGTAGAGTCATCCTCACTGAGATCCATGTCCAAGGCTGAAACATCCGGATCATAGCCAGAATGTCCTGGACTTTCCACTCTGGGTAAGGGCACAAATTCCATATCCAAGATGGATCCAATGAGCTGGAGTATCTGCGAAGGAGTCGGGTGTGACTTTGGCATGGTGATAATGAATCCTAAAGATGGTAATAGATTCGTCGTTGTCTGCAAGTGGTCTATAACTGCTCGGGGCAAGCGTGCCTTCAACAGCCAGTCATTGAAGTAGGGGAAGACCAGAACCTCTGGAGATATGCTACAACTAAGACCATCGCGATACAAAAGGGGATGATGGACGGAGCGTTTGAGCAAATCAAACACTCACCCCCAGTCAACTGATCTGGGTTTAATCCATCACCATTCTTTAGCCCACTCAGCCACCCCATTTCAGACATGGCTATATGCAAATCAGTCTGACCCTATGCCTCATGGGAACAGTCCAGCCCGAACTGCCAAGCCATGTCTTCCATGGACCGGAAACAAGCATCCTGGGACCGGTTTCGGATTCATAATCCTCTTCAGCCAGGCTATCTTGAATCCAGTGGCCAAGTGAGCAAGGGACTCACGTCTGAGCATACCCTGCCACACTTAGGGCGAACAAAGCGATACAAAAGGGGATGATGGACGGAGCGTTTGAGCAAATCAAACACTCACCCCCAGTCAACTCATCTGGGTTTAATCCATCACCATTCTTTAGCCCACTCAGCCACCCCATTTCAGACATGGCTATATGCAAATCAGTCTGACCCTATGCCTCATGGGAACAGTCCAGCCCGAACTGCCAAGCCATGTCTTCCATGGATCGGAAACAAGCATCCTGGGACCGGTTTCGGATTCATAATCCTCATCAGCCAGGCTATCTTGAATCCAGTGGCCAAGTGAGCAAGGGACTCACGTCTGAATATACCCTGCCACACTTAGGGCGAACAAAGCGATACAAAAGGGGATGATGGACGGAGCGTTTGAGCAAATCAAACCCTCACCCCCAGTCAACTGATCTGGGTTTAATCCATCACCATTCTCTAGCCCACTCAGCCACCCCATTTCAGACATGGCTATATGCAAATCAGTCTGACCCTATGCCTCATGGGAACAGTCCAGCCCGAACTGCCAAGCCATGTCTTCCATGGACCGGAAACAAGCATCCTGGGACCGGTTTCGGATTCATAATACTCATCAGCCAGGCTATCTTGAATCCAGTGGCCAAGTGAGCAAGGGACTCACGTCTGAGCATACCCTGCCACACTTAGGGCGAACAAAGCGATACAAAAGGGGATGATGGACGGAGCGTTTGAGCAAATCAAACACTCACCCCCAGTCAACTGATCTGGGTTTAATCCATCACCATTCTTTAGCCCACTCAGCCACCCCATTTCAGACATGGCTATATACAAATCACTCTGACCCTATGCCTCATGGAAACAGTCCAGCCCGAACTGCCAAGCCATGTCTTCCATGGACCGGAAACAAGCATCCTGGGACCGGTTTCGGATTCATAATCCTCATCAGCCAGGCTATCTTGAATCCAGTGGCCAAGTGAGCAAGGGACTCAAGTCTGAGCATACCCTGCCACACTTAGGGTGAACAAAGCGATACAAAAGGGGATGATGGACGGAGCGTTTGAGCAAATCAAACACTCACCCCCAGTCAACTCATCTGGGTTTAATCCATCACCATTCTTTAGCCCACTCAGCCACCCCATTTCAGGCATGGCTATATGCAAATCAGTCTGACCGTATGCCTCATGGGAACAGTCCAGCCCGAACTGCCAAGCCATGTCTTCCATGGACCGGAAACAAGCATCCTGGGACCGGTTTCGGATTAATAATCCTCATCAGCCAGGCTATCTTGAATCCAGTGGCCAAGTGAGCAAGGGACTCACGTCTGAGCATACCCTGCCACACTTAGGGCGAACAAAGCGATACAAAAGGGGATGATGGACGGAGCGTTTGAGCAAATCAAACACTCACCCCCAGTCAACTGATCTGGGTTTAATCCATCACCATTCTTTAGCCCACTCAGCCACCCCATTTCAGACATGGCTATATGCAAATCAGTCTGACCCTATGCCTCATGGGAACAGTCAAGCCCGAACTGCCAAGCCATGTCTTCCATGGACCGGAAACAAGCATCCTGGGACCGGTTTCGGATTCATAATCCTCATCAGCCAGGCTATCTTGAATCCAGTGGCCAAGTGAGCAAGGGACTCACGTCTGAGCATACCCTGCCACACTTAGGGCGAACAAAGCGATACAAAAGGGGATGATGGACGGAGCGTTTGAGCAAATCAAACACTCACCCCCAGTCAAATGATCTGGGTTTAATCCATCACCATTCTTTAGCCCACTCAGCCACCCCATTTCAGACATGGCTATATGCAAATCAGTCTGACCCTATGCCTCATGGGAACAGTCCAGCCCGAACTGCCAAGCCATGTCTTCCATGGACCGGAAACAAGCATCCTGGGACCGGTTTCGGATTCATAATCCTCATCAGCCAGGCTATCTTGAATCCAGTGGCCAAGTGAGCAAGGGACTCACGTCTGAGCCTACCCTGCCTCACTTAGGGCGAACAAAGCGATACAAAAGGGGATGATGGACGGAGCGTTTGAGCAAATCAAACACTCACCCCCAGTCAACTCATCTGGGTTTAATCCATCACCATTCTTTAGCCCACTCAGCCACCCCATTTCAGGCATGGCTATATGCAAATCAGTCTGACCCTATGCCTCTTGGTAACAGTCCAGCCCGAACTGCCAAGCCATGTCTTCCATGGACCTGAAACAAGCATCCTGGGACCGGTTTCGGATTCATAATCCTCATCAGCCAGGCTATCTTGAATCCAGTGGCCAAGTGAGCAAGGGACTCACGTCTGAGCATACCCTGCCACACTTAGGGCGAACAAAGCGATACAAAAGGGGATGATGGACGGAGCGTTTGAGCAAATCAAACACCCACCCCCAGTCAACTGATCTGGGTTTAATCCATAACCATTCTTTAGCCCACTCAGCCACCCCATTTGAGACATGGCTATATGCAAATCAGTCTGACCCTATGCCTCATGGGAACAGTCAAGCCCGAACTGCCAAGCCATGTCTTCCATGGACCGGAAACAAGCATCCTGGGACCTGTTTCGGATTCATAATCCTCATCAGCCAGGTTATCTTGAATCCAGTGGCCAAGTGAGCAAGGTACTCACGTCTGAGCATACCCTGCCACACTTAGGGCGAACAAAGCGATACAAAAGGGGATGATGGACGGAGCGTTTGAGCAAATCAAACACTCACCCCCAGTCAACTGATCTGGGTTTAATCCATCACCATTCTTTAGCCCACTCAGCCACCCCATTTCAGACATGGCTATATGCAAATCAGTCTGACCCTATGCCTCATGGGAACAGACCAGCCCGAACTGCCAAGCCATGTCTTCCATGGACCGGAAACAAGCATCCTGGGACCGGTTTCGGATTCATAATCCTCATCAGCCAGGCTATCTTGAATCCAGTGGCCAAGTGAGCAAGGGACTCACGTCTGAGCATACCCTGCCACACTTAGGGCGAACAAAGCGATACAAAAGGGGATGATGGACGGAGCGTTTGAGCAAATCAAACACTCACCCCCAGTCAACTGATCTGGGTTTAATCCATCACCATTCTTTAGCCCACTCAGCCACCCCATTTCAGACATGGCTATATGCAAATCACTCTGACCCTATGCCTCATGGGAACAGTCCAGCCCTAACTGCCAAGCCATGTCTTCCATGGACCGGAAACAAGCATCCTGGGACCGGTTTCGGATTCATAATCCTCATCAGCCAGGCTATCTTGAATCCAGTGGCCAAGTGAGCAAGGGACTCACGTCTGAGCATACCCTGCCACACTTAGGGCGAACAAAGCGATACAAAAGGGGATGATGGACGGAGCGTTTGAGCAAATCATACACTCAACCCCAGTCAACTGATCTGGGTTTAATCCATCACCATTCTTTAGCCCACTCAGCCACCCCATTTCAGACATGGCTATATGCAAATCAGTCTGACCGTATGCCTCATAGGAACAGTCCAGCCCGAACTGCCAAGCCATGTCTTCCATGGACCGGAAACAAGCATCCTGGGACCGGTTTTGGATTCATAATCCTCATCAGCCAGGCTATCTTGAATCCAGTGAGCAAGGGACTCACATCTGAGCATACCCTGCCACACTTAGGGCGAACAAAGCGATACAAAAGGGGATGATGAACGGAGCGTTTGAGCAAATCAAACACTCACCCCCAGTCAACTGATCTGGGTTTAATCCATCACCATTCTTTAGCCCACTCAGCCACCCCATTTCAGACATGGCTATATGCAAATCAGTCTGACCCTATGCCTCATGGGAACAGTCAAGCCCGAACTGCCAAGCCATGTCTTCCATGGACCGGAAACAAGCATCCTGGGACCTGTTTCGGATTCATAATCCTCATCAGCCAGGTTATCTTGAATCCAGTGGCCAAGTGAGCAAGGTACTCACGTCTGAGCATACCCTGCCACACTTAGGGCGAACAAAGCGATACAAAAGGGGATGATGGACGGAGCGTTTGAGCAAATCAAACACTCACCCCCAGTCAACTGATCTGGGTTTAATCCATCACCATTCTTTAGCCCACTCAGCCACCCCATTTCAGACATGGCTATATGCAAATCAGTCTGACCCTATGCCTCATGGGAACAGACCAGCCCGAACTGCCAAGCCATGTCTTCCATGGACCGGAAACAAGCATCCTGGGACCGGTTTCGGATTCATAATCCTCATCAGCCAGGCTATCTTGAATCCAGTGGCCAAGTGAGCAAGGGACTCACGTCTGAGCATACCCTGCCACACTTAGGGCGAACAAAGCGATACAAAAGGGGATGATGGACGGAGCGTTTGAGCAAATCAAACACTCACCCCCAGTCAACTCATCTGGGTTTAATCCATCACCATTCTTTAGCCCATTCAGCCACCCCATTTCAGGCATGGCTATATGCAAATCAGTCTGACCCTATGCCTCATGGGAACAGTCCAGCCCGAACTGCCAAGCCATGTCTTCCATGGACCGGAAACAAGAATCCTGGGACCGGTTTTGGATTCATAATCCTCATCAGCCAGGCTATCTTGAATCCAGTGGCCAAGTGAGCAAGGGACTCATGTCTGAGCATACCCTGCCACACTTAGGGCGAACAAAGCGATACAAAAGGGGATGATGGACGGAGCGTTTGTGCAAATCAAACACTCACCCCCAGTCAACTGATCTGGGTTTAATCCATCACCATTCTTTAGCCCACTCAGCCACCCCATTTCAGACATGGCTATATGCAAATCAGTCTGACCCTATGCCTCATGGGAACAGTCCAGCCCGAACTGCCAAGCCATGTCTTCCATGGACCGGAAACGAGCATCCTGGGACCGGTTTCGGATTAATAATCCTCATCAGCCAGGCTATCTTAAATCCAGTGGCCAAGTGAGCAAGGGACTCACGTCTGAGCATACCCTGCCACACTTAGGGTGAACAAAGTGATACAAAAGGGGATGATGGACGGAGCGTTTGAGCAAATCAAACACTCACCCCCAGTCAACTGATCTGGGTTTAATCCATCACCATTCTTTAGCCCACTCAGCCACCCCATTTCAGACATGGCTATATGCAAATCACTCTGACCCTATGCCACATGGGAACAGTCCAGCCCGAACTGCCAAGCCATGTCTTCCATGGACCGGAAACAAGCATCCTGGGACCGGTTTCGGATTCATAATCCTCATCAGCCAGGCTATCTTGAATCCAGTGGCCAAGTGAGCAAGGGACTCACGTCTGAGCATACCCTGCCACACTTAGGGCGAACAAAGCGATACAAAAGGGGATGATGGACGGAGCGTTTGAGCAAATCAAACACTCACCCCCAGTCAACTGATCTGGGTTTAATCCATCACCATTCTTTAGCCCACTCAGCCACCCCATTTCAGACATGGCTATATGCAAATCACTCTGACCCTATGCCTCATGGGAACAGTCCAGCCCTAACTGCCAAGCCATGTCTTCCATGGACCGGAAACAAGCATCCTGGGACCGGTTTCGGATTCATAATCCTCATCAGCCAGGCTATCTTGAATCCAGTGGCCAAGTGAGCAAGGGACTCACGTCTGAGCATACCCTGCCACACTTAGGGCGAACAAAGCGATACAAAAGGGGATGATGGACGGAGCGTTTGAGCAAATCAAACACTCACCCCCAGTCAACTGATCTGGGTTTAATCCATCACCATTCTTTAGCCCACTCAGCCACCCCATTTCAGACATGGCTATATGCAAATCAGTCTGACCCTATGCCTCATAGGAACAGTCCAGCCCGAACTGCCAAGCCATGTCTTCCATGGACCGGAAACAAGCATCCTGGGACCGGTTTTGGATTCATAATCCTCATCAGCCAGGCTATCTTGAATCCAGTGAGCAAGGGACTCACATCTGAGCATACCCTGCCACACTTAGGGCGAACAAAGCGATACAAAAGGGGATGATGAACGGAGCGTTTGAGCAAATCAAACACTCACCCCCAGTCAACTGATCTGGGTTTAATCCATCACCATTCTTTAGCCCACTCAGCCACCCCATTTCAGACATGGCTATATGCAAATCAGTCTGACCCTATGCCTCATGGGAACAGTCCTGCCCGAACTGCCCAGCCATGTCTTCCATGGACCGGAAACAAGCATCCTGGGACCGGTTTCGGATTCATAATCCTCATCAGCCAAGCTATCTTGAATCCAATGGCCAAGTGAGCAAGGTACTCACGTCTGAGCATACCCTGCCACACTTAGGGCGAACAAAGCGATACAAAAGGGGATGATGAACGGAGCGTTTGAGCAAATCAAACACTCACCCCCAGTCAACTGATCTGGGTTTAATCCATCACCATTCTTTAGCCCACTCAGCCACCCCATTTCAGACATGGCTAAATGCAAATCAGTCTGACCCTATGCCTCATGGGAACAGTCCAGCCCGAACTGCCAAGCCATGTCTTCCATGGACCGGAAACCAGCATCCTGGGACCGGTTTCGGATTCATAATCCTCATCAGCTAAAGTGGGCTAAAGAACGGTGAAGGATTAAACCCAGATCTTTTGACTGGGTGTGAGTGTTTGATTGATTCAGATGCTCCGTTCATCACCACCCCCTTTTGTACCGCTTTTGGCCGCCATAAGTGTGGCAAGGTATGCTCAGACGTGAGTCCCTTGCTCACTTTGCCACTGGATTCAAGCAAGCCGGGCTGAAGACAGCTGGAATGCCAGAAACCGGTCCTCGGAAGCTTGTTTCTGGTCCAGGGAAGACATGGCTTGGCAGTTCGGGCTGGACTGTTCCCATGAGGCACAGGGTCAGACTGATTTGCATATAGCCATGTCTGAACTGGGGTGGCAGAGTGGGCTAAAGAACGGTGATGGATTAAACCCAGATCTTTTGACTGGGTGTGAGTGTTTGATTGATTCAGATGCTCCGTTCATCACCACCCCCTTTTGTACCGCTTTTGGCTGCCATAAGTGTGGCAGGGTATGCTCAGACGTGAGTCCCTTGCTCACTTTGCCACTGGATTCAAGCAAGCCGGGCTGAAGACGGCTGGAATGCCAGAAACCGGTCCTCGGAAGCTTGTTTCCGGTCCAGGGAAGACATGGCTTGGCAGTTCGGGCTGGACTGTTCCCATGAGGCACAGGGTCAGACTGATTTGCATATAGCCATGTCTGAACTGGGGTGGCAGAGTGGGCTAAAGAACGGTGATGGATTAAACCCAGATCTTTTGACTGGGTGTGAGTGTTTGATTGATTCAGATGCTCCGTTCATCACCACCCCCTTTTGTACCACAACTAAGACCATCATCATCGGGAACACACAAGGGGCACTGGTGAAGCCATGAGAGAAATGCTTCTGGCCCACTGTGAACCAGATATAATGCTTGTGGGCCTGCAGAACAGGGATATGGAAATACACATCCTGCAGGTCCAGTACTAATATCCAGGCTAGAAAGAAACTGGGCTAGAATGAGAATCTTGAATTTGTTGAGTCGCAGGATGGCATTGATACGGCAGAGATCTAAGCTAGGATGGAGCCCCTGTTTTTCTTCAGCAAAAGTAAGTAGCAGAATTAACACCCATTTTCTGCTTTCACAGCTGTAACCCTCTCTAATGCCTGTTTTTTAACTAACGGGCCTGAAATTACGGTTTCAAAAGAGGCATGTTGTCGTTTGTTAGCTACCTTGATAGGGGTGTAAGGTGCAGCAGTGTAGAAAGAAATTGGCGGATCTAGCCCTGTTAGACATTGTAGAGGACCCATCTGTAAAATGTAATGTCTTGCCACCCCTGATGAAAATTGACAGATCCTGCCTCCTACAGGGTTGCTGTGTGCTGGAAAGAATGCACTAAAGGAGTTTTGAAATTGTAGTTGTTCGAGGGACAGGGGACTTAGCTGTACTTATCCCGAGTGTTGTCTCTGGGAGCTGTGGCCTTGACCTTGAACGTGCCAGGAAGTTTGCTCTACTGGCGACAGGATCGGGCATTGAGAATATGTCAAGCCCGTGGTGTAATCCCGAATTGGGCGAAATTGTTGAAGTGGGTGTGGAGATGAGATGTGGTGTGAGTCTTTCTAGGAAAAAATCCACCTAGAACAATCAAATTTCATGTCTATTAAGGGACTTAGATATCCCCTGAGAAGCCCATACACCTCAGCGAAATGTAGTGTTAAATCACCACACTCGTGCCATTTTCCCAACCCAAGTAATTGGTTGTGGGCAGGCAAGACATGATAACCAATTTTGCTGCATCCCAGCTGCCCTGAATGGGTTTGGCAAAAGACTCTCGTAAGTCAACTGACTAAGATCTGATTGACCATGTCCCATAGTGCTTGGGTGTAACGACCAAGGAGACAGCTGGAATTTACTAAACGTATGGCAAGGTTGGCAGAATAAAACATTTGCTTGCCAAAGGTTTATATACATGTGGATTTGTGGTCAGGTGGAGTTTGAAGAAAGGAATTAGGGTTCACTTTACTGAGGGATGCCTGAATCACAAGATCTTCCGTATTGGATGCTGTTTATGAGCTGGTCTGTGGCGACAAGCTTCCTGCCTGGATTATAAGAACATGGTTTTGCCAAGGTAAATGGTAGGAGAGGTTCATTAGGAGCCTGGCGACGCTGAAAGATCTCTGTTAGAATGTTAGTTGTAATCTCCGTAGTGGCGGGTTGCTGGTCAGGGATCTTTGTCACCCTTATTGCAGGAGTCAAAGATGCACTCTCCTCAGTGGTAAGACCAGGAGGAGAGACAAATCCATTGCACGGGTAGGTATCCAATCCACTACATCCTGTAATTCCTGATATCAATTGTCATCATCATATAGTGGGGCAAAATCATCCCCTTAATTACTTTAATTCTGGCTCTGATCCGATTCTGATCCAAAAAGTTGATGTAGTGTATGTGTGCGGCCCCACGGTAAAGGTATTGTGTCGGAATCAGGAGAATTAGCAAAGAACTGTGTTCTGGTGGGTTCGGAGCCCAACCTCGATCGAGACAAGTTTAGCTCTGAGTTAGAGACCACTATAGGGTGCGGATCCTACTCCAGCAACGGCAACAGTATGAATGTTGTTGGAACTGATGTAGAGTGTGATGCCAGCACTGAATTCAGCACCGAACCTGCCAGAAGAACTGACTGGATGCCCTTGCGGATCATAAGGGTCCAAAGAAAGAGCCAGAAGCAGAGTTAGCTAAAAGCATGCCCAAAATGCTCAGCATGGTCTCACTAAAAGCCTCAATGTCGCAGATGGGCCTGGTAAGTTGTGCTGTACCATAACCAGACACAGAATTATCTCTTCAGGAGTTCTGAAATTAGACAAGGTGGCACTTTGACACTCTTAAGCCTTCTCTGGAGATTGAGAATGGCTGGAATGTGCCCATTCTCACTTGGACGTTTTGTGTTTCTTCTTTGACTTACCCAATTACTTCGACCATGACAACGATCTGCCATGGGAATAACTTTGTGCTGAGCGAAATTGTGCTTTATTTCACTATCCTCTATTGCCTTTAGGTTCATCTGGTCAGAGTTGTTACAGTCCCCGTAGTCCTGGGGCCCTATTATGTAAAAGACACACTTTCCCTCTTTGCGCCCATCCACCAGGTGCAAACAAGGAAAGTGCGCCCTATTACATGGAATGCACTGCTCTCAGGGCAGCCGCAAACTTGCATTGCCCTGGGGGCAGCACATTCAGGTGAAAAATGGAGCAGCTGCTTTGAAACCGTTCTGTGTTTCACCGTGCAGGTGGCAGCCCGCCTGCTCTTTTAAAGGGGATTAGAGATCCCCTTGCAGATGATTGCAGCCTCCTTACAGCTTCTTTGCCTCTGTACCTGTGATGCAAAGGAATTAACAGATTTGCATGGGGCCACTCCCCCATGCAAATGGGGAAATACCCTGTTGAGGAAGCTCTGGCGCTGTATGTGAGTCAGCACTTTCAGTATTACAGAAGGTACGTACAATCCTCTGCGGCCCCTTCTGTAAATACCAAAGTGCCCTGGGGACGCGCAAAGCGGGCGCAAACACCTGTTGCGCCCCCAGGGCACTTCTATAATACGACCCATGGAGTCATCATATAAATGGGAATTTCAGCATAGGATCTAGGCATGACACGTGAGCAGACCGATTTTCTTTGTGCTGCATTTTAGAACAGAGAAAAAGGCCTGTGTGTAAGTATTAAGAATACAAACATGACATGCTGCTACCCCCACTTGCAGTGAAATTACCAGGAACACAGGGGCTTATTTACAATGATGAACCAGCTGTGCAGTGTGCCTGCCCATATTTGCAAAGCCACATATAAGCAGCCTGCTTGGCTTTTCATGGCCTTGTAAATACCCCCCCCCCTTTCAGTCATTACTATGCGTGAAAGAGGCATTCCGTGGGTGTTGCTGCAGGTATTCCCATGCAACATCTATGGAACTTTCTGCATTCTCAGATTTACAAGGTTTTGTAAAGTCAGATTCCTATTCCTCCCTGGGGGTGGCATAAGGTAAAAGGGTTTTTCCTTTTTCTATGTGTGCTGCATTCTGTAGCATACAGAGAGAGGAACACACTTCTTATGATCATTTTTGTTCAGGATTTGTGTTTAAGTTAAGTTTAAGTTTAGTTTATTTGCATAGTTAATTAAAACCGTTGCAAAAATGCCAACATTGTCAAAAGATAAAAAAACACAATTTATATACATTTACAACCAATTCCTTCATAATTATTAATTGTAAAAGCTTCTTAAAAATAAAACAGAATGAAATTTCCAATATTAAGCAGCGTTAACAGCAAAATGTATAATTTCAGTCCAGTTGCTGCCACCGCATTCCACACTATCCAGCCAAACTTTTTGCCGACCATTAACAAGCCCTTCTGACCGTGGCGAACCAATCTTACTTTTCCGTATACCATACCCTCAGGTACTGTACTGTCCGATCTCCGCGTACTGCAGATGTAAATGTTGATTTCTTTGAGTGGAATTTTCTTGAGTACGCCTCAGAACATTTGCCCATGTCTTCCCCTACAAAAATTCCTTAGGTCTCCATTTCAGGCATTTTACTATCGCACAATTTCAGATACTTCACCAGGCTGCAATTCAGTTGTGGATCGTTCGGTGCAAAGCATGCCAGTAGAGCTTGCCTCCTGGTGCGAATCCCCCGCTGATTAAAGTGTCACCTCAATAGTTGTTTACGTTCTTTAAGCAGTTTTTTACAGGAGCACATTTAATGCAGCAGATCTTCCGATGCTGAACCGCATAAGTGGCACACAGTGCCCGCTTTCTCTCTTAACCAGGGAGGAAGATGTTGACTGCAGGGTAACAGCCCCAGTCTGTACTTCATGAAAGCAATTTTTATATTCTTCTCATACCCCAGATTGAAATAGGCTTGGGCGGTCCAGTCCGTATATGTCTTTAATGTCATCCAGCCATGGGCCCTTTTTGTCAATGTGGCCTTGTCCTCCAACAAGGAAAGATGTTTCACTGTTTTCCACACTAGTTTTTTGAAAATGGTGGTAGTTGTTGATGTTTCCCAAAGCTGACAAAGGCCCAACCCATTTAAACTGCTATAAAGATATTCCACAGTAGGTGATTTGGAATGCTGTTCTAACTCCTTCCATAGCTGTTCGTTTAGTGTGCCATGTGGAGCTTTTCGTACGTTGTCCCATGCAATAATGAATGCTCCTTGCCTTGCAACTGTTTGTTTTTGAACACCGAATTCCAGTCTAATTTGTGCCGGTGAGGTATGTTTTGGCAGCCCAAAGATGATCCTGTATACAGTTGTTACTACGGCGTCAAGTATTTTTGTTCAGGAAGGTGATCGTTCCTGCTCAAAAACAATCACCCTTACAACGCAGTCAACCTTGCACCATGGCACAAGGGTGCCTGCATTGGCGCATGGCAGCCCATTGTTCATGCAGGGTAAAAGGACAGGATGGTGCTGTATCTTGTAGATTTTATTTTAGTTTATTTTGATGCCTGACAGCACAGCAGGAAGGCTTGCTGTGTGTCAAAATATTGTAAATGAGGACCACATTTGGTATTCTTGTGTCGCTCAATAGGTACACATTTGGCACTCCACACTTAACCTCAGTGACAGGCACAGGGTTTCGGGTCAATTTATTTTCAAGCACAAATCTCAGCACATGCACAGAATTACATGGGTCTTGGGCCAAAAGAAATTCAATGTACTAGACTCACTTGTAGTTTAGTAGCTCAGGGCAGGGGTGCATGTATGCATACCATGCAGGGGACATTCCCATCTCTTCATACCCCTACAGCCTCCATAACCTTTTTTTTTTCTAGCAAGAGAAAAACACAGCCAATACAATAAAATCATACATTGGTAATAAAGATTCAAGTACTGTTATATTCAATATAGTTACCCTATATAGGCTCAGGTAACACTGCAACATTTCACCTATATTCTTCCCTACATTACATACATAACGGTTCTTAGTGACTGACCTTTTACCTAGATACAACACTGCATTCATAACACGGGTTTTCCCCTAGTTCGAACCTCATAGCCTAATGCATGAGGTTTCTTGGAAGCACAGCAGGACTACCATCTCCTGTACAATATCTCTGTATAAAGTTCAGGCCCAATGACATCCTTTAGGCTGACACAGTAGCACAGCCAGGTAGGACCCCTGGGGAGACATATGGGTATATATATTTACACACCACATCTTGCTTAGAAGGGCAGAGGAGACCGAGACTTCCCGGATGGCACACTGACCCGAGAAGCTGAGGTTCCTGCATGCAGACACTCCAGCTCGCAATGGTCTAACATCCCTCGCAGGGTGTCCAACTTGAGACTAGGATGGGGTCCCATATTCTTTCATTCTCAGGTAAGGGGGTTGACTAGATCCTAGAGGGACACTTGGCATAACACTAACACAGATGCTAGGTACATTTAGGTACATCTAGTTAGGGAGGCATCGAAGGAGTACGCACATTTTATCATGTATTTTATGTACTTGTATGTAATCATGATTATTGCAAAATGGTAGAACTGTGCCATCCTTTTACTTTCATAGTAAATCTAATCATATAACTCTGCTACTGTTAATCATATAACTCTTCTACTGTCTAATAGTTGTTGCAGCTCATCTTTTCTACACTAGAATAACAACCGTTCAATAAAGTCTTATTGAAAACGCCCAACCTGTTTATTGTGTGTATTTCTGAGATGAGCACGAGTGATAGAGCGAAAAGTAGTATATTGTTTCCACGATTCTGAGGGATCAGGGTTGTCATGTTCTGAGGTTGCCAAGAACTATTCTTTGCCTGATAAGAAGAGGAGATTCTAGTGGCACTGTGAGCTAGCTGATACAGACAGGCTAACATACCCGGTGGGGGTGCACGGAATCAGTCTGCCACCAATCCCACACTTTGTTAACCAAACCTTTCAGATCCTGTATAGGTTATATAGGAACTACATGACTGTACAGGGCCTCTAAAAGAAAAATAGTCATCCAATTCATCTAGTTACAAATACCCTAAAACACCTATTCCACATAGCAGGATTATCCGTTATTTTTTGTAGTGGCATAAAAAAATGTGGACAATAACTATACATGAAACAAACACTAAGATCTAGCATGAAGCATTGTCCTCTTACACCCAGAGGAAATGTTTACCGTACCCCACAGCACATATCACTTTCATCTAGTATACATAATTAACTATATCTTACATTGAGAGAGAGTTGTAAGAATACTTTTCCCATGTAGCCTTAAATCTACAGTGTCCCTACCCTCTTTGCATATCCCTCCTCAAACTGATAGGTCTGGGCCAACTTAATAAGCCACTGGCCTATTGTCGGCACCTTTGATGATTTCCAATTCTGCAGTACCAAAGACCTGACTACCACTATTGCAATACAAATAAAATACTGCTAATAATTTGTTAGCTGGGGCCCCATGTGTGGGAAACCAAATAAAACCAAGGATGTTGATGGAAGGCTAGCTATTGACATGTAGTGGCTGATAAACTTAAAAACCTCTTCCAAAAAATGCTGTAGACTAGGGCATAAAAAAAATATGTGTCCACCCACCTGCCCTACTCGCCTTACATTTAAAACATTGATCCGGAGTTGATGGGAAAATGTTATGAAGTCTATGAGGCATGTAATATGCCAGCCATCTAGATAGACTCGCCATTCTTTTAAAGTTGGCTGCTCTTAGCCTCCATATATCTTGTATGGTAGGGCAACTCAAAAAGCATATTAATATCAAAGAAAGTTGATATTTGTAATCAAGAGCCAGTATTTTAGTTGCATCTTTAAGAAAGCCTATGTGCATGCACATCTTTACTTTGTGGGAAAAAAGCTGTAAATATAAGAACATATTACCATAACTGGAAAGTAAAACAAATGAACAGGCAAGGAGAATTAGTAAATAACACTAAGAATCTGATTAAAAGTTTGGCAGATGGGAACCCCGTCACAAATGTGAAAGATATTCTGTCCACCTTATTACACATGCCTTATATCCTAATGCACCTGTAATAAGGTGGATGGGGAATCCATCAAGTATGTGACGTAGTACTAGTCTGTTAAACTCTAAGTTAGACCCTAGGTCTTTACGACAAAATAATGCATCCAATAAGCATGTAGTTTGCTAAACAAAAACATCAATAAATCAGCAATTAAAATGTTGTTGTCACTGCAAAATAAATACATTAATGAACATGAATATAGCAAAAAAGTGGCAGCGGGCCAAGGTTGCTGCACCTAGCCATATTCTCCCAAGGTTATGCAATTGATTATTTGATTGTGTGCACTGCCTGTAGACACCTGCCACCAATATGCCACCCTAACCTTAGGGAAAATCAGTAAAAAATACATATGTAGAGGTGTGCCACTTTTACAACAATTTACAAAATTCAAGAGATATTTTCGCAATATTCAATAATCAATATGAATGTTCTCTTTATTCTCTTTTACCTTTAAAGTGTTTCATACATATACAAAGAAAAAACAGCCAACGCATTTTATCCATATGCAAATGGACTTCCTCAGGGCACAATAGTAGTAGAGAATTCAGTTGAATAAGACATCATCAAACACCAGCCAATTATTTGTAAATGATTTGACCGTCATTCCAATTGTAAGTTCTTCCATGAATCATCCGTCAAAATGTAACAGAACCAGATCCTCCAATCTATTTACTAGTCCATTTTCCATGTATAACTTCTATTTCGATTTCGACAATTGGAAGACAAAGGGCAGCTCTTCCCATCGTCAAGCACTGCAATTGGTGTCAAGGGGGAACCGAACCACTGCTGTTGGTCCGCACACCAAGAGTAGATCAAGAACCGTTGCACATTGCAAAGAAATCCCTATGTGCTCTTCATGTTTAGTTTCATTCTACATCTTCCATCCTGATCCCCCAGCTTTATGGCGGGTTTTCCGACCTTCACTTGTCCCTACTGAAGTCACTTACCCTGTCACCTCCCAATGTCAGAGTTCCGTGGTTCAGGTGAGTCCATTTTTTTTGCCAGTCTCAATTGCACCAAGAATACCCATATCAACATTGGTGCACCTTCGCCATCTGATACCCAAATGTTGCACCTACCTCTTTGAACATACAACAGCATTTGACACAAACAGCTACCAAATACCTGCATACACAGATAGATCATGTGCAAATTGAACTGTTGGCCATATAGCTCTTGTAAGGCATTACTTACCGGTGCTAAAAATAGCAAACACACAGACCGAGAGTACTGCTTCAGTGTGCCAGTTAAAGGGCAAATCACTCTGTATACTTGGTCAGGCATGCTGATAAGGAGGTGTACATGTTCTCTGTATAAGTCTGTGGCTATATGTTGGTGTGAAAACTTCATCCTGTATATTCCAGGGTGAGCGGGTGGGTGAATTTCAACAATGGACATAAACAATTAAATCATTAGTTAACGATTTTAATTTTGAAGTGCTCTTGGTCCAACTGCCTTGTTTGAATTGTTATTCACTCTATGGTGCATGATAACTTCATAGCGGTTTATTTTAGCGTCACCAAGAAATTGCTGGGCAAGCCAAGATATTCCGAAAGGATACATAAGAACTGCATGGCAAACTATTGCAGAAAAAAATATAACAAAACAAAACATGGAAAATAATATTGAGGAGGCAAACATCGACTTTAATATTGACTACAAAAATATAGTAGATCAAAATATTGTCATAATAGGTAACTATATCAGTTAATAACTTTATTTCAGCCAGCTCTGACTATAAAAGTGCATTATTACAATCATCAATCAACAATAAATAACGGAAGACAGTGCAATCATATATCTGAATTTGCTACAGTATAAAAATATCACATTTGTAAATGTTGAATATTATATTAACTTAATAATGTATTAACTTAAAAAATATTACACTAAAATATATATACACATTTTGTTTCCAACACATTTTATTGGTTTTGACATTTTAGAAGGCATACATGCGAAAGCGACAATAACATTCATTTTCTATCAGTCAAATAAGGATCGTATTACATATATTCTTATACATTGGTTATTGATAACCTGTAGTACAGAATTTTCAACAACGTTTGTATGAAGTACATTGTGGTATCATAACTAATAACTACCCTTCTCTCCCCCCGTACTTGGCCCACGTTTATAGACCGTTCACAGTGCACATATCCGGTAAATTGTGTTACACCAGTAATTCACAGGTGTTTAGGACCCATGTCCGATAGCTGAGGGTTTATAGAGATTGTGCGGGCACGTCTACTATTGGAACCAATGGTGCTGCTTGTCTCGATCACTTATCGTTAACAGCGAGTGCATGCGCTAATCATTGGACATGACAACGACACGGATGGAGCTGATGGCATGGTATAAAGAAGAAAAAGGAGATTGTCCTCATTACGCCTGTATATGAAGTGCTTTACAGGCTTCTAACACCAAGTTCTACTCTAAAGAGATTGAAAAGGGGGGGCCCTCGGCCCCCCCGCACGCATGGCAGCGCGGCGACCGTCTCACCTCCCCTCCCCTCGGGTCCTTCGACGGTGGGGGCGTGCCCTGGGGGCGCGGCCCACCGCCGATTGGCCGGCGCCCCTCCTGACCCGGATTCAATAGACTGGTTCCGGGTCGGGGGGGGCGGGCGATAGGAGGGGCCACCCGGCCCCTCGGGAATAAGAGGTAGGGAGCGCCCAGGAGACCCCCTTGTCCCTGGACGCTCCCTCGCTGAACGTTGTGCCCCGCGTTCGGGGCTTCTTTGTTTTTCTTTTCTTTTTCTTTTCCAGGTTAAGGAGCGGAGCAGGAGCCCAGCAGCGCGGAGACAGCCGTGTTGAGTGATCGCCAAACGATCGTCGGCCAGGGACGCGAGGCGACAGTGTTTATTTGTCTATTTCTTTTTCAGGGAATTTTTAAGGTTTTCTGGACGCGGCGCGAGATCACCGCCCCAGCCGTGTGGAGCCAGCCGCCAGCCGCGTGTGACTGCCGTCGGCGAGGGACGCGAAGCGACAACAGGAAGCGGCTGCAGAGGCGGCGGTAGCGGAGGCTTTCGCCCAAGCCCTGGAAGTATCATACAAAAGCGGCGCGCCACCTGACTGTGTGCACGGCGTCCGCGTAAGGTATTTGTTGGCGCGGGGGACAGGGAAGGACAGCGGGCCGGCTGCTACATACCGAACGAAGGTCGGAGGGGTGCTTCGGTGCTCCGGTGCGCAGTAAGGGCGCCAAAAAATCGTGAGCTTTTACAAAGTGGATTATTATTATAAGCGCTGGGTAATGATGCTCATCTAAGAGCTGTTTCTTATTGTGTACACTGAATGTGTAAGGGCGCCAAATAATCGTGCGTTTTTACAAAGTGGATTACTATTATAAGCGCTGGGCAATGATGCGCATTTAAGAGCTGTCTTTTATCGTGTACACTGAATGTGAACGGCATTTTAGCACGTTTTATTTACTTGCTTGTGGCCACAGGGCAGTGTTATTCAGGATACGGTGCAGGAAGTGAAGCAGGGTCGACCAGGGCAGCACCTGGATGGGAGACCCCTTAGGTTAACACACTGTTAATTGGATGACTGTTTTGCTGGATTGTTTTTTTGGAGGGAAAACAAGTATTAGTCAGTAAACTGGGTTTTTATGAGTGTCTTGCACTTACTAATCTAGGACTGTATTACATCCAATTGAGGGTGAGAAGTTATTGCAAAGACCCTTCCAGTCCTTTTGCAGGCGTGGGAAGAGTGTTCAAGCCTCCACTGTTTTTAAATTGGGGTGTCCTAAAGTCTGATCCTGCTGTTATCGCACGGTGTTAATACATCTATCCATTCCAGGCATCTAACGTCGCTATTTCGTGCAGATTCTCATCTGGAGAGGCGTGAGATCGTGAGGTCAGTCAGCACCCTGGTGTGGGGCGTCGTGACAGAAGGAGATCGCCGGCAAGTGCGCAGGACTGATCGGTAAGAGGGGTACGGGGGGCTGGCATTCATCGCTCCTGGTGGCCGCCGGGTGTGTCTACATTAGGTTTACTCACCCCTTACATAAGCGGACAAGCCGCTAGTGTTGCGGTCGCCGTTGCATGGTGCTGAAAGCCCCCTGGTGACCCTCCATCTGCAAGGTACACACAGTTGACCTGTTGGGAACTAAGAGAGTAGGCAGCGGGTGTTTTTGGGGTAAGCGTCATGCCAGGCCCAAGGGGTGGAAAAAGGGGGTCCAGCATGGAGGCTATGATGCGGGCTATGATGCGGGAGATGAGCGACATTAAGCAACAGCTAGGACAAATTAAGGAGCGGGAAGCTCGGTTGGATGACAGAGAGAGTGAGGCACCGGGCCCGTCCGGGAGACCGATCCGCAAGAGGGTGGCACCAGTGCCAAGAGGGGAATTTGTCACTCCGCAAGGGAAACCTAGGTCCAAAAGACCCAGGGAGGCGGTCCCCACTCCAGGCCCAGTAGATCCGTTACCCACCGCACCGCCCGCGGTGGTCCCACCCCCGCATGTGCCTACACCCACTGCCCCTGAGGTGCCGGTGCCGGCAGGTCAACCAGTAGACGCTGGGTCTGCTCCCGCACCGGTGCCCTCAACCCCGGGGACAGGCTGGCCTCACCCGGCGCCCGCCCTGCCACCTGTGCCAGGACCACCGGGCTTAACCCCAGTGGTACCTGTTGTCCCGGGGGGTAATGTAGAGTCAATGCCACCCGAATTGTTATCTCAGTTAACGGCCATGATGCCATGGCTCCAAAAAGGGGGAGCCTTCCCGAATTCTGCAGACCATGCGGCAGAGGCGGCAAGGTTTGTAGAAAAAATCAGATCGGCACCGGTCGCCGACAGTGTTGCATTGCCAATTTCTTCTCCCCTTGCAGGTCCAAGTGTTCCCCAGCGGGACGGAGTAAAAGGGCAGCCGCCCCCGGTGCCCGCACTTGGTAAGGAAGTGGCATTGCCGCTCTTGGGGGACGGTGTGATACCTTCCAGGAGCGAAAATCTAGCTCAGCATGTGTCATTAGCTGTGAAAGAAATGATTTGGGCTGATAAATACGTGTACATTTATTCTTTATTATTGGATAATAGGGAAATGGAGCAGGCAAAAGCACTGAAAGAGTGGATGCTCCCAAGTGAATGGAGGGCGCAGTGTACTAGATTCAGGGTTGAGGAAAATCTCAATAATTGGATGCAAGCATGGGCTGTTTTCACTGCAATTAAGGCTGAGCGTCCTCCAGATCTGCAGGCTGCATTGGCTTGCTACTCGAGCAGGATTGTGGGGTGGAGTCAACAGTATTCTGGGGAAGCATGGAAGGGTTATGATGTCAATTTTAGGAAGGCATTGGAATTCAATAGATCGTTGCCATGGGACTCGGTAGATTCCATGGCTTGGCACAAACAGTTCTCTGACACTGCACCGCCCCCTCAGTTCGGTGCGGTCAAGGTGTTCACTAGACCGCAGCAGCCCTTTCGGCCCCCCCAAACGAGTGAAATACCTGGGAAAGTTAGGGCAGGTGGGCCAGAGAAGAAAGGGGTGTGCTGGGATTTTAATAGGCGGACCTGCACAAGGGCCGCGTGTAAGTTTAGGCATGCATGTTCCTCCTGTGGGCACCCCTCTCATCCAGAAACTACCTGTAGGTCCAAGCAAGGTAACACAGGACAGAGGGGTAGGGGAAAGCCACTATAAGTCAGACAGGTTACGCCCCCCCACTCCAGTGGATGTGGTGGCAATGATTCCATTGTTGAACAGATACCCTGACCACAAAGCGGCCACCCTACTCCAGGAAGGTTTTTCTAAAGGTTTTAGGATCCCGGCCGGGGGATACACAGGCAGTGCGCACTGTAGAAATCAATTATCAGTCAAACACAATCCGGCTGTTGTGGCCGCCAAAATTGACAAGGAGCTTTCCTTAGGCAGAATAACTGGCCCTTTTCCTGCAGTGCCAGTACCCAATTTTGTGTGTTCCCCACTGGGAGTTGTCCCCAAGAAAGAGAAGGGGCAATTCAGATTGATTCATAACCTGTCAGCGCCAAAGGGGGCGTCACTGAATGATGCCATTGACGAAGGTATCTGTAGTGTTAAGTACGCCTCTTTTGATCAGGCTGTTACCTTATTGCAGGCCACTGGACCCGGGGCGCTGATGGCGAAATCAGACATAGAATCCGCCTTCCGCCTCCTCCCAGTCCACCCGGCGGACCAGCATCTTTTAGGTTTCACCTTTAGGGATAGGTTCTACATGGACAAATGCATGCCTATGGGTTGTTCTATTTCTTGCGCCTACTTTGAGATGTTTAGTTCATTTCTTGAATGGGCCATGAGACAAGTGACGGGCCATCAAAGGGTCATGCATTACTTAGATGATTTCCTCTTCCTCGGTACAGCGGGTTCTCAGGAGTGCGCACTGGCATTGCAGGAATTTTGCGTGCTCATGCGGGCTTTTGGGGTCCCGCTTGCGCCTGGGAAGACGGTGGGCCCGACCACCTGCTTGGAATTTCTGGGCATCGAGATTGACTCAATGGAGAGATGTTTTAGACTACCTAGGGACAAGGTGTGCAAATTCAAGACATCGCTACAGTTATGCCTCCGGAAGGAGAAGGTCACTTTGCAGCAATTACAGGAGGTGGTAGGGCAATTGAATTTTGCACTAAGAATCATCCCAATGGCTCGCCCCTTCTCTCGCTCCATCGCGCACGCGATGAGGGGGCTGAAGGAAAAGCACCACCGCACGCGCCTATCGTCTGAAATTCGCCAGGATATGCTCATTTGGATGGCATTCCTGGAGGATTTTAACGGTAGGGTGGTCTGGCCCGGCCCGCTCACGACATCGGCGGAGTTGGGACTATGGACTGAT
Source organism: Lissotriton helveticus (assembly GCF_964261635.1). Classification (NCBI taxonomy): domain Eukaryota; kingdom Metazoa; phylum Chordata; class Amphibia; order Caudata; family Salamandridae; genus Lissotriton; species Lissotriton helveticus. The sequence continues at coordinate 1,928,692,804 of NC_136057.1, forward strand.
GCGGCCGGTAGTGTGGGCTTTGGTGCCATCCTAGGGAATAGGTGGGTCGCTCAACAATGGCCAGAAGAATGGAACACATGGGGTTTGCTCAGCAACATTGGCTTCCTGGAACTTTTTCCAATATGGGTGGCACTGATGGTTTGGCCCGAACACCTATGTAACCAATCAGTGGTGTTTTGGTCAGATAACATGACAGTGGTGGAATGTATCAATCAGCAGGGGGCGCGGTGTCCTTTCATACTTCGTCTGATCAAAGAAATTGTTCTGCGGTGCCTTAAACTGAATGCTAATTTTAGAGCCAAACATGTCCCTGGTGTTTTAAACAATGCTGCTGACTCCCTTTCTCGCTTCAAAATGCAGGTTTTCAGGGAACATCTCCCCACAGCAGACCCCTCGCCAGCACACTTCCCAGCAGTACTTTGGCAGATTGGTGCCCCAGATTACAGGACCTCGTGGTCGCTAGCCTAGCCCCCAGGACCAAGACGGCTTACGAAGGGGCGTTTCTGTCTTATTGTTCTTTCTTGGGGCCACAGTGGGAAGTGCTTTGGGCGAAGGAGGATGGGTTTGCAGCCTATTTAGAATGGATGCACAAAGAGGGGCGCTCAGTGGCAGCGGCGACCAGACATAGGGCAGCAGTGTCATTCTTCGCTCAAGCTAGGGGCTTCCGGGATCCCACTAATACCTTTATGATACGCAAGGCTTTAAGGGGATGGCGCCGTATTCAGGGACACCAGAAGGATAAGAGGAAGCCCATGGGGTTGGCCCGGCTAACAGCCTTACTGGGCACGCTGGAGATTGTTTGTAACTCGGAGTGGGAAGTGCTTCTTTTTAAGGCGGCATTCTCCCTGGCATTTTATGGGGCGCTGAGAATTAGTGAACTTGTGGCAGGATCCAAGTCTGACATATTAGGTGGCTTGCAGAAGGCTGGGGTGACGATAAGGGGTGACACCATGTGGGTGATTATCCAGAAATCAAAGACCGATCAAGAAGCTAGGGGTCACACCATAGTTCTGCAACGGGCCCCCGCCAACCCGTGCTGCCCGGTGAGGCACGTAGAATCACTCATGGGACTGATGGTCGGTTCAGCAGGCAGGGCGTTGCTCTGTCACGCCGACGGGAGCCCCTTGACCAGGTATCAATTCAGGAGAGTGTTCGAAATAGGGGTTACAAAAGCAGGCCTTGATCCTAGAGATTTTGGATCTCATTCCTTCAGGATTGGGGCAGCAACTGAGGCGGTGGCGGGGGGCCTCCCGGTGGAAAGAGTGAAGACAATTGGGAGGTGGTCGTCAGACTGCTATAAACGTTATGTTCGGATTGACATGCTATGATTACTTGTCACTCACGCTTGGTCTCTTTCCGCTCTCTTACAGTTTCTCAGACCTGTTACGCAGGGGAGGAATTTGTCGTCGGGCACCGCCATTATTCATCGGCACGGAGCGGCGAACAGGAAACAACAAAGAACAATGTCTGGATTGTCGGTCATTCATATGTGAAGCGAGCGGAATGTGTCTTCCTGTCAGGTGACAAGAAAGAAAGGGCGGCACAACTAGGGTTGAATATCACGTTCTTTGGCAGAGGAGGGTTGTGTCTTCACGAGTTTAGGGGATTCTTCCAAGGGCTGTTAGCACGCCAGCAGTCTCCACCGTCAGTGGTGATACTTCACCTTGGGGAGAACGACTTGGCAACACTGGGCAGGCGCATCTTGATTGAAGAGATTATCTCAACAGCGGGTTGGATAGCTAGGACCTGCCCCGGGTGCACGCTAGTATGGTCACAACTCATACCTCGACTTCAGTGGCGGGGGGGTCATTCGGTCAGGGCGTTGAATCACTCGGTAAAGAGGATCAACACACGGTTGGATAGGTTGTTTCGAACCCCCGTGTTACAGTCAATACCTCATGGGTGCATCTGGGGTCACAAGTATTACTTGAAGGACGGGGTTCATTTGACAGAAGAGGGTAATGTCCTATGGTCTGACAATATCTGGGCTTGGCTAGAGGGCTGGGATAGGAAGAGTGTGTCCTTAGGCAGGGGCTAGAGGGGGAGGCCAGATCGTCGGTTAACAATACTGGCCTGTGGCGGTAAGGTCATTATCGGTGAGCACATATTTGAGGTCTGAGGGGGCGGGCATCATCCTATGGAGGTTCCCGCCCGGGGGGAGGGGCCTGCGGGCCACTCCCAGTACTCCAGGGGCAAGGTAATATGCAAAGGAGCGCGGGTAGGAGTAGTTCACGCTTTCCTTAGGCTGGTAGCCACCCCGCGCGCGTGGACTCATGACGCCACCGGCGCAGAGTAAGGGCCCTCCTTTAGTGGGTAAATGGAGTTTGGGGCGTAGACCGGGCAATTCCCGGGGTAACACTGCGCATGCGCACTTCTAGGGGGGAGGCGCAGCTTGTAGGACCTGACACCGGTAGTGACCCTGCCATATGGCCAGAAATGTACAAAAATCAAGGTAGGATGTTTAGTTTAAGCTAGGAACAACTTGTATTAGAGTTTTGTTAAGGTCAGGCTCTCAAACTTGTTGATAACAATTGTATAACTGAATGTCCTGCTGATTTTTGTATTCATCGTTGATTATGCAATTAAAACCTTTTTTAATTTCATACTTTAATAAATACGGCCGGGCGACTAGCGCCCGCCTTCCAAAAAGTAAAACACGTCTCGTGTCCACGTTCCTGGGTGTTGGGTGCCGGATTGGGGGGGAGGCGGCAGCTAGTCGCTGACCATGTGAAAAGGGGGGGCCCTCGGCCCCCCCGCACGCATGGCAGCGCGGCGACCGTCTCACCTCCCCTCCCCTCGGGTCCTTCGACGGTGGGGGCGTGCCCTGGGGGCGCGGCCCACCGCCGATTGGCCGGCGCCCCTCCTGACCCGGATTCAATAGACTGGTTCCGGGTCGGGGGGGGCGGGCGATAGGAGGGTCCACCCGGCCCCTCGGGAATAAGAGGTAGGGAGCGCCCAGGAGACCCCCTTGTCCCTGGACGCTCCCTCGCTGAACGTTGTGCCCCGCGTTCGGGGCTTCTTTGTTTCCCACCCACCATCCCTTGGTACAAAGTTTAAGCAGCGTTATGTCCGGTTTAATGGTAAGTTTCAAAGGTAGGGACCGCGGGAGAGAGTAGGCTGTTGTTGTAATTTGTGATCTGTGGTTAGGACTTTTTCCCCTTTGTAGAAAAGTGATGTGTGAAGTGAACTGTATTTGAAGATATGTGTCTTTAGGCCTTTTTTCCCTTTGTAGCTATACGTTGATATTGTAATTTTGAGTAACATGAGTGAACCGAATTGTAATGTTATGCCATGTGTCGTTAGGCCTTTTTTCCCCTTTTAGCTATGCGTGGATACTGTTCTTTATTAGCCAGTGTAGTTGTCCTTTAGAATTTTTCCATAGGTCGTCGTATTTATTAGGTATGGGACATGCGGTAAGGTCATTATCGGTGAGCACATATTTGAGGTCTGAGGGGGCGGGCATCATCCTATGGAGGTTCCCGCCCGGGGGGAGGGGCCTGCGGGCCACTCCCAGTACTCCAGGGGCAAGGTAATATGCAAAGGAGCGCGGGTAGGAGTAGTTCACGCTTTCCTTAGGCTGGTAGCCACCCCGCGCGCGTGGACTCATGACGCCACCGGCGCAGAGTAAGGGCCCTCCTTTAGTGGGTAAATGGAGTTTGGGGCGTAGACCGGGCAATTCCCGGGGTAACACTGCGCATGCGCACTTCTAGGGGGGAGGCGCAGCTTGTAGGACCTGACACCGGTAGTGACCCTGCCATATGGCCAGAAATGTACAAAAATCAAGGTAGGATGTTTAGTTTAAGCTAGGAACAACTTGTATTAGAGTTTTGTTAAGGTCAGGCTCTCAAACTTGTTGATAACAATTGTATAACTGAATGTCCTGCTGATTTTTGTATTCATCGTTGATTATGCAATTAAAACCTTTTTTAATTTCATACTTTAATAAATACGGCCGGGCGACTAGCGCCCGCCTTCCAAAAAGTAAAACACGTCTCGTGTCCACGTTCCTGGGTGTTGGGTGCCGGATTGGGGGGGAGGCGGCAGCTAGTCGCTGACCATGTGGCTTTTTCTGCAGACCTTTATATTCCTCTCTGCGTAGCGATTCACTCTCTGCCCTGCCCCAGCGGAACGTTTCTTCACAGCAGATTTGTATGCTTGGGGGGGGGGGGGGGGGGTGTTTTCCATCTCCTCGTTATTAGTCATTTTGCTTTTAGTAATGCCAGATCTGCAAATTTAGATTGTACCTTTTGGGTCTTGGGTCTACAGTATAATCCCAGTATAAGCTTTCAAATGTGCCAAAATGGGTTCCACCAACTACTTGGTTTATTTTTCCTGCCACTTTTGTCCACTATAGAGAGAGGGTCGGACATGACCATAACATGTGTAATAAGTTTGCATCCGGGGCTACACACCTGAGACATTGTGCCAATACTTCTGGGTACATTTTGTGTAGTCTGTGCGGTGTTAAGGATGCTCTTTGAAGTATCATATACTGTACGAAGTTGAATCTTGTGTTGCATGACACTTTCCTGGGGAAGGCTAACATTTCTAGCCAGTCTTTATCTTGTAGTTCTTTGCCTAGTTCCTGCTCCCATTTGCCTCTTAGTGGTGTAAGGGGGTTTTGCTGCATGTGCGTGTATGCCTCTGTATAGCCATTTTATCAAGTGTCTACCAGTGCACATCAAATGTATAGCATGCACAAGCTCATGCGTGGGTGGTTCTGTGCCGCTCGGAGACAATGCGATTTGACAAACCGGGTAATATGTGCATGTGTCAGGATCAGTGATTCAGGAAGTCCCTGATCATGCGCAAAATCTGTGTGCTGAGGAGCATCTTGTCCCCGAATAGCGCCCCCCACTGTTGATACTCCCTCTCGCTCCCATATGTGTATGCTGCAAGTCTTCAGTACTCCAGTAGCGGTGGGAATGCCCAGAAGTGGTATGTTCTGAGCACATGGTACTGTTCGTTTTGTTTAGTGCAGAGCTCGCCTCCAATATGTAAGTGATACCTTAAGTAGTAATGGTGCAGAAGATGGCATCTTCATACATGTGAGCAATAGTGTGTGCAATGTGCCTTGTGGGAGTGTGGTTGGTTTGTAACCTATTTCATGCAAGTTGAGGCCCGCCAGCCAGTATGCTAACCATTGCAACTGGCTCACTAAGCAATATGCTGAGAAGTCTGGTGCCCCAAGCCGCCCTTTTCTGCTGCTTATCGTAATTTTGCTAACCCCACCCTCATGCGACCTGTTCCCCGTATCAGGTCTGTTAAGAGTGTGTTCAGCGCCATGAAGTAGTGGTTAGGGATCACTATGGGTAAATTGGTAACGTAATATAGTACATGCTGTAGCATTACCATTTTTGATATTGCTATGCGTCCCACTACTGTGAGTGGGAGGGATGTGCAGAAAGAAATCTGGGGACACAATGACGACATTGCTTTTTGGAGATTGTCCTCCAGTAAATCTTGTGGGGTCCTGTGTATTTGAATTCCAAGGTATTTAAAGGTATTTGGTCCCCAAATAATATATATTGGAGTTGTTGGTCGCTTTTGAATAGATGATGTATCTACATTGATAGCTAGTCCTGAGATTCGTTCTAGCATCATAAAGACATTGGCTATGAGGCTGATATCCCCTTGCAGGTTTTTGAGGTATAAAATAATATCACCAGCATGTAGAGACAATGCTTGTATGTTTACAGCTGTTCAGATTCCCCACTCTGGTGCCTCCTTACGCAGTCTCAGTGCCAGAGGTTCCAATGCTAGAACAAAGAAAATTCGAGACAGGGGGCATCCTTGCCTAGTTCCTCTCTGCACTCGGTAAGTGTGGGATATGTGCCTCCGTGTACGCGCTCTTGCCGTCGGTAATGAATACAATAGCTGGTCCCATTTTAGGTATTCCGGGGAATACCAAACTTACCAATGGCTGTCATCATGTAATTCCAGTCTAGTGTGTCAAATGCCTGGCGTATATCTAGGGAAATACACCCGGCCCTTTTAAGCTCAGTGGGGGTAACATCCATTACATGATATAGTCTCCATATATTTAAGGACGTGTTCGGTCCTGGTTCGAATGCAAACTGGCCTAAGTGAATCAATCTCGGTAGTCACAAAGTAATGTACAAAGTTCCCCAAGTGGGGTGGTGGAGAGCTTTGGGTAAGATCGGCAATTATGTGCCTCTCCTCACTTGTCTTCTGTCCAGCGTAATTTTTTAGCTATTTTAATTCCTGTATGGTAAACCATTGTTGTCTCCGTTGAGAAGGCACTTGTGAGTATCTTTGCAGTCATTGTTCTTTTTTCACCCACGAGTATGTCTTTGAGCGAGTTGTGTGCGTGACCTTGCAACATTACATATACAGAACTACCGCTATGTTTTTTGTTGTGTACCTTCTCTAGGTCACCCCTACTCAGCAGGACTTCCTTGCCTGCCCCTATATGACCTCAAGGCGTAAGGTTGTATGAACACCCTATATATATTTTTTTCACTGTGTAGTACGTCCCACTAAGGTCCTGACGAATTGCCATCCGGGCATGAAACATGTTGACCTGACCAGGGGGTTGTAGGTATATTGCTCAATACTACCTGTAGCATTTATCTCCCCTCCCACCATTTTAACCAAGGGCGCCAGCCACGTTAATAAATTTCATTGTGGACTTTTTTACTTTTCACCACACTTCTCACGACTACACCCCTTTTTCCTCCCCGCACACCCGCATGCATCATATGGCTGGGACAAAAGATCTCTGTTAAAGAGCCCCTTTATGGGTGCCCGTCGGACATTGCAGCGCCAGTCCGACGAGGAGCAAACCCATATGATGAAGCATGACATCTAGCTTGCTAGGTGTGTGAGGGTTTTAGTCCCAACAAGGGTATTCCCCTCTTTGGCTTTTCCTATCCTTCTCTTTTCACGCTCCACTTGACATACTCTAGCTCTCCACCACCCCACTTGGGGAACTTTGTACATTACTTTGTGACTAGTCTCTCGGACACGTACACTGGACCCCATTAAATATTGTCCTGTTTGGTTCCCTTTGTTGTCATAATACTTTGCACGGGATCCTTCCCGTGGAACCCACTCTAGGCTACCTACAGTATACCCATTACTGTTAGGACCAGTGGATCCCCTGTGCTACTACTGAGCATCGGCTGGATCCCCTACCTTCTCCACATCTATAGCTCATATAATTTTCCCGACAGCTCCTACCAATCATGGAGGACGTTCCGGGTTTGAGCTTTGATGAAGACGCTATCGCTGACGCACTGAGACTGGCTCCCCCACTCTTTGGGGCGGGTGGAGCTTCTGCCTCAAGTACAACTAATAATGACGATTGGACAAACCTGACTTTAAAAAAAAAAAAGAATGGCTCAGGATCACTGTCCATGGGTCGATGATGACCGAATACTTAAGAGCAAACATCGCTCCACAGGGACTCATAGTCAACATCATGCCCAGACTCTTTCTAGAGGATGGGCAATTCAAAATAGATTGGTGCCATGTTTCATGGAAATGCACCAAGGACCTCCTTTTCCTAATAGTCAAAACAGCCAAGAGACTGGCAGATGCCTTACTGGTTAAAATTACAGCTATGGAGGTAGCTATCAGGGGCACTCTCACCAAAACCCCCTTTACCACCAAATTAGCGGAGATAAATCAAGAAATTGCAGACAGTCAAGAGTTTCTGCTCAAGCAGAAAATGACCAAACTTCAAAAAGAGGTGGATAGATTCGATAAAGAAAAAGTTTACCCGTACCTCAAAGACGGATACTCTAATAAAAGATCTACCTACTCCTCTGATGAGAACTCAGACACTGGTAGTCGCAGGGGTCCTTCCAGTAGTGATTCAAGTAGGGGTTTCCCCATCAAGAATAACCGTAACCATCAACGGGGCAATTGGAATCAAGGCTACCAGAATGCACCACAGTTCCATGGTCCACCACAGATGTTGCCTTCATGGCAATACCCCTTCTATCCCCAGGCACCACTGCAATTCTATCCCATGAACCCTCCTTTTTTAGACAGAGGTTGGGGCAGAGGAAGAGGGCGCAACAGAAGAGGAGCAGGACCAACAAACCACAACCCCCTCAATGGAGACAAGGAGCACGACCAGGGGAAGGAGAGTCTGATCGTTAATCTTTCCGAAAGGTCGCTCACCCCAATCAAACCAAGGTCCTGGAGAAGGGCTTAGGTTTTGTACCAACACCAATCCCCGACAGCTTTACGGAGATGTGTGAACTGAAACAACTGTTCAGGAAGATACGCTTACGAGCCTTCTTTTATGAGAAACCCACCGTAGAAAGTACTGATACTGGTTTACATAAACCATCTACTTTCACCCACACTGACAACATGGTTCCTCCTGAGGTCCTAGCCTTTGAAAAGGCTGTACTCACGAAACCATACCTGCGACTAACAATTTCAACAATTTGAGCAAAGCTGAAAGACAAGCGATCGAGGATCTATCTAATGACACCTCCATCATCATTAAACAGGCTGACAAGGGTGGGGCCACTGTGATTCAAAACAGTAGTGATTACGACACAGAATGCAAACGCCAGTTGGCAAATACTACCCACTACAGACCTCTCAACACAGATCCCACGAAAAGGCTTGTCACATCGATCACCAGCCTTGTCATGGAAGGTGAAACTAACGGTTGGATCACCAAAAACGAAGCAGACTTTTTGATAACCACCGACCCTGTGATCCCGTATTTCTACACCCTTCCAAAGATCCATAAAGGGCAAAGTCCAGTCCCTGGTAGACCTATCGTCTCAGGGATTGGCTCTCTCCTAGAGCCACTGTCTACATTCTGTGACTCCTTTTTACAACTAGTGGTGAGAAAGATACCTTCTTTTCTCCAGGACACCAGGGATGTGCTCCGTCTAATAGATAACATCGAGGGGAGGGAGGGTGTTGATCTCCTACTCACATTAGACGTCGAAGCATTGTACACCAGCATCCCCCAACAAGCTACCCTAGAAGCTGTCGAGACCACTCTACTACAGGAAGAATGGTATTCGCCCACACCTATCTCTTTCGTACTGGCATGTGCCACCACAGCCTTAACTGAAAACTTCTTTCAGTACGGTACCCAGCTTTATCACCAAGTCAGGGGTACTTCGATGGGTTCTACATTTGCTCCTAGCCTAGCATGTATCTACATGTCTACCTTCGAAGAGAATATAATCAGCTCCCCTAATAATCCCTTCAAAGATAATTTGACTTTGTGGCGAAGGTAAATAGACGATATTCTCATACTATGGAGAGGCAACCGCACTACCTGTGAATCCTTCTGTGTGATGACCTGTCTTCCTGGGTATTCTGGTTCCATGTTGGAACCTAGTGTTTGGAACCACATGACACCAAGGTTCCTATAACTGGTAATTCCAGGATTGTCAGTTGTTAGCTGACTGTTGGATGGGGCTGAATAAATATTTCTTATTGAACACAATCCTGTGTGAATCCCACATTATTACACTGGCGACGAGGGTGGGTGGGATCTACTCGTGCAAGATAGCCCCAACAACAGGTGAATAGCTAAATGCGAAGAGAAAGACTCACGTGACTGCTGTGTCGATGAGGGGAGATTGATCAGCATCTTCAAGGTACAGCTGTGGCCCAGCGAAGGAAACACGGCGAGGGACGTGGAAAAAGTCGAAAACGCAACGAAAATCGGCAAAGGTAGTCTTTTACAATGATTTTTGGAAGAAAATAGAAAAAAAACGGAGCTTGTATCTGACGTCGATTTTCGAGGGTGATTTCCCTTAGAAAAAAGCCTATTTGTTTGTAGAAAAGGTGGCGGACATCTTTGAATGGGCGAGTTTCAAGAATGAAAAAAACAAGCGAGATTGGCCATAGAAAGTGATGCAAATGTTTCTTGGCGGCCATTTTAGGTCGGGGAAAAAGAAAACAAGCTCGAATAGCCAAAGAAAGAAGCATTTAATGTTGTGGCGGCCATTTTAACTTGGTTTTGGAAAAAGAAGAAAAGAAAGCCCAATCCACTTTGGAAACAAGACTGAATGTTTGTGATGGATTAGTGGCGGCCATCTTGGATTTTTTTGGATCGTTTTTTTTGGTTTTTCTGTTATTTCAAGAGGATTGCAACGGGTGAAGCAGCAGTTTGGAGCGTGACATTATAAGGGTATCTACTTCAATGGTAAAGGAGGACAGAAGGACCAGTTGTACGGAAAACGAGTGAAAACGTGAGGAAGAGAAAAGTCGGAGGAGCTTGGTGGATGGAGTAAGTGACTCAAACTTCAAGAAGTACCGAGAGGTGCCGGAAAGGAAAACCAGACTCAATTTTTTTTTAGTTCTACATTGAAGAACTTGAAGCCTGTCGACGGTGATGGGCACACCTTTTTGAGGGAAGGGAGGTGGAACTTTGTTGTTAAAGGTTTAAAAGTGGAATAAGGGTAAAGGTGTTGAGTGGAACTGGGGCAGTAAAATGCAGAATGTAACTGCACCTCCTTTCTTTCTGATGGAACCAGGGGAACCACTGATTAGGTGGAAAAAATGGAAAAAAATATTTGAAAATTACGCAAGGGTGTGTGGTGCAAATTTGAGTGGTGAAAGGAAGCATGCTTTATTGATGCATTGTTTGGGCGGAGAAGGCCAGGAGATTTTGGAGACTCTTCCAGTCATTCCACAAGCAGAACAAAGAGGATTGAATGAGTATGAGGTGTGTGCTAGGCAGTTGGATTTACATTATCTTCCTAAAGTGAGTACTATCATGGAAAGGTACTATTTCGGGTTACGAGAGCAGGGTAAGGAATAGAGAGTGTTGAAGAGTACATTACTGCACTAAGAAAGTTGGCTTCAAGTTGCAAGTTTGGGGGTTTGGTGGAAGAACGAATTGGGGATCAGTTTGTTTTGAGATGTGTGAGTGATAAGATAAGAGAAGAGTTGTGGCTAAAGGATGAACCTGCACTTGAAGAAGTGGTAGGTATTGCAAAAAGGGTTGAACACATGTTAAAATGCGTTGGAGAACTAAGCAAGGAGAAAAAGGATGAAAAGCCAACTAGTTCTTCAACACAAGAAGTGGTGTGTCAGGCTGTGAAGAGAGAGGATGAGAAGAAAAAAAAAGAAGTGTGTGAGGAGGAAAGGTTGAAAGGGGAGATTGATGGTGGTATTTCTAAAATACAGACAAGTAAGAAATTTTCAACTCCTTTTCAAGGAACTTGTTACAGATGTGGGAGATATGGGCATATGGCAAATGCGAGAGAGTGTCCTGCCCTCAAGTTCAATTGCAATGTGTGTGGTAGAAAGGGACACATTGGTAGAAATTGCAGAACAAGAGTTGGGAGAGATATGAAGACTGAGACTAAGTTGGTTAGCTTTCAGATTAATGATGATGTTGTAGAACATCCTTCTGATTATGTGTTGATTGGGGAAGCAAGTGTGTTGATGAAATTTGATTCATGCTCACATGTTACTTTTATTTCAAACGAGGTGTTTGAAAATATGTTTGGAAAGAAAAAGACTTTGTGTAAACCGGATATAAGACCAACAGGTTATCAAGAACATCCCATAAAAATAATGGGTTACTTTTTTGACTGCATCGAATATAAGGGGAGGTATACAGAAGCAAAAGTTTATGTGGTAAACAGGGGAGACAACTTGTTGAGTTGGTCTCATCAGGCAAGGTTGGGTGTGAGTCTCAATCCAAATGCTCATCCAGTTATTCAAGTACAGGCTGTAGACAATGAGAAGAACAAGTTTATAAAGAACTTTAAAGAGTTGTTCAGTGAAAAACTAGGATGTATAAAGGGTTACAATCACAACATCAAACTGAAGTTGGGTGCGGTGCCTGTTGCTGCTAAAGTAAGGCGCATTCCAATTTGTGTAAAGGATGCCGCGGGTAAAGAGATTGAGAAGTTATTGTCTACTGGGGTTATACAACCAGTAGAAGCAACTGAGTGGCTCGCACCAATTGTGGTCGCGAGGAAGCCTAATAATGAGATTTGGCTGTGTGTTGACCTTCGTGCTTTAAATAAAGAGGTAATAGTTGACAAGTACCCTTTGCCAAACATAGAGGAGTTGGTTTCTACATTAGATGGGGCATGCTATTTTACCACCTTAGATATGGCATCGGCCTATCACCAAGTTCCGCTAAAAGAAGAGTGTCAAGAGCTTACTAGTTTCATTACACCAATGGGTGCATTCAAGTTCTTAAGAATGCCTTTTGGGCTGGTTTCGGCAGCCTCGGTATTCCAGAGAATTATGGAAGATCTGTTCAAAGGAATACCGGGGGTAAGATGTTATCAGGATGATGTTCTCATTTCTGGTAAGAACGAACAGGAACATGATGAGAGGGTTTGCCTTGTGTTGAAGAAAATGTTGGAAGTTGGATTAACTCTGCGTCAGAGCAAGTGCAAGTTTGGTGTCAATGAGCTAGATTATTTGGGCCACCACATCTCAAGGAAGGGCATATGTCCAAAAAAGGATCTTGTAGAAACAATTGAAAAGTTGAAGGAACCATGTTCAAAAGAAGAGTTTTCATCATTTTTGGGCATGGCAGAATTTTACAATAAATTTGTCAGAAATTTCGCAGATAAGACTGTTAATCTGAGGAAAATCATGTGTAAAAATGCTGTGTTTAATTGGACTGAGGAGTGTAGCAGAGAGTTTGATCAGGTGAAGATGGATCTGAGGAATGCACCAAATTTGCAGGCGTTTGTTCCAGGGGATCCGACGTTTATTGTAACAGATGCTAGCAGTAAGGGTCTGGATGCTTTGTTGTTACAGGTGAGGAAAGACAAGGAGGTCCTGATAGCTTGTGCTTCGAGATGTTTGAAGGGGGCGGAGTTGAATTACTCTGTCATAGAGAAAGAGGCGCTAGGTATATATTGGGCGGTGAATAAGTTCAGGAAGTTTGTTTAGGGTTCCTCCTTTACCGTCAGGTCTGATCACAAACACCTAAAGGAAGTGTTTGAAAAAAAGGGGTTAGACTCCATCTCAGCAAGGATAAGGAGATGGGTAATTTCTTTGCAGGAGTTCGTGTTCAAGTTTGAGTATATCCCAGGAAAAACTAATGTCTCGGCAGATTGTCTGTCTAGGCTGGTGGATGTTGTAGAGAATGTTGAGGAAGCTTTGGCTGACGATTTTGAGGGTGAATTAAAGGTGTGTGACGTTACCTTGGGGGCGGTGAAGGAAGATACTTGGAGAGAAGAGCTGAGTAAGGATGAGGATTTGAAGGAAGTCATTAAATTGTTGGAAGGTGGTAGGTCTCGTTCTTTAAAGAAACCTTGGTCTTTGATTGCTGATGAGTTGGCAGTGGTGGATGGTTTACTCATGAGAGGTACTAGGTTAGTTCCACCTGTTAATCTCAGAAGTGTTCTGGTGGACATGTCTCATGAGGGACACTTGGGTATTTCAAAGACGAAAGAACGTATACTAATGGACTTCTGGTGGCCAGGTATCGATTTGTTGGTGGAACGCACCGTTAGGGATTGCTCTTCTTGCCAGGCAAGTGATAAAGTTTTGAGGACAAGGTCTTCTCCAATGATTTGCAGGAGGTTGCCTAGGTCCCCCTGGGATGAAATTGCAGTTGATATTGTGGGGCCTTTACATGGTGAACATCAAACTCCATTTATGTTGGTTTTATTGGATTTGTATTCTAGATGGGTGGAGGTTAGTTTGGTAAGGGAGATTACAAGTGAGTCTGTTATTTCCTTTTTGGAGTCTGTCTTTAAACTTGAGAGTTTTCCGAACTCCATTCTTTCTGACAATGGGCCACAATTTTGTTCAGGGAAAGTTGAGGAGTATCTCAGTAAGTGTGGCATTATCCACAAGAGGATTTCTTTGTATCACCCTGAGGCAAATGGTGCTTTGGAGAGACTCAACAAAACTTTGAAGGAAAGCATTCAGTTGGCAAGGGTCAACAATTTGGACTGGAGAAAGGAGTTACAGAACAGAATTTCAGCTTATCGATTCTCTCCTCACTCAACTACAGGAAAAACTCAGTTTGAACTTTTCAAGGGTAGAGCACCTAACACTTGTTTATGTCCTGCCTGGATGGCTGCAGACAAGGGTGTAAAAAATAATGAGGTGGGTGCATGGAGAGAAAGGGAATTGAAACTACAGAGGAAAAGGAAAATATATGTGGATAGGAGAAATTCTGCTAAGGAACCCAAATTCGTGGTGGGGGAGGTAGTAAAGATCAGGGCTCCTGTGGGCTGTCAAAACGGGTCGAAGTTTTCTGTTCCTAGAACCATTGTGAAAATGTTCAAAAATGCTGTAAAGACGGAGGATGGTTGTATCTGGAACAATAGTCGGGTTTCTCATTTTGGGGGAAAAGGGAAATGTGAGGATATTGTTGCTGTTCCTGATCTGCGTTCTAATAATTCTCGCAAGTGTGTGAGAGTATGCAGGCCTCCTGTTCACTTGCGTGATTATGTCTAGGTAGTTTCTTCTTTGTTTTTCTTTATCTTCCTGTTGCCTACTTCATTGCTGAACATGTAAACCTGTTTAATGTTTAAGAGGGAGAAGTGTGATGACCTGTCTTCCTGGGTATTCTGGTTCCATGTTGGAACCTAGTGTTTGGAACCACATGACACCAAGGTTCCTATAACTGGTAATTCCAGGATTGTCAGTTGTTAGCTGACTGTTGGATGGGGCTGAATAAATATTACTTATTGAACACAATCCTGTGTGAATCCCACATTATTACATTCTGCACATGGATCAACCTGCAGAATCCCTTCCTTAAGTTCACGGGTACCATATCAGACTCCACCATCCCCTTTCTTGATCTCAATATCAGTCTCAACCCGGACGGGTTGAAGACCACTCTGCACAGTAAAAGTACCGATAGGAATAGTCTCCTTCTCTATGGGAGCCATCATCCGAGAGCCCTGAGGGACAACCTGCCTTTCGGACAGTTCCTCCGGGTACGCAGAAATTGCACAGAGAGGACTGACTTCAACCATGAAGCAAATATCCTACAGCATAAACTACCGGACAGAGGTTACCCAGCTCGGCTGGTATATAATTCTCGCAAACGAGCCCTTAACAATCAATAGGGAGACATTGTTGGAGCCCAGTCCTAAAGAACCTGATAATGTGATCACTTGTGTCACCTGCTTCACGAAAAACTCTGGCTATATCAAGAAAACCATAAACAAACACTGGCACATCCTAAACTCCAGTGATCTCAATATCCCACCACCTCGGTTTGCGTTCAAACGAACGGCCAACCTTAAGGATTCTATCATACACACACGACCCAAGAGACATAATACCAATAGTCAAAGTACTTTATGGGGCCACCCTCCAGTGACAGGGCACTTCCCTTGTGGGGGCTGCGTTGTTTGTCCCCAAACACGACCCATCAAGGAGATTATGCTCACAGAGACCTTCAAGTGGCAGTTACGCAAACATACCAATTGCAATAGTACCAGATGCATTTATCTCATCACTTGCCCCTGCAATAAACACTACCTGGGGATGACCATGAGACCAGTAAAACTACGCATCATGGAACATAAGAGTAACATCAGGTGTCTTAAGACACACACCAGGCTATATGAGCATTACACACAGCAGGGCCATCAGGCAGACAGTATACGATGGTTAGTCTTAGAGTCCCATCCTCACATCTCACAGCGGGCACTGTTCAAAATCGAACAGAGATGGGTACATCGCCTTCGACTTGACATATGTGGCCTCAATGATTCTGTACCATGGTCGGCATTGTCGCGTTAATACCCATCACCATGGTCGATAGTATTAAATTCTGTCTTTTCCCAAGCTGGCCCTATATTCGTCCCTACTTAGCGGACCTCCTGATTTTTCACCCCTAAGATGGCCGCTCCTTTGGGCGTCTGTCAACACTGACGATTCCGTTGTAGTGGTCTGAAGCCTTTCACTCTGACGCATGTGCAGCTCCCCGTTGAAGCCCCGCCCCCACACGGACTTGGTGAGACACGAACTACTTATACTCCACACGGACGCCGGTACGGTGACCAGCTGCTCTGTCCTGACCAGACGGTGGGGGTAGGTGTTAGCGGCGCTGACCGCACGCTATCCGGGTAAGTTTGCTTCGATCCGCTGTAATGGCCTCCGCCGAGTGCACTCAGCCGGCTCTAATACATGCCGGGGACAGTTTTGTTGATGGGATGGGAGTTTATCCTGTACTTCCGATTGCTCGACGCCACCAGTTGGACGCCAGTGCTGCCTTGTTTTGGCACCTTATTATCGGTTGCCTCTGTTGTGTCCTGTGCGCGGTTTTGGCGTTGGCTGGCTCCTGCCCCCCAGCGATTCCTGCTTGGGTGCACGGGGACAGTCTGTGCTGATTCGGTGTTCATGTGCTCACTTTGGCTCAAGGGTTGCCTCTGGCTCACTTGATTCACTTTGGCTAAATTAGGCGCCCCTATGGTTGTTCTGATGTATTCCCTTCTCATCGGCAATTTCCATTCTGTGAGTCCTGACCCCCGATATGCTACCACTCCATTATGGTTGGGCACGATTAATTGCTCCACATCGACGCACTCTCCCTCTTCTCCCAGGTTCCTGACCTTCACGTGCAGGTCCCACTGGAGCAGACTGCGGGGCATCTTATGATCTCCCTTAGGGTAAGATCGGCAATTATGTGCCTCTCCTCACTTGTCTTATGTCCAGCGTCATTTTTTAACTATTTTAATTCCTGCATGGTAAACCATTGTTGTCTCCGTTGAGTAGGCACTTGTGAGTATCTTTGCAGTCATTGTTCTTTTTTCACCCACGAGTATGTCTTTGAGCGAGTTGTGTGCGTGACCTTGCAACATTACATATACAGAACTACCACTATGTTTTTTGTTGTGTACCTTCTCTAGGTCACCCCTACTCAGCAGGACTTCCTTGCCTGCCCCTATATGACCTCAAGGCATAAGGTTGTATGAACACCCTATATATATATTTTTCACTGTGTAGTACGTCCCACTAAGGTCCTGACGAATTGCCATCTGGGCATGAAACATGTTGACCTGACCAGGGGGTTGTAGGTATATTGCTCAATACTACCTGTAGCATTTATCTCCCCTCCCACCATTTTAACCAAGGGCGCCAGCCACGTTAATAAATTTAATTGTGGACTGACCCACCTTTTTTACTTTTCACCACACTTCTCAAGACTACACCCCTTTTTCCTCCCCGCACACCCGCATGCATCATATGGCTGGGACAAAAGATCTCAGTTAAAGAGCCCCTTTATGGGTGCCCGTCGGACATTGCAGCGCCAGTCCGACGAGGAGCAAACCCACATGATGAAGCATGACATCTAGCTTGCTAGGTGTGTGAGGGTTTTAGTCCCAACAAGGATATTCCCCTCTTTGGCTTTTCCTATCCTTCTCTTTTCACGCTCCACTTGACATACTCTAGCTCTCCACCACCCCACTTGGGGAACTTTGTACATTACTTTGTGACTAGTCTCTCGGACACGTACACTGCACCCCGTTAAATATTGTCCTGTTTGGTTCCCTTTGTTGTCATAATCAATCTCGGTAGCAATGGCAGCAGATGGGGTGTAATTGCTTTACTTAAAGTTTTGTATTCCGTATTTAATAAGGAGAGGGGTCGGTATCCCTTGACATCATTATTGTCTTTGCCAGGATTTGGATGTGAGGTCACTAGTGCCTGCACCATAGTGTCCGGTAGGTTGCCCATTTGCAGGGCTATTTGATATATACACTTCAGATGGGGGACCAGTTGTGCCGAGAAGGTGGCATAAAACTCTACAGGGAGTCCATCCAGGTCTGGTGTTTTATTACGTGGCAGCTCTTTGGTGGCCTCTCTTATCTCTGCTTGTGTAATTGAGGCTGCTAGTATCTTTTGGTTAGTTTCTAATGATTGTCGGAAAGAAAGATCGGTCAAGAAATCCTCTATGTCCTGGCTCTCTGGTTCTGGAGGGGTGTCATATAATGATTCATAAAAACTGCAGAACACTGTAATAATCTCTTTCTGTGTAGTAACTGTAGTGTTGTTTGGTGTGGAAACCTCCAGTATGGGGGTAGAAGGTGTATTATTTTGTATTATCTGCGCTAATTGAGTGCCTGCTCTGTCCACCTCGGCATGAATCTTTTATGTGTATGTTTGATAGTCTATGTTACGGAGCCTTTCTAGGAGATCCTCATAGTCAATAAGCACCTCCTGTAGCTCTTTAGCTTTTTCAGGGTCATGTAAGGACGCTTGTTCTAGGGCCCCAAGTTTCTCTTCCACTCGTTTCAGCTCACTGTGAACTGTTTGCCGTGCTCCCACAATCGCACAAATCGACACTCCTCTGACAACCGTTTTGAACGCCTCCCATTCTACCGCTCGGGAAGAGGCTATGTTATTATTTTCTGTAAAATAATGACTTATAGTCATGGCTAGAGTGTCTCTGAATACTGAGCCTTCTAGAGTGCGTGGATTTAATCTCCATGTGGAGATCGGCATAAGAATTCGCCCCTAGGAAAGAGTAAGTTACAGTGAGTTATGGTCCTATAATGTCTTCCCCAAATATGTCACTTGTATGATGTGGCATTAGATTACAAATACAGAATATGCGGTCTAAACGTGTATGCAGTGTGTGGGGTGGTGAGTAAAAGGAATATTCTTGGTGACCCTCATGTTTGTTACATCCAGCATCTTGCAGTTCCCAGCCAAATGCCCAAGTGCTTAGAGCTTTTGCCTGGCAGACCGCTGCTGTTCTTTGTAGTGGAGGGTGTGAACGGTCCAGATTTACATCTAAAACAGCATTGTACCCCCTTGTAGAACCCAAGGGTACCCCGCCCAGTCTGCCAGTAATGTGTTTAGGTGTTCTAGAAATGTATCTTGATCAGTACTTGGAGCATATATACAGCCTAATACTACATATTAATCTTCCAGAGTAGGAGGACTTATCGACTGTTAGTGTCAATACGTTTCTCTAGGATACCAAGTGGAAGGCCAGCTTTTATCCAAATCGCTGCCCCTTGCGCAAATGCTGAGTATGATGTGTTCTATATCTGCCCCCTCCTTTTTCCCCGCAATTTGACCGCCTCTGTTTTTGCGAGGTGCATTTCTTGTAGAAATGCATCTGCGCAGTTGGGCATAAACCCAATGTTGTTTATGGACCAAACCCAATCCCCTAACATTCCAAGTGTTTATGTTGTATAGTCCTGCAGAATCCATGTGTATGTGTGGCTGTCTTTTGGTGTGCACAGTGTATAGTGAAGATAAAGGGGATAAATGTCCATTTGTACGATTTGAAGAGGTGCTGGTGAGCAAAGTACTTGAACTGTCTGTAAACTTCCCAATACGAGGTCCGACATCTGAACTACGTCCGACCAAACTCACTTAGGTAACTTTAGCCATAATGGCTGTAACCAACAATATGCATTCACTTTTGGGGACCTGGTCATATTGTGCTAATAAACCAGCCGGCACTTGTAATGATAAGTCAGTGATGGTGAGTGAACTGGAGCTGATGCATAGCCGTTACTAAAAAATGCAGTATGCCAAGGGTTGTGTAATCTATTGAGGTTCCGTAAAAATCGTTACGACGTTTTGGGCACCGCCGAATATGGACGAATGGGTTATCAATGAACCGTAAATGACGAGTTGTGTAAGTGTACGCGTTTTCGCCATACTACTCAGAAGAGTTCCTTACAATTACAGGTTTCTTCAAATGGACGCTCGGGTTCCATTTTAGATACGGCACCCATTTTGTTTCTTGCCCTCACGTAGTCAGCGAACAGGCAACTGTCCGCATCGTGACCCCTTTTGTTCCCAAGCTTCACGGAAGAAGCATATGCCTTTTCATGCGTCTTTTATGAGTAGGGGGAGGACACTGCTAAAGCAGTTGTCTCCGCTCGGAGGTGATCCTGCCGTGCCGGTCTATTGTTTCAGCCTCGCACGTGCTGGGATCAAGTCCTTTTAGGCTACGATTACGCATCCAATATTATCCTCACACTCCCTCTTCCCTGTTGTCTGACTTCCTCGCAGCTGTTCTTGTCTCTTTCTCTTGTTTATTTACAACTCAAGTGGAATGTACCTAATGGTGGGAAGATGTGCTTTTACAGTTGGAACTGGTGATGTTAATGTAATTATGTTCCGGTGCTCTGAATACATGAAAGCGATCCTTTGAATTTTACTGTGGGAAATGAGTTGTAACCTTTTGCTTACATATTGTGCAATGACAAAATCCTGTATAAAAGAGAGCGACTCACATATGCAAGGGGAGCAGACTCTCAGAACCTATACTCTGTTGTACTTCTTGTGACTTTTGCCTCCCTGCAGTAATAAACCCTGATCTTTGACGCACAAGGAAGTGTCCCGTGTCTCTGTCTTTAGTGCGCCAGAACAGGTATCCCACGAAGGTTCTAGGTGTTGTCCCCTGGCACCGCTGGGCCTTAAATAGCCCAGTCCTTCAGTTGGCGCCCAACGTGGGGCGACATCGGCGGTAACGGTCCAAAGCCTGACGATTGTGAGGAACTTCGTGTGAAATCTCCGAGGAAAAGGTGCACCCCGCTTCATCGATCCTGTTGTCGAAATAAGTGGTCCGAAGATTTTTCCCGCGAAGATTCCCGCCTCCTGACGGCTGCGACGGACCGATGCCCTGACTGTCGACCTGTTTTCGACGCCTGGCGTAGACCTTTCGTACAGCGAGACGATAGACGGGCCTTCCTGGTGACGCCATTGAAGCCCTCAGTTAAGTATTTGTGGGTCGCTCCCAGTCCTTAGTTGTTGTTACAGCTTGTTGAAGCTTTGTTGTTTGCATAATTCCAGTGCATTTGTGGTTCTTAGTTGTTGGTTCTTAGTTGTTATTTGACAATTGCAATTGCCAAAAACCGAGGGTTTTGTTTTTCACGAAGAATTAGTGCTTCGGTAACCCTTGAAGTTTGATACTAGGTTAGTGTACATGATGCCTAGCCATAGTGGTTTTCTCGGTTTCTTTAAATGTTGCAACAAGGATTCCCGGTTGGAGGACTCGTGTCCGATACCTCCAGTTGGAACTCCGATATATGAGCTCTATAGTCGACATGGTGTGGGCCCTATTATATATAATAAATATTGGGTCCGTTACACGAAAAAAGATGGTGTCCTTAGTTGGCCACCGCACGGAAGTTTTGAACTTGCGATTTTAGATAATCTTGAAGCTAAATTGTTTAAAAAGAAAGCTAGGCCAGCTATGTTTGATTCCTTTCGGTTGTGGCGTAAAGAGGCCAAGCAGAAAGAAATCAAACAGTCTAAAAAGAATCGAAGAGACGGTATGGTCCCGATAATGCAAGTTGTACAACAATGTCAGCGAGATAAAGAAGAAAAAGAAATAGAAGTTTCTACTAGATTACATCATATGAGGATAGACAAATGTTATCCGGTTTTACCAACTAGTCAGGATAAGAAAGAAGAGGATTCAAAGGAGGATCCCTTGTTAGCATATTTGATGAAATCGCCGCCCCCTTATGCACAGGGTGCTACGGCCCCTGTAGTTCCTCCTGTAGTTCCGCCTGTTGTTCCTCCTGTTGTCCCTCCTGTTGTTCCGGCGGCTGCGGGTCAGCCAGTTGTTGGTCCTACGTTTGTCCCACCACCTGTCTCTATTCCTACTGCTCCTTTGCCTGTACCTTCTCAGCCTCTTGTCCCTGCCACCCCGACTATCTTGCCTGCTTCTGCTGTGTCTGCCTTCACTTCAAACGTTGTGGCTCCTGTTCTCCTTTCTCCTTCTGTTCGTAATCGTATCCCTAACACTGTTGCTACCCTTTATTCACCGCTTTCTGGTCAGTTATTTCCATCCGATACTTCTGAAACTCCCCAAAGACGGAGTCAGATCCCTAGTGGAAGGGAGAAAGAGACGTTAGTGACATTGGCACATAGGTGGATAAGACATCCTGCCAACTACCCTCCACGCATGGTTTTCGAGACGTTTTCTCAGTTTAATGAGCCTACACAGAGATTCGTGTTCGAAGAAATGTGTAACTTTTTGAGGGAACAATGGTATAATGACAATTTAGATAACGTACCGCCCGATATGATTGAACTTCAGAGTCAATTTTCGAACGGTATGATTGTAGGTGGCGATGTACGACGTGCCTTAGAGCGATTGTTATCCTTTAGATCCACAGTGCCTTCTCGTGTGTCATTTAATGATGACGACTTAGAAACTTGGAAAGCGGCTCCTGGTCAGTATCCTATGAGAGAAGTTCCGCCAGTATACATGCCAGGTGATCCTAATGCTAATCCTGTGGTTCCTCCATATTTCCAGAGAGTTTGGATACACCTCCCATGGAAGCGATCAGAAGTATTGCAGGTCAAACAGTCCTTGCCTGATCCACGCAAGAATCCGGCGGGTTACTATAAGGAGTTGTCTCAATTGGTAGATGCTACTATTATGAACCTCGCCGACATCGACATGCTGTTCGGTAATGTTGTACCACAGCCGGTTTGGGCGAAAATTCGTCAGGAAAATAATGCGAATGAGTTAGGCGGTGATTGGGCTGCAATAATAGCGGCTGATGGCCGACAAGTTGGTGGGGCTAAGCCTGAGCAGGTAATTTCGGATCTGCCCCAGAGAATAATTACGTTCATGAAAACGCTTATGCCGGCGATGAGGGTAAACTGGGATAAATTAGCAGCTTGTAAGCAGAAGAAGGACGAGAGTGTCTCTGATTTCTTTACTAGATTCGAAGAGGCATTTGTCGATCATAGTGGTGAGGATATGGGCACTGAGGGAGGCCAACGGTTGTTTGTTGACAAATTCGTGTTGAATTTGTTGCCTGAACTATGCAACAAATTGAAAAATTCAGAAAGTGCATGGGCTGTTTCAACCACTGCACAGATATTAGCAACGGCTCAATATTATGAGAATAGGGAAAAAGAAGAAAGTGATCATGTAGATAAGAAAACGAAGGAGCTCAAAACAAAGGTTTTGTTGCAGCAAGCGTATCCTCCGCGTTCAAATCACACTGATTTGCAACAGCAATATAGACCACAATCACAATCCTCCAGAATACAGTCACGTCCTGACTCCTCTGACTTTAGATCTATGATTGGGTATAACCAGTGTGCATATTGTAGAAGAGAGGGACATATAAAATATGATTGTCCCGCTTTGCGTGACCGCCTTAATGGTGTGTCGGCACGAGGGGGTCATGGTGGTCCTCAACAAGCATCTCGAGGTAGAGGTCGCGGTGCCTTTCAAAATCAGACTGAGCGCCCTACTACGTCCTCGGACGCGAATAATTGTTTTGACCAGCGAAATGTAAGGTCCGATAAATCAGCGCAGTATTACGCGGACGACTATTACGTTGAACATGAGACTGTTGTAAACGACCGTTACTAGGACAGCCACCGACAGAGAGAGGGAGTAGTATCAGTTCCGGTTGATCAGAGTGGGCCTTACGTCGCAGTTGCTACATCTGGCGTAGTTGAGCCTTTTCTGCTGGACACTGGTGCGACGAAAAGTTCCATCATGCATTCAAAACTCCCTGGCGCACCTTTGTCCGGCTTAACAAATGTTTCCGTTGGATTCTCTGGCGCCCCTGTTAGCAATCCTGTATCTAGCCCTTTGCCCCTTGCAATTGGCCCTCGTGAACTGGAGGCTCCATTGATTCTATCTACTGGTTGCGGTGAGAATCTTTTGGGTCTGGATTTGCTGAAACGGTTATACGCGACTTTGTATTGCTCTCCTGAAGGAGTGGAGCTTACATTAGGTCGGAGAGTAATCTCTCCTATGTACTTGTCGATCGATAAATTCCCACCGGAATTGAGCTCCCTTCCTGCGTCTCTATGGGCCACAGGTCCCAATGACGTGGGTCTCTTGGACATCCCACCTTATATGATCAAGCTGAAACCAAATGTGCGATTGCCACGTATACCACAGTATCATATCTCCATTGAGGGAGAACGGGCGCTATTAACGATTGTACACGATCTGATCGAAAAGGATGTCGTTGAAGAAACTCGGGGAAATGTGTGTAATAGTCCTGTGTTACCCATTTTAAAACGAACTGATCCATCTAAACCTCCTGTGTACCGTTTCATAATCGATTTGAGAGAAGTAAATAAAATCGTGATTCCACAATACCCCGTGGTCCCTGATATCACGACTTTGTTGACCCTGATTCCAGTGTCTGCCTCCTGGTTCACGGTGATCGACCTAAAGAATGCTTTCTTTGGTATCCCGATTGCTGAGGAAAGCAGAGATCTATTCGGATTCTCATTAGGTGGTCGCAGTTTCAGACTGAAACGCGCACCACAGGGCTATTGCGAGAGTCCGTCGATCTACAGTCAAGCCCTTAAAAGTCAACTTGATTCATTTATATTACCGGCAGGCGCAGCCTTGATTCAGTACGTTGACGACCTGTTGGTCGTCGCTGATACCGAAGATATTTGTAGAACTGCTACAGTATCATTGTTGCAGCATTTATGTGACTTACATCACAAGGTGTCACCTTCCAAGCTGCAATATTGTTGCCAAGAAGTAACCTACTTAGGTCACTTATTGTCAAAAGAAGGGAGAAAGTTGACCCCAGAGAGAATTGCAGCGATTACCCGAATGACTGTGCCAAAAACGTCGTAACGATTTTTACGGAACCTCACTATCTTGGGTATTGCAGCTATACCCCTGCCCCTAACACACACAGAAACAATATGATTATTCGACATGTCAAGTGTATAGTGTAGTTGGTGTACAAAGCTAAGCACTGTTTAACATTATACATATTGATGAGCTCTTATTTTCCCAAGGAAAGAGGCATGTGCAAAGCATACCTTACCACCCCTCGTCTGAATCTGTCAAGGTGTGCAACCATTAGTCTCTCATCCCAGCAACGAGTTCTCCGTCTGCGGGGTGATGGAGCGGAATAGTGGTAAGCTATTTTTGGAGTCTGATTGTAATGGCGTATCTTCCGAAGAGTCTTCTGCTGAGGGAGAGTACATTTCTTTAAATACCGCTACAGCCTGTATGGCTGTTCTTTGGCCCTCCACTACTTGTTCCAGTGATGGGGTCTTGTCTGACTTTTTCAGGGTTTCCTTGATGCGTTATTGCTTCCCTTTCACTGACTTCTGTGACTCAGAAGGAGCACTTCGCTTTGTCCCACCTTGGCTTCAATCAGGGAAGACCTCGTCTAGACCGGTGTAAGCCGCTTCAGGGTTATTGAAGAAATGGCTCTCCTGCTCATTGATGATTTTTAACTGAGCCGGGAAGAGCAGTGTTCTTAGTGTTGCTTTTACATCTTGATATGAAGCTCTTTGACGCTGCACTAGTATGGTATATTCAGGGAAGAGTGAGATCCGTTTATTTTCGTGCGTAGAGGAGAGCGTTCCCTGGCACTGCAGAGAAGAGTATCTCGTTCCTTGTAATTGTGTATTTTTGAGACTATAGGGAAAGGCGGTGCCCCCGGCACTGGTCTTCTAGTCGGTACCCCAAGTGCTCTTTTTACGCAGAACGTCCCTGTTAGGCCCTCTGGGGATACCACATCTTGCAGCCATCGCTCAATAAATTGGGTGGTATTGAGGCCTTCACTTGTTTTTGGGTAGTCCAAAAGGAGCGGATGTTATTGCGTCTTTAATGCCCCTCCGTGTCCTTAACTTATTCCTGTAATGTGGCTACTTGGCGCTGGAGTTGCTTAGTGTGAGCTGCATGTTCCGTTTGATGAGGGGCGATTTCAGAGAGTGTGGCTTTATTGTTTTTAACAGTATCTGCCAGTTTAGAATGGTCAGCTTTGAGCAGCATGAACTCAGTAGTGAGTGCTCCGAGTTGCTGTTCGATTTCCTGCAGAGAGTCCCTTATTTCTTGGAGTATTACATCCAGTTTATTTGGCAGCTAGTCCATTATTGTGGGCAGTATGCAGCTCTCTCTCTATGTATTTGAGAGGTCCTCTGAGGATTCCCACTGTGTGGGGCAAACCTCTGTTTGATCCATAGGCTTTCCTCTTGTTTGATCCATGTCCCAGGCTATTCTATTATTGAAAAGCGTTAGTCTCTCCAGTGGATATAGTCACTTGATTAGGAGATCACCCAGCTCGCTTAGCGCTGATCACTGCCAATCCTGGTTTCTAATTATGTGTTGGGGTAAAGTAAAGTCCACATTTGTAAAGCGCACAATCACCCGTAAGGGTCTCTAGGCGCTGGGGCCCGT
Organism: Lissotriton helveticus; assembly: GCF_964261635.1. Lineage (NCBI taxonomy): Eukaryota > Metazoa > Chordata > Amphibia > Caudata > Salamandridae > Lissotriton > Lissotriton helveticus. The sequence continues at coordinate 1,928,718,875 of NC_136057.1, forward strand.
CGGGAAGATTAAGCGAGCTATTGCCCAGAGTCACATGGTGCTGGGCTAACCTGCCGCCGGAGCCGGGGATCGAACCGTGGTCCCCAGATTCCAGCGTCAGTCGCCCTGGCCGCGGCGCCACACCTCTTCCTGATACTTCCTGGTACTGCTCTAACTCAGCAAATACTTTAGTGTTTTACACCAGGTGGAGCAAGTGTTAGACGTCCCACCAGCAAAGTTGTAATGCTGACATTAGATGGCTGTGTGTGAGAATCAGTATGCCAGGGAGACTATAGTCATTTGGTAATCAATTCTTTGCTAAAGGTGGCTTGGTGCTTGTCAGGAGTTGTCTCTCTGTGACGCTCAAGTGACAATTTAGTTAAGGTCGGTTTAGTTCCCTTCCCTACTGGCGTTTCTCACAGATTCCAGGATTTAGGTCTTGTGCTGTGTGCAATCCATATGTATTGGTTATGTCTCTTCATTTTCATATGTTGGGCCCTATGATGCATCTCTACTACATTGCTTGTGCCTGGGCGTGGTTTGGAAGCTCACGGCTGCCGCTGTTTCATCTCACCTCGTTGAAGGCCGCCTGCTGTGTGCTGGGGCTCCGCTCCACACCAGTGCTCTGTAGGTCCGTTTCTATCTCTGATGCGCTAGCACAGGTTACTGCTTCCGGGTTAGTCACTGGCTCCGAGAAATATCTGCCCTCAGCCTCGGCACAGTCCCCCTCTACGCAGCATCCATGCCTCCCTGCGCATTCAAGTTTAGCTCGTGCTGGTCCAGCCGCTCTCCGGAGCACAGAGTCACGTAATGTGGGAAGCTCAGGTCTGCAATGCAACGCAACTCAGTACCATACACAGTCCATCAGGAGATGCTGTGGATGAGATCTGTTGCCGTCGGCCTCCCCTCCAAGTCATCGCAATATGGCGGCCGCGGCCCGGCTGCTCACCTCTTCATTGCTGGCACTGTTTGCTTAATTACGGATCATGGTAGCTGTTTCGAGAGTCACTGGGTCTCGTAGCGTGGCCAGGAGCAGGGGTGCCCGTTTTTAATTGGGGATGCACCTCGGCTAGCGGATACCAGACAGGATTACACGGCTCAGCCCAGAACCTCTCTCAATGTGTGTCCACCATTACCGGTGGTTGGCCACTCCCCCAAATATATATACACATAATATAGTTCAAATATAATTATATTTTATAACTTACAAAAAAATATATACTTTTCAATAAATCCCCAAAATAATAAACATAATATGATTTTTTTAAATAAATATATAAATACGAAAATACAATCCAAATTCTAATAATAATGAAAAAATAATTAAACACTACATAATAAAAAACATACAAACACGTACAATAAACTATTAAAACTAAAAAATATTTCATACAAAGATTACTCCAAAACAAAACCAAAAAAAAATATTTTTACCAATATAACTTTTTAAATTAAATTGACGTGTGCTTTCTGCACAACCAATTGTAGTTTTCCATGTTATTCTAACTGTTCACGTTTTAGGCCCCATTTTCCTTTACACACATTACTATGTAAACACGCTTGCTTTTGTGCCACGTTGTACTTTCACCTCGGAACCGGCATATGTTTTCGCATTCTGTTCTTTTCCTGGGATTTAGTCTGAACCCCATAGATAAGGTCAAACAACAATGTCCCTTGTTATTCTTTCTGGCCAGGCTCTAGCACCTAGACATAACACAAGAATGCAGCTTTTGTTTATGAGCACACATGTCCTGTCATATAGAGGAGTCCAAGAGCCAAAAACACACACATGGAAAGAGAGTTCTGAGACAGGAGCACTGCTTCTGCTGAGATCTAGAATGTCCATCTGTAAATACAAAGTCCTATAAAATGACAGGGCTTTTTATGGTCTATGAATTATTAACCATGCTAACAGTATTTTGTGTATGCATTTGTTTTCTAGTTGTGGCACGTATACTGCATTTCAAAGCACAATAGTTTCAATAAATATTCAAAACTTCCTTCATGTCTCCTGCTTATCTTATTGTGGACAAGTACGAGTGAAAGGGTGTGTCCTGTTACCGCGATCCGTGAGAGGATCCAGAGTATTGTGTTCTGGGTTGCCAATTCACCTGTTTCTCTGGTAAGGTTAGGAGGGTACGTGAGGCACTATAGCTAATCGGATCCGGACTCATAGAGGCTGAGATAGTATGGTGACTCAGTTCCTACATACAGATGTTCTATAGTTCCAAGCATAGTTCTTTTCCAGAGCAGAATCCCTGCAACATGACGCTGCCAATGTTTGGTCTAGTACTTACTTGCGGGAACCCTGAGTAGTGCTTGTCCACAATACCCTTTCACCTTTTCCGGGAGACGTCCATGGTGCAGAAGATTTTTCCTACAGTTTTTTAGGGAGTACCTAGTTTTTTTTTTTAAATATTGTATTTTATTGCTTTTTAAAGATGCAGAGAGAAAACACAAATAATATAACATCGATATGGGTCACTGAAATCAAATGCAAATATGGCTGAAAAAGACACATTTAGAAGACAGTGAAAACACCTACATACACTAGGGTATACTATGGTATGGGGTACCCCAGTAATTGGCATAACCTACCTCCTAGGGAACTAGTGCCTATTAGGGCAGGGGGATTGAAACTACCTATCAGCCCCTAGTATAAAAAGGGCATGGCAGTTTAGAGGCTAGCAGCTCTTTTGCACTTGCATGTGTGCACTGCTCAAGCCTGAGGTCAGTTTTAAAAGTAGACCTGGGTGGCAGGACTGCTTTTAAAAAGTAAATTGTGCTCAAACTCGACTTTGGGGCTTGGGGAACTTAAAAATGGATAACCTCCAATGTTTTGGCATATTAGGAATCCCCAGGGACTCCACTAGGTGTCCCAGGGGTGGGGGGCAGGTATTTATAAGGTAGCCCCTTATAAAATGAGTCTAATATGCCCTGGGTTAAGTGAAATTTCACATTTCACTCCGTACATTGTGCTAAAGTGCTGCCCAAATTCGGCTTTGGTGCTTGGAGCACTGTGGAGGGAGGATCTGCAATATTTCTACAGATTCAGAACCCCCAAAGCCTTCCCTAGTTGTTCCAGGTGGTGGGAGTCCTGTCGATATAAGCAAAGTACTTCTAAAATATGTTTTTGTAAGTCCTGGTGCTGGAAAAATGGCCCAAGTCATTTTTCCCCATCGCAAATTCCCTGCCACTTAGGTTAACATAGCAGGAAGTTATTAACTAATAACTCTTAATAGGAGAGGGCTAGAAGTACCATTCAAAGACTACTTCCCTGAATGGTATTAATGAACTCAAGAATATGATATGGTTGAATTTCTAAAGTGTACATGCAAGAAGGTATAAGGCTTTCTTATTTGTAAGTCCAGATTCAGCCTTCCAGTGGTCTGTCCTGATTGGCCAGAGTTAAGTAGATTAGCCAGGCTGCCTTGAAGAGGTGATAAAGAGCCCCTGGGGTTAAGCAGCTCTGCTGGGAGGGCAGTGTGCTGCTACACAGGAATGCCAGAGCAGAGGGAGGAGTCGTAAACCATGGTCTTCAAAGAGAAGAGGAGGCCTTAGTGTCATTTACAACTCTAAATTTTTCACCTCAGCCAGATCTAGGATTATGGAAGGAATGCACAGATGCAAGGGGGAGAGGCTATTGTTGGACCCGGCCTCATGGCGTGGTCCTACCCCTCCCGCATGGCGGGCCCAGGACGATATCCGCCCTCCACCAGACCTCGGGCGGCCCCTTCGGCCCGATCCTGCACGCCCCAACTCCACAGGGCCGGCTACCATCCCGGTCCACCAGCGCAGGCCTGACCCCAGCGTAGGCCCATCACGACCTCAGCACGAGGCCGTGCCCGACTCCATCTTGGACCCGCCACGTCACAACCACGTGGCCTCGGCCCCAGCCCAGGCCCCAGCGAAGCCCCGACATCGAGGCACCAAGATCCACCCAGGTGGTCGAGTAGCCACTCGACAGATCCCGGAGGAAGGGGAGTTTCGATGGGCCTCCAGCCGTCCCCAGACGCCTGGTATCGATCGCCCTCCGGCCTCCCTGGGCGCTGGCTCCACCCCCCTGCTGGGTGTCTGGACACCATCATCCCGGCCCCTCTGACCCCCAGGCGCGAGGGTCCGGACTTCAAAGACCTCCAGACCTATATCTGGGGCAACCCTGGATTAAGACTTCAGTTGTATCCTGGACTGGAAGCCTTGCTGACGCTGTCACGGCCGACACCAGACGAACTCGTCCGTAACCCGACGACCTTCCGAGAGCCTGCTGGCGCTGCCGCGGCCTACCTTGCTGAAACCACCTGAGAGCCTGCTGGCGCCGCCGCGGCCTACCTTGCTGAACCTTCCGAGAGCCTGCTGGCGCTGCCGCGGCCTATCTTGCTGAACCATCCGAGAGCCTGCTGGCGCTGCCGCGGCCTACCTTGCTGAACCTTCCGAGAGCCTGCTGGCGCTGCCGCGGCCTACCTTGCTGAACCTTCCGAGAGCCTGCTGGCGCTGCCGCGGCCTACCTTGCTGAAACATCTGAGAGCCTGCTGGCGCTGCCGCGGCCTACTTCGCTGAACCACCTTGCAAGCCTGCTGGCGCTACCGCGGCTTGAACATATCGGAACCCCCCAGCTCGAGGATTGAGAGCTGTGCGTAGGGTATCCCTTCCTCCGCCCAGAGTAAGACTGTCCCGCTATCTTACCCCCCTTTAAGAGACTTTCCAGATCCCTCGATCTGCTTGTACATACTGCCAAGAACCAGCAACCGTTTATTCCCTATAAAAGCTTGAGAACTTAACTTCTTGTGTGGTGTCCCTCTGTAGTGTTGTGATTACTCTGCTGTACGATCCTAGGAGAGGACCCTCATTCAGGAGGCCTCTCAGCAACCGCTCGGCTACTCCTCGACGGAGAGGTGGACCTAGGGGTGGTCAGTCAGACATCTTCTGCCTCCCCCGGGGACCCCTTTCTAACATTCTTGGCAAGCGCTGGGATCCGAGCCCACGCAGATCGTACAGAGAGTAATTCGCTCACTACCAAGAAAAAAAAAACCACTGCAACCATGAGCACAGAATTCCAGAAAGAGAAAATGGAAGACTACAGTCACAAGGAGCTAAAGCAATTCTGCAAGGACTTAGGCATCGCTACCCCTGGCTTAAGTACTAAAGAAGACTTTAAATCGGCCCTGCCGGCCTGGGTGGACGCCGGCGAGGCGCCACCACCGGGGGAAGATAACCCGGGCCCGAACGGAGGCACGGAGGCTGCGACGAACCCAGCGGGAGGGAGACCCGCGAACCCAGACACGGGCCTCTCCCACGAAGATGCCAGAGAACGAGAGAAGAACCGGCTCCACGAATTGGAGCTCGTTCGACTCAGGCAAGAAGGAGAGACCCAACTGGCAGAAAGGAAGTTAGCCCTCGAGCAGCTACGGCTAGAAAGAGACCTAGAAGAAAGGCGAAGACAAAGAGACCTCGAGGAGAAGAAACTCCTGCTCGAGCACGAGCGCGTCCTCAAAGAAATGGAATTTAAAGCCAAGGCAAACGAGACTGATCGCTCCGGGGGGAAGACCTCACCCCCCCCGGGGGACACAAAAGTGCACATACCTAAGGATGTCGTCAAAGAGTACTATAAGAACGACGACATCCAACAGTGGTTCAAAGCCTACGAGGTCGCCATGACCGCCCATCGAGTACCCCTCAAGGACTGGGGCGCCGGCCTGTGGGGGAAGTTTATCAACGAAGGGAGAGACGCCCTGCTAGAGCTCCCCGACGCCGAGATGACCTCGTACGAGCACATGAAGACCGCCCTCCTCACTCGCTACGGACCCCCGAGATGTACCGGCAGCGATTCCGAGACTGCAAAAAAATCCCCGGTACCACGTGGGTGGAGTACGTGAACTATTACAGCAGAGCCTTCGAGGGGTGGACTCGGGGCTGTCAGGTCACCACCTACCAGCAGTTGGTCGACCTCATTCTGTGGGAACATCTATCCAATAACTGCTTCATCGAACTCCGGCAACACCTCCTCGACAGCAAACTGACTGAGCCACGAAAACTCGCTGTCGAGGCGGATAGATGGGCGAGCACCAGAGTCAGCCGGGGTCCGACGGAAGACTCCGGCCGGGGATCTCCGGGAAACCACCGACCCCGAGGCGGCAGAGTAGGCCAGAGCCGGGGATGAGACACCCCCCAGGGGTCATCCCCTGCCTCCACGTCGCCGCCCTGGGGCCAGAGAGGGGGCCCCCCAGCTGGACCAGGGCCCCGGCCGAATGTTACGTGCCACAGATGCCAGCGACAGGGTCATTACGCGAATGACCCCCTCTGCCCGATGAATCAGCGACCCGGCACCACCGGGCCCCCAGCCCGCCAGATAATGGCCGCGGCCCTGGGTGAAGAAGGTAGTGAGGAAGAGGACAACGGCCCCGAGCAGGCCGAGTGGGAGCCCGCCGCCATGACCTTAGCCTGCCTGGGGACTCACGACCTAATCCCCCGAGGCCCGATCCCCGGCAACACCCAGAAGTACCGCCAGTGGGTCACCATCAATGGTCGCCGAACCGAAGCCCTCCGTGACACTGGAGCCAGCGTAACAGCAGTCCGCTGCCTTTTGGTGACCTCCGAACAGATCCTTCCTAACGTCCTGTGCCCAGTTCGGTCCGCAGATAACTCAGAGACTTTGTGCCAGATGGCCCGCATCCCCTTCGAGTGGGGGGGAGTGTCGGGCATGCTAAAAGTGACTGTCCGCGACGATGCCCCCGTGGACTGCCTCCTTGGGAACGACCTGGAAAGTTCCCCCTGGGCAGGCGTCGAAAGAAGAGAGCACCTAGGGATGCTAGGCCTTCCCGAGTGGGTCTGCGCGACCACCCGTTCCATGTCCGCCCGAGCCTCCACCCCAGCGGGGGAAGCTTCGACGGAAGAGCCGGAGTGGCCCGCACCGCCGCCACCCGTCATCCCCGAGGACCCTGGCCTGGAACCCGGCTCCCAAGAGCCCGACCAAGAAAATCTCCCCGAACTCCAACACCTCCCCGAACTCGCGCAATGGCACCAAGAAGGGGGTCCCACTCGCGAACAGTTCCGGCAGGAGCAGAAAACCTGCCCCTCCCTTGAGGGGGTCCGACAGCAAGCCGCTACTCAAGCCGCGGGAGACCCCGCGGGGTCCCACTGGGTCTATTGGGACAACGACCTTCTCTACAGTGAACAGAAGATTGCCGAACTAGGGGCCAGCCGGGTGCTGGTCATGCCCCTCCGATTCAGAGACTTCCTCCTAAACTTAGCACATGATGTGCCCCTCGCCGGGCACCTGGGGCAGGACAAAACTTACAGCCGCCTGGTGACCCATTTCTACTGGCCGAAAATGCGGAACGATGTGCATAACCACTGCAGGACCTGCCCGACCTGTCAAGCCAGCGGAAAGAGCGGGGGGAAGGTGAAGGCCCCGCTCCAACCTTTTCCCGTGGTCACCACCCCCTTAGAGCGAGTGGGGATCGACATCGTAGGGCCCCTGGATCCTCGCACCTCGCAGGGGCACCGCTTCATCCTCGTCCTGGTGGATCATGCTACCCGCTATCCCGAGGCCATCCCCCTCCGAACCATCACGGCCCCCGTGGTGGGCCGAGCCCTCATGAGCATCTTCTCCCGAGTTGGCTTCCCTCGGGAAGTCGTGAGTGATCGGGGCTCCAACTTTATCTCGAAGCATATGCGGTCCCTCTGGCAGCAGTGCGGGGTCGCCTATAAGTTCACCACTCCGTATCATCCCCAAGGAAATGGGCTAGTCGAACGATTCAACAGGACACTGAAGGGGATGATCAAGGGCCTAGAGGAGCCCCTCTGGCGCAAATGGGATGTCCTACTGCCTTGCCTCCTGTTCGCCTACCGAGAGGTACCCCAGAAGTCCCTGGGGTTCAGCCCTTTCGAACTCTTGTACGGGCACCCGGTCCGAGGCCCCCTCAGCCTGGTCAAGGAAGGCTGGGAGACGGCAGCCGGAGATGCCCCACCTGATGTCTACCGGTACCTCCTGACCCTACGCAATCAGACTCGGAAGTTTCGGGAACTTGCCAAGGCCAACCTGGAGGCTAGTCAGGAGGAGATGAAACGCTGGTATGACCAGAACGCCTCGTCCATCGAATTCGAGCCGGGCCAGCAGGTCTGGGTCATGTCCCCGGTCGAACCTTGTGCCCTCCAGGACAAGTGGACGGGGCCCTTCAAGGTGGTGGAGCGCAAGAGCCCCGTCACCTACGTGGTAGACATGGAGTCCCCCAGGAACCCCCTCCGGGTTCTACACGCTAACCGGCTCAAGCCGCACTTTGCCCGCACTGAACTGAGTCTGCTGCTGGCGACCGATGACGGAGCTGAAGACGACTCCGAGCCACTACCAGATCTCCTCAGCACCACCGAGAAAGACGGCTCCTTCGAAGGGGTCCGGCTCTCCTCTACCCTGACCCCAGAGCAGCAACAAGACTGTCGGAAGCTGCTGGGGCAGTTTGCGGATCTGTTTTCCCTCACTCCGGGGGTCACCCGGTGGTGTGTCCACGATGTGGACACTGGAGACAGCCCGCCCGTGAAACACCGAGCTTTTCGAGTACCCGACCGGGTTCGGGCCTGCATCCAAACAGAAGTGGCCAAGATGTTAGCTCTGGGGGTAGTCGAACCCTCCAACAGTCCCTGGGCCAGTCCCGTTGTCCTGGTCCCTAAAGCCGCCGCCCCCGGGACAGCGCCGGAGCTCCGGTTTTGTGTTGATTACCGGGGGCTGAATGCAGTCACCAGAACCGACGCCCATCCTATCCCCAGGGCAGATGAACTAATCGATCGCTTAGGGGCTGCCAAATTCCTCAGCACCTTCGATCTCACGGCGGGGTATTGGCAGATCGGCCTCACCCCGGGTGCACAAGAACGATCAGCCTTCTCGACCCCCGATGGCCACTATCACTTCAAGGTGATGCCCTTCGGCATGAAGAACGCACCAGCAACCTTCCAAAGACTCGTGAACCAGGTGCTGGCCGGACTAGAGGAGTACAGCGCTGCCTATCTCGATGACATTGCTGTGTACAGCCTTCACTGGGGTGAGCACCTGACCCACCTCTGGACGGTCCTGACGGCCCTTCGGCGGGCCGGACTCACCATCAAAGCCAGTAAATGCCAGATAGGCCAAGGGACTGTGACCTATCTGGGACACCAAGTGGGGAGCGGCCACGTGGCTCCCCTCCAACCAAAGATCGACGCCATCCGGGACTGGGAGCCCCCAGTCACCCAGACCGCCGTCCGAGCCTTCCTGGGGCTCACTGGATATTATCGGCGGTTTATAACAGACTACGGGAGCATTGTGGTGCCCCTGACCGAACTGACCTCCAAGAAGCTACCAAAGAGGGTGCACTGGACCCCTGCGTGCCAAACGGCCTTTGAGACTCTAAAGACTGCCATGTGCACCGCCCCTGTGCTCCGGGCCCCCGACTACAGCAGAGAGTTTGTAGTCCAGACCGACGCCTCGGAGCACGGCATCGGGGCGGTCCTGTCCCAAGTCAACCCCGAAGGAATCGACCAACCTGTGGCCTTCATCAGCCGACGCCTGCTGGCGAGAGAGCAACGCTGGAGCACCATCGAGAGGGAAGCCTTCGCCGTGGTGTGGGCCCTCAAGAAGCTCCGGCCCTACCTCTTCGGCACCCATTTCCGGGTCCAGACCGACCACCAGCCCCTGCGTTGGTTGATGCAGATGCGGGGAGAAAACCCGAAGCTGCTGCGCTGGTCCATCTCGCTGCAGGGAATGGATTTCACCGTGGAGCATCGCCCCGGCAACGACCACGCCAATGCTGACGGCCTGTCCAGATTCTTCCGCCTTGGCGAGGAGAATCCCCAAGAAGATGGGTGACTCTCCCCTGCCTTCAGCTGGGGGGGACGCATGTTGGACCCGGCCTCATGGCGTGGTCCTACCCCTCCCGCATGGTGGGCCCAGGACGATATCCGCCCTCCACCAGACCTCGGGCGGCCCCTTCTGCCCGATCCTGCACGCCCCAACTCCACAGGGCCGGCTACCATCCCGGTCCACCAGCGCAGGCCTGACCCCATCGTAGGCCCATCACGACCTAAGCACGAGGCCGTGCCCGACTCCATCTTGGACCCGCCACGTCACAACCACGTGGCCTCGGCCCCAGCCCAGGCCCCAGCGAAGCCCCGACATCGAGGCACCAAGATCCACCCAGGTGGTCGAGTAGCCACTCGACAGATCCCGGAGGAAGGGGAGTTTCGATGGGCCTCCAGCCGTCCCCGGACGCCTGGTATCGATCGCCCTCCGGCCTCCCTGGGCGCTGGCTCCACCCCCCTGCTGGGTGTCTGGACACCATCATCCCGGCCCCTCTGACCCCAGGCGCGAGGGTCCGGACTTCAAAGACCTCCAGACCTATATCTGGGGCAACCCTGGATTAAAACTTCAGTTGTATCCTGGACTGGAAGCCCTGCTGACGCTGTCACGGCCGACACCAGATGAACTCGTCCGTAACCCGACGACCTTCCGAGAGCCTGCTGGCGCTGCCGCGGCCTACCTTGCTGAAACCACCTGAGAGCCTGCTGGCGCCGCTGCGGCCTACCTTGCTGAACCTTCCGAGAGCCTGCTGGCGCTGCCGCGGCCTATCTTGCTGAACCATCCGAGAGCCTGCTGGCGCTGCCGCGGCCTACCTTGCTGAACCTTCCGAGAGCCTGCTGGCGCTGCCGCGGCCTACCTTGCTGAACCTTCCGAGAGCCTGCTGGCGCTGCCGCGGCCTACCTTGCTGAAACATCTGAGAGCCTGCTGGCGCTGCCGCGGCCTACTTCGCTGAACCACCTTGCAAGCCTGCTGGCGCTGCCGCGGCTCGAACATCTCGGAACCCCCCAGCTCGAGGATTGAGAGCTGTGCGTAGGGTATCCCTTCCTCCGCCCAGAGTAAGACTGTCCCGCTACCTTACCCCCCTTTAAGAGACTTTCCAGATCCCTCGATCTGCTTGTACATACTGCCAAGAACCAGCAACCGTTTATTCCCTATAAAAGCTTGAGAACTTAACTTCTTGTGTGGTGTCCCTCTGTAGTGTTGTGATTACTCTGCTGTACGATCCTAGGAGAGGACCCTCATTCAGGAGGCCTCTCAGCAACCGCTCGGCTACTCCTCGACGGAGAGGTGGACCTAGGGGTGGTCAGTCACACATCTTCTGCCTCCCCCGGGGACCCCTTTCTAACAGCTATGAAAAATAGCCAGCCCAGGGGTGTGTTTAGCCTGCTCTTACCTCCCTGCTGGAAAATCAGCCATTATGAATTTGGAGGATTTGATGCACTCTGGAACAAAATAATGCCACACTCTACAAGATGTGCTCATATTCTTGGGAAGTTGCCCTGCTTTCATTGGTCAGCAGTGACGACCTCCTACTTGACCCAGAGAACTGGGAATAAGTATCTGAGAGGAGCAGAGCTTCTCAGATCTGCTGCTTGAAACTTAAGGAAGGAAGACGTTGCCATGCTGATAAGTTGGGGTGCACAGTTCTAAGGCCTGTCCTCTGAAGACTGCACCTGCTGAAACTACAGCCCCATGGATTACCTTGCTACAAAAGAACTAAAGAGTGGACTCCCTGCAAGATACAGGTTAACAGAGCTCACCTGGACCATCACCACCAAGGATCCTCAACCTGGAGAACACTTGTGGACTTGTAAGGCTTTTGTCCAAGTGGATTGTGGGAACTGAAGTCCTCAACTTTCAAGGACCATATTGGAGCTTCCAGACCCTTGGAGTGAGTTTGAGACCCCTTGAGGCCCTTCAGGAAGAAGTTCAAGAAGTTTGGAGAACTTTGGAGAAACTTTGAAAAAAGCTCCATAGAGGGACCGACTCAACCTGGCCAGCAAGCCGCCTGCCTTCAACCCCGAGCCGGCCAAGCCATCCTGGTACACCCTGCTAAAAGCTCCGTAGGTCCAACTTCCAGAGTTTGACCGGGAGTAGAAGAAATCCAAGGCCGGCGAACCCTTACTGAATCCGGCCTGGTGAAGAGCATCGAGGGACCCCGCGAGAAAAAACTCCATAAAAGTTTTAAAGTCCGAACGAAGAAAAGGTGACCGGGAGCAACCGCGAAAGTCAAGCCGCCTGCCTTCAACCGCGTGTTGGCCTGGATCCTGGGTTTACCATGCTAAAACGCTCCGGAGGTCGGACTTCCATAAGTTTTACCTGGAGCTCATCACAAGGCAATGCGGCGAACCCTCACCGAATCTGGACTGGCTGAGAGCTTCAAGGTACCCCGGGAAGAAAAGCTCCAGAAAAGTTTCCAAGTCCGAAGGTAAAAACTGTGACTCCGACCTACCGCGAGTGGTAGCCGCTCAGGCCTGAAACTTTGACTTTAAGCCAGTCTAAACTGATTGATGCCTTAATATGCCCTGATTTTTCCGCTTCCGGCTGGACGTCAAAACACACTGCCACAATCTGATTTACTTGAAACACGTAGCTTACATACATGTGTTAATACCACTAATTTGATTATCTGTGTTTTGCCGGGTGGAATTGGATTTACATACGTAATCTTTAATGAAGGTGAAACGGTACCCATTACATATAGATCACATCTATACTCCCCTGCAGTAAATGTCTTTTGCTTCTACTGAAAAAAATCTGACTGCTGTACAGATGGCCAATCTAAAAGAAAGGCCAATTGTTAAAGGTAAACACATCCTTGTAATCTCTCCCCTGCCTGCCCTACAGGTGCTCACAAAAGCTAGCATCCCTAAAGCAAAAGCCCGCCATCCCTGATGGATACAATGGGCTACATAGATGTAGACTTCGTCTTAGTCCCTTCTTTGCCAACACAAGAATTTTTGCGACATGATCATGTTTATCCTTTGCCTTCTTCGATTCTGCCTCTTGATCAGTATCAATCTATCATTTATACTGATGGTTCTACTCTACCTGCTATAGGTTCTAAGAAGCAATATTCTGCCACATGCGCCATCGTTCTTGGCTATCTGTCAGATGGCTTTTTTCACCCACAAATTACTTGCATACGATCCCTTGAGGACTGTACAGCGCAGTTGGCTGATTTGATGGCTTCACTACGTGCACTTGAAAATAAGGATCCTGAATTCCCCACCTTTATTGTGTGTGATTCGTATTGTCCTTTAATGACAACTTACTTGTTTGGTTACAAAACGATTTTAAGAATTTCAAGCTTAGCACAATAAAGTACAAACTGCTTTGGGTTACAATGGCAAATCTTATAGATAGTTTGCCACAATCTCATGTTATACACACATTCAGCTATAAATGTGTGGGAGCACACGCTGTAGGGAATTCTCTGGCTGATGAAGCGGTCAAATCTGCAGTAGCCACAACTAAAATAGCAGCAGTAGCACACTCTAAGACTCGTATCGATAATGCCTGGCTGCTGTGAATGCGTTTAAAAGCGTCAACCCTTTACCAAATGGCTTTACTTCAAAATATTCTTATCACTTAAATGATCTAAATGTTCCTTGTGTAACTATTCCCGGAGTTGGTAATCATGTAATTCCAAACACAAACTGCAGAAATGATTCAATTGTAGCCTCACACGAAGGTGTGGCTTCTGCTCAAGACGGTGTTGCTGCCTCTATTTCACTCTTACAGCAACGCTATGGTGGCAGGACTTATAACAACAAACCAAAAAGTTTATTTTAACCTGTGACATCTGTCAACAAATAAAAAGTTATACCGTTTCATGTCCACCACAGACACATCTGTTTATTTCCAATCAACAGTTTGGCTGCATTTACTTGGATCATTGTGGTCCTCTGATTTCAGATACTGCGTTCAAGTTTATTTTGGTTGCAGCTGATTCTTGCTCATGATTCCTCTGGGTTTGGCCACAGCACTCAGCTGACGCACAAATTGTTATTAAAGACTTACAAGTTGCGCATTCCTCTCGGACCAAGGTCCAGCATTTGCTTCTAAATCCTACTGTGATTTGATGACGTCCCTGGTTGTGCAAGTGCATTTTTCTTCTCTGTATAGACCGAGGTTAATTCTGTCGTAGAGACAATGAACAATGACTTAAAGCAATCCTTAACGGCTAGGAGTATTAGGTCCTGGACGTGGTTGGTTGAACCATCTATATATGGTTCAATGAGCATTAAATAACCTCCCTAAAAGATCACTGGGTGGGCAGACCCCAACAAAGTGCTTTTTGGCATCAAGATCTATGCTCCGGGCCTTGATGGTCCAGACATTGTGGCGGCAGCTGCAACCTTTGATGAAGATAAACATTGTGCTGTCTTACAGGACCTACAAATGTTCTGTGACGCTCAATCTACCAAACACTTGCCTGAGTCTCTTTCACTACTGCGGATAAAATTCCAGTTTCCAGCTGGCTTCTAAAAATCTGAGATCTGGTTTGAGAAAAGATGGCCATCAAAAAGGAATTTGTCCCGTTGTACTGTACTCCTGTTCCGATCAAAGAACTTTATTCACATTTAGTGAATGCATAAAAGTACAAAACATTTCACAGTACAAATGGATTGATAGCTAATTCAAAATGATTAAAAATTAATTTTATACATTTTCCTGTTAAAAATGTCATAATTTTAAGTGCATCTGCATTTTCAGATCTAGCAGCTATACACCATACGGAGAATATTTACACTTGTGAATTTATGTTTATACCACCCTCACATCGGCATTTCTTTTTTCATTAAGTTTCTATTTACCGTATTAGATATCTAGTAGAAGTTTAGATAAAAGCAGTATTAAAAAATTGAGAACGATTGATAAAAATGATCCTATAAAACAACTCTACTATCTGTGGATTTTCTCCCAGTCCGAGGACTGGATATAAAAAGTTTGCTAGTGCGAAACAAATATAGGGTGTTATAGCTGAAAGGGCTAAGGCATAAGAGTATAAACTCAGTTTTCTTAATAGAGGGATGATATACTGTTTCCTTTCCTTCTTTTAAATGCTGCAAAAGAATCGAAATGTGACATCGATTGAGCAGACAGGGCATCACAGGAACATGCTGTTAGATTGATAAGTGAATATACTAATACTGGGTAGCCAGCCATGAGGGGGAAAAAGTTTAACCGCATCCTTGTTAATAGATATCGTTGTGTATTGTTGGTCACAAAAGAAACATATGAGTCATGTCCTGTGCGTACTGTGGGCAATGTGTGGTAATGTGTGACAGTGATTTTGCTTTGATTCCCTTGCCATCTTTCAGCCTTACAATTTGTAAAAGACGCCTCTTTAAGCTTATTCCTAGAGAAGAGCATACACTCACAGGGTGATGTATACAAGGAAGCCAAACCTAGATCTATAAAGGACTTCCTAATGTATGCGAGCAAGGCAATGCTATTAGCTCAATCAAGGTAAATAATATCATTAATTACAGCTTGGTTCAACCCAACTGAGTCCCTTTTCCATATGCGCAACCATAGAAGGAGCGGGCCAGTTTAACTGCATCAGTGATGTGTGCAATCAGCTTTGAGCAGCCTGGGTGGACTGAAAGCAATTTTTTAACAGATGTATCCTACACTTTCTGCAAAGCACCCACTTCAGCTTTACCCCATATTTCTGCGCCATAGGTAGCTATGGCAACTGATTTTGCCTAGCTATATTTGTAACCATGGCAGACCAATTGAGTTTAGAGTAAAAATAAATGCCAAGGTACATAAAAGACTCTACTCGTTCCAGAGTATCCCCATCTACTTAGAATAAAATAGACTCTTTCCTTCCCATTCCCGCTGTTAACATAAAGGTTTTCGATCCATTGACCTGTTGAGAAGCAATCTGCCCATTAGTTTGGCAGTGCTATCTAGCAGATAAATTGGGCGATAATTTGCTGGGTTTGTAGGGTCTCTTTTCTTGTACATAGGAATGTTCACCGATTGTTTCCACGATACTGGGGGTCCCATTTTAGAAACTGCATTAAAAACGTGTGTCAATTATGGGATCCATAGATCTTTGTGTGTAGAAAAATATCCAGAGAGACACCATCAGGTCCTGCAGCCTTTAAGGCTGGCGATTTGGAGAGTGCAAGATCAATTTCCTCTACGGAGAAGTCCATCCCCCGATGGACGATCATCGAGTCAACCAGATGATTTGTAGCTCTATCCTTCTCTACATTGAATATACTCTGGAAGTGGGAGAGCCAGCTGGTTTAGTCTATGTGGGTGTCGAGAGAGGGCCCTCCTCTTCCTGTCGGAAGGGGGCATTTACTACCCGCCTGAATGTCAAACTGTCTTTACTTCTTGATGCCTCTCCCAATTTTTTCCAAGCTTCATCCCGTAGCTCCTTTTTCCTCACCATTCTAGCTGTCTTATAATCAGCACACAATGACCTAATTAGTTCTTTATTCATAGGATTTGATTTTAGAGCTGTGCAGAGAGCTCTAGCAGCTTTTGAGCAGTTTGTCTTGAACCACTTTTTCAAAGTTGGAATATGTCTCATGGATGGACATGTAAGATTGGATTTAATTTTATTGAATATTACTACCTGGTCCTTGTCAGTGTTAGGTTCTCGACAAGTTTCGATCTCGTGTAAAACCTCCTTTATAACCTTAGGGAGGAATTGAGTTGTATCATTTTTCTACCATTTATGGGTAGATCCATTTTTCTTGCTCAGTAACGATTTTGAGTTATATAATAAGAGTGATAAGCAAAACTAAAGGCAAGAAGAGTATGGTCACTAAACGCTGTCAGCTCTACCATAAGGGGCTTGATACAGCGCATATTGTTAGCTTGTGTAATTTTAAAGTCACTTGTTGATGTGACTCCGTTGCGTTGGACAGTGAGGAGGAGTTGACCTGTCATTTGGTGACATGGATGTATTATTTTTAAATCCCAGGTTAATAAGAAGCCATTTAAAGTATTACCGTAATTTTTATGTACACAATGGGTAAGCATCAAATCATTAGAATCAATACTACCACAAATATGTTGATCCTATTTAAGACAACAGTGTGTGTTAAAATCTCCATCCCAAATTAAAAAAGAGTTTGTGGATGAAGTGTTAAAAGTGGACCCAGTTTTTCCCCTAGCTTGCCTATCACATGTGTAGGGTTCTTAAAATTATTATTATAAAATGAATCAATACAGATCGGCTTTCCCAGGGGCTTTGGCCAAAATTACGTGGAAGTGTGGGGAGGGGGGCTATTAATGACCTTCACCTTACCTAGGGTGATCGTGTTTAAATAAGGGTAAGTAAACCTCCCTTAGATCTGCCAGCCTTTGACAGGATTGCTGGAGTAATATTGGAATGATAACCATCTACAAAAACAGACTGGTCTAGCCAAGTTTATTGGAAGCAGATGATATCTGAAGGTAAGAATACATTATACCAGTTTGGTTATCTTTTTTGGAACCAAAGCATGCTATATTCCATGATAGAAACCTTATGTCTCTGCAGAAATCTTGCACCGTCAATGTCGGAGAGATAGATAAAATATCATTAGATTGTATTGGGGTTTTGCTGTTTGTCAGATCAAGACCAGCCAGGCGAGCCGGTTCTACAGATACCAAACCATAAGCCGTTTGCTCAGAAGACGGTCAATCACAAGCCTCCATAACTTCCAACGTTGAATACCTGTTGAATAAGGCAAGCGGAAGAGATGCCACCTTTACATGCAAATCAGGTCTCACAGAATAGTAACCCTGATTAGCACATGATGTTACAGGCTTATAAAAAAAACCTAGAGGTACTGCATGGATCTGAGAATTAAGAGAGGGGGCTGCAGACAGACTACCCAGTAGAGCTCTCTCCAAACGTTCATTAACAACATTTAAAATCACACAGTCATTATTGTTTGTTTTT
This sequence comes from Lissotriton helveticus, assembly GCF_964261635.1. Lineage (NCBI taxonomy): Eukaryota > Metazoa > Chordata > Amphibia > Caudata > Salamandridae > Lissotriton > Lissotriton helveticus. Next base: position 1,928,736,598 of record NC_136057.1, read on the forward strand.
ATAACAGTGCCTATCCACTGTGTTCTTCTAGCCATTATCAAATGACGTTGAATCAGGTACCCTTTTTCTGAGTTCTGGTTCTTCCAATATCGAGCATTGTCCATCAATTGGGTTGAAGATTCATTTATATTAGGGCGCAATAAAGGTACATTTACTAGAATTACAACCAAAGGGCAAGCAGCAGGAGGAAGAATCATATATTGTTGGTTTGAGCTGTTTTTTGCCTGCATAAATGGTCGGGTTGCTTTAACCTGTACACTTGTACTTGGAGTATATTGTGGTTGCCCTTTATTCCTTAAGTCTTGAATACTCGCATGCGGTGGGCAGCACCTGGGGTCAAGACTTGCAAAGATAGCCCTGCTAGTTGACGACTCATTGACTGCACCAAGGTGACCCTTAAATATAGCTTGCACACAACCTTGAGTTGTTATTCCTCATTTGCATTCTTGTCTTGTTCCTGCTTCTCTGCATTGGATGCTCCTTTTGTGGGCGCTCTGAGACTGGCATTGCTCCAACACTACAGTGAGCATATGTTTCAGATCTTTGAAATGATTTTATTAAAGGAACTAGATCTTGATTGGTCCTTGATATTTCGACTGGCCTGGTTTACCTGCATGCAACCCATGTTCCTCTGCATCTGGTGTCCCTTGGAATGGGCACTGGACATATACCTGGCTCTGCAGACCCCACTGCCTTGAATTTGGACTGTTAATGAGTCCCATAACGTCCAATTTTCAGAAATTTCCCTTGGGCTTGCGATTTCTTCACAATGCGAGGTTTGATCCTTTGGCTTAAGAGGAACTGGGTGCATCGGCGCATGGATCACAAGATGCAGGCTCTGTTAACTTGGATGCCGGTTGCCCGGTAAGTGTCTCAGCATTGGCTGAGACCGGAGAGCATGTTCATACTTTGGAGCTCGTGACTTCGGCTGTTGACCAATCATCATGTGGAGAGTAGAATTCTGTCATGGAATCTTTGGTCTATGAAATGGCAAGTGACATTATGAGTTCCTGCGAAGCACTTTAATTTGATTATTTTTCCAAATTGACATCGTATTCTAATTGTAGTTTTTACTCATTCACATTTCTGGAACAAGGCTTTGAGTGTATTTACTTTCTGATTATATTTATCATATCTAGTATCTTTCTAAGTGCTATTATCCTGACCAAAGGGAAGGTGTTGTGTGTTTCCTGCACGGCCCATTGTAAGTTTAAGTTTATTTTCAGATTGTAGTTTTCCCTATCTTAGCTTAGCTGTGCTCGTTGTAGGCCTCATTTTCCTTTGCAGATGTTACTATACAAGCACGTTAGCTTTTGTGCCACATTTTACTTTCACAAGAACCTGCACATGTTTTTGCGTTCCGTTATTTTCCTAGGATTTAGTCTGAACACGATGGACAATGACAAACAACAATGTCCCTTGTTCTTCTTTCTGGCCAGGCACTAGCACCTCAACATAACACAAGAATAAAGCTGTTGTTTATGTGCACACATGTCCTATCATATAGATCCATGTGCCAAAAACACACATGTAAAGTTCTGAGACAGTGCACTGAGTCTGGTGAAATGTAGAATAACCATCTGTGAATGCTAAGGTATAGGGTCTGCGCAGTAATGCCAGAGATATTTGATATATAATCATTTAGCTTCAGTAGCAAGGGAGGGGGTTTAGGTTCCTCTGTCCTATAAAATGACAGGGCTTTTTGTGGTTTATCGATTATTGAACATACTAACAGTATTTTTAGTATGCATTGTTTTGTAATTGTTCCATGTATACTGCATTTCAGAGCATGATAGTTTAAACAAATATTCTAAACTTCCTTAGTTTCTCCTGGTTATCTTTTTGTGGACAAGTACAAGTGAGAGGGAGCGAAAGGGTGTGTCCTGTTACTGCGTTCACTGAGAGGATCGAGAGTGTTGTGACCTAGTGTGCCAATTCACTTGTTTCTCTGGTAAGGTTAGGAGGGTATGTGAGGCACTATAGCTAGTCAGACTTAGACTCCTAGATAGAGGTAGGATGATGACTCAGTCCCTACATACTGATGTTCTATGGTTCTAAGCATAGTTGTGTTCCAGAGCAGAATCCCTACAACAGAATCACAAAAATAAAAATTGTTTAAAAAAAACAAATCACATGAAAATAGACATAGATGGATGAAGTTCAGGTTCCCATTCATAACTAAGCAAGAGTATTTTCAGGGACATGGTTGCTCTAGAAAATGGACGAAAATCTGGGGACCATGGAATGCCTACTGGAGCAATATCTGTGCAGATCTCTTTCTTCAATGCCGCTAAGATTATAGTCCGGCTCAACTAGGTCCTTCACAGATGTCGACTAATTTAATGGATTTGAGGGGAATCACGTGGGACACAGCGGAAAGTGAGACATTTATTTTATAGAAAATTTCAATGCACCAAAATGCTATTTAACTAAGTTTTGCTTAACTGTCAATAATCAGAGTTTAAATAAAAAATGAATACTAAGCAAGTGGAGAAAGTGTTGATCCTTGGAGGGCTCTAGTTTAATACCCCCACTGCAACCTGAGCAACTGTAGGGAAAGTGTTGGACTATGAAATGATCATATTTACTATTCTCACTCCAAAATGAGCAACAGTAGGCAAAGTGTGGACTTTGGAGAGGTTATAAATCCCACTCTGATATAAGCAGCAGTAGGGAACATTTTGGACTTTGGTGGGATCAAATTTACTATTTTTACTATTCCCTTTCCAACCTAAGCAACAGTATGGAAAGTGTTGGACTGTGCAGGATGCAGATTTATTATTCCCACTCTAACTTGTGCAACAGTCGGGAAAGTGCTTGACGTCTGAGGGACAGATTTACTATTCCCGCTCCAGCCTCAGCATCAAAAGGGAAAGCACTGAACTTTGGATGGGTCATATTCACTATTCCCACTCCAGTGTAAGCAACAGTTGGGAAAGTGTTGGAATTTGTAGGGGGTCATATTTATTATACCAGTCAAACCTGAGCAATAGTAGAGAAAATGTTGGACGTTGGAGAGATCAATTTTACTATTCCCACTCCAACCTTAGCAAAATTGAAAAAAGTGTTGGACTTTGGAGGGGGTCCTATTTATTATTCCCACTCCAACCTGTGCAACAGTAGGGAAAGTGTTGGACATTGGAAGGCTCAAATTTACTTCTCCACTCCTAAATTAAAATTAAATAAAAATAACTAAATAAAAATGAACAAATATATTTCTACAAATGTATAAATAAATGTATTTTAAAATCATATTTTATGTAACTAATTTAACATAAAATTGACTACATTAACAATATAAAACAAACATTATTAAAACATGTTTAAAATATATGTCTATTTAAGACACTTCCCACTCTATTACCATAAAAATCCATCTCTAACAAATTCAAATAAAAATGCAACTATAAAAAAATTACAATACATGTTAATTAATCACATATTAATACTACTGGATAATGTATTCTTTTATTAAAAAAATCTAAAACATAATACAATTATTCAACATACAAATTATTTTGCAAAAGTATTTGAATAATATACAAAATCAATAATCTAATAACATATTAATACTACTAGATAATCTATTATTTTATAAAAAGAAATCTAAAGCATAATACAATTATTCAACATACAAATTATTTTGCGCAAATCTTTGAATAATTTACAAATAAATATTCTAACAGGTAAAACAATAAATAAACATATATGTAAAATAAATCTATATTAAATAGTTAAAAAAATAATGTACATAATTAATAATCAAATTACATTTGAGGTTCTCCTGTTACTATGCCGGGAATCGCCGTCCAACACGAAGAGTAACATCTGCTAGCCACCGCCCGTCTTGCCATTCCTTGTGTGTATTATCACCGGGAGTTCACAAGTGCTTTTTTGTCTACACATCAACTTTCAAATATAATTGCAAGACATTTAAGCACACCTTGTATCTGTTATTCTAATTGCAATAAATCCTCATCACATTTGCTACCTTTTCCTGATACTGCGAGGTTTCATATGAATTAGATATAGGAATATATTTTTCTTTGACTCTGCTCCTGGGGAGACGTGGCTTCGCGTGGATATTAATACTGCCTTGTGGTCATCTTTTGTATCGACACAATAGATCATTATTATTGACTTAATTCTGCATACTGTGCTCTTTGGAACTAATCGTTTGTACTGATTTGGATTAGTCTTAACGCCTATTTGACCTACTTATATGTGGAGCCCTGACGAAGTTCCTACTGGGAACGAAACGCGTTGTCTGTGTGCCGTTCTTGTTAAAGATTACCAGAATAAAGAAAAAATTGTTTTATTGGACTAAGTGAGCTCGTTTTTGATTTCAACGAGTGCACCTTCCACCTTTCGATGAACATTTTGACCTGATTTGCAGCTTGGGACGACGGGTGCGGGAAGTGTTTTGCACCGAACCTAGGATTGTTTATGGTACATGTGTTTTGGTTGTGCTGGACCTTGGTCGGTCGTTCTGTTCTTCATTTTTCAATAATCAAATTACTAGGTGAAAAGGTATAACGTAATCTGTTTATACAAATTAAAACTTCCCCTACAACCAACCAACCTGCAAATAAATTGAGATAAAATAAAAACATTATTTAAATATATGACCAAATAAAAAATAAAATAAACTATATTAATAATATTTACACATACTTAATATTAAAATAATAGTCATGTATAACACAAAGGAAATAAAACACAAAAAATAATTAAAAAACAATCTTAAGAAAAGATGAAATGCGTAAAGAAAATCTGTATTCTTACGTGAAATATTCTAGGCCATTATATTCTTGACATTTCATATTTTTTTATATGATAGTTGTGCCAAGTTTTTGTAATGATATGAAGGCCATACACCCACATACCGTAAGGCTGATTTGGGTCTAAAATACAAACTTTTCACTCTGAATTAGAAGGGACATTAAATAAAGCACAAATTTAGGACTTTGAAAGGATTAATGTGATTTAGTTAACCAAGCACTTCCCTTCGATCCAATGCACCCCAAATATGACAAACTGTGACATTCTTGAGAAAGAAGCATAGGCAGATCTCTGAAAATCAATGTAACCAATTTCTGATTCTTCCATTAAAGGAATTATATGATATTTCAGCATTTTGTACCTTTTTTTCAGAGATTATTAGTTTTGTAGTTTTGGATTTAGGAAATAATTAGTCGTGTTGTTTAAGTTACCCATTAGCTTATGACAGCTCTAAAGATTCTTTTTTACTTTTTTTGTTTTGTTAGTTTTACATTATGTCCCTATTTTATAACAATATATTTTCTATGTACTTATTCTTTTTGTTTTTGTCATGAACCTATTTTAACAGCATCTGTTTGAGGCTTAAATATAATAAAGTAAGAATGCGGCACATTGTGGTCTGTGAATTATTTCGGCTTTATGGGATGATTTTCTAGCTATTCATATGTTTGGTTCAAGATGAGGCTATTGTGTTGCTAATTTATTCCTCTGTATTATTGTTGTGTATGGTGGTCGCTTTACGCTGCAGATCCTGAACATGGGTGCTTCCTAGGCCTGGTTTAAAAGAACAGCTATTGCAAGATGTATTGGTACCAGTTTTGTTGGTAACATTTCATGGTGGGCTTACCCAGAGGAGTATTACTATTTAACATCATGCTGTTGAGTATTTGGTGTATCATCAACACAATGAACGGCCACTTGGGCACTTTAGGTTATAAATGTGCATTAATGTATTACAAGAATAGATGAGCAAATCCTAATAAATACAGGAAAAAGGGCGAGAAGCGCAGTGAGCATATAAAAAATCAATACTATCTTTCAAATTATTATTAAATATATAATTCATATATAATTCAAGAATACGTTTGTTTGCCTCAAACCTCACCCATCAACCCTTATGTTGATAAAATAATTGATACAAACAAACAACATGTCAAAAAAGGGAAAAGATAACATCGACGAGGTAAAAGGCACAATCATCCAACTGCATTTGGGAGAAGGCCCAACAATGTATTTGTCATTCTTCATCAGCCTCACAGATGTTACTGTCTGTGGAGGTTTCATTCCCATTCCGTACTTTATCATGATCATCATCAGGACTAGGCAACAGTTATAAATTACTCAAAACAAGGGTACTGCTGTGTAGATATAGGTTTTCTTGAATTGTAACTGAATTATATATTTAATAATAATTCGATTTTTTTTAAATTCATATATGCGTTCAGTGAATCATTTCTCTTTTTTACCAGTATTTATTAGGATTTGTTGATCTATTCTTGTGATGCATTAATGAACATTTATAATCTAGAGTGCAGAGGCGCAGTTCGTGTTGTTGTTGAATAACTGGTCACCTCAGACCCATGTTGCTTATTTAAAATGGTTACACACTTGTTTGGGTGTTTTAGTTATTTCCTTTATCAATCTTCCTTCCAGAAAGTGCTTCTATTGGAATGTATGACAGACTATTTAAGCTCTGAAACATTCACTCAATCATCAGCTGTTTGTCACATTCAAATTTTTTTTATGTCCTTGAAACATTCAAACTGGAAAGCATTCCTTTTTAGGTCTGACGTTAGCCAAGTCCTTTTCATTTCACTAAAATTAGATGTATAATATGCTTACTTATAGGGGCTTTCAGCCACCTCTATTCACCCATTGCTCTGTTATGTAATTCCCATTTTGTTTCTGCCCACTACAGCATACAGCGTGGTGCAATAAGTCAGTCTGGTTAACTTCATTTTCAGGCTGCGATACTGATGACCGAAATGGCCTATTTAGATATTGCCGTGGCTATGGGGAAATTTATGCAAAAAGTGAAGGCTGTTTTATACTTTTTTAATGAATTTTAGCCAATCCTCAAGCAATTTGGGTAATAGTAGGGATTTTAGATCGAATCTGTTTTTAGGATGTATTTTCTTTTCTTACTTTCCTTTCTTGTTTTACAATCTTCCCTTGTTTCATATTTCTCTCTTTCTTTTCGTTCTTTTTTCCCTTTTTTCTTTCCTTTTGTTTTTTTCTTGATTTCTTTCTTTTTTAGGTGCGAGTTACAAATTGTTAAAAACAAGAGTGTTATTGTTGTAGGTACATTTTTTGCATCTTTCCTTCTTTCTTTTTCCTACTTTCTTTCTCTTTATCCTTTCTTACATCCTTTCTGTCTTTCTTTTTTTGCCTACTGTCATTTTCTTTCCTTATTTCTTTTCTTTCCTTCTTTCCTGATTTGCTCTCCTTGTCGTAACTTTTTTCTTTCTTTCCTACTTTCTTTCCTTTATTCTTTCTTTTTTGACTTTTGACTTTCCTTCAACCTTTATTTTTTGTCTTCATTCCTTTGTACTTTCTTTTTGTCAGAAATCGTTGTTTCTTTTCTTCTTTCTTTCTGTTTTTCCTTCTTTCTTTCATCCCTTCCTTCTTTTTCTGTTTTGCCTTCTTTCCTTTTTTGTTCCTTTTTTTCTTCTATCTGTTTTCTTTGTTTCCTTCTTTCTTTTCCCCTTCATTCATTCTTCCTTCCTTTCCTTCTTTCTTTTTTACCTTCTTTCATTGTTTCTTTACTCTTTTTCTTCAGTTTTGTCTTTCTTCCTTCCCTTTTTGCCTCCCTCTCTTCCTTCCTTATTTGCCCTTATTCCTCCTTTTTGGTCTGCCTTCCTTCCTTTTTGGTCTGCCTTCCTTCCTTTTTGGTCTGCCATCCTTCCTTCTTTGTCTGCTTTCCTTCTTTCCTTCCTTTATTCACTTTTTTCTTGCCTTCTTTCTCAAAGATGAGGTTAGCAGCAAATGCCAGACCATTGTTTTTTTAGGTCTGTGTTATCCAAGACCTTTTAATTTTACAAAAAGTAAATATAACACTGTTACGTCTAAGGATTTTAAGCCAGACTTCATCCATCACTCTGTGATTGTGTCACTCACATTTTTCTTCCACACACTCTTGCATGCATCAAGGGGCAATATAAGCCCCCTTCAGCCACTGACTGACCTATGAGTTATGGCATAATACCCTTTCACAATGAGCCCATCCACACAAAAGGTAGTTACCTTCAGTGGTGGGTGTAGTATGGTAATGTGTACTTTTTTGCAACTAGAAGAAAACTTTTGCCATTAGCAAATATTTGTCTTTAGATTTAATGAGGAACCAGCAGCTTCCAAACAATACAAATTTGAAAAAAACATGACAAAGCAAAAAAAGAAGTGCAGACCGGGTAGCAACCAACGCCAGACCTATTGGCTTTGCCAATCCTTTGCTAACTTTTGCCTCATTGGCAAAACCAATATGGCAGGCTTTAATGTGTTTCACATCATTTGTGCATGCATCACAGGTAGAGATTTGGGACTGCTCATGTTTACGTGTGGTGATATGTTAAAGTCAGACCTATTGACTTTGGTAATGCTTGCTCAAGAGTCTGTAACTGCTTATTATGCCCAAGTATGTGCTCCTGTAGTATATAGCAAACTAGTGCTGAAAAGAGACCATCGCAAACGCGAGCACTACATCAAGGTATGTTACATCCAGAGAAGACAGATCCAGTTTTGTAGGTTAAAAGAAGATTTATTCCTAATAACAAGTACAGCTCTCAAACTGCCAGAGTGTCACTCTGTCAAGCTCCAGTCTCAATTGAGCAGCAAGAGCCCCAACATTCCAACATTGCTAAGCAACTATGACATAGATAAGAATAGCCTAAAGCAGTATTTCTTAAAAGAAAACACTATACATAAAGTAACATAAACAGTAAGGCAATTAAACTAAAGAAAACTAACACAAAGAATATAACACACCTCCTCTCCTGTAAAAACAAAAATTAAGTCACATAGTCATCAAGATACTTCGGATTAACTCTAAGCCTGGAACTGGCCCTAATAGAAGAGTCATTTGAAACAAGCTCAGGACCATCCGAAATATCATTGGTAACAGTAAATTCATTACTTGCAGATGGTGCAGTATTAGAAGAACAGACAGGAACATTAGAAACTGTAGTATAAAAACCCTCATCAGAGTGGAACAACATATCAGAATCAGAAGAAGTTCCAGACTTGCTACACACAACTCTAGCAACACGTCTGTTGCTCCACCATTTCCCACCTGAAACCATGACAGAATGTTTACCAACTTTGACAATGGTAGTCTCAGGATAAAATCTTGAGCCTTTTGCTTTGCATGGTCTCCTTATTCTAACTTTATCTCCAACAGAAAAACATTCTTTCTTAACATGTTTACTGTCATCATATCTAGCTTTGGACTGAATTTGAGAATTTTCCACCCTGTCTCTAATTAGATCCAAATTGAGAGAACTCCCTTCACACCTAGTTTTACTGACCACCCATTCAGGAGACAATTAATTAAAAGACTCCCTCCCACGCAACATGGCAAACAGAGTGACACCTGTAGTGGAGTGAGGAGTATTATTATATGACCACACTCTGTCACTCACAACATCTTGTACAGCTTGACCCGAGGAAATTGCAAGTTGGACAGAATCTTTTAAGATGCGATTCACCCTTTCCACTAAACCATTTCCCTGTGGACTGTATAAGGCAGAAGTTAGATGTTTAATTCCAAGATTATCTAAAAAAATTCCTCATGTTGTGTGAGACAAATTGCACACCATTATCTGAAATAAGAAAACCAGGGATTCCCTCTGACCTAAATAGTTTGGTCAAAAAACTGATCACATTTTCAGTATTGGGATCCTTCATGAATTTGAAAGAGACCCATTTAGAGTGATAATCCACAACAGTTAAAATAAACCTAAAACCTTGGTTTATACCCCCAATAGGTCCCAAAGAATCTATGCCAAGTTTCACCCAGGGATTTTCAGGAAATTTAACTGGAGATAAAGGAGAATTGACCGTGCGTAAAGATTTTTCGGCATGAGAACACTCAACACAATTGTTCAATAATGTTTCAACGGAAACATCCATACCCGGCCACCAGTAATGTAGTCATAGTCTTTTCTTTGTGCTAGTAATTCCTCCATGCCCCTTGTGAGCCAAAGCAATGACTTTATCTCTAATTGACATAGGGGGAACAAGTGAAGATCCTCTCATGACAAGATCTTCTTCAAGACTTAATTCATCCTTAATTTTAGAAAAAGGAATCATTTCCTTGTCAATTTGACTTTCTCTTGGCCAACCATCAGATATCAATTTCTTCAAAAGAATTTGAATATTATCATTTTCTGAAGCACGTAACCAGTCAGATCTAGAGATGACCCCTTTCGTTAACTTTAGGCCATCAACCAAACTTACTACAACTTCCTTATCATCAAGAATGGAATCACCCTCTGAGATGTTTAAAGGACAGCTTGATAAAAAATCTGCTTTAAAGTTTTTTCCTCCAGGAATATGTCTCATTATAAAATTGAAATCATATAACTTAGAGAAAAGGCGAACCAATCTAGGACTGGCATTTCTTAGACCTTTGTCATTCCAAATGAAGATAAGAGGTTTGTGATCAGAAACAAGTACAAACTCTCTGCCCCATACATAAGTAGAAAAGTTTTTAACACCCCATACACAAGCTAGGGCTTCTTTTTCTATAGTACTGTAGTTTTTTTCAGAAGAAGAAAGCTGTCTAGACGCAAATGCAATAATATTTTTGTTCACATTATCCAACTGACTAAGTATGGCACCCAAACCAGTGTTGCTGGCATCAACAGTAATGTAAGAGGTAAGAGCTTCATTAAAAGGTTTAAGTGCAGGAGCAGAAATAATCAAATCTTTTAATTTTTCAAAAGCTGAATTTTGATCATTACCCCACACAAATTTGACTGTGTTCCTTGTTAAAAGTCTTAAAGGCTCACTGACAAGAGCAAAGTTCTGTACAAACCTTGAATAAAACTCACTCAACCCTAAAAATGACCTCAATTGATCCTTATTAGATGGTAGAGCACACTCGGATAGCCATGAGCAGGTCTTGTTTAGGACTGATGCCTTCTTGTGAAATGACATGACCTAAATATTCCACCTTATCAAGTAGAAATTTGCACTTTTGTTTTTTTACAGTCATACCATGGTTGTTCAAAATACCTAATACTTGATCTAACCTCACAAGATGTTCTTGAACAGTGTTAGTGGAAATTAATATGTCGTCTTGATAAGCCAACACATCCTTAACATTACCAAAGAGTTGGGACATTAATTTTTGAAAATTTGAAGCCGCTGAGGCCAGGCCAAAGGGTAACCTTAAGAATCTAAAAGGACCAAATGGAGTATTAAAAGCGGTGAGATCTCTAGACTCATCGTTCAGCTCAATTTGATGGTATGCCGCTCTTAAATCTATCGTAGAAAAGACTTTAGTACCCTTAAGTTGAGCAAGCATATCCTGAATTCGAGGCAAGGGAAAACAGTCAATCTGAATATTCTTATTTAAAGACCTGAGGTCAACGCAGAGTCTAATTTCGTCACAGTTCTTTTTAAGAGCGACGACAATTGGAGAAATCCATAATGACGAATTGATTTGTTCAATCACACCTTCACTGCACAATTGATCAAGATGAGTTTTGAGTCTATCCCTAATACTTAGAGGAACATGTCTAACCTTATGAATGACGGGAATGGCATCTGGTTTTAGTATTATCTTGTGTTCAAAGCCTTCGACTGAACCTAATTTATCAGAAAAGACACCTTTTTATTTATTTAAAATGGAATCTAACGAAGAGGGATCAATAGTAACAGAATTAACATTTTCAAAACGATCCAAAGAAATGAGGTTATCAGTACCTGGTCTCAGTACCATTTTAAAGTTTCCTTGGTCCTTCCAACCTAGGATTTTATAACCTTTTTTAGAAACATAAACCTTAGCTTCAATAGTTCTATCTTCAAAAGTAATATTATCAATTAAATACCCCATCATTTCAATTTCATGACCATTGAAAGCCGCCGTATGTATGTCAGGTGGTAATAAATCGATCAAAACACAAGAAAGTGGCCTGGTCAAGATTGTTGTGAGTATGCCGTGTTGAGTCAGAGAACCATTAACAACACTGTGGTGATAGCACTGGGCTAGGAAAAGTTCCCATCAGCCCACCCATCTGGTGGAGTATCGTCACGTGGGAGATGTATCATGAATCCAATGCTTAACCAAAGCACCTAGGAATGATGCAAAGATGGATTCTGTTGATGTAATCTTAGACCACAGTGCTTCACTGGTGAAAAAATAACTACATCAGGGCACAGTGTAGTTGACCACACTACACTGTGCCCTGATGTAGTTATTTTTTCAAAACTACTGGGCTCTGTTTTTAGACTAGACCTTAGTACCATACTTATTAAACTTATTTTTGGTCCTTTGAGTCTATTTTAGTTTCACTTTCACCTCTCACGCGCACTGCACTCCATTGGCATCACCAGTGAAGCACTGTGGTCTAAGATTACATCAACAGAATCCATCTTTGCATCATTCCTAGGTGCTTTGGTTAAGCATTGGATTCATAATACATCTCCCACGTGATGATACTCCACCAGATGGGTGGGCTGATGGGAACTTTTCCTAGCCCAGTGCTATCACCACAGTGTTGTTAATGGTTCTCTGACTCAACACGGCATACTCACAACAATCTTGACCAGGCCACTTTCTTGTGTTTTGATAGTAGCTAGGGGCCCAAGTCGCCTTGGTCGTTTAAACTGCCCTTTTGACACTCCACTACCCTAATTTTTCCGGTAATAAATCGATCCCAGCCCATTCTTTTTAAAAAAATACATCTGGAATAATGGTAACTGGAGATCCAGAATCAACTGTAACACTGACAGGAACTTTACCTATCTCAACATCACATACTGGATCACCACTATCTGAATCTTGTTGTGAATCAATCATGTCCACAGATAGTAATATTTTGTTTACAGAATTCTCTCTTGTTATTAAATTCACTTCAGTGGGACTCTCAGCTACAATGCACATTGTTTTAGATTTAAATTTACAAACTGAAGTAAAATGTCCAATTTTCTTACAATTAGTGCATTGTTTCTTTAAAGCTGGACAAGTTGGAGAATTAGCGAGATGAGATTTTGAACCACATCTAAAACATTGAAAAGACTTGTCAGATTTTTTCCATTCACTTTTGTTGGAAATTGTTTCTTTTTCTCGTTGTGAAGTAGATTGTGAAGTTTGTTGGACACCTTATTGACTGTTTCTGAAATAGAAGGTTTGTCATTACCAAGTTCTTTAGAAGCTGAAACTGATCTTTCAATGCCTCTTGCAATCTCTAAAGTCTCAGTGAGTGAAGGATTTCTACAACAGAGGATTCTCTTTTGAACTTCATTGGAGTGGCAATTAACAACTAGTTGATCACTCAAGTATTGATCAATAGGACCTTCAAATTCACAAGAAGCAGCCAAAACTCTTAATTCAGCCAAGAAGGTATCAATACTCTCATGCTCCCTTTGTTTTCGAGTATAACATTTGTGTCTTTCAACAATAATGCTTGGTTCATCAATAAAATGTTTTTCTAGTCTGAGGACTGCCTCTGTGTATTCATTCCAATCATCAGAGGGAGGACAAATAATTTTGGGTTGATGATCAAAAATTCTCTGACCCTCTGCACCTAAAGCATTATACAACATAGCATTTTTCCGTACAGGAGTAAACTTAACACCATCAATAGCTATGATGTAACTGTTGAAAGACTTATACCATTGAGTCCATTTTATTTTAGGACAACCTGGTTCTGAAAGAAAAGTAGCAGGAAGAATAGCAGTTTGAACTGCCATAATAATCAAATATAAAGAGAAAGGAAAATAAATAAGAATAAAGTCAGAAGGAAATAAATGTTAATAAGAAAGAATGAGAAATAAAATTCAATGAGCAATAACAAGATAAAATTATAATATGAACTTTTACTTAGCTGGGCCTGTCAGCGTGAAGGCAGGGTGATTGTGAAGAATGTCTAACAATGTGGTAGCTGTGCACATCAGGGAATGCGCAATGGAATTTGAAGTTAACTGCTGTGCCTGTCAGCGTGAAGACAAAGTAGGTGTGAGAAAATGTCCAAAATTGCAGAAGTTGTGCACATCAGCGAATGCACAATGGAGCTGTGCACATCAGCGAATGCACAATGGAGCTGTGCACATCAGCGAAGATCGGGGTTTGAAGTTAACTGCTGTGCCTGTCAGCGTGAAGGCAAAGTAGGTGTGATAAAATGTCCAAAGATGTAGTAGCTGTGCACATCAGCGAATGCACAATGGAGCTGTGCACATCAGCGAAGATCGAAAAATATGTGAAAATATAAAGGGCTCAAACGAAGGTTTACAAGCTGCGCAATGTCGGGTTGACAGTGGTTGCTAAGATACAGTCAAGATGGCGGTGACGTTGCGTGAAGACATCTGACTTCGTAACGTGAAAGACGTGGTAACGGGAGGACGTCGTAGCGTGAATGACGATGGAAAGCTGTGAAGATAATGGCTGCGGAAGAAGGATTCCGAAGATGCTGGAAGTTCCAAAGAAGCCGGTAAGCGTTTAGAGTAAAGTTTTGAAAGTCGCTTTGGATTTTGAACACTGGTGCATCCGAGGAAGTCAAATCAGGATGGTATTTCAATAAAATTGAGCCAAAGAAATAGTGACTGTATGGAGGGCAGAGTAAAAATAAATGACAGTTTTTTTTTGTTTTTTTTTAAATAAGGGCAAAGGTGGAAGATTGGAGAAGCGTATAGGAGATTGGAGAGAGGAGCATAAAAATCGATGAAGATAGATGAATAAGTCAACAATTTTAAAATTAAAGTACAAAGTGAAATATTTCTATGAGCCTGCATTGAAATCAGTAAGGCTTTACGTGGAGAATTAAAGAAAAACACATAAATGCAGCGAAGCTCCCAATAGAAAATAAATAAATTGACTTATCTTAAAGACTTATCTTAGTTGTATCTTCAATTTAAATCAAGTGAAGCAATTTTCAAATGTAGTAGTTGAAGAGAGGACACTGTAGTCTGGCAGTTGTTGAAAAGTCTTGAAAGTCTTCAAAATAGTTGGCTGTGGGTCCAAAGAGGGCTGACTTGACCACCTCGTCGCCAAATTTATGTTACATCCAGAGAAGACAGATCCAGTCTTGTAGGTTAAAAGAAGATTTATTCCTAATAACAAGTACAGCTCTCAAACTGCCAGAGTGTCACTCTGTCAAGCTCCAGTCTCAATTGAACAGCAAGAGCCCCAACATTCCAACATTGCTAAGCAACTATGACATAGATAAGAATAGCCTAAAGCAGTACTTCTTAAAAGAAAACACTATACATAAAGTAACATAAACAGTAAGGCAATTAAACTAAAGAAAACTAACATAAAGGATATAACAAGGTGTCAACAAGATGGAAGGCGGTCCCTCAAGAAAGGCACTACACCAATGAGGTGCACGTATACCCTCCAGCACCTGTAAAAATATTTTTTGCTTTTTATATATCGAAGTTGTAATGACAACCCTACGTTGGGCACTCTAAAAAACTGAGGTTGTCCTAAATCAAGTAAGCAACAGGTGTATATATATATATGCACCTTGTTTGCACCCGTGGTGAACTTTGTAATTACCATGTGGTTCGCAGATGCTTGCACATCCCCTTCAAGAAATTGTGCACAGTTGTGCTCCCAAGAGGGCATTGCCTCATTTGGAATGGGGCTTTGCCTTTGCCCTTGCCCTTAATACCAGCATCATAACACCAGTCGTGGCTGGCATGACTCACAGGGGCAGGTTGGGGTCACGCAAGGGTTTGCGCAGAGGGGGGAATTAATTAAAAAATAATAATAATAATAAACTTACCTTCACAGGTCCCCCGCCGTCTCAACTCCTGGCCAGGTCCCGTGGAACAGGAAGCAGGCAGCCTACCTCCCCTTCCCTAAGCCAATCACAACGCTGCAATGAGGCGTGAGGCACATGTTTTCGGTGAGTGCAGGCTGTTGCATGCGGGAGAGGGGGTGCTGGGGTTTGGGGCTGCAGTGGGACCTGACTGGACTGGGTGGAAGGAGTAGAAGGTGGAGGGGGATCACCAGGATTTGGTTAGCCGGTGGCCTGATTGCGACTTGTGGGCTGTGGACAGTTGATCCACCAGTTATCAGGGAGGTATAGCTGGTATAACAGGGAGATACTGTTGAGCTGCCAGTGAATGCACCAGGAAGGCACCAGCAATAGCAACAGCAGAAGAAGCATTTGAAGTTGAATCACTTCTGAAGTTAAACTGCAACTATCCAATTTACAACTGACTTAGCCGTATAGACACTCAAATACAGAAATATAGCCATTGATCATTACAGTAATGCACCAATCAAGATAAAAAATACAGAAGGAGCTGGAAATGCACATCTTCTCGATTGTCTAGAGTGAGCAGACAATCAAATGCCTTAGAGGCAGAACCTTAAAGTAAGGGAGAGACGGGTGAATTATCCCACAGCAGGCAAATACGCAGCCTTTAAAAAGGCCAGCTCAACTGGGGAGATATCCTCATTTGATGAATCACGCCCACGTCGGGACGAAAGCCTGGATCCTTCATCCTTTGCCCCAACTAAAACTGAAATTCAGTTAGAAGAACAACTAACAAAGTTAAGAGACTCAAAGGCAGAGGATATAGGATTAAATCTGAGAAACAATATGTCTCTGGACTCTAGGCAGCTTTTTACTAATGTCAACTAGTGACAGGGGCTTATATATCAACACGGAATTTATAGGAAACACAGAGCCCAGACAAAAGGATCAAAATATTCCTTGCCGGTTTGCGATAATGGAAGAGGTCTATGATGTCCCTGAGGAATCTGCTGAGCCCTAGCTATCCCAGGGTAGATAGGGTAGAAAGCTGGCTGACACAACGAACAAAAGGCTTTTATGGATGCGGTCACTGCAGTGCCTGCAAGTGGGCATGTAACAAGAAAACGCAATTTAGGGGCCCTGGTGACAAAAATGACAGTATAATGACTAATATCAACTGCTGGACAAAATTTGTTGTCTACATTATTGAATGTAAATGCAAGAAGAAATATGTTGGAAGTACAATTAGGACGCTAAGTGAGAGAGTGGGTAAACACATAAGAGCAGTGAAGCAAGGGGACGTAAGATATCCAATTGTGGTTCATATAGCTCAGTGCCCCTGCCCATACCAGTCACAAACAGTTTGAGTTTTATGCTATTGAACTGACTCGGTGACACCCTAGGGCTGGCAACAGAGAATTAGCCCTACGGAGGCGTGAGACACTCTCAATATTGAGATTACGGAGTACAGTGACAGGGCTTAATGTAGACCAGGAACTACATTATTTTCTGGGAAGAAGAATGCACAAAACGACCTCACTATATGCATACTGACTGTCAAGATTTATTTCTTATTGTGTTGGATAGAAAGTAACGTATGTATGAACAATATGTATTAGATAACCGTTGTGATACTTTCATGCTTTACCTCCACAATGCAACTTGCCGCTATGTTTATTAACTGTTTCTATAGTGATACTTTCATGTTTGCCTCCTCAATGCAACTTGCCACTATGTTTAATAATTGTTTCTTTTGATTATTTCAATTCTCTACCTTAGTGGTAATTTACCTCAAGGAGATGGAGGAACAATAGTTTCATGTGAATCACGCCCGAATACACATCACTTTTGGTGCATAATTATATTACATTTTGGCTTAATATGTACACAGTATGAATGTGTCCATTACCTTTTACAAGATGGCATCTGGCTGGCAGTCTAATGTGGTTATGGTATACACTGGCAGGTCTTGAGTGTGGTCACGGCTTGATATGTGAGTGCTCAGATTTGGTTACTTTCTTTAATGAGGCGGTTACTTTTACTATGGGGGGTCACAAAAAGATAAGTTGGATACTAGAGCTACAAGTTTATGTTTCTTGAGTGATGACGTATAACAAATATGAGATAACATTGTGATTTACTGTCCCACCTACCGCATTGGGATTCATAATATATCAGGGTTACCGCATGTGATAAATTTTTTCAAATTACGATGATCATGTGAGAGACACGATACAGCCACAAACCTTTATGCAATGTCACTAAAGACTGTATATGGGCTTGGGTTTTAACGTAATATGCTTTCTAGTTCTCTTTGTACCGAAGGGCTTTCCATAATGCCCAGATGTACGTTCACAGAATGATTTAACCAACTGGCCTGTTGTTGGTAGAGATAGAATTTACTGCTTTGTATATAGCAGTGTGTAGGGCATGTGCCATTTAATGGACATGGTACTTAGAGGTGCTTATAGCAAGAGTGTATCAGAGGATTACTTCTGATGCATTAGGCTGAGTGATTGACTATAGCACATGTGGAATGAAATGCACTTTGGGGTGATTGAAATGTGTAGAATTGATACTAATGTTTAGACTGATGTATTAGCATACTGACTGAGATGTCCCCGGTCTTAATTTTGTTTTGTTATAGCTGGAGATTGTGGGGAGATATTGGAATCCCTCTTGTATGCACACGACTGCTTTTAGACGTTGTAAGAAACAGAACCACTTTGTGGGTCGGAATTACCACCACAAATAAAGTAGGTTGAAAAATATTACACATATATCTGGATAGTAGATACTACATCGATAGCTGGACAAACATGTTAACTTAATGTCTCTCCCCACTTATTTTTTATAGAGATTACATCTCAGAAGACTTAGGTATTTATTGCACCCTTTTTGACTCATGACTTGGGTTATATAGGGATCACCAATAGTCCATTTTATCACGATTTGGAAGTGAATTTCGGAGGCTCACGGATATAAATAAAGACCATCACGATCACAGTCTCCTTGGAAACTCAAGTTACTTTGAAAATTATTCACATAGTTTTAGCTTTGTTCACGTATGACACGAATGCCCACCCATTACGTCATCGTGCTTTCGGTAGTTTGGAAAATTGTATCCTTTTTTTACCATGGGACCTTTTACTTCTATTTCTTATTCCATCCACCTTGTGCATGCTTGTGCATTTCTACCAAAAAGTATTTCACCTGTCACCCTCGTTTTGAGTTTTGAATCATTAAGTATATGTACAACTGATATTGTGGAAGGTGGTACATTCTCTTGTCTATTTTGTTTTTGTGCAGCCTTGATAAAGTCATGGGACGATTTCCCATGTAAGCGACAAATTACGTGTCGGCTGTTTGAAGACCCTGAGATTAAAAGAAACAAGAAAATGATTTACCCACTTGTAAATTTTTTGTACTTACACTGTATTCTTAAGAATATGTGAGGCACCCTTGACAGGTGCTGAGGATTTCTGTTTATAAGTTTTGGGGAAGTCAGTGGTTCTCCTTACTTTGCAGTACCGTTACTAAAGATTAGAAGGTTATACAAATACATGTGCTACTCTCCTGTGTGGCGCCAACAGTCCTAAAAGTATACCACAGACCCTTAACCTTTCAAGGTCTACGACATAGACCACCAGTAATGGATACTGGTCTCTCCAAGTCCATCACCCATTGATTGGAAGGGTCATACATTTACTATACAGAGCAACATAATAAACTGACATAAATTGGAAAGAGGCAGGAGGTATTGGTTCACCTCTCCCTATTGTGAAAATCAGACCATGCAGCAAGAGATAAATGCAGTAATGTCTTCTCTATCTTTAAACTCTGGATGTATGTGGAATGACAATAAACAGACAGATGGCTTAACATTTGATTATCACCAAAGGGGTCATGGAGCAACTAATGGTTAATAACAGACTTTGTAAGGACGAATTGCCAGAGAGAATAGGGTGTCCACTATGAAAAGAAGAGGATTGCCAATCCATAGCACTTTGTTGCAGCTAGAGATGGATCCATAACAAGAGGTGAAAGTCAAAATAAAATTGAAGCCAGGACACCTAGACTGACACCTAGGAAGATCCTGTACGCACCTAGTCCTATTAGCCTAGATAGCCAGCATAGTTCTGTTGATGTCACAGGGCAGAGTAGAGTGCCAACAGCAAATTCTGATCCATGAACAATGACGTTAAGCTCAATGACAAATCTACTGACCCAGGTGGTGAAGGCACTATTAGGATCAGAATGTAAAACACTAAATAGATGGTAAATCATTGATTTTGTGGTGACATAATAAATAAACTAGGAGCGCTGTCAAGCATTCTACGTACTCTGATATCAGCTTGAAAGGGATACCAGGATACAGGTGGTAGGAATAAAAGAAGAGGTATCAAACTTAACAGGAGAAGTGAGCAATCAGGAATTTCCTTTTAATGTATTAGAAGACTATCAACAGCAAGTTAACCAGAAGGAACCTGATCTGAGAGAATGTAATAATTGGCCATCTTCCACGCGGCATTCTGATATCCCTAAAAATTCCATAAATTAAGAAGAGGCTGGAGTTATTAGTTCACCAACGGTGCTAGCAAGAAATAATACCAGGAGGGAGGAGCTTCGCGGGTATCCAAGATGGTCGCGTGAGCAGAGAGCTCCCGAGACCCGCGCCGCCCTTTTGCAAATATCCTTATCAAATCCTGATTCTGAATATGGGCTTTTGAAGAAGAAATTTTGCTGCCCTAAATATTCTTTTCAAGATTGAATTTGGACGTTGGGAGCCGCTTCTACATCGATTCGAACTTTTTTGGCCTGCCCCGGGATGAGGCCGGGGTCTCTGCTGCACTACTGGCCGAGGAGTAGTTGAATAACAACGGCCAGAGGGGTCTTCCCCCAGGCGGCCTCACTTCAACTTTCAGTTTCGTTTCCTACTCCTGGCTCCGATCAACGAACACTCTCTCAGATCCAATCTCGATCTGGCTTGGCCTCACTCTTCTGTGGAGTCCTAGCTTACCTGAGCGTATGCCTCCTGCCCTATTGGCAGTATTGCTCTTTTGGCCCATTTTCGTCAACAATCGCCCATTTTCACCAGGTCTCGAGGGCCCCTTTGGGGCACTCTTTCCAATATGGCCACCAGACCAGATACCGAGAAGTGCAAGATGAAGACGCCTATCCGAGGGGGACAGATCCAGACCAACGTTAAGGATCGCTACACGGTCCCCCAGTTGCACCGGTTGTACTCCTGATGACTCTCAGGCAGATCTGGCTGCGCCTGCGGAGGTATCACTTCAAGATGTTATGAGTGCCATTACGAGTATGAAGGCCTTTATGGGACAACAGTATGAGGCGCTCGCATCTAAGATCGATACGGTGGCTGTGGATGTTACGCTGATTAGAGCGGACCTGGCTAAGACTAATGAGAGGGTCAAGGCGTTGGATCTGAAGACCTCCAGCCTGATTACAGATGTCACGGAGATTGGCAACTTGCGTTCGTCACAGGACTTGATGGCCCGTCGGCTTGAGGATTATGAAAACAGGGCCCGGCGTAATAATGTACGCATTATTGGTGTGCCGGAAAATCCAGAGAATTCTGCCACCGACCTCCTTGTGGAAGATCTGGTCCTGAACCATCTCGCCCCCGCCGGACTCAGTAAATTCTTTGCTGTCGAACAGGCCCACCGATTCCCTGGCGGGAAGCTGAAGCCGGGTGCCCCCCCGAGACCCATCATTGCTAGACTCTTCCACTTTCGAGATAGAGATGCTATCCTTCTGGCCTCCCGAGAGTGCGGCCAAGTGAAGTTTGAAAATACCACTGCGAACTTTTATCCCGACTTTACTCCTTTGGTTCAAAGACAGAGAATGGGGTTTCAGGGAGTGAAGCGGCGGCTGCGAGATCTGGGTTTCAAATACGCTATGTTGTTTCCAGCTCGGCTGCATATCGAACATGAGGAACGAACGTTTTTCTTCGATCGTCCGGACAATGTCAGTGACTGGCTTGATTCCTTGCCAAAAAGGGATGATCGAACTGAGCACCCCGGTGGTGCCGATGGGGGCTCACCGGAGTAAGAGTGACATTATGGTTCCCGACGTCAGAACTTTCTAACTATTTGTCAGCTGAGTTTGGCTATTTGTTCTTTCGTATCTATTTTTGGTTGGCCCAGGGGTGGCTGGGGTGTAAGGGACTCTTCCTCCTCGTGGGTTCTTTGTGTAGATTAGTTTTATGACAGGGCGACAGGCACACTGCAAGTTGGGGTGGCTCTTGAGTCGTACGCAGGGGTACAGGGTGGGGGGTGTTGTAACGGGCTCTCGTTGGGGGGTGGCAGGGGGGGTGTTTGTTTTTCTTCACATGGCATCGTATTGTTTTCCTATATTCATTGCTCTTTGGGTTCCATGAGGGGGGTGCTCTGTGTCCTTCTCGGGGATGGGGGGTAGTGAGTTGAGACTGCTTTCCTGGAATGTTAATGGGTTGGGAGACAGAATAAAATGAGGGGTGGTGCAACAGTTCCTTCGACGCCATTCCCCGGATGTTGTCCTTCCGCAGGAAACACATCTGATTGGTAACGCATGCCAGGCGATGAATAGACGGGGGTATCGACTAGTCGCTCATGCTGGATTCACCTCTGGCTCCAGAGGGGTGGGTATTCTGATTCGGCCCTCTCTCCCCCTTGAAATTGACGAGGTAATGCTTGACGACCGGGGACGATATGCTGCGCTTACTGGGAGATGGGAGGGTAAGACACTCTCTATAATTACAACATATGTCCCTCCGGGCTTGCAAGCGACCACCTTTGCAGACCTTGGGCGGCTTATATTGGGGCTTCCTGAGGGTTTCCTGATTATGGGTGGAGACTTTAACGCTGTGGTTTCTGGCACGTCAGATCGCTACCCTCCCAGGGATCTAGCTAGGTCTCAAGTGTGGTTGAGTGAGCTGCTGGAAACCTTTGGGCTTGTGAATAGTTGGAGGCTGATGCACCCTACACAGTTACAATGTGCCTTTCACTCGGGGGCCCATGGTAGCCTTTCCAGGTTAGATTATTTCTTAATGCCAGCAGCTCAGTCTTCCTTCATCAGAGAGATTCGTCACCTTCCTAGGGGCATTTCTGATCATTCCCCCCCGTGGTTCTGTGTTGAGGCCGGAGTGGGTATCGAGGGTAAAGTGGCTCCTATAAATCCTTGGTACTTTCGCAACCCTAAAACCCGTTTTGAGCTGATCAAAGCTATTGACTATTACTTTGCTGAAAATGTGGGTTCTGTTTCTTCTTCCGTCTCACTGTGGGAGGCCTTTAAGACGGTCATTCGTGGACGCACTTTGTCGTTGATTGCTGCTGCCAAGAAGGCTAAATACGAGGAACTTGTACGCCTCAAAACCGAAATTACTGTGCTTGAGAGTGATCTTGAAGATGATGTTACACGTGCCAAATTGCATTCTCTTAGTCTGAAACAAGCTGACTATAAAGCCCTTGTGACCGATGCTGCGAAAGCGATGAATAGAGAGCAACAGGGCAGAATATATGATGTGGGCGACAAGGCGGGTAAACTGATTGCGTGGTTGGACAAGAAAGAAAGAGTGAATCGTGTCGTTCCGGTGATTGAAAAGTCGGAAGGTGAGCGTGTTTCTGACCCGACTGGCGTTGTCGAATGTTTTGCCGACCATTTTCGGACTGTGTATGCCTCCGTTAGTGATAGTGATGAGGAGGATTCCCAGTTGTTGTTGCGTGACATTGCTTTGCCTCGCCTTTCTGACGAAGATAGAGATTTAATGGATGCGCCTCTGTCAATAGATGAAGTCGCTGTCGCCTTACGTTCTCTCTGTTCTGGTAAGGCCATGGGCCCCAATGGTTTGCCCATTGAACTTTACAAGTTGCGCCCCAACAAAATGGCGCCTCACTTGAGGAGTATGTTCCTTAAGGCTTTTGACTCTGGTTTCCTTCCCGCCGATCAGCGCCTGGCTACCATCGTTGTAATTCATAAGGAAGGTAAGCCGCACGATCGTTGCGCCTCGTATAGGCCTATCTCATTGCTCAATGCCGAACCCAAAATTCTCGCCAAACTACTAGCTAATCGATTGATAACGGTGATCAGTGACTTGATTCATCCGGATCAATCTGGCTTTATTCCACACCGGAACACCGCCCTTAATCTTCGGAGACTCCATGGAGCTCTCGCGAGAGCTGGGACTCTTACTGAGCCGGCCATTTTGGCCTCCCTTGACGCCACTATGGCTTTTGATACCATAGAATGGCCCTATCTCTGGGCGTCTCTTTCCAAATGCGGGTTCGGCCCGACAATCATCGCCTGGGTGAAGCTTCTTTATGAGAGGCCTTTGGCCCAGGTGGTTGTTAATGGGAAGGTTTCTAGTGTTTTCACGCTCGGGCGTGGCACTCGGCAGGGTTGCCCGCTGTCCCCGTTGCTTTTTGCTCTTGCCTTGGAACCGTTGGTGGAGTGGCTCCGTTGGGAGCCCGCGATGAAAGGCATTCGGTGGACTCCCGACTTTGAGGATCGAATCTCGCTATATGCGGATGACATCCTCCTTTATCTTACATCCCCTCAGAAATCCCTTAATGTGCTTTTTGATGTTTTGACCTCTTTCGGGAAGAACTCGGGTCTCATCATTAACTGGACTAAGTCCTGTGTCTACGTTTTGGCTGGAGAGCTTCTTCCGTTGCCTCGTAGATTTCCAATTCAGATAGCAGAGAACGGCTTCAAGTATCTAGGGATATACATTTCTCTGGATCCCACCGTTCGCTATGACCGCAATTTGCTGGCCCCCCTTCAGCGGCTCAAGCTTGACGTCGCAAGATGGCGTCAGTTGCCTCTGTCGCCACTCGGTCGTGCAGCTCTTTTTAAAATGATGTCGCTGCCCAGATTCTTATACGCACTCCAGAACTCTTGTGATCCCATTCCTTCGAGTTACTTTCGTGAAGTGGAGAGCCTGCAGAGACGCCTGATCTGGGACGGGCCTGCGCGTATTGCCCTACCTAAGCTCACGCTCCCGTGATACGATGGTGGCATTGCCCTCCCGGATATCAGACGTTATTACTGGGCCTCTCAATTGAGTGCGGTCAATCATGTAACTTATGCCTCCGGACCTACCCTGGCCTTTGCAATGGATAAACACCTCTTGCCAGGTGGGAATTTTAATAGGGCGCTATATTCTAAAGGGCCCTATAAGACGCTGGCCGGGCCCACCAAAACCGCTGTGCGAGTATGGCGTGATGCGAATGCTGCCATGGGATGGGGTAATAGATTGACCCGCGCGACTCCGTTGTATGACTCTGAAGACTTGGGCAATTTGTGGAGGAGGAAAGGCTTTGGCAAATGGGATATGATTGGGTTGAGCAGGGTGGATGACCTCTGGTCCAAAGGAAATGTCAGGGCTTTTGAGGCGCTTAAGACAGAGTACGAGCTCGGAGACAACGAATTCTTTAGATACGCTCAGGTACGAAACGCCTTGTTGTCTGTCTTTCCTTTGGGGACGGATATTCCTGAATTCTCGCCCCTCGAGGACCGTATCCTAGACGGCTACGTACCTGACAGTACGATCTCATTGATCTATAAAAAACTGATCAATAATAGAGCCGACCTGCTTGTGCGCCTCAGGACCTTATGGACAGCCGACGGATTGGAATTGGACGATGAGGACTGGCAATCTGCACTGTCCTCGCCTAAAGTTGTTGCTATTCCTGCCCGCCTTCGGTTCGTCCAGCTTAAGAACCTTCATCGCGTGTATGTCACTGGTCTGAGTCTGGTACGTATGGGTTACTCTTCGGATGGTCAATGTAAGCGCGGCTGTGGTATGAGTGCTACTTTCCTTCACATATTGTGGGAATGTCCTGGGGTGGCTGCATTCTGGTCCCGAGTGCATGTAGTTATGGAAAGGGTCACGGGGGTCTCACTGCTGCCCGAGGCCCGGCGTTGTCTTCTGAATGTATGGGAACCGAATGACTATACTACAGCGCAGATCAATTGGGCGACCCTTGGCAACATGATCGCAAAGAGAGACATTGCGCAGCTATGGGGCTCTCACAGGCCGCCTACTGTATCGGCCTGGAGGGAGAACATGGATTGGTGCATGTTCAGAGAAAAGACGGTGTACCTATCAAGGGGCAAACCCAAGAAATGGCATAGGATTTGGTCACAATGGAATGCTTATCGTGGAAATGTATGCACTCCCCCGCATGATTTTACCCTTGATGTTCCTCTGTCTCCCTAAATAACATTCCAAGTTTTTGCATATCAAACGTATATATTGCTTGGTTTCCTCGCTGCCCCCCTCCTCACAATCGACGTCTATTATACTGTGCATACATGGTTGTTGGAGCTACTCCCCACGGACTCATGATCGCTGATGTTGCTCTTTGCCTTGTGAAACGTATTTTGTTGTTTGTTGTTTATTTTAATTTTTTTTATTTATTTATTTATTTTTTATTTTCAACATCAGAATTACAAATCTATAATACGTTGCCAGAGAAACAGAAACAAAAAAACAATCTTACAATTCAGAAAACATTATTGTCAAGTTTAAAACAAATAAAGCATTTTTTCCAAAAACACAAAGAGCTTTAGACTGGGAGGAGTCAGTTGGAAAAGTGAGAAAAATTGATCTCGAAAAACAATAGAAAACAGTCATTAAGAATTATTATATAATCTTAATTGCATCTGACTTTCACCCCATTTCATCTTAAATCTCTCCCAGCCTCCTTTTCCATTCGATTATTGGGGCCCATATCCTTCGTCCGGCCTCTTTTTTTTCCCTCCCTCTTTTTTCATATAGGGCCATTTCTAAGATATATATGGCGAGCACACTGGAGATCCATTGCTGTAATGTTGGGGGGTTCGGATCTTTCCAGAGTGTGGCTATGCATAGTCTGCTGAGGGTCATAGCTAAATACAAAAACTCATGGTAAAGAACATCTACACCCGCCCTCACTACTCCCAAGATCATAACTTCATCTGTCAAAGTTAAATGTATCCCCAGAGAATCAGCGAAGAATTGTTCCAAAGATCTTTTAAATATATCCAGAGAGGGGCATGATGCAAACATATGAATTGTATCTGCTTTCGTGGATTGGCATCTCGGACAGATGCCCCCATTATTTCCCCCCCACTGCGCTATTTTATGAGGAGTGTAATAAAGTTCAAACATAGTCTTGTATTGTTGAGATTGTAAATTTGCCACTCTTAAGACCGAGTTTGAAAGTTTTAATGACTTCTCTGTCTCATTTCCTGTTAAACCTAGTTTAACTCTCCACTTCTCATACATTCTATCACAATCATCCTTTTTATATTTACAAATGTCTTCGTATAATTGCGAGATGGAGGATCCCCCTTCATCCCTTACACATTCCAGCAATTCGATTCTTTGAAAATTCATGTCTCCTCCCTGTTTCTTTAGCAGAACTGACCTCACTTGTAGGTACTTAAAGAAGTCTCTATGCCCTAAGTTATATAAGCGTTGTGCCTGCTCAAAAGAGATCAGACCGGTAGCCCCTATAAGGTCCCCGATAGCTTTAACCCCTAGTGCGTCCCAGCCCCTCATAACTGGGTCATGAAATACCCCTGGCAATGATGGGTTCCCATACAGAGGGGTATAATAATTCATTCTCCCTAGTTTTAATTTTCTCCTTATCCCAGACCAGACTGACCTTGCAGCCGACAAGGTCTTAAACCTTGCTTTTTTGTGATAGCTCCTCTCCTCATATGTGAGTAACCATTGATTAGAGTTTTTCACTATGAGTTCATATACGTCTGGGACACCATCTCTACCTCTCCATCTGTCTATAACACTCCCCCCCAGCATACCTCTAGTGTATTGCAGGACCGTTGCCCAATAATATGCCTTACAGTCTGGTAGCGCCAGCCCCCCTCTCTCTCTTGGGAGTGACAGAAATTTTTGGCTGCGGCGTGTTTTGCCCTTGGCCCAAATAAATCTATTTGTCACCTTTTCTAGCTCCCTGAACCAGCTGTTGTTAAATATTAGCGGTATGGTCCTAAATAAATAAAGGACCTTTGGCATAAACGCCATTTTAATGACATTACAGCGACCAATTGTTGTTAAGTGTAGATTGTTCAGTTTGTCAAAATCAATTTTGGCCTTATCTATGATGGGGCTTAAGTTCTTCGATACCACTTTAGAAAGGTCTGAGGTTATGCGAACCCCCAAATATACTGCTGTCTCTACCACTCTTGGATCGACTAAAGATATTTTCTGATTTATTACTACCTGGGTCTTATTTGCATTTAATTTGTACCCAGACAGTCTTCCAAATGTGGCGGCTTCCTGTTTTATTTCTATTAGGGCTGATATTGGTTCGCATGATGTTATGGCCAGGTCGTCCGCATATCCTAATATTTTAGTTTCATGCCTGTTCCGTGTTATGGGCAAGATGTTTCTGTTCTGCTCTATCCTCCTTTTTTTTTTTATTATATTTTTTATTTTAACCATTGCACAGTTATCGCATTACAACGCACATTCTCAAATAATACAATTAATTTCTTACAGCACTCTACTTATCAAAATCATTTCCATCATAGTCATCCGTTAAAGCACAGTACACCATAATATACAATCTATTCATTTACGAAAAGGAAAAAGAAGGGAAAAGAGAGGAAAGAAAACTGATACATACACAGCCTATGTAATTCTTAGTTAAAGAGAGTTAACCAAAGATAACAGAAAACATAAAATTTAGAGCGTTTCCTCGAGTGTCCCATTTTTTTTTTTTTGTTCTCCAACTGTATCCTATCCTATCCCACTACGCCAATCTGCTATTGGCTTCCAGATACGCAGCCCTCTTTCCCTTCCCCTCCTACCTTTCCTTGCATAAGTTGGCCTTTCCATATTATATGAGGACAGTAAGTTAGCCAGCCATACTTGTAATGAAGGGGGGTTAGGGTCTAGCCAGGCCCTAGCGATGCACAGTCAATATACTGCCATAGCCAAAAAAAAAAACTCTTGATGCTCCCCTTCTTCTGGTAATATTCCTAGGAGTATATGCACTGGCTTAAGTTCCAACTTAATGTTCAGTGAAATCTCTAGGAAGTGTTCCAAATTTCGTAACAATGTGTGTAGTTGTGGAAATAGCGCGAACATGTGTATTATGTCCGCATCTCCTGGGTTACATCGCGGGCAGGTTATACCCTCCGTCCCTCCCCATTTCGCTATCCTTGCTGGTGTGTAATATAGGGAATATATAGTTTTGTAATGCTGCGACTGTAGAGACGCAGAACAAAGAGCTGTACGCCCTAAGTCCAAAGAGTCCTGGAACCATCCTAGTTCCCCTTCCAACTTTTCTGCCCACTTTTCACTATATTTATCCAAGTCATCCTGCATACCACACACAAAGCTGGCGTATTGGCTTCTTATTGAGCAATCCCCCCTACTCTTATTTTTTCCATTATCTCTACTTTATTGTAACCAACCAACCCACCTTGCTTATTTCCTAAAAAACTCCTAATTTGTAGATACTTGAAAAAATCCTTATTATTCAAACCAAACTTAGTGCTCAACTCCAAGAAAGTGAATATGCCCTGAACCCCCCAAAGATCTCCAATGCTTATTACCCCCTTTTGCATCCACCTTTCCCTGTTATATCTCCAAACACCTCGTCTGGAAATGACCTGTTTTTAAACAGTCTCGTATATGGATTAAACCTTCCTAGCCCCACTTTTTTCATGTATGCCGTCCATATCTTAACTCCTGCCTCCACCGTCTTATATCTAGTCCTTTTACAACGCCCATATTCCACACAAGCTAAGAAACAATTTTCCACCTCTTCACCAAGTACTGCCTTATAAATTCTAGAGGAACAATCCCTTACCCTTGGATCTTCCCCCCCCCCCTGTTAAGCCTTGCATATATTGAATGGCCGCGGCCCAGTAATACAATTTAAAATCGGGCGCGCCCCAACCACCTCTTTCTCTGGGAAGTGTCATGTACCGATAAGCCCTGCGCGTTTTGCCATGGGCCCAAATAAATTTATTGAGGATTCTCTCCAGTGCTAAAAACCATTTTGTTTCAAAGAATAACGGAATTGCCCTGAAAAAATACAAAAATCTTGGGAGTATCAGCATTTTTATCACATTTGTACATCCCACCAAGGACAAATGTAAATTATTAAGCCGTTCTAAATCTGATTTTACCTTCACAAGTAGGGGAGCCACATTATTCTGCACTACTACTTCCAGATCCGCAGATATCTCCACCCCCAGATAAACTGCAGATTTTACCACTCTTGGATCTACTCTATTTTGTTCATTTTGTACATATCGATAGCTCACTATTTGAGTCTTAGTTTTATTTAAGCTATACCCAGAGACTTTTCCAAAAGATTCGGCCTCCCTTTCTACTTCCACCATCGCCTCCTCTTGGTATGGGGTTAAAATAGCCACATCATCCACGTATGCCAGTGTTTTCACTTCGCACCCATTCAGACTCATCCTAGAAATCCCATCATTCAATTCAAGCCGACGCAGAAAGGGATCCAAATATAACGCAAATAGAAGAGGTGACGACGGGCAGCCCTGCCTCGTTCCTCTTTCAATGTTGATTCCTTCTGAGTGCCCCCTACACACCCTAATTCTAGCCGTAGGATTTTTATACAGTGTCTGCATTGCTTTGATGTATTTATTGCCAATGCCATTCCACCTCAATACCTCCCACAGATACTCCCAGGAGACTCTATCAAAGGCCTTCTCGGCATCTAAGAAAATTGCTGCCATAGAGTCTCCTGGGATACTAGCTGCATCAAAGAATGTTAATACCTGCCTTGTATGTTGTGTGGTCCCTTTGCCTGGTATGAACCCGTGTTGGGAGTTGACAACTAATTTTTCAATAACTCCTGCCAACCTTCTAGCCAGGATTTTAGAATAAATTTTCACATCCGCGTTCATTAGCGTTATTAGTCTATATGATCCTGGTTGGTTTGCAGGTTTCCCTTTTTTGAGGATCACCACTACATCTGCCCCCCCCAGGAGTTAGGAATTGCTTCCCCTAGTTGTGCCTTACTCATGACTCAAACATATCCTTACCTAGCACACCGAAAAAAACTTTATAAAATTCCACAGGTAGCTGGTCAGGACCTGCAGCTTTTCCGGAGGGAAGAAGATTTAGTGCCTCTATGAACTCCTCTTTCTTAAACGGTTGCTCTAACTCCTCCTTGCTTTCTAAAGAAATACCCACTGGAGCCACCCCTCTCAAATATCTCTCTACTTCTTGAGAATTCCCCTCCGTATCTTCTTTATAAAGTGATGCATAAAACTGCTTGAAAATTTTTCGAATCCCATCCGCCCCTACTACTCGATTTCCGTATTGATCTATCATCTCCAAAATGTCAGCTGCAGCCGCTCGCTGCCTAGTACGTGCAGCCAATAGATGCCCGACTTTTTCGCTAAATTCATATATCCCCTCTTTTTTAGCCAGATATTCCCCCACCGTCTTAGTTGACATATACTCAGTGGCTTCTGCCTTAAGTGACACCATTTCCAATAATACTGGCTCCAGAGACAGCTGTTGATGTATCGCTTCTCCCAGTTCCCTCTCTGCGTCAAGAAGTTTCGTATTCAATTCCATCATCCTATTTTTTCCCTTTGCTCTTGTAGCTAACACGTAACTCAGGGTCTCCCCTCTTACCCCAGCCTTAAAAGCGTCCCAAACCATCCCCGAGCTAGCAGTACCCCTATTGATATCCCAATAACTTCTAATCCAGGATCCCATGCGTTCTTTGTACACCTCCTCCTGTAATAGTGCCCTTTCAAATGTCCACTCCCTTTTTTCCCTCCTGTCTTGACCTATTTTGATTGTTAAAGCCAGAGGGCTATGATCTGAGATTAAGCGGGGATATTTTTCTATTGCAGTTACGGTAATGAGGGACCCAGAAATTAGAAAGTAGTCCAACCTAACCATCACTTTGTGAGGGGCAGAATAAAATGTGGTACCATCTATAGCTGGGTATAACTCTACCCAAGGATCAAACAGGGAATTATTGCTAACCAGGTCACATAATGCCCTATAAGTTCTTTTTTTCCTCCCTGAGTAAGGAGTCCCTGACTGTAGTATAGGATTCCTAAAATCATGTATATTCAGATCTCCACATAGCACAATTGGTTCAGGCCAGCTTGCCAGCTCCGAGTCTAAGTATTGAAATATCTCAGGGTCATCTTGCGTTGAGCCATATATAGTTACCAGTGTAAATTTCTCTCCCCTAAATGTCAAGTCCAACATGACCCAGCGCCCCCACTCATCCTCCTGTTTTTTATTTACTACCACATCCCTGATCTTCCCTAGGATCGCGACCCCTCTATTCCTTGTAGCTTGTTTTGAATTCGCTAAAACAGTAAATCCTAGTTGTCCTAAAAGGTAGGCTTGTGCCACCTCTACATGGGTCTCTTGTAGGCATACTACGTCCAAATGTAACCCCCCCAGCAACGCCGCCACCCTATTTCTCTTATTGGCATCATTTAATCCACACACGTTAATACTCGCAATTCTACAGCTCATTACAAGTTTTCTTATTTCCTAGGCGTCTTCCCCAGTCACTTAATAAGATGTTCAGAAAGATATAGTCTATAATTCCTACATTTCTAGTATCCATTGCAAATTTTATATACCACAAACCAAGTGTACTCACAAATAACAACATAAAAGTAAAAAATACAGTGTGCTTAAACATTTCAGTAAAGTTAACCAATTTTTTCCCCCTTTTCAACCCCCATTTAACCCCCCTTACTCCTCCCACCCCATCTGGCCCCCCCCCCATTTTCTGGCAAATAGGTCAATGAGACCTATGTATGGCCGCTTTGGATAGTGCTAATCGCACCCTCCTCCCACCCGGGATCCTGCCAACCAGTGAAAATCCCTTAGTTGGATGTCATCAAATCAATGTTAAATTATTCTATTATCCCCCTTCTGGGTTTTTATCTCATCTAGGAACTGTTGGGCTTTAATTTCCGAGAAGAAGAATCTTGTTCTCCCCCTCGTTACCACCTTGAGCTTTGCTGGGAAGATGAGGTATGCTTCTGAACCCTGTGCTTGTAAAGGCGCTATCATTTGCCTTAGCCTCCATCTTCTCTCCACTGTGGCGTGGCAAAAATCGGGCCTGGCAAAGAAGGTGACGCCCTCTGCTGTGCGCCTGTTGTCGGGTCTAGCTTTCTCAATAATTTCTTCCCTTAAGAGGTAGTTTCCTATATTTACGAGGATCTCCCGAGGTAGGTTCCCCTGACCGCCCCCCCTCCTCCTTGACCTTTCTTCAATGTGAAGGGGAACCTGTGTGCTCTCTGTATTTCTTTTTCCCAATGCCAGTCGGACTCGGGAAATGCCCCTTTTAGTAAGCTAACCACAAAGCGTCTTGTATCTTGCCCCTCGAGCCCTTCCGCCACACCCAAGAGTCGAACGTTATTTCGTCTCTGACGATTTTCAAAATCTTCCAGTTTCCACTGGAAGTCCTCGGAGAGTTTTTCCTGAGTGGTTTGAAAGGTCTGCCAACTCCCGACATCATCCTCTAGCTTGCCTGTACGTTCCTCTACCTCCGTAACTCTGTCTGCAATCTCGTCATATAGTTTATTCATCTTCCTCATTGTGTTCTGTAATTTTTTTTAAGCCTGCCTCGCTCTCCGGCTCTCTGCCCTTGCTTCTGTTTGGATTTGCTTTAAAGTGTTGAGCAGAATATCGAAAGGAGCTGATTGCGCTGCAGCCTCAGGAGGTATTTCCCTCGTATTGTTCTCCTCCGAATAGGTTAAAGAGGTAGCAGAATAATCCCATGTTAGTCGATTACCACCCCCAGATGGTGTCTCATTGTGGCGCCTGCTTAACATTGATAGTCTTTTCAATTTTTTCCTAGTTGTGTCTTTACCAGAGGTACTTAATCTTGAGCTTGCATGCTCATCTGAACTTCCCTCGGTAGTTTGATCTGTTTCAGTATCCTCATTGGGTGAAAAAAACTCTCCCTCTGTTGAGGGTCCTTCCCCGATCATATTTAGCCTCTCTTCGCCGTTTTATTTATTGCTGGTTATGGTGTTTTTTTCCACCAAACTTGCATCACTCCCCCATGTTTTGTCAGTTCTCTGCCCCAAGCCCAGCTCAGTTTCCAACAGCATTATGGCTCCCAACATGTCTGATTTGCCTATTTCGTGTGAGCCTCTCCTCATCTCACCTTCTGGGGTTACTGGGTTTACCACTGAACCTGGCGCCGAGCTTCTCCTGGTATGGGCGCTTGCCTGCACCGGTAGCGTCTCAGTGCTTGCTGCAGTGCTGACATCGTTGATTTTGCCGTCCAGGGCTGGGCTGGGGGGTTGCTTAGCAACCCTGCGTTCGACGCTTCCTGCGCCCTCAGCGTCCTCGCGGGTGCTCCTGCCGACTTCAGACACACTGCTGCTGCCGATTTCAGCCATACCGCCGCTGCCGCTGCTCGCGTTTCCCTCGATCAAACCAGAGATCTTTGGAGAGAAGACTCCCACTAAGGTAGACTGCCGCAGGGGTGGTTCTTTATTTTTAAGTCTGTCTCTGTCCTTGTTTTTGTCTGATGACTTTGCCACGTCCGTATCACTCACAGACGCTGCGTTTCCCTGTCTGCCCTGACTGCCTGGAGTGTTTACTCTTCCTCGTGGCTCCGGCTTCTTTCTCGGGGGGGGACGATGTTCTTTCGTACCGCGCCTGAAGAGCGCGGCGGGCCATTCATATTAAGCGCCTTCTCATTCACCCCCGCTGTATCAGCAGCCTTTTCCAGGACTTGAGCCACCTGTCCTTTCTCCTTGCCATGCCCTCTCTCTGGCTTTGGGGGGTCGCATTTTAGCCGCTTTTTGCTGGAGCCTTATCCAGCCAGCTTCTTTTAGCAATGTTTGTAGCACCGCTTGTGCCAGGCTCCAGGTGCCCCTTTGTTCCAAGGATGCAAGCCACTTCCTTGATCTTTTAGCAATGCTGCTGAAGACGACGCCGTCAGTGTTAAGGCTCCTCAACCCAGTAAGCAAGCACGCCTGAACCCAGTTTGTAAAGAACATCAGGGTTTGTTGTTACATCCCGGTGTCCCGGTGTTACATCCCGGTGTGGGAGAGGAGGTGAGTGCGATTACTCAGCACCATCCATCCGCGGCCATCTTGCCTCAGACCCCCTCAACCCTTGACGATCTCTGCTCTATCCTCCTAATGAATGTATCTATATATAAGGCGAAGAGTAGCGGGGAGCAAGGACACCCTTGCCTAGTTCCTCGTCCAATATCTATTATACCACTCATCTCCCCCATGATTCTAACCCTTATTCTTGGATTATGGTATAAGGGTTTCAAAGCTCCCACATAGCCCTCCCCCAGATTCAGCTTCTCCAGCGCAGCCCAGAGAAATCCCCACGAGACCCTATCAAATGCCTTCTCAGCATCTAAAAGAATTAACGCCATCGGGTCTCGTGAGGATGCCGTGCCATCAAATAGCGTAAGAACTCTTCTGACATGTTCCGCAGTTCCTCTCCCAGGGATAAACCCGTGCTGCCATGGAGAAACGATCTTACCAATTACTGCTCCTAGCCTATTTGCCAGCATCTTAGAGTAGATTTTCACATCGCTGTTCATTAGGCTTATTGGCCTATAAGACCCAGGATTGGTTGCGGGCTTATCTTTTTTCAGAAAAACTATCATAGTTGCCTCTCCCCATGACTCCGGAGGTAACGCACCCTCTTGTATATTTACAGCCATCTCATATAGTTCTTCTTCTATCTCTGCTAAGAATATTTTGTAAAACTCCAGGGGTATAGAATCTGGGCCTACTGCTTTGCCGGATGGTAAGTCATAGATTGCCCTCTGTATTTCTGTTTTATTAAATGCCTTCTCCAATGTCCCCCTGTCCTCTGTCGTTAGTTTCTCTAGTCTAACACTCTCAAGATACCTCTCTATTTCCTCGCTAGGAACCATATAGTCAGCTTCATATAGCTTCTGATAGTAGTCCCGAAAGCTAGCACATATACTCTCGGGTGTTGTTGCGACACTTCCGTTCTCAGTCCTGATCTCGGAAATATCCCCCTTAGTGGCAGCCTGCCTTGTTCGAACAGCTAGCATGCGGCCTATCTGCTCACTATACTCATATTGAAACTTTCTCAATGCCAGATACTTCCCTGCTGCTTTAGACGCACAAAGCTCCCCAACCGCTGCCTTAGCCATAGCAAGCTCATATGTTATACTAACAATATCCTGATTCACCCTAATTGCGCTACTAAGTTCATGTTCTAGTCTAGCGACTGCTCTTATTCTTGTTTCTACTTCCTCCCTCTCTGCCTTATTCCACCTAATTGAATATCTGATTGTCTCCCCCTTATACCTGCTTTCATGGTATCCCACACTACTGTAGGGGGGGCAGAGCCTTTGTTTAGTACCAAAAAATTTCTTATCCATTCTTTCATTAGGGCGGTATACTCTGAATCCTGTAGCAGGGCTCTCTCAAATGTCCAATTTGTCAACTTCTTTTGTTGGGCAGCTGTTGTTATATCTAAAATAAGCGGGTTGTGATCGGACATTACCCGGGGTAGTATGCTAATCTTTGCTGTGGATGCTACTTCTGGTGATACCAAAAAATTGTCTAGCCTTGCTAAGACCTTATGAGGGGCAGAATAATATGTACTTCCGCTCCCTAAGTTATTTTGCAGCTCCCATATATCTACTAGACCGTTATCGCACATCAATTGAATCAGTGCTCTGTGGCTTCTCTTCTTCCGGCCCGAGAATTTCCCAGGATCGTTCTTCCACAAGCCATTCAGTCCGTTAACATTTAAGTCTCCACAAACTATTAATGGCAGAGGCCAGTTGGCTATTTCTAAGTTAACAGAGTCCATAATTTCCGGGTCGTCTACAGTGGGAGCATACAGTGAGCATAGCGTGAAGTTAAAACTCTGTGCCTGGCACTCCGCCAAAACCCATCTGCCCTAGCAGTCTGATTTTTGCCTATTTACAACAACACATCCATGCCTTGCTAAGATCGCTACCCCTCTTGTTCTTGTTCCTTGCGTCGTATATGATATTAATTGGTATCCCAGCTCTTCTAAGAGTCTCTTTTGAGAGGCCTCTATATGTGTTTCTTGTAAGCAGATCAGCTCAGCTTGCAATGTTCTTAAATATTCCCTCATAGCTCTTCGTTTTTTACCACCATTTAGTCCGCAAACATTCAGCGAAACTATCCGCATAGGCATTTCTGTTTCATTTTCACTCTCCCCCATTCTGTTTTTGTTAACCTGGCATCTTTAGTTTCTTCTATATCCTATATATTTCAATAAAATAATTTTTTTTATACAAAATAAAAAAAAGAAAAGAAATAATACCAAACAAGATGGCCCCTCTTAGAAGGATTGGGAAATAGGTTCACCAGCA
Organism: Lissotriton helveticus; assembly: GCF_964261635.1. Taxonomy (NCBI): domain Eukaryota; kingdom Metazoa; phylum Chordata; class Amphibia; order Caudata; family Salamandridae; genus Lissotriton; species Lissotriton helveticus. The sequence continues at coordinate 1,928,773,652 of NC_136057.1, forward strand.
GAGCAAAAAAGACTGAAGCCATAAAATAATGTGTCAGAAAAGACTGATATAGCCATGGAAAATGAGCCAAAACCTCTGTTTTCAAGGAAAAACAAAATAAGACTAAATAAACTCTACAAAAATGGAAAAGGAACTGATAATAATGATCTATTGCACTTCTTTACAGAAAAATCCAAAATAAATCAGAAACTGGATCATAAGGAGCCCGGGATTAATCAAATCATGAAGATGTAATTGATACTCAATCAGCAACAGCAATAATCTTGCCCACTGTGGAGTTAGGGATGCAGGGAAAGGTAAAGAGTAAGGTGCACATAATGAAGCAACCTGAATTGACTGAGAAAGAGGAAGTTCATGGAAGATCCCCTCATTTCAAACTAGATGAAGATATGAATGAAGTCAAGCAAAAGGAGGACACCTTGCAGACATGTGGATAAATTGTTAGAAACTCAAGCAGTCTCAAACATGTCATACGTCACTAACAAACAAAACATTGGTTTCCAGTGGAACATGTTATGGTCAGTTCAAGCGGTAAAATCAGCCCTCAGTAGTAGTATACATAAAGTTGAGGACAGAACTACACAGTCAGAAACCTTGATATATTTGAGTGGTGTTAAGGAAATATGAACCAACAATGGACTTAAAGCAATCGGTTCACCATCTTCCGTTTCTGAGTGTTGCCAAACACAGGAAATAATTGCAGAACGTAAGGTGCTGGAGAACCATGAAGAAGTAAACCTCACTTCTTCGATCAGAGGTGCAGGGGCTGGGTTGGGAACTCAACAGCTTCCCAATCAGTTAAGATGGGAGAAAATTTGCACAAATAAAAACACCAGCAATGATTCACAAAATAAATATACAAGCGACAATGAAGTCCTATTTGTTCCACAATACCCAAGTGAAGCAAGCGTTGATATTCTCTACAGGGTTCTTCCTCTCCTCCAATTCTTCGCAGCAATTCCAGAATTATCTATGTGGCATTCATCGTACACAGCAATAAAGTCTGTAGGTCACTGCCTGACATACCTAACATTAGTTGTGTGGATCCACAGTATTGTGAGCAAAAATATTTTCGGAATGGGGAATTGCTATCCTTTAAGGTATCCTGTACAAATATCCTGAACCATTGGGACTAATAGTAGAACAGGTTTGTATGGGAAACAAAAGAGAAATTGGTAAAGTAACAATTTTGAGGGAAGCATGTGCAGCACAGTACAGCATTAAGCAGCTAGAAAATGTATTAGTTAATAAAAAGAGGATGGGGAACAACCTGCTGGCCACAGAACTGTCTATCGTGAGGAATGTCAAGTGCCAGTTCCAGAAGAATGGGGCTGGCTGGCGGGAGCAATTGTCCATCAAGTACTATAAGTTAACTAACCATGGAAGCTCAGGAAGAGGGACCAGTTGGCAGCAATCAATTATTAATTTTGTCCTGGAACATTGCAGGAGAAACAAAACGCACTATGAAAACTGATTTAAGACCACATCTAACAAATTTTACACTCATCTGCCTTCAAGAAACTTAGTGCAAGAGTGAAATAAATGTAAACTATTTTATTGCAAAAATGAAACCAGCAATAAAGATCTCTGAGAAATGGCAGACTCCTGGGTGGCCTTGCAACATATATCAATGCATGGATGGAATATACATGGAAAGTGTAGCTTCAGGCTACATTCTCACTTCAAAAATAATATTCTAGAATGCCTGTTGTACAAATATTTTCCCCCAGACCCACTGAGGAAGAAATTAACTCATAATATAAAGACCCAACGGCGGTTTCTTCCAAAGCTCGAAATTATTATTACGGGGCCATGAATGAAGTGCTGACAGCTGCCTGTTTACTGGAGGTGACACTAAGCGAACTATAGTGACTTTTATAAGATTCTGAACTTGGTAATGAAAAGTTCACTAGGTGGAAGAAACAACAAAAAGTTGTGGGCTACCCTCCTGGAACGATGAATGATAAACTTAAAGGGTAGATTTCCTCCAGACATTCCTGCAGAGGCATCTCACATTGTTGGAAAGGCAGCAAAGACATTGGACTACGCTTTAATCTCCCCTAGCATGCTGGTACAAACTGCTGCTTTTCAACTAGTACCTTGTGCTACAAGTGATCACTTTCAGTAGGTGATAAGCTTAAATTGGGGAATGAACTATAACGATCGTCTTATACAGAACGCCGGTAGTTCTACAGCGGCTAACAGACAAGTTTGCTGATTTTATTAACGGGGGGAAGTTGCAGATCAATAAGACGAGAACCTATAATATGATTTGTGGTCCGAAACCCAGGAAGACAAAATCCTTCTTTATAGATGGGCAAAAAGTGCATACTGTGGACAATTTCTGTTACCTGGGAATATCTTTCTCTGGTGACAGGAAATGGTCGCAGGAGATGTCTAACGTCCGGGCCAAGATGTCGAAAACTGTACATGGGGTCTTTAGGTTCACATCTAAATTAGGGGACTGCCGAATTAAAGACATGACACATATTTATAAAGCTAGATGTACCTCTACAGCATGATATGGTGCAGGGTTATAGGGTCATCACTCTAGTGGAGAACCGCACATTGAGGATTTTTTTTTTTTTAAAAGCTGCCGTGTCTGCCTACTTCGGCGTCCTCCGAATTAATCCACTGTGAAGTGGGGATTAATTACCTGTCGGACCTAATTGCGCTCAGACCATTATTGATTTGGATATCAATATGGCTGAAAGAAGAGACCTTATTTAATGGAATGATCATCAAAGATTGCCTTCGATTAGACAATTGCTTTAAGATCCCATGGCTTAATTATATAGCACATGCTTTCAAAGATCTATTTAAATCTAGTATTTTGGATAACCCTAATGAAGTAAGTAAGTTGCCCAAACTAGAGATAAAGAATATGTTCTTGTTACGAAGGAAGGAGCGACGAGAGAGATATGTAGGGAAGCAAACAACATGCCAGTTTTATCACTCCTATTCAGACTATGATGGTTTTCAAACTTATTTGACCCAGGTAACTAGACCTTCACATTGTTTTGTTCTTACAAGAATGAGACTAGGCCTCGTTCACCACTTAGTAGCATTCCCTAGTGTGAAACAGCGCCCAGTCTCCCCTTGTCCATGCGATGGACATACAAAACAAAGCACCCTGCACTTTCTTCTCTTGTGTGATCTGTACCTGAACTTTCGTATTGCTTATTGAAAACCTCGGTTTAAAAAATATCATATTATAACTACTAAAGCTGCTATGTGCCTATTGTTTACACTTCAAGAGCCTGAGATTTTCTTTTTTACTGCAACATTTATTTTAAGATCAATTCACGCAAGGAAAAGTATGATGTTTTAAACGTTATAAGCACTGTGATTGTATTTTGTCTATTTAATGAATTGCAACCGGATTTTAGTAATTGTATTTGTATTTTTGCTTTTATTGTTGCCACATCCTAACCGAATAAAGCTTATTGAATCGAATCGAATCGATCGTCTTATGCCAATTTCAAAGAAGAATGAGGATGCCGGATTGCGTAAAATAAGATGGAATTTGAATTTGGAAGCGAAGTGCAAGCATTGGAAATCAAGCTATGGGCCATCCTAGAGGTACTGAGGCTACAAGACAGGGAAGTAATAATTACTTCGGTTTGGGCTAAAATAATACATTCACTTGTAGATCATTTCCACCATAAGAAAAAAATAACTGATGCAGAAGGTCCCCTGCCATAGCTCAGATGATAAAACTTGGTACATGGAGGAACTGAAAAAGCTTCAAAAGGAAATAACTAAAAAAGGTAATCAAACAGAAATCCAGCTTGTGTGTATGTTTTTTAGATTATAGTGTTGGCTTTTACAAAATAAACAAGAGCACACTATGGCAAAAGCTAAAGGCTTCGAATATTACAGACTAACTTTATTGCTTGGACTTAGAATGCTTCATACTGACACTGGGCTCAAGGGTTATCAATGAGAATCCCTACAAACCTAGGGCTGGAACAGGGCTGTTTGCTGGCAACAGTTCTTTCTAATTTGTATATGGTGGATCTGTTGCCAGCATCAACCACATTAAATATCTATTTGCCCCTATTAGGGGCACAATTTATTCCATTGTTACAATATGTAGATGACACCAATCTGTTAGATCAGTCTGCAGTGATCCTGCAATGGAACGTAATTGGTCTGCACAACATTAATGAATGGAATGAATTGAAATTAAATCTGTCTAAGACCAGAATAATGAAGTTCGGAGTACGCAAACAAAACACACATGGAAGATAAACGGCCAAAATATATCTATCACAGACTGCTATAAATATCTTGGAGTATGGATAGACTCGCAAATAGCATAAAAAAGTAGATTAAAAACACTACATATTCATGACTGTTACCTTAAAAAACGTCTGTGGAAAATGTACAGTAGTTTAATGAGGCTGACAAATGAAATATTAGAAATTCTGAAAGCACAGTTGGCACCAGCATACTATATGGGCCTTCAACTTGGAAATCAAGATTACATGATGAACTGGCAGGATCTATTCGGATATAATAAGAACGGTATTCAGGCTACCCAAAGGTTCCCTGTTTAGCCAACTAACACTGGAATTTGGCATAGCCAATATATCAATTTAAGAAGACACTCAATGTATCAAATATACCTTCCGACCAAGGACATTTTCAGGAAAATCTGATATGGAAGGAACGACATAAATATCCTAAAATTCACACAGATAATGGAATGCAAAATATGACCAGAATCTTTCAAGATCTTAGAAAAGACGGGGATGTAGGGACGTACCACGGCCATTTGAAAGCTCAAGTAAAGGCAAGAGGGCAGCTGTACTCTTATATAAAAAAAAATGGAGTCTTTTGAAAAAACTGTCTAGAGGCACTTTATTGCAATCAACACAAGAGTCTCTGATCCCTCAGCCATATCGTTTTTGAAATATGAAACACTATAGTCGTCTGAAATGTATTTGAATCAGGTTTTTGTTATTCCCACTTAAATCATTACAGGGCACATGCATCAAGGTAGGCGTTTGCGATTCCTTAATTGCGAATATTAAGGAATCGCGAAAGCCTATGCATGTAGGAATCGCTAAAGAAATAACGATTCCTAAATATTCCTTAATTGCGACTCACAAATTGCGAGTTGCAATTGAGGAATGGCTTCCCATTCATTCCTATGGGCTTAGAGGCCTATAGGAATGAATGGGCATTGCATGCGCAAGTTGCGAGTACCCAATAGGTACTTGCGAATTGCACATGCAGTTTCAAGGGTACAAGGGTGCCAAAAGGACACCCTGTTGCACCCCTGAAATTGTAATGTGAACACATGTTGCACACACACATGCCCCAAGGGCATATGGGCGAACAAAGAAAAACCAAAGGTGATGATGGACGGAGCGTTGACAATACAAACACTCTGGCTGAAGACGGCTGTAATGCCAGAAACCGGTCCTGGGAAGCTTGATTCCGGTCCAGGGAAGACATGGCTTGGCAGTTCGGGCTGGACTATTCCCATGAGGCACAGGGTCAGACTGATTTGCATATGGCCATGTCTGAACTGGGGTGGCGGAGTGAGCTAAAGAACGGTGATGGATTAAACCCAGATCAGTTGACTGGGGGTGAGTGTTTGTATTGTCAACGCTCCGTCCATCATCACTTTTGGTTTTTCTTTGTTCGCCCTAAGTTGGCAGGGTATGCTCAGACGTGAGTCCCTTGCTCACTTTGCCACTGGAGTCAAGTAAGCCCGGCTGAAGACGGCTGTAATGCCAGAAACCGGTCCTGGGAAACTTGATTCCGGTCCAGGGAAGACACGGCTTGGCAGTTCGGGCTGGACTGTTCCCATAAGGGACAGGGTCAGACTGATTTGCATATGGCCATGTCTGAACTGGGGTGGCGGAGTGAGCTAAAGAACGGTGATGGATTAAACCCAGATCAGTTGACTGGGGGTGAGTGTTTGTATTGTCAACGCTCCGTCCATCATCACCTTTGGTTTTTCATATGTGTGTGTAACCAGGAACTTTGAAAAATGCACTTTAGTGCATTTTTCAAAGTTTTTACAAATTACCATCAAGCTCAAATTGATGGTAATTTGCCAACCCTATTTGCAAAATCGCTATTTGCGATCTCATCATTCATTGCATTAAGGGAATCGTAATTTGCGATTCCCTAAATGCAATTGCAATTAAGTAATCGCTATTTTTGCGATTTCCCAAAGGATTTGTCAAAGGGGCAGATTCTGCGAATCTGCCCGTTTGAGACCAGTTTTTCACTTGATGCATGTGGCCCTTAAACCATGGAAAAATCCCTCTGACTGTGATTGCTGTCGGGGATGTGGGTACAGCGAAGAATCTTTGCCACACATAATATGCATATGTCCACACTGTTTGAACATACGAAGGAAATACCTGCGACCATATTTCACATATTTTAACAAGATCGGCATAAGATTAGTGGAGACTGCATTTCAGGTATGCCTGCAGGGATTTGATGTCCAACTATCATGTAGGCTCATAAAGTACCTGGAACAAGTAGAAATTGAGTTGCACAAAACTACCAATGAGAGTTCATGGTTTCCCTTGTCCCATTTCCTGAAGACGTAGGCTGAGAATACCAGGCCTCTGGAATAAAAGGAGGCTGGAATGGAGAATTAATTCTCTTTTCTAGAAAATCCCGGTGAACTTTGGCACAGTTAGCATTCGCAGACTTGCGGTTAGTGCTCATATTGTTGCTGCTCATCTAATTGTGCGATTGATTGATTTTATGTTAGTGCTATTACTACTTAATTTTCTAGATTTTATGTTAACTCTATAAGCATGCTCTTCAGGTTGTATGTTTTTTAATGTGTGGAATTGGCCTGAGTGGACCGGTTTAATGCTCACTCAGGCACAGGGAGTCTGTGCTGTTTCTTCAACCAGTCTGTCCACTACAGCTGGGTTGGGGAAACCTAACTGCGCATGTCTGTTTGGCGGGCCTAAGACGGCCGACCAAACAGACATGCTTATTTAGAAGTGCACACCTACTCTATTCCTCCTCCATCCCATGGCCCGGCCTTGCCCCTCCCTACCCATGCAGGCTCAGCCAGTAGCTGAAAAATAAAACAATAATTAAATATTGTTTTATTTTTTAGCTGCTGGCTCTGATTCAGCAGGGTGATGCTCCTCCGCCATTGCGGAGAAGCTGCCGCTCCAGAGAAGGTAGTAAATGTGTGCATTAAAACCACTTGCAATGGCACCTTTGGTTTGGTTTTACAACCGGAAAATTGGCTGCTCACAATAATTCACCATTTTATCCAGTTTTACTCATAATTCCATTGTACTGCAGGGATTTTACTGGCCAGTAATAGTAAAATTGCATGTGTTTTTACTGCAACCTTAGTCTGATGCAAAACAGAATCATGGCCATAGTGTTTTGATATAGAACAGATTATCAATAATGGTGTCTAAAGATGGCATTGAGTGGTATTCTCAGTATCAGTCCCTGAAAATAAGTGCAGTTCAACCACTCTGAGGTGGACAGCAGGTACCTGTGGATTGAACCAAAATTAAACACTGACAGTGCTGGAGGCTGCGGTGCACAGGGAGGCATGTGGTAAGAATTGTCCTCAAGATGGCGACAGCGGGGGATGACTGATTGGGCTCTGTGGACTGTCACTGGTTACAGCAGTTATATCCCATGCTGGGAATTGTTTTTTTTTTTTTGTCCTCATTTGCCGATACCCTAGTATAAAGAAACAAACACCAACCACCACAACGCCTCCGTAACCAGCCCTCGGATATGTTAACATGGCACGGACCCAGGCGCGCAAAAGCTATTGTTGGCGGGAGAAGGGATTCTTCACACAACAGGGAGACCTAGATCTCTCCATCTAGACGTGTTAACGCCTGTTGGACCAGCCCAAACCTGGGAAGACCCTTCAACCGGTCCATGGAGTAGGAAACAGGCATAATCATAGGAACCGGGAAAAAAAAAAAAAAAAAAAACAACCCCGGGCATTCTACCTCCATTTTACCAAAAAGTCCCAAAAAGCAAGCTTTTTCCTGCTGCAGGATCTGGCCAGGTCCACCCTAGAAACCTCGTAGAGCGATGTCAACCATCCTGAAAAAGTTGGGGGAGCTACGTCTACCCAAAACCTGCAAATCTGTCTCCTAGCCAGGAGGATTGAATAAAACAAAAAGGATCTAGCCTGCCCAATGATGCTATCATCTAATCCAAAGATAATCAGGGGAAGAGAGATATGCAATGTTATATTAAGCATAGAAGACAGAGCCTCCAACACCTTCTCCCAAAAATAGCTGATTGCTGGGCAGTCCTTGAACATGTGAACATCCGAAGCCTCCAGCAGATTACATTTATTACAACTTTTCCCATGTTGATATTTAGATAGTTTCTGGGGAGAAAGGTATGCACGATGTAGCGTGAAAAGGTGGTTTCTTTTCAGCCAAGCTGGTTTCACAAGCTTGTTTAGCAAAGTAAATGAAATTTGCCACTTCGAATCCCACTGATCTCCCATCTCTCTTGCCCATAATTTCTCAGGAAGATTAAAATCTCCATCTATTTCTTCTAAAATCCCCCAGTACCAACATGCAACCTCCTTGCCCCCCCCGGTCTCGTGACCAATAAACTTTCCAGTTGACTTTCTTTCCCAAGGGGGACCCTCTTCCTAAGCGTTGCCTGAGCCCAACTAGTTAGTTGAATATACTTAAAGGTAGAAAGGTGCTGTCCGACTTTCTCCCGCAGATCCTCCCAAGAAATCATGGAGCCTCCTGCCACCAACTCTCCCCAGGACAAAAAACCGGCCTCTTTGATAGGACCCGCCAAACTGTCTTTAAGACACGCTGGAGCTCCAGGTGAGTCCCACAGAGGTGCCGCGTTGGAGAAATAGCCGAGCCCCAACCTCTTCCTAATTATAGACCAGCTCCTCGCCAGTGATTGAAGAGTCTTTAATTTAACTTTTTTGAAAAATTTCTGGTCTCCAAACTTAAAAAGAAATCCAGCTGGTGGAAGACCGGCGCCTTCTAACATAGCTCAAAACATTCTTCCCCTAGCATTATCCATTGGTGTCTTTAGAAGCATTCTAGAGTAAGATAGCTCAAATGCCCAGGCGTAATACTGAAGGTCAGGCAGCGTCAACCCCCCTTTTTCCCTCCTCCTCCTCAACTTCTTCCATGCCAGTCGTGTGGCTCCATATCTCCAGACAAATGAATTGACATCCTGTTGACACTTCGCCAATTGTTTAGGGTCAAAAGCCATTGGGATCGAGTTAAACAAAAACGTATATATAGGCAGGATAGACATTTTAACTAAGTTAGTTCTCCCAAAGATGGATAAAGGGAGATGGTTCCAAGCCTTAAGCTTCTTCCGGCATTCATTATGTACTCGCTCCAGATTTTTAACGGCGAGCTTATTAATATCTTGAAAGATTCTGATGCCTAAATATCGCATTGAGGGTACTGTCTCAACCAGAGTAGTAGTGGTGTTCCAGGCCATAATTTCCGTTTTATCTGAGTTTATCTCATATCCGGAAATCTTGCCAAACTCTTCAGCCCTCTTGAACACTGTGGGGAGAGCCTGGTCTAGGTTGGATGTCATTATGAGGATATCGTCCGCATATAGGGCTACCCGCTTTTCCCACCCTCCGAAGCTGAATGATGATATGTTTGCTTCTTCTCTTAGAATCTGAGCAAAAGGCTCGATATAAAGGTTGAAAAGGAGGGGGGAGAGCGGGCAGCCCTGCCTTGTTCCTCTAGAGATACTAAAAGGCTTTGTCAGAAGATTGTTCACAAAAAGCCTGGCCGTTGGAGCTTTATAAATAAGAGATATCATATTACAGAAATTTGCGGGTAAGTTAAATTTCCTCATAACTGCAGCCAAATAGACCCAGTTGACCCTATCAAAGGCCTTTGTCGCATCCAACGTAAAGGCGGCAAGCGGGAGAGAAAAAGTGGTAGCTATATCAATTGCACTCACAAGATCTTGAGTGAGGTCTGATAGCTGTCTACCCTTAATGAAACCTTTTTGGTCATCGTGTATAATTGTTTTAGCCACCGCCCCCAGTCTGTCCGCCATAATAGCAGCGAAGATTTTGTAATCGCAATTAAGAAGTGATATCGGACGGTACGACCCACAGTCCCTCACGTCCTTCCCAGGTTTGGGTATTAAAACCACAGTGGCATCTTTCCAGGAATTAGGTGGGTCCGAACCTTCCAGAAAAATGCTATTAAAAACAGAGGTCAAGACCGGCGCAATCTCTCCACTAAGGGCTCTATAAAGTTCCCCTGGTAGCCCATCAGGGCCTGCGGCCTTCCCCCGACTCACTTGCCCTAGTGCCTTGTTAACCTCCTCCACCGAGATCTCTCTCTCCAGGATCTTACTCTGCTCAGTTGTGAGCTTAGGAGTAGAGATTGAGTTCAGCCAAGCCTCACACTCCAGAGTGTCTACAGCAGTATCCTCTTTGTAAATGGCCTGAAAAAAATCCTGAAAGGCAGCGCCGATTTCTAGTTGGGTCAGCCGCGGGGAAACTTCCCCCTCCACCTTAATCTCCCTAATATAGTTCCGAGATTGATTAGCCTTGGTTTTCCAGGCGAGGATTTTCCCCGCCGCCTCCCCAAACTCAAAATGAGAATTCTTACTTGCCTCCCACCGTTTCGCTATTCTGTTCTGTAAGATGCCTTCCAGCTGCGATTTTAAAGCTCCTAATCTTTCTCGATCAGCTTCCGTGCCCATGTGATCCCCCAAAGTGTTTTCTACTGCCTTCATTTCCAACTCAAGATTTTTAATACATTCATTATATTGCTTTTTCCTATACGAAGATCGACTTGTAATGCACCCCCTCCAATAGGCTTTCAAAGTATCCCACAAAACAGAGATAACAGCTGTGTCTAAGTTGGCTTCTAAGAAAAATTGCGTTTCTGTCTTGAGGAAGAAAACTTCCTCCTCCTCCAATAACAAGGTACGGTCAAAAGACCAGGAAAAATGCGTTTTTTTGCGGCCTATATTTAGTATGAATGATATAGCGGAATGGTCCGAGAGGTGCGAGGGGAGATAAGAAATATCTATCAGAAAATCCTTAAGGCTATAGCTGAAGAAAGCATAATCAATTCTTGAAAGATGTTTATATTTAAGATTTCGGAAGGAGACCCCCAGTTTGGCCCCTGCCCTTTCCCTCCAGATATCCGCTAAGCCTAACTGAGACATAATTGTTAAGAGGTCTTGTCTGGATTTGGAAGAAGCACAGGCCCTAGACTTTGCGGATTTATCTAATTTTGGGTTCAAAACAATGTTAAAATCTCCTACCCAAATTACCGGGTCCTTTAAAGCTACTAGATGATCCTGAATAATATTCAAATACGAAGGGTCGTCCTGATTTGGGCCGTAGTATCCAACCAAAACGTATGGGTGGCCATCCAACAAAGCCCTTACAATCAGCCACCGACCACTTTTATCCTCCAAATGCTCTATAATTTGAGCTTTAGCCTGCTTTTTAAAAATAAAAAGCACACCCCTAATATTTGCCGATTGATCAGTGCACAAGAAGATTTCAATCCATTTCTCTTTCTTAAGAAGCTCGACCGTTTCGGCTTTGAGAAGATGTGACTCCTGTATGACAATGACCTGCGCCTGGGAGTCCCTCAAATATTGAAAGATCTTTTTTCTCCTGCTCCCAGTGCGCAGGCCATTGACATTCCAGGATAAAAACTGCAAATTAGTCATACAATCAGTCTATCACGCCCCTTACTGCCTCTACGACCCACCCTGCTTCTCTGTTGCTGTTCCTTCCTAGGACCCCCCTTGGAGATGAATATTGGCAATAATGACTGGTGGTTAAAGCGAGACAAACCGAAAAAAATGGTTACAACTCCATGAGGACATTTCACGTTTTTCCCCCCTACCACCCCGTGCACCACCCACCCTCTCCCCCCTGGAACCCCCCCCCCTAACTACACTGGACTGATGAATCTCCAGTTTAACACCCCCTGGCACCCTCCCCTCCCTCTCCCCCCGCTTATCTACCAACTAGATAGTGTTTAGTGTCAACAAACCGAAAGCTTGCAATCCCCAACACCCCAAACCCCACACCCCAAAAAGAAAAGAAAAGAAGACTTAGATCCCCTTTATTTATCTATCTCTTTTTTTTAAAAATGTTGTTGTTCTTTTATCCCTTTTTTCCTGTTTATTTATTTATTTGTCAATGTATTTAATTATTTTTTTTTGGAATTATGTTACATAACTCAAACTCAACACTGACTTTGACTTTGGGGGGAGTTACTTATTAACCCTAAAGTCCACATCAGCCCCCTAAGAGTTCCCTGCTCCCCTCCATGTAGCATCCTTCAATAACTCGAGCATCTCATCAGCCTCGAGGGGGGATCTAAGGTTATGCATTTTGTTGTTAAACATAACTCGTAGGAAAGCCGGGAACCTCATCTGCACTGTTGCGCCCAGGGCGCGGAACTTTTCCATCCTTTGTCCCAGCTCCCACTGCCGGTCCAGTGTAGACTTTGATAGATCTGAGCGAATTTGAAAGGGAAAGTCCGGACCATTAAGGGAACTGTTTTTTAATGAAAAACCAAAGGTGGTGATGGATGGAGCGTTGACAATACAAACACTCACCCCCAGTCAACTGATCTGGGTTTAATCCATCACCGTTCTTTAGCTCACTCCGCCACCCCAGTTCAGACATGGCCATATGCAAATCAGTCTGACCCTGTGCCTCATGGGAACAGTCCAGCCCGAACTGCCAAGCATGTCTTTCCTGGACCGGAATCAAGCTTCCCAGGACTGGTTTCTGGCATTGCAGCCGTCTTCAGCCGGGCTTGCTTGACTCCAGTGGCAAAGTGAGCAAGGGACTCACGTCTGAGCATACCCTGCCAACTTAGGGCGAACAAAGAAAAACCAAAGGTGGTGATGGACGGAGCGTTGACAATACAAACACTCACCCCCAGTCAACTGATCTGGGTTTAATCCATCACCGTTCTTTAGCTCACTCCGCCACCCCAGTTCAGACATGGCCATATGCAAATCAGTCTGACCCTGTGCCTCATGGGAACAGTCCAGCCCGAACTGCCAAGCATGTCTTTCCTGGACCGGAATCAAGCTTCCCAGGACTGGTTTCTGGCATTGCAGCCGTCTTCAGCCGGGCTTGCTTGACTCCAGTGGCAAAGTGAGCAAGGGACTCACGTCTGAGCATACCCTGCCAACTTAGGGCGAACTGTTTTTTAATGCCAAGTTTAGTATCTTTTCTTTGAGTGCGTAGGTTAAAAAGTTTACAAGAATCTTTCTTGGCTTCTCCCTTCCAGGCTTTAGGCGAAAAGGATCTCTATGAATCCTTTGGATATCTTTTTCCAAAGATTCTGACGTCTCCTCCAAATTTAAGGCGTCTTTCAGGAGCTTTACCACAAAAGTCTTAATATCGGTCCCCTCTTTACCTTCAGGAACCCTCAAAAGGCGTAGGTTATTTCTCCTCGAGTAATTTTCTAAGGATTCAACTCTCTCTCGCATCATATCTCCTTCCTTTCGCAGGGTTTGTATTTTTACTTGGGCTACCCCCAAATTAGCTTTAAGTTCTTCCACAGAACCTTCAAGTGACTCTGTTCTGTGACAAAGCCGGTCAACCTTGCTCTCCAAGACCTCACAGGCCGCCCTAATCTCAGCTTGGTTCTCAGAGGAGACCTTAAACCCCTGCATGATGTCTGCTCTTAATGAGCTAATCAATAACTCTATTGAGGTGCCAGCTGCCCCATTACCTCCCCCACTTCCGCCCATTTCTGCTGACTCTAATGGCTCCCTCTGAGCCCTTGACTGAGCTTGAAGTGGAAACTGCACAGGTGTGGCCTCGGCATCGACAGCAGCAGGCCCCTTATCAGACTCTTTAGAGGTAGGAAACAGGACCGGAGACTGGCACACCTGGTCTGCTTGAGTGACACCATTTCCTTCACCATTCTTTTGTTCCTCGCTCAAGCTTACTGACTCAACTACCCTAGCAGCCTCTGCCTCTGCCATCAGTGATATAGTGCTGGTTTCCCCCGAATTAGTTTTGCAGGGGCTTGTAATTTGACTCTCAGGGGCTGTTTTAGCACTATGCCGAGGGGGTTTTGAATACTAAGCACCTGGGGCAACACCTTAAAATAAGAGCGCAGAGATGGTGTGATGCGGGGTGGTTTAGTAACGGTTGCCCTTTTCTTAGCAGCTGTTTTAATCAACTTATTTGTTGCTATTTTGCCCCCCTTCTCCTGAGATGTCAGAGGAACTTCTTTTAGTGAATCTTCGCCTTCTAAGCTCTCTCTCCACTTTTCTTGGGCACTTTCGTCCTGCCAGCTCAGTATCTGTGAGCACTGACTACCCTTACCCCCTCTGCCCCTACCTCGCTTAGGTTTACCCTTGTTGGCTCTGCTACTTTTTTTATTTGCGCCAGGCCCCTTAGCTTTCCTTTCTCCCACGTCAGACTCACAGCTACCTGCCTCTCTGAAACAAACACCAGTGAAGTGATCCCCCTTGCCTGACTCCTTAATGTCTGCCCCTTCGGTCTCCTCCACTACTATTGATTCCCCTGATACATCCATGCTGGGAATTGTTACATATCTTCTGGATTGTAGGTGAGTGGGCTGGGTCCACCTTGCTTACCGTCCTTGGCCGACCGGTGTGGAGCACCTGCCCACTCTGGTGGTGATGTTGAGCAGTGAGTGTGCCTACAGCCACTATGTTTTTCTCTGGGCTGCTAGAGTCAGGCACATAGGGCCCAGGTGCTCAGATTGACCGGCTTGCTAATCAGGAGCGGAGGGGGTGTTCAGAGACTCAGCCAATGGGACCTCTGCAAAGGGGTTGTGGCAGACAGGGACCTGCTTGACATCCCTTGTGCCCTCCTGGAACTGTGGGGGCATGGTTCCCTAGCTCCTCGCAATTCCCCGAGGGAGTGACATCATTGGTCAACATTCCTGGGTGATTCATAGCACCCACCTTTAGGCGCAAAGAATTTGCATAGACCTGGTGTGCCCTTCTGCTTTTAGGCAGTACACGTTGTTGCTTTGTCCCAGGCACTGCATTACCCAACCTGCGCACTCTCAATCCTGTCGTATAGCGCGCACTAACAGTGACACTTGGTGACCAATGAGAGCCGGATGAAGTACACCATAACAGCCTGAGTGCCTTTGGGCTCTAGTAGTGCCATTTTGCCTCTGCCAAGTAACTAATTGACTGGACACCATTTTCCGCTGAGCACAATATGGGAAGGACAATGCCTAACAGGCAAAACTTTTGTTTGATGCAAAAAAGGCTAGCATTCTACAGATAGTGAGCCGAAATCGAATGATGCCGGGGCCCTGATATAAAAACATTGCTGATCCGCATGCAGAAAAGCCTCACGTCTATAGACACTAAAAGGGATGCCCTCACCCCCAAGTGGATACAATGGCTACCACTCTCAACAAGCAAAAGGAATCACAGCCACAGAGTCCAGAATATCCACTCTGGAAGATGATACAGTAAGTAACAATGAAAAGCTCCTTGATGTGGTAAACGTCCTCAGCCTCATTAAAGCAAAAGAAATGAGGATTTGGAAGCCATATTGAGGTTCAACAATCTACATATAGTGGGCATCCCAGAGTCCATGGACAAGGCCCTGTGGCTGACTATGTTGAGACCCTGATTAAATATTTGTATTGTGCTGGATGCCTTTACTGCCTATTTGCTGTTGAGTGGGCACATGGCTCCCTTAGGCCTAGGCCCCCTCCTTATAGCAGCAGCTCACCCTATTGTAGCCCAGCTACTCAATTGTAGGGACCGTGATGCAGCATTGAGAATGGCTTGCAACAACCGCATGCTGATAAATGAAAACTCTACCATTTTGATATTTTTAGCATAGCGGTGCAGGAGGTGCGATGTGAATACCTGCAGACGAACCACAAAATGCACCAAGCTGATATACAATGTGTAATGCTGTATCCAGAGCACCTAAAGGTCACTTATCATGGAAAACACCACATTTTCTCATCTTCTCAAGATGCTTCACTCTTCATCAAGAGACTCGGTATGGACACAGGTGGAAAATCTCCCAGAGAGTCGAAGGAACAGGAACAAGGACTGATCATTGTGGAGTAGGCTGCTGCCTAGTTTGCTTGGAGGTCACCTGAGCTGGACTGGTGCTGCCTGAGCAAACCCCTGGTTGAATATAAGCCCCTGCTGCTGCTTCTGATGCTTATAGCTATATTGTTTATTTTGCTGTCAAAACCAATGTTTTCCATATGTTCTTAATATCATTCAGTAGCAGGTGTGGTGAGTATATTATGTGATATACTGTCAATATAATAACCTGTGTTCATACTGTTTGCAATGTGTAGGCGGTAGCAATGCCTCCTACGGTGGTGTTGATAGGCCGGCACTTTGGATTCCCGCACAGGTTGACCCCATCAACAGGCTCTTGAGTACACTTACCACATGCGAGTCACGCCTAATGTTAGATTTACATGGTGTGCTAAGTTGAACTAGTTCTGATTTATTGTTTGTGGGTGAATTCACTGTTGTGTTTGGGTGGCTGGTGTGGCAGGGGTTGGGGATTTGTGCACAGTTATTTTTACACAATGTAGACTGTTTACCATTGACTTTGATTTGGTTCTTTTGAGGCATGTAGATCTTCTGGCTAACTTTAACATCAGGACGAGTCCCCAGACACTAGTGCTGCTGACAATGCATCCCTCGACACACTCGTGATTCAGGAAAATAATGGGTCATTTGCAGTTCATTTGCTATCCTGGAATGTACGGGGTCTGAATAATCCCCATAAGGCCTGACTTGTACTCACTTGTACACCTCTGTGTCTCGTCATATGCCAGTTAGTTTTCTTCTGAATTATTCTTACTTTTCTAGGGGTATGGCCCTCTTGGTCAGATGAGGTGTCCCTTTTCACCTAATCCTTGAGAAAAATAATTCTCAGGGACAATATAACTTAGTTCAGGCACACGCTGCTGGAGACATTTAAGACTCATCAACAGATACACCCCCACAACAGATGACCTTCACTACCATAGCCAGCTTTGGAACAAATGTATGTTTCTCTCCCCCACACTTTATTATAGGGATGTTATTTTAACCTTGTCCTCAATAGATCGCTTGACTGCTCGAAAGCTGAAACAAGCTCACATCATGCAAATGCTGCAGAGCTTGCTCAGATTCTAGACACTAATGGTCCAATTGATATTTGGCGGCACAGATTTCCCACTGCTAGGGAGGAAACACATGTTTCAACTGCACATGGGTCCTGGGCTAGATTGGACTTCTGATTTAGATCATAAGATATGAGTGGCTATACCAAACACATCAAACACCTCTCACACATATTATTTGATCATTCTCCAATTAGAATCACATTCATAATACCATTTTACAATCATCGTGCCTTCACTTGGCAGCTCTCTCCCTACTGCTGACTTGACATTGCCTTCAAAGAGGAGGTCCAGGCTGAACTACAAATCTATTTTCGTATTAATGAGTCCCATGGCATCCTCGGGGAAACTTTTAAAGCATATATACGTGGTGGAATAGGCATTGCCAAGCAACACGACATACGCACAGCCCTCCAAACAGATTACATATGCTAGAGCAAGATATTCAACACCTAGACCATGCAGAGTAGGAGGTCAAGCATCTGCACCAACATGCTCAGACGTACAGCAACGCTAAATTACTCTGCAGAACTTTGGCCATGCTGACTCATCAAGCCCGGCAAGCATATGAGGTGCCACCTTACCAGTGATAACGGTGCCATGCTTTATGACACTGTAAGTAAACTGGCAGAGTGTCTTGATCCTTACACTATACTTTACACCTCATGCATTTCTTTGCTCTCCAGAAGAACATACCCCTTATTTCATATTTCAAATGCATTT
The DNA here is from genome assembly GCF_964261635.1 of Lissotriton helveticus. Classification (NCBI taxonomy): domain Eukaryota; kingdom Metazoa; phylum Chordata; class Amphibia; order Caudata; family Salamandridae; genus Lissotriton; species Lissotriton helveticus. Next base: position 1,928,791,510 of record NC_136057.1, read on the forward strand.
CCATGGCATGGCTCGATGGTCCCAGTCGTCCATTCACACTGGCTGAAATCACAGCAGTCACTGCCGACCTCTCCATCAGTAGGGTGCCAAAACGGCAGAATGCTGGTTGAATTTTATAAAGCTCTTCCCTTAACCCCTTGCGTGCTGCCATCGGCCAACGGCGGACGCAGCCCGCCCACTCTTCAGAACGCTTGCACAGCGGCGGAAATACCGCGGCGGTTAAGGCGTTAATTAGCTCCTTAGGCTCATCTTCAGAAGGTATATAATGAGACGCCACAACAGGACACTCTCCCTCTCTCTCTATGAGGTAATCCACCCTCATTACCCTTCTAAAACCTGGCAAAGCACCCATCTATACTGATTCATATAGGCCACTCCCACTCTCGCTATCAATGTTGATACGAAAATATTAGCCAAAGTTCTTGCTAACCATTTGTTTTTGCTCTTACCTTCCCGGTACTTTTAGATCAGGCAGGATTTACTCCTGGAAGATCCACAACTCACAATTTATGAACACTGTTTGCACTGCTCCATCAAACGAACCTGGAGGACGAGGTTGTGGTGGTCTTCCTTGATGCCACCAGAGATTTTGAGTCATTGGAATGGCGCTTCTTTTTCAATGGGAGGCCTAGCCGCTCAAGATTTTGAGCTTTACTGCTATTGCACACTACTGTCTGCGGCCACCCCTGTACATGGCCCACCTGGCGGTCGAGCATGATACAGCTTACCTCAACTCACTGAATGCTCTCTTTGGGCAAAAGTCACAAAGGATTTGCACAGAAAAAACCTCATAGCCTGTACCCAGCTGGTCTGGGATGGGCTTAAATAAAGAACGGCCTCTCCCACTTTCTATTCCCCTCATCCAGCAGTCACAAACGTTCCTCTGATTCTGCTTAACAGGGAGCGGACTGAGAGCTCTTCAGTGCCTGACCAACTGGGGAGTCTGCACTGTTGGGCACTAAACCCCTACTGGCGTCTTTGCCTGAGGCACCCGATCACGGCGGCTGTGACTCACCCCACCTACCTCCATGCCTTCACTTTCCTCCGGGCCCGAACGCTGTGGAAAATCAATATTCAACCTTCCCTCATGAGCCTCCTGCATCACAAACACTCATACTACTACTGAGACACATACACCTAAACTTTTGGGGGAAGATTTACAAGCCCCTTGCGCCACTTTTGCCTCACTTTTAACATGGGAAAAGTGATGCAAGTGGCACAAGGGGCTTGAAATTCTGCCCCATGGTTTCTAGATTAAACTGCTCAGTGCAGTCAGTGGCCCCAGTAGAGATTCCAGGGGCAAAAGCCCAATGGGCAAAGGATCTTGACTGGCAATTCTGAGACAAAGACTGGCTCTATTGTTGGAAAAAACTGGGGGCCCCAATGGTCGCCTTCGCCTCCTGCATTTCAAGTCTCTTCATTAGTCATACCACACACCAATGAATTTATTCAATATTAAGCTCTGAAATTACTTCAAATGTGCCGGATGCTGTGCCTCTGAAGCGAACTTTCTCCATGTGGCATGATATAGTCCTCCAGTAGTTGAATATGGTTTTGATATGTTGAAGCTCGTGTCTGCTATGAATTACGACACCACAGCACCGTCTCAAAGGCTGGCACTGCTAGGCTGTCCCCGGGTTCAACCTCACAGCATTCGGCGGTTTCTGTCAGTGACACTGCTGTTGGCCAGGAGATGGGTGACTTGATGGGCAGAGACCGAGGTTACTTATTTATGAGAAGTGACACATTGCTGCGTGAAAACAGCAATGCCTCACTTCTTAGTGCACCCTCCTTGTGACATGATGGATGTGTCATATTTACTGCATGATGCATCATGTCGCAAGGTGTTATAGATACATCAGTATTTCTGACATATCTGTAGGCACAAAAGTGACGCATTGCCGGGGTGTGTCTGAAAAGGGACCCATGTGAAAGAGCCTGCGTCAGTCTTACGCCTGCTGTGAGGCAGGCGTAAGATATTGACTCAATGGTGTCCTAGAAGTGGCGCACTGATATCTCATAGATTTCAATGCGCCACTTCTACGAGACTTTTTGCAAGGAAACGCCCACCCGCATACATTATACCTGAAGCAGGTATAATGTAGTGCAGGGGTTTACGAAGTGAGGCATCTGCCTGGGAAACATCCTTTACAACGAAACTTTTACAACGCAGTGCTTTTACAACGCAGGTTTTACAATGAAAACCATTACAACGCATTGCGCTGGGGGGGCGCTCTAGGATAGGGAATAGATTTAATTTACTATCCAACACCTTCCCTAGTGTCCACGGGGACTGGAGTTGGAATAGTAAATTAAACTATTCACTATCCAGCACCCCAAAGCGCTATGCGTTGTAAAGGTTTGCGTTGTAAAAACCGCATTGTAACAGCATGCGTGGTAAAAGCATGCGTTGTAACGTCATACATCCCCATCTGCCTAGATGCATCACTTTGTAAATAGGGCGCAACATTGCACATTTTCTACACTGCTGGTGCGTCACAAAAAGTGATGCACCGGAGGCGTAAAAGTGGCTCAAGGACTCATAAATGAGACCCTGAGTTCCCAAGCTGAAGTCCTGGTTCACCAACATGTTATACTACAATGACAAGCTTGAACTATACTACTCCACAATCCCTCCAACTAACCTGCTAAAAAACATCTGGAGTACTTTACAGGACTATCTCCTAACACATGATGCACCTCTTCAATAGGAAAGTATGGCTTCCGTTAGATACAATACGGAAGGTATTGTCAACACTGTGTCCCCGAATGGGTCCTTAAATGTAAAAAATACAAGAGGTAATACGTGCAGGCGGCCTGCTGTTGACTGCGAAAACCGTGTGGAAACATCGCCTCTCGCATGATTTCAGTCTCCATTTACGTTGTATGCTCTTTTTCTGATTTATACGACTGCTCTCTACACGGCTTTGTGTTTTGAAGTTTTATGAGGGAAAGATTTATTTGAACATACTCTAATAATTAAAAATACTCTAATAATTAAATAACGCCTCTACAGGACGTAAAATGTATCACTTATTTAGGTCACTTTGACAGACTATGTGGCTTCCTTGAAACTGATGGCTGCTGCGCAAAGGTGAGCTAGTAGGTAGTGTAGTGCAGGGTTTTTTGCAGAGACTAATCTTCCAGTACAAATTCCTATGTGTAGACAGCAACACAGAAGTTGGATATCTAAGATGTGTGCTTTAGGGTAAAGCATGCATCTGACACATAGGTTTATCAGGCGATATACCTCTTGACCCTTTGATTGCCCTTGGTTCTACATGGCGTAGGATTTGAGGTAAAGACAGGTCATGCTACTGTTGCAGATCTGATTTTGTGCCAATCCTATGGTTTAAGCACTGGCCTGCCCAGACATGTCCCTCCCTTGCATGCATTAACAAGGGGATGGCACAAAGACATTTGGGTAGCTTTGGCCTTAAGTTGCTGCTGTATTTTTTTACTATTTGACCCAAATTCTCAAAGGTTTAACGTCGGGTTAGTGTTACTTTTTTAAACTTGATGATAAACCTTTTTTGGGATTAGCAAACCAACGCCAATTGATAGTAGTGCTGGTTTGTATGGAAAAGTAACGCAAAGCAGCGTGAATCGCTACTTGCATTTCTTTGCATCAAGGGGGCATTACTTGGGTGGTTCATGGGCGTTCCCATGCAACCACCCATACTTTTTGGCGCTAAACCCTATTCACTAATATTGGTAGACGTGGTTTAGCGCCAATAAATAACGCTGCTGAAAAGCAGGCGTTTAAAGAAGAAATGTGATTTCTCCTTTCTTTTACTACTTTGCATGAGTACTGCACTGAACAGCTCTCATACAAAGTAGGAAACGGTTTTGAACTTGTCTAGCCAATGTGTTTTGTACTCTGTATTCTAGATTCAGGTACACAACCTAGCGCTGAGGTGTGTGCCTGGCGCACGGCAGCTGTAAGTGCCGCGCCAGGGAGAGGAGAGGAGAGAGCCATATCTCTGTGAATATGATACTCTCTTGTCCTCTCCCTGGTACCCAACACAGGGATGGTTCTTAGGGTGCTGCACTCCGTTGCGTGCCAACTTTCAGAATCTGGGCCACTGGGTTGTGCCAACAACACACTTTCATAAATCTGGACCTCAGTATTAATCCTAAATCCATCACCAAAATGCCTTAGCTGCCTCATGCTCGAAGTGTCCTCATATTTATTAGCAATATTTCCACAGCGCGTCCTGCTCATCCGATGATTTAGTTCAGCTTTAGGTTGCAGAGTGGCTCTGAGATGATTGACACCGAACTTTGCATTTGCAGAATCTGTTCTTCTCGTGTTACTCTCTCTGGACCATTATGAACACGTATGACAAGTGAAGGAGCTTGCACCCTCTACTCAACGGAGATGTTGGAGACACAATTTCATGCATTATATTTAAGGTCTCCATTAGACAACAATACGAAAGCAGATCCTGAACTTATACAAAATATTTTATTGCACGATGAGAACACATTCTTATCTTACATACTAGAGGTACTTGAATTTTTGTTGGCACGCTCACAACTTGTTGACCAAGACAATAGGTAACACAACACTGGTGAGCGCCTACATGCTAAACTCCAACTTCCTGAAGGAAAGCAAAAAACATGAGTCTAAGGCAACAGAAGAAGGGCTGGATAGTTCAGCAGCATTTTCCTGCAATGTCACATGTCTGTGCGCCAAAGCAGCATGCTAAAATGACATGTCACATCTACACAGTTAAAGATAGTGAGAGCAAAGCATTGTTACCAGATCAAATGGAACAGCTTGCACCTTCACATGGAGGGGTGGAGGGTTGGTGGTGGGATAGGAGCCTACAGAGTTACTTGTGTACATCTAAGAAGTAAGAACACTAGGCTGCATCATTGTTCGAGTACAAGAATATCGTGGCACACTAATATCGTAGACAAAATATCGAGGGACAAAATATTAAAATCTAAGTGCATATAGGGAAATATAGATCTTCTTTTCTTAACTCCAGATCTATATACGTTGGGGAAAAAAATAAATATATGTGTAAAGGACTAGTGTAGTCCGAAACGCGGCGTATCTACGAGAGCATAAAATAACATCCAGCCATAACTTGCAGAGGTTTGTGTCTCT